>NW_020954577.1:6009025-6029201 GCF_900497805.2 Vombatus ursinus | reverse complement strand
TCTATCTATCTATCTATCTATCTATCTATCTATCTATCTATCTATCTACATACCAACCTTTCTTTTGTACTTTGGGCTTCAAAACTGTCAAAATAATAATGGAATAATGCATGTGGTCCATTTGGCAATGGCATCTTCCAAACACCCATGTGAATCAAGAGAGTTAGAAGAACCAGCTCATTAAGGTTACCAGTTTCAGGCTATATCATTCATTAAGGATGAATTTTATTCCTCTATTATCCCTAAGATTCTAGGTAAGAACAATATCTATCAATACCATCAAGAATGTATGATTTCAGTAGTGTGGGGAGTCCCTTCACCAAGACAGATCTCAACTCATCTATGGTTTAGTAGATAGTCTTAGAGAACTCTCTGATTTGCTCATGGTTGGAGACCAGCTGCTCCTTAGTCAACATCCAGCATGCTATCCACTATACCACCCTACCTCAAAGTTATTTATTAGAAATGCTCCCCACCTTGATGCTTCGTCGTATTTTAGCAGTGACCCTGGGTCCCCCAAAGCCAAGCCAGGAGCAGACAACCTCTGGAAGGTCCTCCAATGCTGGGAAGAGATCTGTCTCTATGGAATGAAAAGTAGTAGGTTTCCCCCTCCTTGGAGGTCACCCAACAAATTCTGGGTAGCCAATTCACAGTTATATTTTAGAGAAAATTCTTGCTCAGGTCCCAGTTTGATTAGATGGTCCTAAGGTTCTTTCCAATTCTGACATTCTGGCATTCTGGGAGTTCTTGCTGTGGGCACACTCCCATGGACAGCTCCCCTTCCCATCAACCTGAGTCCCTCTCTCCAGTAGTCAAATTAATTCAGCTTGCTGTCCAGTTTGGCTCTTCAGATGGCCAAGATATTTGTTTGACTTTTTATCATATATCTGCTTTTGGGGAGGTCAAATGACAATAATCCTTTACATTTGCTTAGCATTTTCTACTCTGCAAAATACTTTCACTGTCCATAAGCTCTCTGGTAGTCCTGACAACAAGGAGAACTTGGATGATCAGCTCCATTTCACAGATGATAAAACAGAGACTAAAAGTGGTTAAGTGACCTTAGGGTCACTTAGTATTAAGAAGCAAAGCCAGGATTGGAACCCAGGTCTTCTTGGGCTTCTGAGGATCTTTCCATTATGTCCTGCTGCCTCAATTCCATTCAACAGATTTAGTTCAGCAAGTATTCACCCAGGGGACAACATGGCATAACAGAGAGAGAGCCAGTTGGAGTTAGAAAGAGGCAGTAGGGTGTGGTGGAAAGGTTTTAGACCTGGGGTCAGGAGACATGGATTCAAATCCCAGCTCAGACACTTGCAACTAACAACAAGTTACCTGATCTCTGTAAATGTCATCTTCTCATCTGTAATAATAATGCCCTACCTTCCTTCCCATGTTTATGTGGACAAAGTGCTTTATAAATCTTTTAGTGCGATAAAAAAAATGACCTCAACCTTGAATATGCCTCAACCCAGTGAGAAGAGTTCATTCACTCTGGAATGAGTTACTGGGCATCTAACAATAAAAATTATAAAACATGCCAAGGGAAAAGGGGTGACTTGAAAAGAATACCAAAAAAGTGAATGTACATTTTGTTACCTTTTCCTTATGAAAATTCAAAACCTGAACCCCAAAGAATGGGACAAAAAGTTTCTCTGCTGTCTTTGCATAAGCCACACCTAGCACAGTGCCTGGCACATAATAAGTGTTTGTCAAATGAACAAATGGACGGATGGGACGGTGGCACAGACAGGGAAAAGTAATAAAAGGAAGAAACAGAGGTTTTGTGGGTTGGTACCTCCCAGCATAGGTGCAAGACCAGGACACGCTTTTGGGAGAGTCACCAAAAGTAGAAGAGAACAGAATCCTCAGACACTGCTCACCCACCCAGAATCCCAGTATTCTGGAATCGCAGAATTTGAGAATAGGAAGCTACCTCAGAAACCATCTTGTCTTCCTGTCTCTGCCAGAGGCCAAATCAAGATGTGACTAAGGCAAGGTTCAGTGACCTAATTATGAAAGGGAAGGAGCTTGAGGACTGCTTCTCACAGAGCTTTGGAGTTTCTGGAGGGGATATTAAGTGGCATCATGCATAGATGTAACTAGAATGGAACAACCATAATTCTACCCCAAGGTGCCAAACTTTGAGGGCAAATTTGCCAGTCTGTCGGCAGAGCAACAAAAGCTTCGTCCCCAGCTTTTTGGTCCAGACCTGTGATTTCATTGGTTTAGACATCTCCCAGTGAGGAAACTCTCTGACAATGCAGATCAGGAATTTTTCTACAACTTATAGGGTAAGTGACTTGCCCAGGGTTACACAGCCAGAGGTGAGGGTGGTAGGACCTGAACCCAGGTCTTCTTGACTTTGAAGCTGGCTCTTTATCCACTATACCAGGCTGCCTCTCTGAACCTAGTTAGCAAGAATAATTAGTTAAACTAGAAAGCGACCAGATGGTGGGCTAGGCTAGAGTGAGCTCCACACCTCCCTTTCTCCTAGCTCTCTCCCCACTGTGCCTTCTCTCTTGCCCAGGGGATCTGTCTTCCCTCCCCAAGGCAGTGTTCCCAGCTCCTTCCTGTCAACAGAGAGCACACTATGTGCCCCCTGTCACAGGCACAGTGTGCGGCACTTGCCCTGGTCATAGAAATGTCTTGTTCTGGCTCCAGGGCCATGTCTTTTACAGAAGTGCTAAGGAAAGCATGGATTGGACTTCCAGTTGATTCCTAGTCACAATGCTGCCCTGTAGCTTCTGATTAACTGAACCCATTACTCCTTCTCCGGCTCATAGAAGGAGCTCATTTCCATAATGCTGACGCTGCAGACAGAAAAAAAAAGTCCTGAACTTGAAAGAAATATCTTGGTCTTAATAAATGTCTAGCTTAGGGTGAGTTAATATGTTTAAATGTGAAAGTGTATAAATGGTCTGTTTTAATAGCATTCTGGGCACATTGTTGTATTGAGATAAATGCAAACTTAAAACAAAATTCCAGTGTCTTCCAGCAATGTTCCCTCATCACAGCAAATGATGAATTGCGAGGGGGAAACGTCGTGGTACAATGTTTTGAAAATTAAGTAAAGGATGAGCACAATTAACGCTGTGTCTGACTTAAGCTGTGACTTTATCATGTCAGCACTGTCGTAAAACTGCAAAGGGAGGAGAATTCCTGCTTCATGCCCCTGAAATAGAAGCCGTTTTCATTTTAATTGTGTTTCCATTAGAGGGATTGTTTTTGTAAGTGTTCTGTAGTCCTTCCCATTCAGAGGCATTCAGGAAGAGGGCAGAAGAGTTATAAACTCTCATAATGAATTGTTTTGATTTCAAAATAACTTTTGGAAAAAAATTTAAAAACAAGATGTAAAGAACTTGGCATATTTCAGAGTGCAGTAAAAATAATTTTCCTACCAATTTAGCTATTTGCTATCACAGATACAGAGAGACAAATGTCATAGAGATTGGTTTTTTTCTCCCATGTATTATATGCAGGGACATTAAGCCAGAGAATTATTTTATATTTATCGATCAATCCACAAGCACTTATTAAGTGCCTAGTATGTGCCAGCCAGTGCTAAGTGCTATGATTATCTTTGCTCTTACCTTGGGGCTGTGGACTTTTCACAGATCTAGAGACAGAAGGGACTTCTACGTCTGATGCTAGCTATGTGATGCTAGGCAAACCACACTCTCCTCAAATATAAAATGGCTGCCGTAACAGCAGCAAACTCTCAGGGTTGTTGTAAAGATAAAATGAGGCAATGTGTATGGAAACCTTAAAGCACCATAGAAATGTCAGCTATTGTTGTTTTTACTGTTTTTATTGTTCACGATCACATGGGTAGCAAATGTCAGAATCTTTTCTTTTGAACATCAACACACAATTTATTTATCTTTTTCAATGATCAAAAACATTTATTAAGTACCTTCTATGATGACAGAGAAACAGTGTGATTAGAGGAGAATTGGCCAGTAAGACCCGAGCACAAGTCCCATCTCTGATGCATACTAATTGTGTGATCCTGGGCAGGTCACTTAACTTCTTGGTGTTTTAGGCAACTTAAAGACTCTAAGTTAGCTAGTCAGTAAACATTTATTAAGTGCCTTCTATGTGCAAAGCACTGGGCTAAATGCTGAGGATATAAAAAAAAAAAGGTAAAAGATAGTCTCTGCCCTCAGGGAGCTCACCATCTAATGATTTCAAGACAAGCGCTGATCTGTATTGGTGGAGGGACCTCTCTCTATCCCTATACTCAAAACGTTGGTTTAGGCACTGGGGATCAAAAGGAAACAAGGGGACGTAGCTCCTGTCCTCAAGTAGCTTACAGTCTACATTCTTAGTCAGACTTCATCTAAACTACCTTGGACAGTGTATCCATCAAAGACTGATCCAAGTTTCCTTTTTTCTATAGACTACATGCACATCCTTTAACTTCCCAGTCACAGGTAGCCATGTCAAGTGTCACCTATTTCAAAAGACTAAAGAGCCCTCCCCCCCCTCCTCCCCCTTCTCCTCCTCCTCCTCCTCCTCCCCCTCCTCCTTCCCCTCCTCATCCTCGTCATCATCATCATCATCGTCATCATCATCAGTAGCAGTAGCAGCACCAACATTTATCATAGAACCACAGAATTTGAGTTGGAAGGAACCTCAGGAGCTATCTGGTCAACTAGATTCAGCAAGAATTTATTAAATACCCACTGTTTGCCAGGCACTATGCTAGGCAGTGGGGATACAAAGACAAAAGTGATACAATTCCTGCCCTCAAGAAGTTTACGTTCTAGCAATCTAATCTGTCCCAGCCTAGGAATCATCTTTACAATGTACTGCACAAGTGATCAGCCTGGCTTTGTTTGCAAAGCTCCAGGGTGCTACAACCTGTGACTTGCTAAGGAAGCTCTTTTCAGCTGGGGATAGCTCTGATTGTCAAGAAGTGATTTTCCCGGCATCGAGTCTCCAGCTGCCACCCATTGGTCCTAGCTCTGCTCTCTGGAGCCGAGCAGAACATGCCTAACCCCCTCACCTCCCATGTGACAGCTCTTCAGATGCTTGAATGAAGCTCTATAGACTGTAAGGTTCACAAGGTGCTTTTTTCAAAACTATCCCCTTGAGAAAGGCAGAGTGAGTGAATATCACAATTTCCAGCTGTCCAAGAACAGCCTTGAGGAATCCAGTCGAACTCATGTTGGGAAACAAGAGGACCCTTCTTAACCTAAAAAAATTGGCTGACTAGGGGGGAAAAAGAAACTCAGAGGGATGGAAGAGAAAGGGAAAAGTGATGGAAAGATGATGTCTTGTAGGAAGAAACACATGCCATGGTTTCCATTTCAAAGCCTGGAAAGATGTTATGTTTGCATTGGCTTTGATTTTGCAGAGGCTGAGCCAGAGGGTTAAGATGACCCACTATAAAAATGTGCCCTTTCAATGAAGTCATACCATTTGAGGAGACTTTATCTTGATTACTTGGAGAACTAAGTCATGATACTCCCTCTTCCCTTTTTATGTTATCCAAACCTTAATGAATAGTACTTTCTAATCTCTTCCAGAATATAGTGTTTGGTCAATCTGACTGGGGATTGTTTCTAATGGGGTTCATCCACTGAACAAATACTTATGCAACACCTACTAAAATGCCAGGCACTATGCTAAGCACTGGGGGCATAGAGACAGAAATAAACTAATCTCTCATATCAAGGAGCTTATATTTTGCTAGGCGTGGGGTACTTGAACACAGATAAGTAAACACAAAGTTTATACAAAAGAATGGGAATGATTTCAAGAAGGAATCAACACCTATCAACATCATGTGTCAGGCATTCTTTTAGAGATATGAAGTCAAAGACAAAACAGGTCCCCACTCTCAAGGAGCATGGCTTCAATTGGGTAGATACAGTACGTCCTTTGGCAATTAAATACAAGTGATATGAAAAGTAATTTCAGAAGAGAAAGAGCACTTATCCCTGAAAGGATCAGGAAAGGTCTGATGTAGGAGGCAGTATCTGAGCTGTGCTTAGAAAGAAGGTAGGGATTCTACCAGGCAGAGGTGAGGAGGAACATCATTTCAGATATGGGGGACTGTATGAGGAAAGACATGGATGGAG
The DNA here is from genome assembly GCF_900497805.2 of Vombatus ursinus. NCBI lineage: Eukaryota > Metazoa > Chordata > Mammalia > Diprotodontia > Vombatidae > Vombatus > Vombatus ursinus. Next base: position 6,023,112 of record NW_020954577.1, on the reverse strand, counting down.
GGAGGGGGTGGATGCCATTCACTCATTCATCAAGAGCAGCTATCAGGTCACCTTGCTGGGAACAAAGACTGCATGAGGGAGACTAATATGAAATAAGACTGGAAATGGAGGGTTTTTTATTCCAGGCTGAAGATACTGTCTTTTATTCTAAATGCAAGAGGAAACCAATGAAGATGTGTGTGTGTGAGAGAGAGAGAGAGAGAGAGGGAGAGAGAGAGAGAGCCATAACCAGAGCCAGAACCAGAGCCAGAACCAGAGCCAGATTTGTGTTTGAAGAATATCAGTTGTGTAGCTAGGTGGAGGATGGATTAGAAAAGGAAATGCCTGGAAATGGGGGAACTAATTAGGAGGCTACTATACTAGTGCAGGAAAGAGGTAAGGGCTTGAACTAGGTAAGGGCTGTGTGAGAGGACAGAAGAAGATGGATGAGAGAGATGTGGACATAGGATCAAGGCTGCGCTGGGGCCAGCTTACACCAGTTTGTGAAGTGACAAAGAAAGTGACAAAAAACTTATGCCTCAGAAATCAGCAAATTCTGCAAATCAGGATTTGATTTGTTTTTTATTATCTAGATAAGAAAGTGAGGGAGAAAAACATAATAGTGTAGATTAAATTTAAAAGTGTGTCATGTGTACTTGGGGGGGGGGGGGGAGAAAATCAACTGTTAAACATTTACCAGCCCAACCTTGGGCAGAATCTAGCAAAGTAGCAATCGACAAGATACAGGTACTGCCCTCAAGGGTCTTATATTTGAATGGGAGAGACAACATGACCATAAATCACTACATACAAGGTACATATAGAAAAAGTAGAAGATAGACTGGGAGGGGACTCTAGTAATGGGGGAGGGACAAGGAATGACCTCCTGTAGAGGGTGTCCCTTCCTTCCCTCCTTCTTTCCTTCCTTCCCTCTCTGCTCCTTTCCTTTCTTCCTTCCTTCCTTCCTTTTCTCCTTTCCATTCCTTTTCCTTTCCTTTCCTTTTTCTTCTCTCCTTCTTTTCTTTCTTCCTTCCTTTCCTTCCTCTCCTCTCCTCTGCTTTCCTTTTCCTTCCTCCCTTCCTTCCTTCCTTCCTTCTTCATTCCTTTCCTTCATTCTTCCTTCTTTTCTCTCTCCCTCCCTCTTTCCTTCTCTTTCTCTTCATGCCTTTGTTTCTTGCTTTCTCATTGATGCTATTGCTTTCTTTCCCAACATACCTTCTTCATCAAACCATCCCTTGTAACAAAGAAAAACAGTTCGGCAAAACTAATGAGGAAAATGATCCCATCTGCCATTGCATGCAATATTCTGCATCCATAGTTCCCCACCTCTTGCCTGAATAGAAGAAAGTGTGACATGCTCAACTCTTCTCATGGCTGTTTTCTAACCCTGCCTTAATTCCCTTTAGGAATGGGTAGCAGCCAAGGGAGCAGTTCCTATAAACATCATGTGACTCTAAAACCTAAGCCAGTGACTGCAAAAGTTGTTGGCTCTCTGAACAAAATTGGAAACTTTGTAGACCTCACAAGAGATCTTATTTATTACATTTCCCAGAGAAAGCAGACTGGGGCAATAATCGTCAAAGTAATATTTACCCCTTAATAACTGCCTATTTTTATACTGGTGTGAGAGGTTAATAGCCCTGTTATTTACTCCTCTGCCAAAAAGAACTGAAGGATGTGAAATGTTGCAGTCAATAAAGCCGAGCAGTCAGATAAATAACATTCATATTATTCCCTGACAAATCCTTTTGCAACCCAGGGATATAAATAACCCTAAGAAAGCAGTTCCTGCATTACAAGTTTACTGATGTGTAAAATGTAATTTTAAAAAGAGCCCGAAGCCCTAGGAGCATCACATCCTCTAAGTATCCACACGCCTGTATAGATGGAACGTACAGCACTAGAGGGGCATGTCGCTGAATGAGGCATTTATCACTTCTATAGGTGTCAGTAGGTACTCAGATATTTATGAAATGTACACAGCCACATACACAAAAGAATAAGATCTCATATATGTGGAGGGTATATGGATTGCCATACACAGGGGAAAGCATGGAACGCTCCCAGGTCACTGGGTGAGTCCCTGCCTCTGAACTATGGCAGATCGTTGACAAAAGTCACAGGAGATGAGCAGACATGGATGGGTTGCAATCTGCATCATCAGAGGGAACTTCCAAATTAAAGAGATCATGGGTTTATTGGAGTACAGAACATGTAAAGGTAGATATGGGATCTACATGTTCATGGGGATCCAGTTCTCAGATGACAAGTTCCCTCCACCAGTGCAGATCGATTCCTTTTCTAAAATGTATAGTCTTAGATTGTGGCCTAGAGCCCCCTAAGGTTAAGTGATTTGCCCAATGTTACAGCCAATCCATAGGTCAGAAGCAGGTCTTCGACCCCGGTCTTCCTGGCTCCAAGGTCAGTTCTACAACCCCTGTTCCGTGCTGCCTCAACTCAAGTGACTTCCTATTGCCTCTGGAAGAAAGTATGAACTCTGTTTAGCTTTTTAATGCCCTATACAATCCGGACCCAGTTGATATTTATATGCTCACTGGCCATTACATCTTCTCCCACACCGTGTGATTCAGCCAAACTGGCCTTCTCCCCATTCTTCACACACTACGCTCCGTATCCCATCCCTCTACCTTTATACTGGCCACATCCCAAGCCTGGAATGCACTCCCTCCTTATTTCTGCCTCATCCTTTAAGACATTACTCAAGTACCATCTTCTGCATGATGCCTTTCCTGATCCCCCAAATGCTCATCCCCACCCCCTCACATTTAACCAGATAACATATTTATGCACTTTATATTTATGCTGTGTGTATACATATCGCTATAGCTAGAGATATGGAGATAAGACATAGACATCTAACATAGATACAGATACACACGTGGGCAGAGATAGAGATAGATGGTCATAGAGATATCACTATTGATATTTCTCCCCCATTAGAACATAAGCTTCTTATTAGCAGGGATTGTTTCATTTTTGCTTTTGTATCTCCAGTTCTTGATACATAGTAGGTGCATAATAAATACTTGATTGATTAATAATAATAGCTAGCATCTACATATGGGGGCAGTTAGGTGGCGTAGTGGATAGAGCATTGGGCCTGGAGTCAGGAATATTTGAGTTCAAACCCAGCCTCAGACAATTAAGTAGCTGTGTGAGCCTAGGCAGGTCACTCAACCCTGTTTGCCTCAGTTTCCTCAAGTGGAAAATGAGCTGGAGAAGGAAATGGCAAACCACTCCAGCATCTTTGCCAAGAAAGCCCTAGATGGGGTCCAACAAAGAGCTGGACACAACTGGACAACAACAACAATAGCATTTATATAACGCTGTAAGGTTTTCTAATTACTTTAGGGGTGTTATCTCATTTGATTGTCTCTTATAGGGTATTTGTGTAAATGATAAATTTCTTATTAAATTACACACACAGTCAGTTGCTTTAAGAGTTTGAGAATCGGTGATTTCATTGGTGACCAATCTCTCTAATAATGCAGATCACAATCCTTCTTTAATCTGCTAGATTGTCTTTGAGAAAGCTTGTGGACAAAAAGAGACAGCTTCTGGGGTCACAATGATAAGGGGCATCTCCAAACCTAGCCAAGTGAGGCCTCAGATAAGAGACACATCCACAGTCCCTCACTGGGTCCACGCTTAAAGCCTACTGGCCAATGCTTCAAGAACCCAGGATCTCAGGGGCAGCTAGGTGGTGCAGTGGATAGAGCACTGGCCCTGGAGTCAGGAGGACCTGACTTCAAATCTGGCCACAGACCAAACACTTGACACTTACTAAGTGTGTGTGTGACCCTGGGCAAGTCACTTAACTCTAATTGCCTAAAAAAAAAGAAAAAAAAAGAAAAAAAAAGAACCCAGGGTCTCCTCAGAGCCACCATAAGAAAACAGAGCAGACCTTCGACGCACAAAAACACTACAGATACTACAGGGAAAGAAACAGAGACAGAGACAGAGACAGAGAAGGAGAGAGACAGAGAGAGAGAGAGAGAGAAATGAGACACACAGCAGGTAAGCTCTATTTTCCTTCTCTTTCTCCACCAAAGTCCTGCTCTAACACCTTTGTAGTGTGCAGGTAACATCATAGAAGGGTAGTGACTTGCCTAAGCTCTCATGAGGAGCAATGGGTTAGAACTGGGATTTGAACCCAGGTCCCTTGACTTTGAATTTAGTATATTTTCCACTCTATTCCTCTGCCTTCTTTGACACCAATACAGCAGCATTTCTGTTTGACTGAGCTGCCTTCTAGTAAGGACCAAGGAGCTGTCTGAGGTAGATGGAGGCCAAGTGATTTGCTCAGGGTCACACAGATAGTATTAGAAAATTTAAAGCTGGGTCTTCCTGACTATAAGTCCAACACTCTGTCTCTATATTAGAGATGTAGACTCAGTGGTGTGTGTGTGTGTGTGTGTGTGTGTGTGTGTGTGTGTGTACCCAGACATGCATATAAATATGCATAATACATTCATGCACTCCATCATTTCTAGGACTACAGAGAGTCCATAGATATATGCAAATACTTCAAAAATGAACAGAACTGAAAGATGTCACTGAGCAGATAATGGGGAAGTGCAAAGAAGGTGGTAGCCAGCTACAACATATAACCAATGAGCTACTGCTAAGAACAGGAAGAAAGGATGTCATCCAAGGATCATAGAACAGGAGGAGACAATGGGCTTGTCCTAGAGGCAGGGTAAAGGATGACCAGTGGACGGTCTGAGCCCTTCAGCGGACAGCTGAGCGCCTCCCTGGTAACCTGGAGATGTCCAGGGAAAGCCAGGAAGGTTTCTGCTTTTTGGGTAGACCCTCTTACAGGAGGACATGGACAAGCGTGGCACAGGATAGGCAGAGAAGGGTCTGCACCATTGGAGGAAATAGCTAGACTGGGGAGATCCATCCATTGGTGTGTTCAAATATATTTATCTTTTTCCAGATGATCATATCCAAGTGGAGGAGAAGCTCGGCTGAATACATGCCCTTTACAAACATGAGCAAACCCACCTGTCAGATGGAGTATCTGCTACAGCCCAGCCCATTAGCCTTGGCACCAAGGAAGGTAAAAATCATTGAACACTCAATCATGAAGGATATGATTTTTATCCATCAAAGTAAAGAAATTAAGACTTTAAACAAGTTTTTAAAATTAACAACTAAACTTTACTTAAGATACAAACACAAAATGAAATAAAGTACACATTTTTGAGACACCTGGGCACTGCACACACCCTTCCACTCTCTCCTACACCTCTTAGCTAACGCACACTTGGTACAATATTGACAAAGAGCTACTGAATTTCTCTGATGGGTTCAAAGCTCTCATAAAACCTGATGCATTCTCACTCTGTTAATGCATCCTGTGAACCCAGCATCCCTCCTGAGCATTGCCCCTGGTTAGGGCTTCACACCTCAGCATGATGGAACAGCTGAACCACTGGTCCAGGTTTCTAATGACTATGTAAGCCCATTTCTCTGCCAAAATGCTCAAGAGAGACACTCACTCAAACACGGAGTGTGGGGCCGTAAGGAATTAAACAACACATGTCAGAATGAGAACAGGAGACTTGGTGATAGGACAAACTCATGTGTCTCTCATTAGGGCTTTTAACTGTCTTTTATGAAACAGATCCCAAAAAATCAATCAAGCAGCGTATCCCAAGACAAGTGAGAAACAGTCAACTTAAAAAATAACATTAAGAGCAGACAAAGAACGGATGCCAGGCAACATGGCGAAGCGAGCACTCGCTACTTCACCACTTCTGACCCTTTCTTCCCTCTCTTGAGGATGCCCTGAGGTGCCCAGTGCCCTCTTCCTTCCTCCCAGAATGTCCAGAGCCCCTCCCCACTTCCTCTGTAGACCACGTTCTAACTTGGGCTATTCTCTTCTGCCTATTTGGAGAATGTCAGGCATCAGGTGCTCTATGTGAGACTGTTGGTCTTATTGGAAACATGACTTTTTTTTCCTGTTTTGATCCACTCATGACTTTATTGTGTGAAGAATTCCCAGTATGGAAACTCCCTCCAACAATGCAGATCAGGAACTCCTTTGTGGACCACCCTTGAGAGCTGTCTGGAGTCCTGTGATTTCTACTACTCCCTCCATTTACATGGAACAAAAGAAAACAGTTAAACAAAAATAAGTGATACAGTGACCATTTCTGATGATTTGTGCACCATTTTGTCCTTGTTGACCCTCACCTCTATGCCAACAAGAAGATAGGCTGGCGGGGACAGCTAGGTGGTGCAGTGGACAGAGCACCGGTCCTGCTCTCAGGAGGACCTGAGTTCAAATCCTGCCTCAGACACATAACACTCACTAGCTGTGTGACCCTGGACAAGTCACTTAACCCCGATTGCCCTCACAAAAAAAAGAAGATAGGCTGGGGTAGTTGTAGGCTAGTAAACGTTTGTCTTGAGGGGCAGGGTGGAGCAGTGCATAGAGAGCGAGGCTTGGAGTCAGGAAGGCGGCCTCCTCTCTGTGCTTCCAGTCTCTCTCCTCCCTAATACATCCTGCCAACACAATCTTCTACAGACTCATGTGTGACCATGTAAGCGCCCACAATTCTCAGTGGCTCCCAATTTCCTTGGGGATAAAACACAAACCTCTCAGTCCAACATTTAAAACTCTCTGCTGTCTGGTGGCTACCTACCTCTCAATTCCATACATTCCATTAGATACTCTGCACTCTAGACAATCTCAATTACTATCTGTGACCCAAAGCTGACCCTCTCTCTCCTGTGCCTGGGCCCTTTTGGCTGGCCGGCCTCTGTGGCTGGAATGCACCCACCATTGCCCTCTGCTTACTGGGCTCCTCAGCTCCCCTCAGAAGTAGGTTACAGTCTTGAAGGTGCTACATAAACGATTATGACTATTGTTGTTGTTTAATACAAGGTGCTGGTCGAACGATACCTCTTCCTCCAAAAAGCCTTTCCTAAAGCATCCACTTGACAGGATCACAGGGTCAAGGGTCTAGAGATGGAAGGGAACTTCGATGAGTCCAGTTTTACAGATGAAGTCATTGAGGCATAGCGCCTCTCAGTGACTTACCCAAGGTTGCCAAGTTATTCAGCACAAGGAGTCTGGAGAGAAGGGCAAGGCAGGTCCTTCAGCTACCAGGACTGAGGACAGGCTCACCAGTTACTGTCCAAACAAGCTAGAGCCAGACCATTGGTTCATCCTGCCAAGTTTTCAGCTTCCTAGCTGGCTGTTCATGGTCCTGTGGCATCCAGTCTTTGCTGCAAACTGGACTGTCCGCCATCTTTACTATGTTACCCATGGGTGCTCCATGGAAACAGCTGGCTCCAGTCCACCTGCTACAACACAGAGGATCCTAGGATTGAAAGATAGAAGATGCTGAGGGGCCAATCCTCTTGTTCTATAGAGGAGGGATCTGAGAAACAGAGAGGAAAAGTCACTTATCTGAAACCACACGGAAGAGTCAGGATCCAAACCCAAGCCTTCCGAGACCCCAGTACCTTTTCCACTACATCACATCCAACTGCCCGTGACTGTGAACAGTTGGCCAGCCTTCATTAACTTGAAAGTGTACACTTGAATCAGTCATAGGATCAAGTATTTAGGACTGGGAGGGGTCTTCAGAAGTCACGAAGTCCAATCCCCTTGTTTTACAGATGAGGAAACGAGGCCAAGGGTGCTCAAATGACTTGTCCAAGGTCACTCAGATGCGAAGTAGAGATAGGAGAGACAGCATGATATCATGCTGACTTTGAATCAGGATGAGCTGGGTTTGAATCCCTCCTCAGATGTTTCCTGGCTGTATGACCCTGGGCAAGTCACTTACCTTTGCCAAGCCTCTGTTTCCTTCTAAAACGAGAGGGCTAGACTGAGGTCCCTTTGAGTTCTAAGTCTATGATTCCAAGATTTGAACCCAGGTCCCCTGCCTCCAAAATGAGGCCCATTCAGAACAAAAATCAGATGCTCCATGAAGTGTCTGCCAGGGGGCCACCCATATTGGGAACTGGACTGCAGGCCACATACCCCATTGGCTCCAGGGGTTTATCTTCCATCGACTATCTCCGGGGCAAGATTCCTGGAGGAGGAAAAGGCCAGCTGTGCCAAAGCTTCCCAGCCCATCAGCAAGAGCAGCCTGGGCAGGACTTCGAGGACTGGTAATAGAAGTGCATTATTTTATATATCTTATGGGAGAGGTTGGGGGAATTTTGTAAAAAAGCCTGCCCTAATAAATTATTTACCAGGGCAGCCTGAGATCAAAGACATAGCACAGAAACAGCATCTCAGGGCACCTAAAACCCAGTTTATGGAGGTCCCCAGAACCTCAGTCCTTTTATGGTTGTTATATTAGCTAACCACTAAATTTTCAAAGCAGTGGGACAGCCATGGGTTTTAATAAGGGTTGCACAGCCTGGGCCTTCTGCCCCCCCTTTAATATGGGAGGCTGCAGCTGCTGGTACAGGAGGCTTTGAAAAGATGGTGAGCAGGGCCCAGAAAACAACCTTCGGAGCCCAAGAGGGAGAAGCATGCTGGAGGACGACGGCTTAGTTACCAGGCAGGGGGGGGGGGGGGGGGGGGGGGGGGGAGCACATTACAGGTATGCAGATCAGCCTGTACAATAGGAAGCCCCCCAAAATTAGCTTTAAGAAGATCATTTTGGCGGCTTTGTGGAGGACATATTGGAGAGAGAAAAGTCTAGAAATCAGCAAGATACTAGTAGTAGTAGTAGTAGTAGTAGTAGTAGTAGTAGTAATACTAGTAGTTATAGCAACAGTAATAGTAGTAGTAGTAGTAATACTAGTAGTAGTAGCAGCAATAATAGTAGTAATACTAGTAGTAGTAGTAGCAATAGTAGTAGTAGTAATAGTAGTAGTAGTAGCAGTAGTGGTAGTAGTAGTAGCAGGAGTAGCAGTAGTAGTAGTAGCAGTAGTAGTAGTAGTAGTAGTAGTAATAGTAATAGTAGTAGTATTAGTAGTAATAGTACCTAGTACTACTGGTACCTAGTACTACTATCTACCTATATATTTACATAGTGTTTTAAGGTTTACAAAGTACTTTCCAGAAATTATCTCATTTTATCACTGAAATAGCTTTGGGAGGTAGATACTATATTATCCCCATTTTACAGAAAAAGAAACTGAAGCACAGAATGGCTTAGGTCACACAGCCAGAAGCAGTTAGGAGGTGCAGTGGATAAAGTGCTGGACTTAGGTTCAAATTCAGCCCCAGACACTTACTAGCTATGTAAGCCTAGGCAAGTCAGTTAACTGCTATTTGCCTCAGTTTCTTCAACTGTAAAATGAGGATAGTAACAATGCAAGGTTATTATGAGGGTCAAATGAGATCATATTTGTAAAGCATGCTGTGTAAATGCTTATTCCCACCCACCCACCCCCTTGCACATCCTATGTCCGAGGTCAAATTTGCACTCAGGTCTTTCTGACTCCAATGCCAGTATTCTATTCACTGCACCACCTAGCCACCATAATGAGAAGGTCCTTACAGTGGTGCAGATAAGGCAAGGTGACATCCCAAACCAGGGATTATTTTAGCCTCATGTGGATTGTTGTGAAGAAGACAGAGCTGGTGGCATGGCCTGGGGCATCTCTCCAAAGGGACAACCTGAGTTTTGTGACTCATGAGAATCAGTCGGCTTGCCAGCAGCTGCCAAATGCAAACAATCCTGGTGCATGGGGCTGAGACGGTGACGCCAGCCCCAGGACAGCGTGGGCCTGACTGGGCTCCTTTCTGTGTTCCCACTCATTAGCAAGGATTCCACCGGGAGTTGCTGTTCATTCTTTGCAGGAAGGCAGGGCAAAGGAGTACATGTGACACTCCGCCATCTGTCACCATTACTGCGAGTTACTTTTTCATAGAATTTGAGTGTGGTTCACCAACCATGGGCCATGCAGAGTCTCATGACACCAGGGAGGTAACCAAGGAAGGCCTGGGAACTTGGAAGGATCGAGTTATGTGGCCACACTTATGCACAGAGGCATTAGCCCCAGGGGAAACGCTCCACCAAAGACATTTTTGTCCAGTCTGAAGAACAGTGAGGCTCCGGTGGTTTGGACAGAAATTCAAGGGGGAGAGACATGGCTCATGATTGAGGAACTCGCCTAATTATGGCTAATTATAGGCAGGAGAATGAAGGATTCCATGAAGATGTGCATTTTTGTGACACGGCCATGTTGGGTCCCAGCTCTTATTTCCTGATCCTGAGATATGTCATAACACATGCAAGGTTGGTTTTGTTTTGTATCCTCAGTGCCTAGGCCAGTGTCCTGCATACAGTAGGTGCCTGATAAATGCTATTTAAATGAATGAACCAAGTTCCAAATCAGAAGGTGACAGCTCTGCCTTAGGCGGTATGTATGACTCACTGCCCCCTCCGTCCCACCTTCCTGCTTTTAAGGAAACCGGCTACTCAGACAACCTTTGCCACTGAACCAATCAGAGGTAAATCAGACACCCAGATGCGTAAAATTCCTTTTGCGTGTGTTTGTTTTTTAAGTTTTATTGATGTCTTTTGTTTTTATATCATAGTCCTGTCCTGAGACACACACACATACACACACACACACACACACACACACACACACACATTGACCTCTTTCTTGTAATGTACAAAACCGACTTAAGCAAAACCCACCAACACAGAGACCAAGAATGTGGCATTTTGCATCCGTAGTCCCCCCTCGCCTTCATAAAGGGAAATGTGTTCCATCACCTGCGTCTCTTCTTTGGGGAAAAGCTTGATCATCACAAGAAATCAGAATTCAGCTGCCTGTCAGTCTTGTTTGTCTTTAAATTACTGAAAGAATTTGGGATAGATTTCTCTTGGACCTGCTTCCTTCACTCTGCCACCAATCATACGGTCTCCTTATGACTCAGTAACATTCCTTCACATTCACGTACCACATGGTATGTTTAGCCATTCCTCGATCTACAGACAACTACTTTGTTTAGATTTTTTTTAAGACTACAAAAAGTGATGTTACAAATATATATGTATACACATAAATGGCCTTTATATTTATGTATACATAACTGTACGTGGTATAGGTATATAGACATATATGTATGTACAAATATCATATGTATGTTTATGTAACATTTACATATAATAGTAATAACAGAAACTGCATTTATACAGTCTCTGCTATGTGCTAAGTGCCACACTGTTCTAAGTGCTTTAAAATTTTACCTCATTGGACCCTCACAACAACCACGGGAGGCAGGTGTGTATATATGTGTTTGTGTGTGTGCATATGTACTTAAATGTGCATATACGAACACTGTATACAAGTATATATATGTGTGTGTGTGTATCTATGTATATGTATATACACTGTATACAAGTGTATATATGTGTGTATGTATGTGCATGTGTGCATATGTGTATACATGTACATATGTGTATGTGTACTTAAATGTGCACACAAAAACACTGTATACAAGTGTATATTTGCATGTATGTGTGTGCATGTGTGTGAGTGCGTACATATGTGTGTGCACAGGTGTGTGTCCAGCAGTGATGACCCTGGGTCAAAGGATACAATCTTGCAGTTCTCTTTATTCTTTTTTTTAAACATTCTTTTTCTAATTACATTTTTTAACATTTGTTTTTAAATTTTTTTAGTTCAGAAATCTCTCCTTCCCTCCTTCCTTTTTCCCCTCCCTGAGATGGAAAGCAATTTGATAATGGTTATATGTTTGTAGTCATACAAAATAAATTGTCATATTAGTCTTGTTGTGAAAAAAAAAACAGACAAAAAACCCCTCAAAAATATAAAGTAGAAAAAAGAAGTATGCTTCAATCTGCATTCAGATGCCCTCAGTTCTTTCCCTGGAGGCTGATAGCACTTCTCATCACGAGTCCCTTGGAATTGTCTTGGATCATTGTATTGCTGAGAGGAGCTAAGTCAGTCTCAGTTCATCATTATACAGTATTTCTGTTGCTATTCTTCTGGTTCTGCTCACTTCACTTTGCATCAGTTCATGTAAGTCTTCCCAGGTTTTTCTGAAAGTATCCTGCTTGTCATTTGTTGTAGCACAATAGTATTCATTACATTCAGAAGGCCACAGCTTGTTCGGCCATTATTGACAGGCATCCCATTGATTTCCAATTCTTTGTCACCACAAAAAGAGCTACTATAAATATTTTTGTACATATAGGTCCTCTTCCTTTTTCTTTGATTTCTTTGGGGTACAAATCTAATAGTGGTATTGCTGGGTCAAAGGATATGCACAGTTTTATAGCCCTTTGGGAATAGTTCCAAATTGCTCTCCAGAATGGTTGGATCAGTTCACAACTCCACCAACAGTGTGTTAGTGTCCCAATCTTCCCACATCCCTTCCAACATTCATTATTTCCCTTTCCTTGGAGGAGTTCTTAACCTGGGGTTGATGGACTTGTTCTTTTTAATATTTTGAAATTTGCATTTCAAGAGCAACTAGGTGGTGAAGTAGAGAGTGCCAGGCCTGGCATCAGGAAGACCTGAGTTCAAATTCAGCCTTAGACACTTACTAGTTGTGTGATCCTGGGCAAGTCACTTCACCCTGTTTGACTTAGTTTCCTCATCTGTAAAATGAACTAGGGAAGAAAATGGCAAACCATTCCAGAATCTTTGCCAAGAAAATCCCAAATGGGGTTACGAAGAGGCAGAAACAACTGAAAATGACTAAACACCGGCAACAACAAACTGCATTCCAACATAACTGGTTTCCTTTGTAGTTGTGTGCATTTTATTCCATGAATTTACTAACATTATTCTGAGAAGAGGCTTTTCCAGGGTCTAGAACAAAAAAAGGTTAAAGAGCCCTTGGGCTAATGTGATTGTGGTTTGAGTTTTGTTTTTCCAAAATGGTCAGCTCAGTTCCCAGCTCCACCAATGGTGTCTTCCTTTCTTCTCACAGCAACGCTAGCATCGATTATTTCAATTCTTCGTCACCCTTTGATGCAATTTTGTTGGTGGTTGTACCTTATGGAGATGCCAATCACTCTGACTGCTCCTGCCTACCACTATGGGAAGGGGTGTGGGGTAGGGGGGAAAGAACATTTGACCAGCCTGCCCACACAACTCCTCTCTCTATTTCATCATCATCATCACCATCATCACATCTCTCTGTCTCTGTCTCTCATTAGTAATTCATTCTACCCTCCCCCTGACAAATCCTTAACCTCTTGATTCTTTTTTCTACATTTTTGCCTGTCTTTCCAATACATCCACTTCCTATACTGCCCCTCTCCAAGTACCTCCCACCCTAATTATTGGCTCTAGAACCATCCTTTGAGAGTCAAGGATCCTTGTTTTTCCTCTCCTTTCCATGATGCCCTGACCTTGGGCAAATCATCCACCAATATGGACACCCACCTGCCCGACAGGCTTTCTGGGGTTAGAGATCAATAAGGTCAGGGCTGAAGATGCCTGGCTGTTAGGATCAACCTGGGTGAAGAGAGGGTGCCCACCAGGGTCTGGGTCTGAAATGGGGAAAGTGGGGAGAGCTCCCCTCATCCAATTCTGGCTCAGGCAATAGGACATCTACCCTCCAAAGAGTCCATTGTTGTCTATTTACAGAAGGATGACGGCAGGGAGGAGTTCCTATGGCATACTTGAACCCTGAGTGTCCAAGTAGACTGGGGCTAATGGGCAAACATACTTCTTTCTCACCATCAGCCATTCATTAGACAGCAGCCAACATTAACTGTACATCTACTGGGGGGCTCTGGGAGCCTCACTTTTTCACCTTTATTTGTTATTTTAATAATAATAACTAGCATTACTATGGCACATGAAGGTTTGTGAAGCACTTTACAAATAAATGTTAAGTCATTCAATCTTTACATCAACCTTGTGAGGTAGGTGCTATGATTATCCTCATTTTAGAAAGTGGAAACTGAGGCTAAGAGAGGCAAGGTCACCTAGCTAATAAGTCCCCCTCCCCCCCGCCTCCCCAGCAGTACTGCAGCAGGGTGTTCTAGAACATACTTTGACCCCTGTGGCTGCAGCCCCAGTGAACTGTACCCACCTCTTAGACTCACCTTCCCCTCTGGGCAATAGCAGCAGCAGCAGCAATAGTAGCAGCAGCAGTAGTAGTAGCAGTAGTA
>NW_020954577.1:5988319-6009015 GCF_900497805.2 Vombatus ursinus | reverse complement strand
AGTAGCAGTAGTAGTAATAGTAGCAGCAATAGCAATAGTAGCAGCAGTAGAAGCAGCAATAGTAGCAATAGTAGCACCAGTAGCACCAATAACAACAGTAGAAGCAAAAGTAATAGCAGTAGAAGCCATAGCAATAGTAGTAATAGTAGCAGCAGTAGCAGCAGCAGTAGTAGTAATCATAACTGACGTTTATTTCTTGCTTTAAGGTTTGCTACCTTGTCCTGCCTTGCTCACAGGGTTGTTATAAGGAACAAATGAGAGAATGGATATGAACATTCTGCATAAATTAAGGGAGCATGTGAATTAGTGAAGATATATTGTCACATAAATATAATGAAAGGAAGGGTGGCACCGATGGCATTATTCAAGGACTACAAAGCATGGGATGGGCTTTCTGAGTCTTAGCTCAGTAAAGGATGTTGGATGCCCAACTAGTCCACCCAACGTAGCAATCCCCTCTGCTCCATCCAGCACGTCCTGAAGGTTTCACGCCTTGGGGAGTTCTGGCTAGACCACCGCCTTGCTGCTGCAGCTGATTCAAGAGGGGCCATAGCAGAACCAGACTAGGACCATGCCAATATGTCATCGATTTGGGTAGATTGCACAGTGGTTAGAGTTCTAGAATTGACATCAAAAAGACCTGAGTTCGAATCTTGCCTTTGACACAGACTAGTTATGTGACCCTGGGCAAATCACTTAACTTCCTCAGCATCAGCTTTCTTGTCTGTAAAATGGGGTAATGGTACCACCTATTTTCACAGGGTTGTTTTGAGGATCTAATGAGATAATATATGTAAAAAGAGCTTAGAAAAGCACATAGTAACACTATACAAATATTTATTCCCTTCCCCTGTCTTTAGACAAGATACCGCAATATGAAATAGCTTCCCAAAATGACAGTAAATTCATGGCAAAGAAAAAATCTTCATGTGTTCCCAAGAGTCTTCAGTTTAAGAAATTTACCTTTCCACAGCTTAAACCCTTTGGGCAGAAAGGACATTAGACATATGTAGTCCAAACTCCTCCTTCCACCTTCCCCCTGCAGGAATCCCCTCTGCTCCATCCCAGACATTTATCATCCCCAGAGAGGACCATTCAGGAGAGGCCACAAGTTTCCCTCCCATCCTTTAAAGTATACACTGTAGGCAAGCTGGCTTCTGATACATAAGGGCCAATGGATTCTGGGTATTTCATAGCTGGTGCTATTTTTACAGACAGATCAAATTGGCTTTGCAGCAGCAAAAACTAAATTAGGACTGAAAGTAATTTGGTTCAATGAAAATAAAAAAAAAATTCAATCCCCAAAGTGGACAAAAAAAAAGGCAAATCCCATAGAGGTCAGATTGCTTGGACTGTGCCTTCCTAAAGTCTTATAAATAGGAGGTAATTTCTAAAATGTCAAGGGCTACTTGGCTCAATTAAAATTATTTGTAGCACAAATTGTTGGGAACTGGAATTACTTGGGCCATGGAAATGCAGCAGCAAAAATAATGAGCCACTGAGTTATTGTTGTGGGAGGGGGGGACTTATTTAAATTTTGAGGAATTTCAATCATCTCAGAAAGAAGCCCAGGAGAGAGAGGCCCAGTTAATCAGAACAGGAAATGGAAGCCCATTCCCTTAGGTTTCTTTCATCCTGCCTCCACTTAGAATGAGGAAACAGCCAAGAGCCATTTTGCAATCTAAACAACTTTATTTCCCCCTTGCTATTCAGGAGCAAGAAACATAAGTCAGCTAATACATATTTAGGACAGAGAAAGGGGAATCTTTCTGATTCTGCAGCCCTGGGCTAAGAACTATATCACTTCTTTCCAAATGGCTTTTGGACTTGGCGGCTGTCACCCCCTAAAGGATGGATTTTGCAAATATTACGAACTGATCCATTTGGGAAGCAAAAACAAATATTCCAGAAGTCCCAGCTTTTTGTCATAGATAAATCGTTCTTTACATGGCAAGCCCAGGAGTATTTAGAGCAACCCAGGAAAGTCCAATGGAATGTCAATTCCAGCCCCGAGCCTTATCATTTATTGTCAGCTTAGACGCTCGTCACTTACGACCATCATTGGAAGAATTACTGATGATGGATACCGATGGCAACGATGATTACTCTTGCAATAAGCTTAATTAAAATAATGAAGCGCTGTCCCCCACATTGTGGTGGCTGCACCAGCAGGATAGTATGTAAACGGCCCAGGGAAGTCACTGGGATGCACAGCACTCATATTTCAATTGTGACATGCCTGGGCTCCTTTGATGACCTCTCTCTCCATCAGGTCTTGGACCCACATGCCTCTCACACCCCAAATTGCTGGCAGGGGACAGTGATCAGAGGTCAATTGGAACCTTGTTTTTGTCTTGAATTGGTTGCAGCACACCACTCAGGTGGAGTGGTGACTATCCACTTGACCGGCCTTCCCACGGAGGAGAGGGGATAATCTGAGCTCTGCCCAACCACAGGTCCATCCAGAGTAGAATCTCTTATGCCTTCTCGTAGGATGCGCTCCCTGGAGTGAGCCCCAAAGCTGGGCTGCAGCATCGCCTCATCTTTGGGCCTTAATGCCTTTTCTGCTATCCTCTTCCTCCTTCACCACCCCTGGTGGTAGCTGGTTGTTAGAGGTTGGGTTGGAATAAAAAAGTGGGGGGGGGGGGAGTGGAGAGAGAGGGAGAATAAAAACCTCAGAGGGAATTTCTGAGCCACCCAGAAGGCTGCCCTCCATTCCAGCCCTGCATCCATTTAACACAATGTGCCTTAAGAACAGCCCTTCCTCCCCCCTCCCCATCCATGGTGGGAAGATCAAAGGGACATTTGCCTACTCCCTTAACTCTGAAAAAATAAAACACCCAGTGCAAATTGTGGGCTTTTAACTATCTTGTTGGGACTAAAATCCCAATCATATTGTAGGGGACTATAAACATGGAGGAAGGGAAGCAGACAGCCATTAAAGTCTGATTATGAGACTAGCAGCTCTGATCTGGCATGATTGTGCTGCTCGGAGGAAAGAGCTACAGGGCTGACACAGCTCTCCCTTCCCCTGGGGTGGGAATCGGGCAAGAGAGCTCAGTGAGAAGAACAGCCCCCTCGTCCCTCGTCCCTCGTCCCTCTCCAGGGGAGCAGATGCCACACGAGGTGTCTGGAGTTACCTGTTTAAGACAGAAAGCTTTGCTCCAGACCTGCTTGGGCTTTTTCCCTGGTCCCAGAGCTTCATTAAATAACCAAAGGCAGGGCAACTGCAGAATTGCACAGGATCCATGACAAGCAGACCTGGTGACTCCCATGCACCTCCAGAGGAGTGGAGTGTGTTCCAAGAAGGGAGGGCAGGGATCAAGAGAGATGCTTGGCTCAAGGGCCAAAGGGAAACAGTAGAGATGGCCCTTTTGTTTTGTTTTGTTTTTAGAAGATTGAGACCAAATCTGTTATTTCATTGGCACAGGGTACTTCCAGAGGAGGAAATTTCCTCCACTAATACAGGTAGGCAACTTTTCAGGAATGTAGCCCTAAAGAGGTTCCTCTCCAATTGAGAAGTTAAGAGACTTGACCGGGGTCTCAAAGTCAACGTCTGTCAGAGGCAGGACAAGCCCAGATACTTCCAGCTCTCTAACCAATAAACAACACTGCCTCAATCCATTATCCCAGCTATATTTCCTTCAAAGATGGCCTCCTGAAACAGACAGTAAACTAATGTTCTTCTCCTCCCAACTGTGACTCTTCCAGACTTCAATACTGTCGTCTTACCCTGGAGCATCCCTTCACCATGCCATTCCTTTTCCCCTTTGGTGAGTTTCTCCTGGGGCCTTCATTTGGAAGAACCACCCAGGTCAGACAGCTTTCCTTCCTGTGATTGGGAGTTGAAAGCTGTCCAAAATAAAACACCCCCATTCCATCATCCCCATTCAATTCAGCCCTGTGATGCCTGGATTCTTATCTTCCTGGATGCTCAGTCCTCCCTTGTGCCTCTCATTCTGTCGTTAACAAACTACCTTTCATGCCAAAATAGAAAAGATATAAGTAAATATTAAAGATATTAGGTCCATTACAAATTTATGTTGTCTACTGGGCCCTCACTGCTGCAAGGTAATATTCTTTCTCTTAATTGATTCTTCATCACATTTCCCACAGGGTGGCATGGGGGATGCTCCAGGGTAAGAGTACAGTATTGAAGTCTGGAAGAATCACGTTTGGGAGGAGAAGAACATCTCCTCTGAGAGCTTTCTCTTTCAATAATCTCCCCTCTCTTTATTCACTGACTCCCTCCTTGATGCCTATAAGCATGTCCAGAGATCCCAGTCACCCAGGTTCACAACCTTGGAGTTATCTTGTATTCTTTCTTCTCCCTTAACCACCACTGCAAGTCTCATCGATTCTTCTTCTACAGAATCTACTTCAAGTGTTACACGAAGGCTAGCTATTGTTTATTATTATTATTACTAATGTCTGCTGCATTTTTCTACTCTCTACTCACAATCACCCTCCTACTTCAAGCTCAGATATTGTCTCTGGAACACAATAGGATCTTAACCCAAAAAAAGCTTTATTGATGCTATTTTTACATAACTATCCCTTTACAGTAGTTCTCCTCCACCCGGACTCCCAAATATAATTCTCCCTTATAACAAAAGCACAGTGCAACACAATAAATCAATCTATTTGTCCTGTGGCTGACAATATCTGCCTTGTTCCACCCCTCAAATTCACTACCTCTCTGCTGGATGGAGGGAGACATTTGCACCATACTTACTGTATTTGCTGACCAGAACTCTAACCTGAGTTCCACTGATACTAATCTTAACAATATTCACTCACCCTAGTCCTGAGGTCACAATGAGTCACCAGATGAGACACAGAAATCTGACCCAGGGCTCTGAGCTCTTAATGAACACATGGCTCAAGAATTGCATAGAGTATCTGTTAACATATTTCAACACAGCTTGGCCCTCCAAGACCAATTCCTGCTCCTATGCAGAGGTGGGGGTGCACAAATGTGCAACGTTGCATACAATGTCAGATTTTTTTTCAATGTGTTGATCAATTTTGCTGAATTTTCTCTTCTTAGGAATGGCTCTCTGGGAAGGGGTAGAGATAGAGGGGGGAATCTAGGTGATAGATAAAAATAGCAATAAAATCTCTTTTAAAAACATTGTGGTATAGATTAATAAGAATGTTTTCCACTTCTGTACAGCTTTAAGGTTCACAAATCAACATGTGTACATTTTTTCATGTAATCCTCATGACAAAATCATGCCCAGTTTTATAGATGAGGTCACTGAGTGTCTGAGAAACCAAGTGACTTTGGCCCGGACAACCACTAAGCTTCAGAGGCAGGATTTGACTTTGAAGTCCATAACCTTCCAATGGACCTCTCTTCCTGAATTTATTTGGCTTCAATTATCTCAATAAGATAATGTTTGTAAAGTACTTTGCAAAACTTTAAAGTGCTACATAACAACCTCCTAACTTTTCAGTAGAGTCCAACCTGACCAGGCTGGAATTTGCCGGTGGAGGAAGGATTCTCACTGGTGAAATCAGAGATCCTCAGAAGACTAAAATAAAGTGAGTCCCCATATTGATTAGCAACCAATGTGTCTGGACTATGGATGTGTGAGTTTGTCCAAGCCATGATGCCTCAAAAAGGAAACTCCTTCCAAGAAAGGAGCTGGTCACTTTCCCCAGTTCCACTGTTCAACCCAATTGGATGATTTTTCTATTCACATAAGAAGAACTTTGTTCATTTTTTTTTTAAGGCAGTTGGGGTTAAGTGACTTGCCCAGGGTCACACAGCTAGTAAGTGTCAAGTGTTTGCTCTGAGGCCGGATTTGAACTCAGGTCCTCCTGACTTCAGGGCCGGTGCTCTATTCACTGTGCCACCCAGCTGCCCCAGGAAGAACTTTGTTAACATAGGCTTTCTATCATCATTCTCTCTGCCACCCAGCCCAAGGCAGAGACATTCCTGATGGACAAACTGTAAGATGGATTCTTCAGCAACCTCCAGACCCAGTGTTACAACAGCTGCCAAAGGGATCCTCCTAAAGCACAGGTCTTCTCATGGCACTCCCTTACTCAATAAATTTCAATGGTTCCCTATGTCTCTAGGATCAAAATGGAGCTCCTCTCTTCAGTGTCTGAAGCCCTTCACAACCTGATTTTAACCTCCCTTTCCAACCTTCTCACATATTACTCTCCTTCCTTCCTTCCTTCCTTCCTTCCTTCCTTCCTTCCTTCCTTCCTTCCTTCCTTCCTTTCTTCCTTCCTCCCTCCCTCCCTCCCTTTCTTCCTTCCTTTCTTCCTTCCTTCCTTCCTTCCTTCCTTCCTTCCTTCCTTCCTTCCTTCCTTCCTTCCTTCCTTTCTTTCTTTCTTCCTTCCTCCCTCCTATGGCCCAGTCAAATGGGCCTTCTTCTGTTCTTCATTCCCAACACTCCATCTCTCACCTCTGAACTTGTGCCCTGGCTGACCCCCATGCCTGGAATGCATTCTCACTTCACCTCTTAGCATCTTTTGTTTCCTTCAAAACTCTTCTCAGATGCTCCCTTCCACAGGAAGACTTTCCCAATTCACTCCAATTACTCATGCCCTCTCCCCTCCAAAAATTTTACCTTGGATTTAAGATCATAGGGTCATAGACTGGGAGCCAGAAGGGACCTTAGAGACCATTGAGTCCAACTCCCTCATTTCACAAATGAGGAAACTGAGGCACAGAATTGTTAATGTTGTCCAGTAATTCAAGTCGTATCCAATTCTTCATGACCCCATTTGGCATTTTCTTGGCAAAGATAGAGGAGTGGTTTGCCATTTCCTTCTCCAACTCATTTTACAGAAGAGGAAACTGAGGCAAACAGGGTGAAGTGACTTGGCCAGGGTCACACAACTAGTAAGTGTCTGAAGTCAAATTTGAACTCAGGTCTTCCTGACTCCAGGCCCTGATGCTCTATTCACTGCACCACCTAAAGGCACAGAATAGTTTGTATTTATACACTCTTTTTGTAAATATATATTTTATATGTTCATTGTCTCTCCCAATAAAATGTAAGCTCCATAAGGGCAGGCATCTTCGCTTCTGTATCCCTAAGATCTTACACAATGCCTGGCATATAATAAATGCTTGTTCAAGGGTTACTTGAATGAAGGAAGGAAATAAAGGAAGCAAAAAGCATTTATTAAATGTTTATTAAATACAAAAGCACTTAGCTAAGCATTGTAGATACATTGAGAAACACAAGACAGCCCCTGCTTTAGGTGGTAGAGCAGATAGTATTGGGCTTAGAATCAGGAAGACTTGAGTTCAAATCCAGCCTCAGACATTTCCTAGCTCTGTGATCTTGGACAAATCATTTGACCTCTCTCAGCCTCAGTTTCTTCATCTGTAAATGAAGGTAATAACAGCACCTACTTCCTAGGATTGTTGTGAGGATAAAATAAGATCATGTTTGTAAAATACTTTGCAAAGCCTTAAAGCTAGATAAATACTAGCTAATCATAATGAGGGGAAACCATACATGCAGGGAGCCTCAGCGACAAGTCAGATCCAGTGGACTTTTCTCCCCAACATGGTCACCAGAGATGAGGAATATGTTTGCTTTTTCCTTTTCCTGTCTGCTGAGCTGTTGTCCTGGTGTGGATCATAGACAAGAAGCTGCCCAAAGGGGAGAACTCCATGTTTATTTATTCTGCCTTTTATTCTTATGGAAGTTTTCTCCAAAGAGCTTGAATTGTGTCATGGACATCTCATTCATCCTCATAAGATCATCATAGAGCGGGTAGAGGACAGTCATTGTCCACTTATGTTTTGGAGAGGGATGAGCTGCATCATGGGTAATTATTATGGGAGGATAATGGTTCCCTCAGACCTCCAGCGATGCCAGCTCAAACGGACCTCAGGATTCCCTCCCACCAGCATCATCCCAGGATAGACCAAGCAGCGACGACAGCTGGCAGCAGCAGAGACCTTATCTCTACCATCTTCATTCAATGTCCTGCCCTTGGACTTGGGCTAATCTTGTAACTACATTGTTCCTTATCTTGAGTCCTCCTAGGGTATAGCATGGAGCTGACAGAGTGGGGAAAATAGCTCCTCTCTTCCCAAGGTTGGACCAACCGCCCCAAAAGAAGATCAGGAAAGGTTCTGTGATTTCAGGGCACCAGGCAGTTTCCAGAGACAGAAGTATGTGTTTTCCTTTGGTCTCCCCTCTCTCTTTTCTCTCCTCTCCCCAGATCCTCCCTTGAAAAGTGTAAAAAGGTTATTGGTAGAGCGTCACTAGCACATATACCTAGCAGAGGGTGAATGGAGATCTTGCTTCTTTTCATTTCCAAAGTGCCACATGGTCCTATAGCAGCCTCCAGCACTACCTTGCCTGAGCCACCATCCCATGATCTCATCACTGTGCTGTCTATCTACTGGGGTGGGGGTGGGGACTGGGGAGAAAATAAGCATTTATTAAGCACCTACTATGTACCATTCACTGTGTTAAGCACTTTACAAATATTTTCTCATTTGATCCTCACAATAGCCCTTATTGTCTCCATTTTAGAGTTGAGGCAATTGACTTAACCTTCCCCACTGCAACCCACTCAAAGGCAAAAATTGGATCAGCCCCACCTGCCTTGGAATGACAGTATCCACAGCGGGTTCCTGGCCACAGCTCCCTGTGACACCCCCCCCCACCCCCCCCCCACACATTTTTTTTGGCTCATGTAGAAAAATTCCTTATTCCTAGCTATAGTCAATAGTCAGTTAACCTGTTCTCTGTCACAAATTCTTCCCATAAGCCCCAGAAAATAGGAAACAAAAGATCTCTGATTACTCTGCTAATATAAAGAAGGGGACATTTGAAACACATTATTGTTATTATAATTTTTTCTCCCCATTAACTCCCCAAAGTCCTCTAGGGACCTTTGTTGAAGAATGGATTCTGAGGTTACCATTTCCCCTATTATTCTCAGGATCAAGCCTGAGGGGGCCAGATTGTGATGGGTTCCCATTTCCCTGAAACAGTTAAATCTTTCAAACTGATGCTTCAAGCTTAAGTTTTTAATGGGAGATCAGATCAAATCTGGGGATAGGTCATTTAAGAGCTCAATCTCATCTTTGAAATATAGATTAGCCGGGAGAATATGAGTTCAGCACTTCTCTGTAATGTTGTTTCATTGATCTTCTAGGCCAACTGGACTTGGCTTTAGACAGATACCTAAAAATTAGTTTTAAAACTTTCCCATCTTTTAATATTTTATAACCTGTCAGAAAATCAATTACGGCCTCACGGCTGCCCCTTTGGACTCCAGTGCCACAGGAGCTGAGGTTGAGTGAGAAGAGGAGCCTGCCCCTTCCACTGCAAAAAAGCAAGGGGCAGTTACCATAAAAACACGGAGTAAATGATGACTTGGGGGGAATTCGTGGATTTGTTGAGATTTAGCAATGAATTGAGTGGCTTTTGACCTGATGAGGTCTGATCTCAGGGTTTTCTCTTCTCCCTTAATAGCCATTGCGTGACATCACTAAGCCCTCGAAAAGAGCAGGGATCAGGGGTGTCAGCACCGGAAGAAGTCTCCATCGCTGGCATTTGTCAAATAGCTCAAAATATTTTTTTCAGGCTCAACAGTTCCCAAGAGTCTTTTCCTGAAAACACCATCCACTCCCTGTACATGAGCACACGTGAGCAGTCACATAGGATTAATATTCCTTATTTATGATTCTTTCAGAAGGAAAACATATTTAAATTTACCCTAAAATGACCCTGAGAACTACTGAAGAATGAAGGGGGATTTATTTCAGGATGAGGTTAACAATCAAACCCCAGACTTCTAAGACACCTGGAGTGTTTATATCAAAACAGGCTTGTCTTGGTCTGCCACCCCTCCCCAACGCAGTCACCTTGTTTACTATGATGTGCTTTAATGTCCCTGAATGAAAAACAGGTGTGTGAAGCTTAATTTAAGAAGAGAGCAAGGGAAGAAGAGAGGAAGGAAAGGATGAAAGAAGGGAGGGAGGAAGGGAGAGATGGCGGAAGGAAAGAAAAGCAAGAGGAAGGGAGAAAGAAAGAGAGGTAGAGAGAAAGGAAAGAAGGGAAAGGAAGGAAGGTAGAATGAATAAAAGAAAAAAGAAAGGAAGGAAGAAGGGAGGCAGGGAAGGGAATGGAAGGAAGGAGGGAGAGAAGGAGGAAAGGAAGACAGAAAGAAAGAATGAATGAAAAAATAAAGGAAGGAAGGAAGAAGGGAGGGAGGGAAGGAAAGGGAAGGAAAGAAGGAAGGAAGAAGGTCCGATGGTTGGTTGTTCCGCTGATCAAGTGTCCAGTTCCATTTCGAGAATCTCCAGGTTAATTCACACCATGTTTATTGCAAAGAGTAACAAAAGCAAACAAAATACTAGATGACCCAATCAGGGCCCTGGCCAGGCACTAGTGCCTACGGGACTCTTTAAATGGATTGTAAGACCTTCTCAGTCTTGATGGCACTGAGGCTGAAAAGCCAAGTGGTAGGGCCCCGGAGAAGATCCCCTGGCAGCCCCAGTCCTTGGGATGGGGGCTGGAACTCCCCAGAAAGGGAAGTCAGCTACCTGCAGCCCTTTAAAGATTCCTAACCAGTTTAAAGATCCCACCAGAGCCAAAGGCCCCCATCCAGGCTGCCCTGGGCCTGCGGGGCTCAGGCATGCTGTCCAGCCTCTCCAGCCTCCTTTCAGCTCCAGCTAAAAGAAGGTGATGGGGTTAGCCTGGCCTTGGGGGTAGGGACCAGCAGCCAGATGCCTTTCCCAGCTTCACCACAAGGAGGGAAGGAGAGGGAAGGAGGAAGCGGCTGACAGGCTGAAACGTGTGAACTTTCCCTTCCTCGAAGCTAGCAGGAGATTAACAAAGAATATGCTTAATTAGTACTTCCTGGCCACCTGCCTAGCTGGTCGTGAAAAGCGGAGTTATTACTCACTCCGCACACTTGCTGAGTCCCTGAAATGTGTCAGTTGGCAAATTAACTCAGTCTTTTAGGCTTCCCTCCACTAAATCAAAGGGATGGGGTTGTTTCCTTTCCCTTCTCAGTTTAATTTGACAATGACCTTTGACTTTGTAGGGAGCAAGGAATTTAATCTCCTTGGCCTACCCACTTGCTATCGTCAGCTATCCTACAGAGTTCTGAGATGCCCCTACGGCCAGCCCCCTCAACCTCTTTTAGAAGGACGTCCAGGCCTTCTTCTCGGGTGTGACTCTTTTGAAAGCCCCTCCGTGTTGCACGATAAGATTAAAGCACTCTACGGCCCCTTGACCGCCCCGGTCAGCAAAATGGCTTCGCACGGCTTTGTACGTGAAAGACTATTCAACACTGTACAGTGTGGGCGTGAATGCTGAGAGACAAGCTTACATCTTGAGACCTACCCTGGCCCAATCGCTGGAGAATGGTTTAATTGGTTAATCATATAAATTACAGTCACTTAATCATTTTAATCACCATCAGCCAATTAGCTCAGAGTTATGGGCTCTGAGGTAACAGTTATGCAAATGTTTGTTCCGATGCACGCTATTAGCCGCCATATTTTCTAGATCAAGCTGACAGTGACTGATGGGTGGGGGGATATGAAGGAAGGCAAGCATTTGTTATTTTTAACTTCTTTCCTGTTGGGCTATAATGGAGAGTTCAGCAGGAAGACAGTCCAAGCATCTTCAGTGAGGGCTCCCCTGGACACACTGTGGGGAGAGGGAGAGAGGGAGAGAGGGAGAGAGAGTTGGGGGCAGGGAGGGAAAGAAGAGATCTGCAGTCTAGTTGGGGAAGATAAGATCCAGGGCAATATGTCACATATGCTAAGTGATGTGGTCTTCAGAATTATAAATAATTCTGTAAAAGAAGTGGTATACCTTCGGAGTCCTGTATTTTTACTACGGGTACAGGGTGAAGGTTTGTAAAGTGCTTTACATATATGATCTCATGAGGCTCATTTAAGCCTCACAACTAAATGGAGTAGACAAAATGAAGTATTATCACTCCCATTCTATAGATAAGGAAACCTGACCTGATCTGGAGCTAAGCAATTTGTCTATAATCATATCACTATTAAAGTATCAGAGGCAAGATTTGAACTCAATTCTTCCTAACTCCAAGTCAGCTATTCCACACTGCCTCATGCAGGGCTTTGTTTTTTGTTTGTTTGTTTGTTTGTTTTGTTTTATTTTGTTTTTTTAAGAGAAGGGCATTTCTAGAAAGTGAATATTAAGATTAAGAATGTGGGATATGAGAATAGGATTGGATTTCTAGAGTATGGCTGAAAACATAGGAATGAAGGGCTCTTGGCCAGGGATGGAGCACACCCAAGAAGAGAAGAATAAAATATATTTGCCTGGAGTCTTTTAGATTTGATCAAAATTGTGTTTAATAAACAAAAATAAAGGAGGTAAAGGAAGAAAATTATATATACATACATACATACATATATATATATATACACATATATATATATATATATATATTTATATACACACACACCAATCAGAATAGGAGCTGCACCAGAGGAAGAACAGGCAGAAAAGCCCAGGAGTATCTAGGAAATGAGCCAGCAATAAAACCCATTGCGGCTGGGGATAGGGAAAGGAACAAACATTTATTAAGTGCCTACTATGTACCAGGCATAGTAGTCGGGCAGCTAGGTAACAGAGGGCTGGGCCTGGAGTCAGGAAGACCTGAGTTCAAATATGGCCTCAGCACATGTATAAAAATATTTATAGCCGCCCTTTTTGTGGTGGCCAAGAATTGGAAATTGAGAGGATGCCCATTAGTTGGGGAATGGCTGAACAAGTTGTGGCTATTGTGCTATAAGAAATGATGAGCAAACGGACTTCAGAAAAACCTGGGAAGACTTGTATGGACTAATGCTGAGTGAAGTGAGCAGAACCAGAAGAACATTGTACACAGCAACAGCAACGTTGTGCAATGACCAACTTTGATAGACTCGGCCCTTCTCAGCAATGCAAGGGTCTAAGACATCTCCAAAAGACTCATGATGGAAAATGCTTTCCACATCCAGAGAAAGAACTTAGGAATCTGAATGCAGATGGAAGCAGACCATTTGCTCTCTTTTTCTTTTGTTTCTTCTTTCTCATGGTTCCTCCCATTGGTTGTAATGCTTCTTTACAATATAACTAATGTGAAAATATATTTAATATGAATGCATATGTAGTGCCTATATCAGATTGCATGCCATCTTGGGGTGGGGGTAGGGGAGGGAAGGGGAGAAAATTTGGAATTCAAAATCTTATGGAAATGAATGTTGAAAACTAAAACTTAATTAATTAATTAATTAATATTAAAAAATAAAATGTCAAAAAAAAAATCTAGTCTCACACACTAGCTGTCTGACCCAGGGAAAGTCACTTAACCCTGTCTGTTTCAGTTTTCTCATCCGTAAAATGAACTGGAGAAACCATTCCAATATCTTTGCTAAGAAAACCCCAAATGGGATCATGAAAAGTTGGACACAACTGAATAATAACAAATGCACCAGGCAGCATGCTAACCACATCACAAATATTATTTGATTCTCTCAATGACCATTTTATAGTCGAGGGGTGTATGGGGTGTTCGGGGAGGACTAGCCCCTTTGGTGTGAGATGCTCATCCACCTCTGGTGCTCACCTCATTCACCCAACTCTCACCTGTGGCTCCAAGAAGCTGTCACCCATGCAATGGCCACACCCAGGTAAACCATCTCGGTACACGGGCCAAAACACGTTGAGGATAACCAAGAGGCCTCACACCTGTTGGTGAGTTAGGAGGATGCTTCCCCTGATGGAAATGGGCAGATGACAACAATTTGTTCCAGTGGCTGTGAAGGCAGCTGAAGAGGGCTCTGTGGAGCGCTTAGAGCTTGGTTAGACATCGAAGATGCCGAGGTCATCTGTTGCGTTCTAGGCCATGACCAGTCGTCCTGACTTTTGTCTTACCACTGGACTTCAATGACTCTGGAAGACAGAGTGAGGCCAATGACTTTGGGCAACTCTGCTTCACTTGAATCCAGTTCACACAGGAGTCAAGACATCACCCCATGATGTCATTGGTTCTCTCCTGTCCCACTCTTTTTTGTTGTTGTTGCTATTTTGTTTTGTTGTTTAGTTTTTTGGTTTTGGTTTTGTTGTTTGGTGAGGCAAACGGGGTTAAGTGAATTGCCCAGAGTCACACAAGCTAGTGAGTGTTATATGTCTGAGGTAAGATTTGAACTCAGGTCCTCCTGACTCCAAGGCAGAGTGCTATCTATTGCGCCACCTAGCTGCCCCTACCTGTCCCACTCTTTACAAATAGATGGTCAGTGTATCAAATTGACAGAAGATGTAGAGATTGGAGGAGAAGCTATAAAGCAAATAAACAGGGTTACAGGATTCAAAGTCATCTTAGAGGCTAAAGCAATGGGATGAAAAATGAAAGGAAATTTCTTTTCTTTTTCCCCCCCGAAGCAATCGGGGTTAAGTGACTTGCCCAGAGTCACACAAGCTAGTGAGTGTTATGTGTCTGAGGTAAGATTTGAACTCAGGTCCTCCTGACTTCAGGGCCAGTGTTCTATCCACTGAGCCACCTAGCTGCCCCTGGAAATAAAATTTAAAACACCCTAATGATTACAACTGGTCAAAAGTGGAACATGGGGACACCTAGGTGGTGCAGTGGATAGAGAACCAGCCCTG
This sequence comes from Vombatus ursinus, assembly GCF_900497805.2. Taxonomy (NCBI): domain Eukaryota; kingdom Metazoa; phylum Chordata; class Mammalia; order Diprotodontia; family Vombatidae; genus Vombatus; species Vombatus ursinus. The sequence continues at coordinate 5,994,382 of NW_020954577.1, read as the reverse complement.
GAGTCAGGAGGACCTGCGTTCAAATCCGGTCTCAGACACTTAACACTTAATAGCTGTGTGACCCTGGGCAAGTCACTTAACCCCAATTGCCTCACCAAAAAACAAACAAACAAAAGTGGAACAGGCTGCCTCTAGTGACAGAGTATTCCCCTTTCCTGAAGGTCTTTGGATGATGGAATTCTGGATGAGGGGCCAGTTAGACGAGATGGTTCCTAAAAATCTCTTTCATTTCCTAGATTTTCTAATTCAGAGACAAATGTAAAGTTCTCTAATGGGATTCAAAAGAAATCAATTTTGGGGCAGCTAGGTGGCACAGTGGATAGAGCACCAGCCCTGGAGTCAGGAGGACCCGAATTGAAATCTGGCCTCAGACACTTAACACTTACTAGCTGTGTGACCTTGGGCAAGTCACTTAACCCCATTGCCCAGCCACAAAAAAAAGAACTCAATTGCACAAAGAATAGGAGAAATGTAGCTAGGTTATAAAAGATCAGGGGGTCATGGTGGACTGTGGATTCAATATGAGTCAATAGTGATGTGGCAACAGAAAATGTGGACGGAAGCTTAGGCTCTTGTACAAGAAACCTAGTGTCTAGGATGAGGGAGGTGCTGGTCCGTGGCATTCCACACTAGAATAACCAGCCACTTCTGGAGGATCTTGGTTAATTGTGGGCACCGTATTTCAGAGGGACATTTATATACTGGAGTGTAAATAGGTGAGGGTGACCAGAATGAGGACATTCAAGGAGGAGTTGAAGACTCTTGGGAGGTTTAACCTAAGGAAGAAAAGATTCAGGCAGCACAGAGTAGTTTTCTTCAATTATATGAGGGGCAATCAAGAGAGAAAGACTTGATTTGATCTGTTTGGCCATTAAGAGCAGAACTAGGAGCAATGAGTGGGAGTTGGAGGGAGGGAGGGAAGGAGGAAGGTTGATGCTTGATGTCAGGGACACCTTCCAACAGGGAGAGCTGCTGGGGGGAGGGGGCAAGGTTGAAGCCTCCCTCCTGGGAGGTCTGCAACTGGAGGACTTCATGGAGGAGGTAGCCCTTGGGTCAGGCATTGAAGGAGGAGGATTTGGATGAAAAAAAATAGGAAGAATGTTCCACCCGAAGAGACTGATACAATGAGTTCAATCAGCACCTCTCAATTAGAGTTGTTTTTTCACAGGCTTGCCATTAACTTCGGCCCTGGAAGGGAGTTCAGTGTCATCGAGTCCAGTCTGACCAGAGCAGGGCTTGCCCCTCCACCATTGCCCACCTTCTGACGAAGATGTCCAGGGAGGAGAAGCCTCCCCTTCTCTCCCCCTCCCCAAGGCAGCGCATTCCACTTTGGGATCACCCTCATCATTTGGAAGTTTTTCCTGACATCAAGCCTAAAAGCGCCTCTCTTCAACTTTTATCTTTGTCCTTCGGAGCCAAGCAGAATCAGTTCTATCCATCTTCCCTGGGACAGCCCTTGGAATCTTTGAAGATACGTTCACGTCTCCCCTGAGTCTTCTCCAGGCTAAACATTCCTCATTCATCCAACGGATCCTCTTATGGTGGGACCGAAGACCCTTCACCATTCCTGCACTCGCCTCTGCTCGATTTTGAGTTTCTCATTGGTCTCCTTAAATGGCAGCAGCCAGAACTGAACCCAGTTCTCCCAACGTGATGTGACCAGAGCAGAATGCAGGGGGCTGTAACCTTCCTCCAGCTGATCCTTCTATACCTTGTTCGCACAGAGTCGTTCTCACACTGTCTCTCCCACTAGACTGGGGAACTCCTGAGGCAAGGACTGTGTCTTTTGCCTTTCTTTGTATCCCCAGCATTTAGTTCAGTGCCTGGCACCTAACAGGTGCTTCATAAATGCTTGTTGACTGACTGATTGACTGAGTGAGACCTAAGATTTCATCAGCTGTGTGGCCGCTGGGTCACCCTGCTCACTTATTGTTGAGTTTGCAGTCTGTTTCTTGAGGAGACCTGAACTAGAGGTGCCTTCCCTGGAAGATCTCTACTGTGAAAGAGCCCTCACCTCCCTGCCTTCACCAGGTCCCCATTTTCACCTGTTGATGCAAATCCTTGGCCATTGTAACACAGAGCCCACAAAAACCTTGGCAAAGCAGCACATCAATCAGAGAGCTGTTTTAAAAATGGCTTTAATAAAGGGCTTAACTTAACGAGACACAGAGAAGCCTGGGAAAAGGGAAAGTTTGACAATAATCATATAAAGGATTTTAAAGTGTTCTTCATTCAACATTTACAGTATTATCTTATTAATTGTAGGTCACGTTTCACTTAATTAGTCACTGTCAAGCTGAAATGCCATAAAGGTCTGTGCATAGACTTAAAGCTAGCAGTAGAGATACAGCTTGACTTAACCACACCCAACTGATCACCGAGGAAAGAACCCTGTGCTTGAAGGCAGGTGAAACCTGGGTTCAAATCCTGCCTCTGTCCCATATTAGCTGTGTGACCCTGGGAAAGTCACCTAACCTTAAAATGGGGAACCTAGAGCTTAACATGACTGGGCAGCTGGGGTCTGACCAGCACAAAGGACAGAGGGACCGTTGCCTCCTTAGTTTGGTACCCAACGCCTTGCTTAGCGTAGCCTAAGATTACACTGACTTTTTCACTCTAAGACTCAAGTGTTGATTCTCATGATAATCGAAGGGCACTTAAACATTTTTCAGGCCAAACTTCTCTCATCCCAGACTTCCCAGAATCCTAGGACATGTGAGCTGCAAGGCTCTACTGAGGCTATCTAGTCCGATGCATGCCTGTAGCAAGAATAGCCATTACAGTCATGTCCTTATGCCGCCATTTTGGCTGAACAAATTGTGGCCAATGAAAGCGATGGAGTATAACTGTGCTGTAACAAATGAGGAGATAGATGATTCCAAAGAGACATAGGAAGATTTAGATGAACTGATTCACAGTAGAACCAGGGGAACAATTTATAAACATGAGACATTTTTTAAGGATTTTTATTAATTGATGAAAAATGAAATGAGTAGAGCCAAAAGAACAATTTCTACAATAACAACACTCTAAAGACAAACAACTATGAGAGCCAAAAGATGATCATAATCAATGCAATGGCCATCCATGATTCCAGAGGACCAGTGATAAAGCTTGCTACTATCACCATTTCCTAAAAGGGGAGTGATGGACTCAGGGAGTGGAACAAGATTCATTTTTGAACATGCAATGAAAGGTATGCGTTTTGCTTGAGCGTGAATTTTTGTTACAAGGACTTTCTTTTTCTTTTTCTTTCTCCAGTGGTGCAGTGATGGGAGGAAGAACAGATTTGTGAATTAAAAACAAATTGTGTTCTTAAGTCATTGTGTTCACCCTTCAATCTCACCTCCCAACTCCCGTCCTAGAGGCAGCTTGTCACGGTGAAGGAAGGTCTTCTTGCGATCAATACGACCCCAGTTCAAATCCTGTCCAGTCATTTAGCCTCAGACACCTGAGCAATCTTTAAGACTGTAAGTTGAAGAACAGTTACTGCTCTGCATTGGTAGAGGGAATTCCCACATTGGGAGTCCTCTAAAAAAATGATAGGGAACATCTATAAAGTGCTTTAAGGCTTGAAAAGTTCTTTACACCTACGAGAGACTAATCTCATTTGATCCTTACAGCAACAATCCTGTGAAGTAGGTATTATTATTATGTGGAAACTAAGGTAGACAGAGGTTAAGTGACTTGCCCAGGGTCATACAGCTTAAGTGTATGAAGCAGCATTAAGTCTTCCAGACTCCAAATAAAAACTCTGATCTACTATTACCTTGCCCCAAGCTGACCCCCTATCCTAAACCTACACCAATAAGATCACAGATCCATCCCCCCACCCAAGAATTTCTCACACACACACACACACACACACACACACACACACACACACACCACATAAGACATTATGTGAGAACATTATGTGAAGGTTTTTCTGAAAGTATCCTGCTTGTCATTTCTAATAGCACAATAGTATTCTATCATAATCATATACTACAACTTGTCCAGCCATTCCCCAATTGGATAGCCCCAATTCTTTGTCACCATAAAAAGAGCTGCCATAAATACTTTTATATAAATAGGTCCTTTTCCTTTTTCTTTGATCTCTTGGGGATGCAGACCTAGTAATGGTATTACTGGGTCAAAGGATATACATGGTTTTATAGGCCTCTGGCCATAGTTCCACATTGCTTTCCAGATCAATTAGATCAGTTCACAACTCCACCAACAATACATTAGTGTCCCAATTTTTCCACATCCCCTCCAACATTTGTCATTTTCCTTTTCTGTCATATTGGCCAATCTGATGGGTATGAGATGGTACCACACAGTTGTTTTAATTTGCATTTCTCTTATCAATAGTTATTTAAAGCATTTTTTCATATTACCATAGATAGTGTTGATTTCCTCCTCTGAAAACACCTGTAACATTATTAAACCAAAGAGTTACCTGACCATCACTATTTCTCTTATCTGGGTTGTCACTCCCTATTAGAATATAAGCTCCTCAAGGTCAGGACTGTGTTTGCTTATGTATTTGTATCTTTCAAAGAACAGTGCTTAGCACATAGTAAGTGTCTTTTTTTCATGGATTCATAAGAAAATGTAGAATACATACAAAAATATGACTGTATGGTCCCTGTCCTCAAGGAGGTTCCAATATACCCCACCAATAAATAATGGCAGTACGGGGTAGTATAGAAAACTGCATGAGTAATACATGCAGATAGTATAGACAGGAGGGGATTGGGAAAGACTTCATGGGGTCTTGGAGGATGGATAGGATTTCAGCAGACAAAGATGATGAGAAAAAGCAGTAAGGAAGAGTCATTTCAGCAGAAGGAATGGCCTGGTAGTAATTCATGGGGACCTAGTATAATTTGGAGGCACAAAAGCTAAATCATCTGGAGAGATATTCCAGGGTACTTTCACTACATGAGAGGAACTCTGGAGAGGTCACACATACAGACCTCAGAGGTCAGCCGGGTCACTCCCTTCATTTGAGGGGACTGAAGCCCAGGGAGGTCATCAAGTGACTTGTCCAGGGTCACTAAAGTGGTAAAGGACAGCACCAGATCTCCAACTCAGGTCCTCCAACTTGAAGTTCAGCAATTTTCTCATGCACAAGGCTGCTTCAGTCCCTTTTAACAAGCATTTATTAAGTACCTACAAGGTACAATGGAGAGACACAGAAACGAGCATGACCAGTCCTGCCCTCTGGGACCTTCCAGTGATGTAGGGTTCTGTCCATGTGGGTAGAGATGAGCTAAGCTGCAGAACATGGAGGAGCATTCACAAAGGATGGCGGCTGGTTGTAACTGAGACTGATCGCAAACAAGAAGAAATGCAGCATGTGAGGATGATTTTTTGACATTAAGTTTTGCTAAATACTGAAAGGAATTATTGAGTGAGACAAGAGAATCTTCCCTTCTGAAGGTGGTCAAAAATAAGAGAACGTCTCGTTTACTTGGAATAGCTTAATAGTGATCCTTCAGGATCTGGAAGGTAAGCCCCTCTGGGCTCTCAGTTTTCTTTAGCTCTGAGATTCTGTGATTATAACAAGCTGCAGAGCAAATGGTGAAAATGGAAAGGACCAAGGTTTTATTTATCCTTGAAAGCATCACATGACTTAATTACAGTAATTAAAGACAGTATTTACATGGCCCCATTACATGTGCAATCAGGAAATGAATGGTAAATATTTAAGGAAGGGGCAGATCTTTCCTTTTTGACACATAGATATATATGCATTTATGGCTAATTTGCTTTTAACAGGAGCAATTGCCAACCCATGGTGAGCTCTTCACTTAATTTTGTTTATAATGGTATAGTGGTCAAAAAATTTTAAAAACATACTTTAAAACGTGAAGAAGCTGCTCAGTCTGAGCATAAAAATTTACTTTTACTTAAGTGTCTTTTTCAAGGAAGCAAGAAGGGAAGGAAGGAAAAAAGAAAGGAAGGAAAGAAGAAAAAAAGAGAGAGAAGAAAGGGAAGAAGAAAGAAGGGAAGGAAAAGAAAGAAAGGGAAGGAAGTAAAGAAGAAAAAAGAGAGACAGAGGGAAAGAGGAAG
>NW_020954577.1:5961510-5988309 GCF_900497805.2 Vombatus ursinus | reverse complement strand
GAAAGAAAGAAAGAAAGAAAGAAAGAAAGAAAGAAAGAAAGAAAGAAGGGGAAGGAAGTAAAGAAGAAAAAAAGAGAGACAGAGGGAAAGAGGAAGGGAAGAAGAAAGAAGAAAGGGAAGAAAGAAAGGAAGGAAGGGAAAGAAAAGAGGGATAGAGGGAGGAAAGAAGGAAAGAAAGAAGGAAGGGAGAGAGGGAGGAAGAGAGGGAAAGAGGGAGGGAGGGAGGAGAAGAGATGCTAAAGGTTACAGATGCCACTTAGAGACTGAATGAAAGCCGAGTTGCATCATTCTTTCTGTGTTATTTGCTAAATGGAGAGATTTTTCTATAGAATAAAAGAAATTGTATCTATTATTAGCTTTTAATGAGCCCAATATGATACTGTTGCTGCTTCTAACTGACTGCTGTGAAACATAGTAGAAATGCAGGTCCTCTCTTCAATTACTTTCTGCTTTTGTTAATAAATTACAAGATCCTCAGCTTCTCCATCGGTGCTACAGCACAGGCCTGTTTTGACTGCCAGACCCAACCTCCATATTGGACCTAGTTAGCAGGTGATTGCACTTGGTTATGTCTCCATCATCCTAACTAGTCATTCTTGCTCCTGAGGATGAAGTTGAACATTCCCACTTTGGCTACAAAAACACATGGGCTGCAGTTCCATTATACCAGAATTGGATTGTCAGTCACCAAGGTAGAGACACCAGTAGAACCTTGATGTAATTCTCCACAGCAGTTGGAAATGGGACAGTTATTCTATGGTTGTCATTACTAGGTTACCAGTGGCTCCACCATCCCATTATAGTCTTGATGAATCACCCCACCCAAACCCAAGTTTTTCTACAACTTAATTGTATCCCAACTGTAATATTCAAATAAATGGTTATCCATATCAGTCAGTCAACAAACATTTATTAAGAGCCTACTATGTGCCAGACACTGCACTAAGCACTGAGGATATAAAAAGAAGCAAAAGACAGTCAGTGCTTGTCCTCAAGGAGCTCAAAATATCATAGTCAAAGAAGAATCCATCTAGGAATGGGGAGTGTAACTAGTGTCATAAACTCTTTTCTTTTAAAAAAATTCAATATCTTTTTTTCCTTTGAAAAAGTCTTCTAATTTATTATTTATCTATTTTTAACATTCTTTCTTTTTAAATTTTGAGTTCCAAATTCTCTCTCTTCCTCCTACCCCTCCCCCACCCACTAAGAAGGTAATCAAAATTATATCAATTATACATGTAAAATTATGCAAAACATATTTCCATGTTAGCCATGTCACAAAAAAGCAAAAAAAAAAAAGTGAAGAAAATTATACTTCAATTTGCCCTTGTCATTCATTAGGTTTCTCTCTAGAGGTGAACAGCATTTTTTCATCATGAATCCTTTGAAACCCTCAAGGATCACTGTATTGATCAGAGTAAGCAAGTCTTTCACAGTTGATCATCATTGCAACACTCCTGCTACTATGCACAATGATCTTCTGGTTCTTCTCACTTCATTTTGCATCAGTTCACCTGGGTCTTGCCATGGTTTTCTGAGACTATCCCCCTTGTCATTTCTTATAGCATAATTGTACTCCATCACAATCATATACTACAGCTTGTTTACCCATTTCCCAATTGATGGGCATCCTCTCAATTCCTAATTCCTTGCCACCATAAAAAGAACTGCTATACATATTTTTGTACATACAAGTTCTTTTCCTTTTCCTTTTATCTCTTTGGGATACAGACCTAATAGGGATGTTGCTGGGTCAAAGGGTATGCACAGTTCTCTAGCCCTTTGGGCACAAGTCTAGATTATTCTCCAGAATGGTTGGGCCAATTCACTACTCCACCAACAATTCATTACTGTACCTATTTTCCCTTATTCCCATCAGCATTTGTCATTTTTGATAGGTATGAGGTGGTACTTCAGTCATTTTAATTTGCATTTCTCTAATCAGTAACTTAGAACATTTTTTCACATGACTATAGAGAGTGCTAATCTCTTCTTCTGAAAAAAACTGCCTGTTCATATCCTTTAATCAGTTATCAATTGGGGAATGACTCTTATTTTTATAAATTTGACTCACTTCCCTAAATATTTGAGAAATGAGGCCTTTATCAAAGAAATTTACTGTAAAATTTTTTTATATTACTTCATTGACTATGGTACTTTTTAGTAAAATATAGTCTCCCTAACTATCTCTTTTAATTAGGTTTATTTTTGCCTTTGCTTTGTCTGAGATCATGATTGCCACCCCTGACTTTTTTTACTTCAGTAGAAACATAATAGATTCTGCTTCAGTCCTTTAAACTCTGTGTGTGTTTTTCTGTTTCAAGTTTGTCCCATAAACAACACACTGTTGGATTATGGTTTCTAATCCATTCTGCTATCTCCTTCCATTTTATGGGTGAGTACATCCCATTCACATTCATGGTTGATTGCAAACTGTATATTTCCCTCCATCCTATTTTCTTCTGCTTATCCTTCTCTCTTTGTATCTTGTCCCGCCTCAAAAGTCTGTTTTGCTTCTGACTACTGTCTCCCTTAATCCACTCTCCCTTTTATCATCTCCCACCCCCATATCTCTTATCCCCTTCTCCTCTTATTTTCCTAATGGGTAAGATAGAGTTCTTTATCCAACTAAGTGTGTGTATATATTCTTCCCTCTTTGAATCAATTACAACGAGAGTGAAGTGAAAACCTGTTAAAATATCTTTTTTTGCATCAATTATATTTCCCAAAACATGCCTTGCCTCTCTCATCCATTATAACAGAGTAAAAGAAAGAAGGCAGTTCAGCTAAATTAACGACCACATCATCTAAGTCCAGGAGTGCACGAAATGATCCACATCTGTGGTCCCTCCCTCTGCATGGAAGGTGAGGAAGAACATGCCCAGACCTCTTCTTCTTGGACGAAGTTTAGTCAACATAATTAGACAGCATTTGGTTTTCCTTTTTGTTGTTGCTATTTTCTCTGTTTACTTTGTTGTAGTCATTTGGGCATATTGTTTCGCTGGTTCTGATTACTTCACTCTGCATTAGTTCATAGAAATCTTTCCATACTTCTTGAATCTTCATCATTTCTTACATTATAATTCTGGCTTCCTGGGGGTTGGTATGGGGATGGGGATGTTTTGGAAGGAATGGGTAAGAGAAAAGGACTTGACATGAATGAAAAGAAGGAGATCATGTATTGGAATTGGAGGGGGCTGGACTAAAGAATTAGATCAGAGATTGAAAGTAGGGAGGATAAATTGGCAAAATTTGGGAGCAATTATGAAAATCTGAAGAACATTTCCCAGCCCCAGTTGCTCCTCTAGATTCTACTTCTGGATTGTAATAGAAAGAAAATCAAGAACAATTAAGAGTACAAAAGATAAAGGAGGATTAGGGAATAGAACCTCAAAAAGGTAGACTCGATGAGGAGGAGAAGGTGGATGGCAAGGTAACCTAAGTAAGAAAAGGTAAGTGGAACAAATGGAAGGCTAAGTAAATTGATTAAGTGGATTGATGGATTGCAAAAATTTTTTAACTCTTAAAAATTAATAATTGACTAGAAAAAAGTATTTTAGATGCTTAGAGTTGAAGTATAAACACCTACGAGCAACTTTAAGAAAAAGGCCACAAATCTCAACCATTCTGGAGAATAGGAAAGTTGTGCAGTGGCTTACACCCCAAGAACACCATGTTTGTAATTCTGCTTCAACAAGGCCACTGTGAGCTGGTCTCCTTCCTAGAGGGGAAGGTGAAGGGACTGGACTAGTTTCCTTCCAAGTGCAGTTTGAGTACCATCTCCTACAAGAGACTTTTCCTAACACTTCCCCCCACCCACCATTTGTTAGTGCTCTCCCTCTTGAAATTTCTTTGTATTATCTTATATTTTTTATCTGTGAACATGGTATATTCTCCTCCCTATCCCCTCCCCAATTATTGTTGTTGTTGAGTCATTTCAGTTGTGTTTGACTCTTCATGACCCCATTTGGGGATTTCTTGGCAAAGGTACTGGAGCAGTTTTCCATTTCCTTCTCCAGCTCATTTTGCAGATAAGGAAACTGAGGCAAACAGGCTTAAATGACTTGCCCAGGATCACACAGGTAATAAGTATCTGAGTCGGGATTTGAACTCACAAAGATGAGTCTTCCTGACTCTGGCACTACATGCTCTATGGCGGCCACCTAGCTTCCCCAGTAGAATACAGTTATTTGCCTTAGTACCACCCAGGGCCTGACCCAGTGCCTTACTTAATAAACATTTGATGAATTTAACTGAATCATGAAGTTTGGATATTTCAGTCACCTTCATGCTTTTTCTGATCTCCATTCATGCAAGAACCAGTCATATATAGGATAGAGCAAAGTAGACTTTTATGGCCTTGCACATGTAAATGGTGGCTCACCGAACTTGCAAGCTCTCACAAAACCAGTGGCATAAGCTAAATACTCAGAAATTTATCTGTCAGAAGAAGGCTTACAAAGTAACTGCTTTCATTTCGATTCTGCCCAGTTTATCCTCTACTCAGCTGCCAAAGGGATCCTCCTAAATCACAGCTCTGACCATGACATTCTCCTGTTCCATGAATACCCATGGCTCCCTATTACCTCCAGGATCAAATCCAGACTCTTCTGTTCGCTTTTAAAGCCCTTCACAGCCTGGTCCCTTCCCACTCTTCCAGTCTTTTTACACTGTGTCCCCTCACACCCTCCAGCACTCTTTGATCCAGTGAGCAGCAGGAAAGTCAAAGTTGCTTTCTTGCCTCTTTTCAAATCTTTGTTTTAAGGGATGGCTCTCTGGATAGCCAAGGGGAAGAGGGGATGCCCAGAAATTACTGTTATATAAAAATGGAAGATACTGATAAAAATAAGAGAATGATTTTGAAAGAAATGGAAGCCTTTTACTATGTTATTACTCCATAGCCCCAAGTCCAAGGATGAAATGGCAGACAGGAAGCTCCAGAATTTCTTATTAAGAAAATAGCAGATGAGTGAAGTGAGCAGAACCAGGAGAATGTTGTACACAGTAACAACCACATTGTGTGATGACTAATATTGATAGACTTAGCCCTTCTCAGCAATGCAAGGATCTAAGACATCTCTAAAGGAGATGCTATCCACACCCAAAGAAAGAACTATGGGGTCTGAATGCGGATTGAAGCAGACCATTTGCTATTTTTTTTCTTCTGCTGTGTTTTATTTCCTCTTTCTGATGGTTCCTCCTATTGGTTCTAATTCTCACTTACAACATCGCTAATGTGAAAATATATTTAATAGGAATGTATGTATATAGCCTATATCAGATTGTTCGCCGTCTTGGGGAGGGAAGTGGGGAGGGAAGGGGAGAAGAATTTAAAACTCAAAAGCTTATGGAAGTGATTGTTGATAATTCAAAATAAATTAATTTAAAAAAAAAGAAAATAGCAGAAATAGATCTTAGCCCAGTTTCAGAAGGAGAAATTGAACGAGTCTTCAACAAGCTACTTTTGGTCCAGATGGTTTTACAAGTGAATTTTACTCATTGTTAAAAGATCAAGTAATCTCTGCGACCAAAAATATTTTAAAAATAGAGAAATTAGAAGGACAGATGAAAGATTTGCAAAATTTTAATGACAAACTATTTCCACCACCAAGGTCAGTGGAGTCTTGACATTTGAATTCTACCATAATAGTCCTTAACATGCCACTGCTTTAATAATGAAGAATGACCAGGAACAGACTATGCTAAAAATCTCAAAGGCCTCACTTGGTTCCATGACAGTTTGCTGAAAGTTGACACCAACTTTTCATCCACTCCCCTTCCTCCTTATCTGGGAATTAGAATTAGAATATAGAATTAGAAACCAGCAACGGATGAGGAATCAGTAGTGATTTCTTGTCAAATACATCATTCTTATCCTGTTGTATTTAATGCGGGTGTACTTTTTTTAAAAAAATGGTATAAAACATATTCACAACTTCTATACAAGCCTCTTTCTTGTATAATTTAATGTTTGTATCTATAGATGACTAAGTTTACATTAACAAAGAGAATTTGGGGGGGTTAGGCAATGGGGTTAAGTGACTTGCCCAGGGTCACATAGCTAGTAAGTGTCAATCTGAGGTCAGATTTGAACTCAGGTCCTCCTGACTCCAGGGCCAGTCCTCTATCCACTGTGCCATCTAGCTGCCCCAACAAAGAGAATTTTTAAAAAATCAATCACTTCTGTTTAGACCCTTGATGTAGTTATAAGATCTGGTTCTGGGCTTCCTTCCTTCCTTCCTTCTTTCCTTCCTTCCTTTCTTCTTTCCTTTCTTTTTCCTTCCTTCCTTCCTTTGAGTCTTCCTTCCTGTCTCCTTTCTACATTCCTTCCTTTCTTTCTTTCTTCCTTCCTTTCTGAGAGGCAATTAGATGGCACAGTGGATACAGCACTGGGCCTGAAGTCAGGGAGACCTGAGTTCACTATCCACTCTTCAATACTTACTAGCTGTGTTACCCTGGGTACTTCAATTCCATTTGCCTCAGTTTTCTCATTTGTAAAATGGGGGTAATGATAATAATAATGATAATACCTCTTTCCCAGGGTTGTTGTAAGGATTAAGTAAGATAATATTTATAAAGAACTTTGCAAACTCAAAAGTACCATATAAATGCTTCCATCATTATTATTCCCTGAACTTGTAGTTTCGTTGGTCTAAGGCTGTCCTGGTAAGGGGATTTCTTCAACCAATGTAAACTGAGCCATTCTTAGAAACTTTAAGTCTCAAGGAGCTGCCTGGAGCAGAAGAGATTGGGGCTGGCCCAGGGTCACACAGCCAGCATGTATCCTAGGCAGAATAGAGAGGCCAGTTCTATCTACCTGGTCATGCTGAGCTCCTAAGATTTTTCTTGTCTTATTTTAACTGTCTATACCCTTAATACAACTACCTGGCCTATCTTGGATTTAAAAGGCAGGGCCTGGGTCTGTCCTCTTGCTTTGAGCGAGGTCATGTATACAGACGAGGCCCTCCACAAATGATTTTGGTGACCACAAGGCCCCCATTCATTTGGCCCCTAAGGATTCCTCATGGACATAATGACAAGTGCTAGTCTCCAAGGCACAGTCACATCTCCTAAGATGCTGCTGCCTGCCCACTGGCCAGGACACCTCTGAGACCTCATCGCAGCAATATGAATCATGAGGCTTGAGTGATGAGACCATTGCAAATGGCAACAGCCAGGGAACCAGGATTTTGGAAACCCTACACCTTCCCCGGCCTGGGTAAAGTACCATCTGTGGCAAGTTGGGTCGGCGTGCTAAGAGCTGACCTTCTGACCCCAGTCATAAACAAATAGTAAAGTTGTCTTGCACGCCTCGGCACAAACTCCCTCTCACTATTCTGAAAACCATTCTGGAATTGGTCCAAGGTGTGGATCTGTTGGATGTTTCAGAAGCAGATAAAGCCATCAGTGGGGAAATGGGACATCTCAAGATTGTCATCTCCAAGGACAACGGGGAGAAGAAAGGTTTGTTTCTGGGGGGACAAAAAAGTCCAGGCAGGGCTAGAGAAGAGCACAGGTTTATGGATTTAGAGCTGGATGGGACCACCAAAGCCACTGGTCCAACTCTCTTAGATGGGGGGGGGGGTGTGCTCTTCAATGCCTCTTCTTATCATACTCTAGCATGCTGGGAAAGCCAATAACATAAAGGTCATGGCGTCATAGGACATTAAAGCTTGAAAGAATGTTAGAGACCAACCAGTTTCAAATCAATCCAACAAGCATTTATTAAGTGCCGACTATGTACCTGGCAGGCAGCTAGTTGGCACCATGATAGAGTGTTGGGCTTGGAATCAGGAAGACTCTTCTTCCTGAGTTCAAATCCAGCCTCAGACACTTACGAGATGTGTGACCCTAGGCAAGTCACTTTACCCTGCTTGCCTCAGTTTCCTCATCTGTAAAATGAGTTAGAGAAGGAAATGGAAAACCACTCCAGTATCTCTGCCAAGAAAATCCCCAAATGGGATCACAAAGAGTCAGACAGGACTGAACAACAACATATATACCAGGCACTGTGATGAACACTAAGGATACAAAGGAAAAGTGTGGAAAACATTCCTTTTCCTCCAGGAGCTTATATTCTGATGGAATGTAGTCCATCCTCTTCATTTTACAGAGGAGGAAACTGAGACCCAGAGAGGCAAAGTCTCCTAGGTCCATTGTTTTTGTCATTCCAGATTCTACTGAATATTTCATCAAAGCAACACTGGGCTCCTTCCAAATCTTTTGTGAACCAAACATCTTACCTCCTTGACATTCAGTGGCAGCAACCTTTGGGAATGAAATGTTCCTTACTTCTTATTTTAAATTGCTATTTAGGACTAACTAACCTTATTTTCTTCCCACAACTTGGATAGATTTCCTTATTGGGTAATAATTTCCTAAATATAAAGACTGAAAATGTCATTTAATAAATGCATATTTCATTCTGCATCTCTAACCATGCCCTGTTAAGGCATGGTTGGGGGAGTAGGGAATTGTACATTTCATCATGAGTTTTTAAAGTCACTATTTTTTTGTTGCTTTGATCAGAGTTATGTTGTCATCCTGTAGACTGTTCTCCTGGTTCTGATCGTTTCACTCTGCATCAGTTTGCAAAAGTCTTTTCAGGTTTCTCTGAACCCAGCATTCTCAGACAAGACCAATTTAATTTGTTTTTCTGTACTATATGTATTTGTCACAAGGGAGGGATTCTACTGTGGATGAGAGGATGGTAGGTTAGTGGGTAGTGAGAGATAGAAAAAAGTATATCAATAAAACATTTCTAATGCACAGAAGAAAACAAAAAATAGGTGAAGACACAAGTAAATATACCAGTTTTGTTACTACCTTGCTAAATTTATATATGTGTATTCATTTGAAACTATTTATATATAATTGTTTTTATAATTAAAGTTATTTAACCTTGAATTATTTAAATAAGTTATTAATAAATAAAGCAAATAATATTATTAATAAATAACCTAAATAAAAATAAAAATAGGGAATGGACAACAGGCATGACACTGACAGTGACTATAACAATTTCATCCAGAAGTTTAGTCTTTGTAAATTAATTGTCTCAACAAAGCGAACAGTGGAGCTCAGAAAACACCTTAGTCAGCAAACATCTGACTTATTTGCCAGTTGGAGAGAGTTGCCTATCATAGGCAACACCAGGTGAGAATATAAATTCATCTTTAAAATCTTACAAAGAAGATGTACGATTACAAGCAGCACTATCTCATAAAGCAGAAAGAAATAGTGAAAGGTAATGCTAGCTTAAAAGAAAGCTTGACATGGTATTCAACTAAGCAAGGTCATCCCAAGGATATCCAAGGGTAAAAAATGGCAGGAAACAGGAGAAAATAAGCCGAAGAAAAATGGAAAAAATTTGCCCCAAACAAACATTTAACAAACTTTTCTCCACAGGGACAGTGGAACTGCCACATGTGGACTGTAACCTCACAGTCCCTTAGGGGCTCATAAAGATGGTAGAAACGTCACTGAAGAGAACAAAAGATGGGACAAGCAGCTGGAATGGCCCAAGTAGAGAGAGGTGAGATCTGTGCTGCAGGTGATGCAATTGTAAGAGAGTCGAGGGATTGATGTATAAAGTATCTGAAGGAAGGGAAAATCCCAATGGCATGGAAAAACTATCGAATTTTACTAATACCAAAAAAAAAAAAAGAACTGAAAGAATATCAGTAACTATTGATCTCTACACTTTCCCTACTACTTATACAACATTTTTATGAAGGTCACTTATATATGAATGAAGGACATACTCGATCACTAGGGCTTTTAAAACTATATTCCACAATAGACCACATTTTTCCCCATTTCATAGTTAGCTGGAAGATGCTGAGATTTTAAGATCTCATTAGATTAAAAAAAACATTTGATTGAGTAAAAGAAAAACCCTACTATTTGCAGCAAACATATGTCAACCATACTTACTGCAGGCACAACACAATGCAAAGCATCATGTAATAGGCTGCTTCCATGACCCAAGGTCTGAGTTATATGTAGAACGTAATATATGCCAAAAGCCTGACGCCTTCAGGGAGCATTTGGGCAAACACTCTCTGGAATGGCTCACGCTGGCCAATTCAACCTCCACTATGCAGTAAGACCTGGACCATCACCACCTCCAAAGAACTAAAGAGGAATATCACCGAGAGGGTAATAGAGAGCCATATGTGAACATGAGGACATAACATAGAGCCAAAGAAGGACTCCAAAGGGCAACAGGAATGATGGGCACTATCAAGGAAGCGTACGACAGAAAAGACGTGAACGAGAGTGCCCCAGTGTGAAGGATGACGAGAAGACGATGCTTTCCATACACCATCGCTGCATCAGGAGAAAGCTTGGAAGGCCTCTAGCACGTTGAGTAGACCCACCATTCGTGTCATCGGACACTGACGTGAATGAGAGTTACATCAGGTGATAAGCATGAATGGGCCACAACCTGCCTAACGGGGGAGAATGCCTAAGCTGATAAGATTGTGGATCTAGGAGTATTTGAGGATATGCTCCTAAAAAAACACCCTGTACAGAAGATTTCAGTTTCTTTTACAAGCTTCTTTCTTGTTCTTCTTTTGAAATGCTTACATTTGTTGACAATTGTTAAGTTCGCAACAAAAAAACACACACAACTTTAAACAAAAAAAAAAGCTCTCTGGCAGCCACATCCTCCAGAGTCAAGGGAAGCAGAAAGCATGACCCTGCTTCACAGGAGATGGCTTCGACTCTCTATTTCCACAGGCTGGAGTAATAACAGCTGCTTACACATACATGGCGGTCTCAGGTTTTCAAAGAACGTGCCACCTACTGACCTCAGTGGAGCCTCACAATCATCTTTTAAGGTAACAGTTCCAGGTGCCACTATGCTCATTTGGAAGATGAGGAAACTGATTCCAAGAGACCGGATGATAGTATCAGGCATTGATTAGCTGCGTGACCCTGGACAAGTCATTGACGCATTCTCTGCCTAAGTTTCCTCATCTGTAAAATGGCAAATTAAATAGCACTTATCTCTCTAGTACTGTACAGATCAAATGAGATCATATTTGTGAAGTGCTTCGCAAACCTTAAAGCACCGTGAAAATAGTAATTATTGCTGTTGTTGTTAGAGAACGTAGACCCGAGGTCAAGTCTTGACACTCTAGCCCTTGGGCCGTGTTAAGTCATAAATAAATAAGGGAAGATTCCCAAGATAAGGGAAGAGATTTTGTAATTGACCTACACACACACACACACACACACACACACACACACACACACCCCACCCTGGCCTTTGCTTGCTTACTTATTCCATCATAGCGAATTCAATTCTTACCCAGTGAAACCCCACTGATGATAGCCTCCCCCTTTCCCCAAGACTCTTTTAGGAATAAAAGGGTTTCACTGAGCTCTGCAAAGCCATTTGGAACCTTTCCTGATGAAAGGTGCTCTATAAAGGAGGTGATATAAAAGACTTGGCTATCCACTGCTTCGTTTAGTCTTTAACAGAAACATGAATCTAGTATATTACCATCATAAACCAGGGAGTGTTCTATAAATGCTGAAAAAGATTCAAGGGAAATCAAATGGCAGATATTAACACTCATTAGCTAATGCTTCATCAAGTGTCACGCAAATGTTGATCAATTATACAATTCTATTAAATAAAATAATAATAATAATAATAATAATAATATTCTTCCTGTTTTGCAAGTACCCTTGGACTTCCAATTCTTCTCCATTACAAGAGATGGTTCTTTTGGGGGTGGGGTGATAGCACCATTAAAAATGCATAAAGAAAACACTTTTAATGAAAAATATTTCATTGTCTTCTGGGGAATAAAACCTTAGCTCAGTGGTTCCTAATTTGCCTCTGAATTATAGCAATCAGTCTACATAGTCCAAGTGCACCCTTGACCTCCAGTCCCTGAAAGTTACATAACAGTAGCATTTCATTAGCTGAGAGCAATAATAATAACAATAATTAATAATAATAATAACTTAAATTAGATGACCACACCTATGTGTGTTTCAGGGGCAAGGTCAGAACCTGCAATTTCATTGTCCCTCTGCAGACCCAGACCCAGACCCAGAACTTCTCTATCATTTCTATTTCTCAGAGAGTCGTCTGACAGACACTTACCCTGGCTTGCACAGCCAGTATGTGTCAGGGGTGGACCTTGAATCTGGACCCTACTGACTCCAATGCCAACTGTCTAGCCACTATAACAGGCTTCCTCTCCTATAAATTCAAATCCATCAGTGACCTGATATCTGCCTGCAGACTATCTGCCAGTTCCACATTTGAAAAAATGATTCGATGTCTGGAAAAAAAGGCACTAGAGCTCCAAGTCCTCCAAAGCTTGACATCTAGTTCAGATTAACCTGAATCTTTATTTTTTGTTGTTCAGTCAGTTTTCAGTTATATCTGACTCTTCGTGATGCCATTTGGGGTTTTCTTAGCAGAGATACTGAAGTGTTTTGTCATTTCCTTCTCCAGCTCATTTTACAGGTGAGGAAACTGAGGCAAGCTGGGTTAAGTGACTCACTCAGGGCTAGACAGCTAGTAAGTGTCTGAGGCTGGATTTGAACTCAAGGTCTTCCTGGATCTAGGCCAGGTGCTCTATGCACTGCGGCGCCACCTTGCTGCCCACTGAATCTTTATGATGCTTCCATTTAAAGATGATTTACTTTCCAGCTCATTGTTCAGTAAGGCCCATGCTGTCACCTCTGCTATGTTGAACCACGTAAAGCAGTTGGATGAGAGGTCTTGGGTTCAAGACCCAACTCTTCCATTTACTCTCCATGCACCTCTGGGCAAATGACTTCCTTTCTCTGGGTCTCAGTTTCCTCCTCAGTATAATGGGGTTTTTGCTCTGGGTAAACAAGACTTAGATTTTTAAAACTGAGATTCCAGATGATCTTGGAAGTTCCTTCTAGCCCTGAATCTGTAATTCCAGGGCAAACTGATGCCACCCTGTTCTCTGGGCTGCCCCGCCCCACCCCCACCCCAGTCTATAAAGTTCATTAGGTTACTTGTGGTGAAAGGGGCCACGTTAATGTGGGTGATGATTTTTTTACATCAGTGCCTTCAGAGGTTGGGAGATGGTTCCCACTTGTACAAAAGCCACAGTCATTTGGCTGGCAGCCCCAAATGGAGATTTATGGGACCGCATTATGGAGGAATGTTTTAAATCTACAACTGGTCCAATTGCTTGGGTATCAGATGAAGGACTTGTCTGATGGATAAGAAAAGCAGCTCAGGCTTGTCCCTGCCTCATTTCTGAGTCAAACAGAAGTTCCCAGGACCCTGCAGGATTGGGGCATCCAAATCTGATGCTCTGGGCTAGGAAATGAAATGAGCTGCCCCCCTCCCTTTAAAAAGGGGTTTCACATTTCATTTGGCGTAGCAGCAAAGTTGGAGGGGTTGGGGAAGGGTGATTTAACAGGCTATGGATGGAGAGGGGCTGAAGGGAGGATGATAACCAGCTGTTCCCCACCTCACCAAAGACGATAATGGCCCCACGTTGTAGCAGGAAGGATTGTGGTTTTATATCCGAGATAGGAGCAGCCCCAGCCTTTCCCGGCGCCCACCGGCCCAGCATGGTGCTCAAAGAACCCCAGTGAATACCGCCTCTTCCCTCCACTCCCAGCTGGTTGTATCTGCAGAGAAAGTGGGGAGTACATCCTTCAAAACTCCAGAAATCTAAGGATTCAGAGCCTGCAGACACCTTAGCAGTCACCTCAATTCAGTTTAACTCAATAAGCATTTTAAAGTGCCTACACTGTGTACATGATGCACAAAGCCAATTTTAAAATAGTAGTCCCAACCCTCAGGGAAAGGCAGTGAGGTGGTGCAATGGATAGAACAACTGGCCTGGAGTCAGGAAGACCCAAGTTCAAATCTAGCCTCAGACACTTACTGGCTGTGTGACCTTGAGCAAGTCACTTAACCTCTGTTTGCCTTAATCCAATGGAGAACCACCCCAGTATCTTTCCCAAGAAAATTCTACAGGTAAGTATGGTCCACAAGGTCACAAAGAGTCAGACGTGAACAGCAATAGGCAACTAGGTGGTGGATGGGAGCACTGGACCAGGAGTCAGGAAGACCTGAGTTCATATCCAGCCTCAGACACTTACTAGCTGTGTGACCCTGGGCAAGTCACTTCACCTTGTTTGCCTCAGTTTCCTCATTTATAAAATGAGCCAGAGAAGGAAATGGCAACCACTCTAGGATCTTTGCCAAGAAAACCCCAAATGGGGTCATGGAAAGGCAGACACAATTGAACCACGACACCAACAACCCTCAGGGAGCTTCCATTCTACTAGGGGTGAGGAAAGAGATACAACACATACACTGATAAGTAAATTACAAGGTAATCTGGGGAGGAGAGAGAAAGCCCTAACAACCAGAGGGATGAGCAGATTCTTCCTGTAGCAGCTGTCACCTGCTATGAGTTTTGAAGGAAGCAAAGATAGTTTATCAGTTCCTGCTTTCCCAGAGGGATAACTGAAGAAATGTTAATAGGAAAGAAGAGAATTGAGAGTTCAGAGCTAGAAGGACCATGATAGGGCATCTAGTCCAACCCTCTTATTTTACAGATGAGGAAACTTAGGCCCGGGGAGATGAGTGGTTTGCTCATGTTCATGCCATAATAACTGGATGAGGACCTGAATCCACACTCTCTGATCTCACCCAAACCCAGCTCTCTTTCTGCTAGGCGAGGGATTCTTCTGTGGGAGGACTCCAAGCTGAGGCCATTGGTCTCAAGGAGGACAATCTGGTGAGGGAGGAAGGCATGAAAGCAGGTCAGTAGCAACACAAGTTGTTTCTCTAGGCAGACAAGGCTAGGAGAGCTCAGAGGAGGGAAGGAGTCTTCAGAGAGGCCATGGCTCAAGAGCTGAGCTTACATGGAGGAGGATTTCAAAATGTCCCCAGGGCGTGCAAGAGGGCATTTCTAGGGGAAGGGAACAGCCTCCAGAAAAAGCACTGGATAAACACGGCACATATGTCCGCCCCACTCCCTAGCATGGTTTTCATGAAAATGGGACATCTGGCAAAGCATGATCCAGTGCTTTCTGCAGCGACAACAATTTGTGCCTTGAGTGACTGGCCAAAGGACATCACACACCGCCAAGTTTCTGGACATTTACAAGCTGTGCCAGAGGGGGTTAGTGATAATGCATTTATTGACATTATTGCAAGTTGGCTTTGGTTGAAGCCAAATGAAAGTGACATCTGTACCAAGAATTTAGGGTCTGAATGACCAGCCTTGGTCTGGAGAACAGTTGAAGAAACGTCCTTCCTTCTCAGCAGAGATGTGGGGGACCACATACAACGTCAGTTATTTGGATGGTTGGTTTTGCTTAAGTGTTTCTTCACTACATTACATTAGTGGAAGAGAGTGGAAGACACTTCAGCATGAAAAGCGACAGGGATAAAAGACAGCATGGTATAAGGAAAGGAAAGATAGGCTTGCGGTCGGGAAGACCTGGGTTTGAGTCCACCAATGAAATATTCAGTTGTGTTATATTGCTTGTTCAGGGATTTCTAGGAGTGGATATCTTTTTAAAGAATGCTAATGTTATTGAGTCATTTCAGTTATACGTGAATCTTCGTGACCCTATTTGGAGTTTTCTTGGTAAAGATACTGGAGTGGGTTGCCATTTCCTTTTGCAACTCATTTTACAAATGAAGAAACTGAGGCAAATGGGGTTAAGCGACTTGCCCAGGTTCCACAGCTAGTAAATGTCTGAGGTCGGATTTGAATTCAGGCTCTTCTGACTCCAGGCCCAGTGCTCTAACCACTGAGAAACCTATCCGCTCAGATAATATTAATAGCTGGACTTTATACAGCCCTTAAAGATTTACAAAGCGCTGACATTTGAGCCAATTTTATTGATGAGGAAATTAAGGTAGAAAGACGTTAAGTGACACTCAGGACCACAAAGCATCTGAAGCAGAATTTGAACCCAGGACTTCCTAATTAAAGTCTAACATTCTAGCCATTATTCCATGAGATAATTGCTTCAACAATTACTTAAATCTTTTGAGACTTCTGAAGTCAATGGGTTTTGCAGGAGACTAGGGAAGGCTAAGAAGTTGTTTTATACATTGGGGAAAGCTGTCTGATTTTTGTCTTGTCTAGACATCCCCATCTCGTTTTGGTTTGTTTCTTTCTAAGCAGCGGGATGTCTCTTGGGTCTCATAGATGTAGTTCATTATCTAAAAAAGGTTTGGCTTTTAAATGGTGTTAAAAATCAAGTCCTCCCCATTTTCCCCTATTAAGATTTTCTCATTTTGATTCTTCCTCTCAACATATTGATCAAATGTTACACACTTCAGAGTGCTCACTTGTCTTTAGCTTTTTCTGAGAGAGGTGCCAACTCTCTTAATATACAATCGGTTCCCCTTTTTCTTTCGAAAAAATAAAATTTAGAAAAAATTCTAAACCCTCAACAATGATTTCAATGAAGAATGCTTCCAATAGACAACCTAGTAAAGGCTGAAAAGTCCCTCTAATATCTTACCCAGGGGTAATAAACTAATTAAGTAACAAGCCTTTATTAAGCACCTGTTATATACTGGACACCATGCTAATAATGTACAAAGAGGAAGTAAAGCCGTCTTTACCCTCCAGAAACTCACATCCTTGACCTATAATGTTCCTAGACTCACCGACTAGTTCCTGTTTATATCTGTATATTGATGGGCCTGGTCTCTCTCAAAATGGAAGCAAAATTTCAAGCTGTTAGCACCAGGCCACCCCGCCTGGAACAATCCTTCACTTGCGCCAGCTAGGTTTCCATCTATTTGACTTATAAACATCGAGTGTATTTGAAAACTAGTCTATTAGCTCAATGATGATTAAATCCTTCGTCCCTGCCTTTACTTGAGGTCTTTGCGACATGTCCTTCGTGCCCTGCCCTGGGTGGGCACGAAGGACAGAGGAGACCGCCACAAAGGTCCTTCCTAGCCCTATAATTCTCTAAGACCCCATGGCTCTCTTAACTTGATGTGAGCAGGAAAGTTAGGGGGCCTATTACTCTTAACCGGGTCTGCAGTCAGTAATAAATGCCAATTGATCTTTCTTTATGTGCTATGGATGATCTCCATATAAGAAAACATGAATAATGGGACGTGCTAAAATATGTATTCGCTAGTGCCAAGGTCACGTGTGCTTGGAATTAAACAACCTTCTCCATCCATTTGTCATCTTTTTTATGACTTCCTAAGTTTTGGCCATATACAGGTTTTAAATGAAAAAGGTTACATTTCTCTTGACAGATGTCCTTTCGCCAAATTTCAAAAGTGTGTTAACTATGATTTCTTCAGACTAGTTCAGATAATATTTCCAGCTCTGTTGACTTTAACCTTGTTGACATTCTCCTCACTGACCTTAACCATTTCTGTAATTTCCCATATGCAAAGAAACTATTCCTTTCTATATCAAAGTTCCACTAGGGCCTTAACTTAGATGTCTATCAGTCAAATACTCAGAGAGCAATAATTATATTAAGGGGCAACTAGGTGTCTCAGCAGGGGGGCCTAGAGTCAGGAAGAGTCATCTTCCTGAGTTCAAATCTGGCCTCAGATACTTACTAGCTGTGTGACCTTGGGCAAGTCACTTCACCCTGTTTGCCTCATTTTCCTCATCTGCAAAATGAGAAGAAAGAAGAAGGGAAGAAGATGGAAGTGGCAAATCACTCCAATATCTTTGCCAAGAAAATCCCAGAGAGTCAAACATGATTGAAACGACTGAACAACAACTTACCAAGTGCCTGACATGGACAGGCTGGTCCTGTTAGTAGCCAAGACCACAAGGCAGATGCTTGTCACTCACCCAGCATCTCATTCTCATTGTTACAGTTCTTTTGTCAATGTGGATGTCAGCGATGATGGACCTGTCACTCAGGGCTTATCCCACACCTCACTCACCAGACATTCTCATTCCTTATCCATCCAGGGCTGCCTTAGTAACCCATACCTCAATAGTCAAAGTTAAATGATAATTCAATTAAACTTGAAAAAAGCGTAAGAAAATTCAAAAAACATTGTCTCCCCCCGGCTCCCCCCCTCCCCCTGTCATAAAATGGGGCACCCAAACCCTTCCCGGCTCCAATTCTTGCAGGTAAATCTCTGTCTAAACAGTGCATAGACACTGATGTGACTGCTGATGTGACCTGATGCAGAGTGAAGTCAACAGAACCAGGAAAATATTTTCTTTTCTGTCTCTTTTTTCTCTATTTTCCTCTTCTGTTTTTTTATCTCTCTTTTTTTCTTTCTCCTTCTTTTCCTTCCTGCATTTTCTCTATATATTCCTCTATCTCACTCTGTAAAAGAAAAAAACCACATACACACATTTCCTTCCGAAGACTTTGCTCCTTGAACCCTCTCCCCCACAAACTTATTTCCTCTACTTTACAATTAGAACCTCCAACTTCAGAAGAAGGAAGCCGACGATGTCTTCATTCCTCTCCAGGATACACTGCTGATGCATTTCCCCAGGCCTTCCTCTACTCTGCCCCCCATACATGTCCCTTCTCCACCCCCCCATCTCATTTCCAGCTCTTTTTTAGGTGTTGTCTTTGACCATTAGAATGCAAGCTCTTGGAGGGCAGGGACTGACTTTCTCTCCGCTGGTGTTTGTATTCCCAGCACTTAGCAAAGGCTTAATAAATTTCCTGCCTTGTTGACCCTCCGCTCCTTCCCCCTCTGTGCTCCCACTTATAAGTTCAACAACTCCCTTCTACAAATCCGTGAAATGCTTCTGAGCCTGAAAGAAATCTCCTTTGGAACAGTACCCATCACTGCAAGTTGCACTGTCTGCAGCCGCCTTGCCATTCCCTGACTCTACTCTGGTAGCAGCTCACTAATTGCTGGTTATTTCCAAGATCTGTGAGTCTAAAACTCGACTGTTGCTAGGTTCTACCTGCTATTTGACGAGATAACTATACTTGGCCCCGGCCAGTAGAGCTCTTCGGATGTCAGGGAAATGCATTAATTTGCAACCGTTACTGCCCTAGATGAAAGAAACGCTATCTATTGTCCCGCTGGGGAAAGTCACAGAGGCGAGAGAGAGGAATGAGCACGTTTTGATTATATTTGGACTCTGTTTACACCCAGAAAGGTGCCATTTTTAAACTGTTGTCATCTCAGGTTTTAAATAGAAAGTGTAACGAAAGAACAAAAGCCCAAGCACTGGGATACTTCTCCGTTTATCCAGGTCATGGTGTTCTAACAAGGCACATTTTATGTTTGTTAATCATCACATCCTGTGACTCCTACTTCTCTTGAGAAGGTGAAACTGCTCCAATGCCCACCTTCTCCTGAATAATACCCCATACGCCGGTGCCCTGGGCTTCCTAAGGTCAGCGCCAGATGGACCTACCAGACCGCCAGCTGCTGTCCACCAAACCAAGTTCAAAGGATCTGAGACTTAGGACACCAAGGGCTTCAAGGCTAAAGTGCGCAGGATATGGAGAAATCAATGCTGGATGTTGAGACCAAAGACCAGGGTCCCAGGTCTATCATTTAATCCCTGTGGGACCTGGAGGACGTCACTTCACCTCCCTAGTTCTCAGTGTCCTCCTCTATAAGAGGACAGCATTGGGCTCGACGGCCTCTGGGGGCCTTCCAACTCTTGCATCCTCATCCAATTCCATCACTTTTCACAGGAGGCTTAAAAGCACCACGGGGCTTGCCAAAGTCATAAGTGGCACAGCTGTGTCTCCAGGTCTGGTCCTCATTCCACTGCACCATGCTGCCTCTCATTGAGCAGCCTTCCCAAATCTGCAAAGCCACTTTTCCTCTCTTTCCTGAGCTCTAGCCCCTTCATCACCAATGGCCGAAGTAATCAAGCACAAAGCTGACCATGTGTCTCACACACACACACACAAAGCTGACCATGTGTCTCACATGCACACACACACAAGGCTGACCATGTGTCTCACATGCGCACACACACACACACACACACAAGGCTGACCATGTGTCTCACACACACACACACACACACACACACACACACGCATATCAAATATTGTCAATAACTCTCTACTGGTCCTTGGCCCAGCATTTAATGCCTTCATCGTCCAGTCCCACTTGACCTTTCCAGACTTGTTTCACATTACTTTCCCTCCTGCATTGCACATTCCAGCAAAAGTGGCTTCCTTGCTCTTCTCCATGCTCAGCCTTCCATCTCATGCCTTCTGCCTTTGCCTGGTCCCTGAAAGTCTCGAACACACCCTTTCCTCACTCTTCTTTTCAGAGTTCCTAGCTTCCTTCAAAGCTTCCTACAGTTGTTTTTCCTGACCCTCCTAGTTAGACATTTTCTCTTCCTCCTCAAATTGACTTCCCTTTGCTTACCTGATGCCATTTACCTGTACAAATGTTGTATCCCCTCCCCATTTAAAAGCAGTTGCCTCTTGAGGGGAGGGACTATTTTTGTTTTCCTTTTGCATCCCATGCCCCTTACACACAGTAAGTGCCTAATAAATGTTTATGGATTCGAATTCCCACTACTTTCTCTATTTAATTTATTTTTTCATTCAAAGGTCACGTCTTCCTCTTACAATTCAGTTGTACCTGCTTTGCCCCTAGTTCTCTAAAAACCACAGGAAAAGGTGGGGCTGGTGGAAAAAAAAAGAGCCTGGTGTGCCCTTGCTTGGAACCAGCATGAACTTCGGGCTCCCCTGCCAGGGCTTGTCCAGCTGGCACATGTGAAGGAGATGTGCTGAGCTTGCCAGAGAAAAGTGTAGTGCTCAGCAAAACGGTTACTGCGCCATCAGAAAGCGACGTGCCCCAAACATGTGTTTTTAATGGATTCCCAGACCATTAACGGCGAACAATTTTAATGATGTGTGGAGAGTTCAAATCTATGGCTAAGTGCTACCTGCAAATCTTAGTTCTCAGGGAAAGAGTGTCTCTTGGTTATCACTTTTTAAATATGCAATATAAAACCAGTTTCATTTTTATCCTCGCTCGGCTTTTTTTATATGCACATTTCCTCTGATCCCTGCAGTCAGAAATGATCTCTCCTCCCTCACGACTTTCATAGCACTTAGATCTTGCCTCTTTTATGTACTTACACTGGTTTGTAATATAGTCTTCTGTACCTTACCTCTCTTCAGACCTACAACTAGGGTGAGGCAGTCAGGGTTTTGCCTCAAGGCACCAAATGTAGAGGGTGCTAACGGCACCTGCAATGCTTCAGCATTGTAGAAACAACTGAGCTTAGCACCTAGTCATCAGGAATAATTCATTAAAATCAATGACTATTCAGTGGGTCTGGGGTAAGGTCCTCTCTCCATGCTCTCTCCTGGTTGCGGGTAGGGAATAAGTGAATCTTCCATGCCTACTATCCACCTAATCATTACCTCCCCAACATAAGCCAAGCACTAAGGTCCCAAAGTTTTCGCTTTCTTCTTTTGTCATAGGGCAGTACCCATTCTATCTTCTCCCCACAAGAAAAAACTCTGTCTTAGGTATAGTTTGTGATCATTGCCCCAAGTATAAAAATTCCTATTGAAAAACGGCCCCTTCTTTCTAACGAGAGTGTAAGCCCCTCCAGGGCTGGTACCAATCGGTAGATGGTCTTTTGAGAACTGTGGGGGTTGAAAACAGCAACGAAGCCGCGGCAAATGGGGAGGTAAATTTAAATGGGCTGGTCAGGGCCGGTCGACTCAGTCCATAAGTATGTCTGCTCTTGACACTTTCGCTGTTCCATGAGACCTGTCAGAGCTTGAGCTCCCCCTGCACAGCCTTCCAGAGCCCAGAGGTCACCTCCGGGGTGGGACAGAGGAAAATAAGCCTCCTGAAAGCAATGACCAAAACCAGCCCATTCTCTCTATAAAGTAAAGCACTGTTTCTAATAAAAATTTCATAAATACATTTCCATGGATGCCTTCTGCTCTTCCATCAATCATTTCTGGATATGTCTTGACATTCCTCTGTGGAGCTAGGTAGTACAGTGGATAGAGCCCTGGTCTGGAGTCAGGAAGACGAATTCAAATCTGGCTTCAGACCCTGTGGCACGGGCAAGTCACTCAACCTCTGTTTGCTTCCGTTTCCTCATCTGTAAAATGAGCATAATAACAACACTTGCCCTCAGGGTCAAATAATATTTGTAAAGTGCTTAGGACAGGACCTGACATACAGTAGATGCTTAACGACTGCTTTTTCCCTTGCAACAGAGAAACACTGAGGCAAAGATACCTGATACAGTGCCCCAGTTCGGCAAAAGCATCCTGATATTTCCCTGACTCTTGGTGAATCATTCTGTATTTTAGAATAGGAGAGAGGGGATTGGACTGGTGATTTCGCTGGTATAGAGAATTCTCTGGTGAGGAAATTCTTGACCAATACTGGTTGGCTCTTCCTTTGGAACTAAGATTGAAGTAATTGACAAATTGAGCCAGTCCTGCCTCTGACATAGACCAGTTGTGTGACTGGGCAAGTCACTTGGCCCCTTAGTGATCTATCTTTGCAAGTCTCTAAGACTAGGCTGGGCCAGAAGCAGTTGCAACCCTGGCGTCCCTGGCTCTGGCTAGCTCTCCCTCTGCTCCCCCATGATGCCTCTCTCTTGTCACCATGGCCTCTCCCACCTTGTGCCTGGGGTCTGAGTCAGGTCCTCTGAACGGCTTGTCCACCTTCCAATTAGAAGGTTAACTTAAAGTAACCAAACTGAAAGAAAGGAAAAAGTGACAGTCCAATACCATTGTTGCCTTTTCCAGATCAGCACCCACCTGTCCAACTTATTTTCAGCTATATTCACGTAAAAACTGGAATGGAAGAAGGAAAGAGACCCCCGTAAAATTTCTGTGGGTCTGACTCTAGCCCCCCCCCCCCCCACCTTTCCAGAGAGATCACTGATGCCAGCCCTACATAGATCCAGGTCTAGAAAGGACCTAGGAGGTCATCTAGAGCCCAGAGGTTGCCCCTTTCATTTTACATCTGAGGAAACTGAGTCCCAGGAGAGTTAAGCAACCAACCCAAGGTCACACAGGTGGTAAAGGTCAGAATCTATGTTTGAACTTGGGTCTCGCAGGCTGGGCAATGGGGTTAAGTGACTTGCCCAGGGTCACACATCTAGTAAATGTGAAGTGTCTGAGGCTGGATTTGAACTCAGGTTTTCCTGACTCCAAGATAGAGCTCTGTCTACTGCGCCACCTAGCCGCCCCCTGTTCTTCCCAAGGTGAGGGTTCTTTCCACTTTGCTACACTATTAAGCAGATTTTCATCCCCAATTTGGGGAAGGGCTGGGAGGATCCGGGCTCCTGGAGTGGCCCAGGAACTGAGAGGTTTGCATCTCACAGAACTGCCCTCCAGCCCTCTGCTGGATCCCCGCGGCTCATTTCATCCATCGTGGCTGCTCCATCAGGCTCGCTGTACCTCAGGCAGTAAAACTACAAAGTAAAATATCATTGCACATACCTAGCTGGTCAATAAAGTAACATAAAAAAATCTCACTCTCGCCAAAGAGAGAGAAGCAATTTTCGGCAGCTTCTCACATCGGGTGGAACTTTACAAATCTGTATCCCCCAAACCATTAAATGAGTCAAATCTGGACAATACTATTTATTTTTATATGCTGCCTCATCCTTTATCCAAAGTATCTTAGAGCACTTTAAAGTGAGAGGGGAAAATAGAGAATGTAATTTATTGCACTGGAGAGAATGAGCCTCAGGCTAGAAGGAAGGGGGGAAATGACCCACCGAGGCAGAATCTGGGGAAGAAAAAGGGCTGAGACCCCAGCGGAGTTAACAATAATAGCACACCAATGCACATTGTTTCTGGGAGAAGACCTAGAAGAAGGAGGGCAGGAGAAAGGCTGTATACAAGGCTTGGCTACCTGGGAAAGAAAGGGCAAGAGTGGGAATGGGCAGGTCAGCAAGACCTTACCCCATGGCCCCGTGGTCTTAGCCTTGTTTCTGTGCCTTCCCTGTCCCCTTCACCCCCACCCACCCACTCCTTTATGTGTGAGCTCTGAGAGTTGGACACTTGGTGAACCTGGACCCCCAGATCTGTGCAGTAACTATTCACAGACTGGCCCTCCCAAGGATGATAATCAGGGTGGTCTAGGCTTCACAGTTAAAAGTAGGAGGCATGAGATAGTGTGGCGTCTGGTAAGAGACCCTCAAGCTCCCGGACCAGAAGTTGAGTCCCATGAAATGACAGACTTGAACCTGAGGCCGCTAGTTACCCAGCTGGCAATGTTTCTGCTCTTTGTCCCAAAGGGCTTGGCATCTGAGGCTGAGAATCACTTGAAATTAGAGGCCCCAAAGTCAAGACGTACAAGTGGACAAGGCGAGTTACTCAAAGATGAGGTTTGTCTTCATTCCCATCCCTCTGTCACTGATCTTGTGACTTAAGGCACTGGCTTTTCTAAGGGAGGCTTCTGAAATGAAAGAGCGTTTCAGAGACCACTCTTTTCTTGTGAAAGAGGCAATTCAAGGGGTCAGCCAGAAGCTGGAACTACAGAGGCGCCTGCCTAGTGAATGTTTGTTGAACTGAATTATATTTGTGGAATTCTTTGGAGATCAAAACAGAATTTCTTAAACAAATATTCTTGCAAATCGAATTAGAAGCAGCAGCCCAATTTCATAGATATTCTAGCTATTTTTCCTTGCCAAGGACATTCCAAAACATACAATCCTTGACTGTGACATGCTAAAAAGGGGGCCATTAGCTACCAGCACTAGAACCCATAGACTTTATTGTTTGTCCAATGACAGAAGTCAAATTGTGAGAAAGCTAGACAAGGCTGGGTCCACTTGAACTTGAAGCAAAGCATTAATGCAGGTCAGCAGAGGCAAGATCGAAGCCTAATATTCATTTATTCCCTGTATGACCTTGGCCAAGTCACTCACCTGCCACCTCTAACTCTATGTTCCTCTGAGCCAGGAGCTTCGCTGCTGAATAGTTCACCCCAAGGCAATGCTTCGCTGACTGTGGAATCATTCAAACAACGCTGTCTTGGGAGAATGTCAAGGATGCCTCCCTGAGCCTCAGTTTCCTCCTCTGTAAAATGAGGGGGTTAAACTTGACTCTTTAATTCATTAACATTATGTATTAGAGGCAGCTAGATGGTGCAGTGGATAGAGTGCTGGGCCTGGAGTCAGGAAGACCTGAGCTCAAATCCAGACTTCAAACACTATGTAACCCTGGGCAAGTCATTTAACCTCTAGCTGCCTCAGTTTTCTCACCCTTAAAATGGAATTAATAATAACACTTACCTCCCAGAGTTTTTGTGAGGATAAAATGAGATATTTGTAAAGCACTCTGCAAACCTTAAAGTGCTATATAAATGATAATAATAATAATTGTTATTATTATTATTATTAGGCACTAACCAAATTAATTGGTCAGTTCGGCTTAACTCAAAAGTCACCCCATTCTTGGTAGTAGCAAAGTGGGCCACAAATGAGGTTTTTGCTTCCCCGCGAGATCCCTGGGGTAAGATAGTTTAGCTGGCGGTGAACGAATTAATCGTAACACAGCAGTAAAGTAGATGAGACAGACCGTGCTAAGTCAGCAGTTTGATGAGCAAAGCGCACAAAAACTTATTGTACCATTAAGGTATGCAATCCAATTACTAAAATATGTAAAAATGGAAATAATAAACATGCAGCTCGATGAGATGGGTACATAAAATCAGCCGTTGTAAAGAGCAGTAAAATCAATAAAGTTTATGAAAACTGAACCATCGGAGCATGTATGTGTGTAACTTAAGTGCGCATCATAAGTGGCACAGAAGAAGGAAGGGAAGCCACCCACTGCTCTGCGGGGCCACGCCCCAGAACAGGTGTCGCAGAACATGCCCCCAGAAGCAAATACACACTTTAATACAAATTCAGTTGGGGGTGGGCCTGGGCCTCCAGAAGTGGAGCCCCTGGGAGTCCCTGAGGTTGCTGCTCTGGAGATTGTTTCCATGTGGTGGGAAGGGTCAGTGGCAGGCTAACCTTGGGACTAACCTGCCAGGGGTAAGAGGAAGGAAGCCACTTATCTAACAGCTTCCTATTTTAGTTACTTATTCTTGGTAATGAAGCACAAAGCTCTGCAGAAGATCTACAAGGGCCACTAGCACCCTCTAAATTTTGAGGCCCTGGGACAACACTCAGATGGCCCTCCCTTAGTTACAGCAAAGTTGGTCTGAAAGCAAGATCATAGACAAGAGTTAATGGCATCTGTCTCACCCACTGTCTGATTTTTTGGGGGGGAGGGGGGCAGGTAGGTAGGATAGTTCTTAGCCCTGTTGAGACAATTCCAATTTTCATCAGAGAAAATAAGCTATAGTGATAATGATCTTGGCTTTCAAATCTCATGTGTCATATAGCACACAGCAACCTTCTGAAGCATGTACCATTTAAAAGCAGATCTTCCAGTCATCTGTGTTGGTAGCCAACCCTCCTACTGGAATGTAAACTCCTTGAAGGGAAGCTGAAGGGAAGCTAAAGGGAAGTTAGCTAAACTTTTATTCTCCCTAGGTGCCCAGCACGTGTTCTGCATACAGCAGGTGCTTAATAAGTTTATGGACTGACTGAAAAAGGCATTAACTCTGAGTGTTTGGCCCTCCACAGCCAGGGCCCTCTCTGGACAACTCAATTGCCTGCTGTTTCCTCACCACACCCGAATCTACCACTTCCTACTTTGTTCTAGGACCTTTCATCCCCACCATACCTCCAACCCCCCTTCCAGCCAAGCCCAGCTCAGGACTCATTTTTAGCACAAAGCTGTCCTCTCTTCCCTCCTCCTTTCCTCCTCCTCCTCCTCCTCCTCCTCCTCCTCCTCCTCCTCCTCCTCCTCCTTCTCCTT
>NW_020954577.1:5956824-5961410 GCF_900497805.2 Vombatus ursinus | reverse complement strand
TCTCTCTCTCTCTCTCTCTCTCTCTCTCTCTCTCTCTCTCTCTCCCTTTCTCTCCTCTTTTTTATCTTGGGAAGGAAGTGGGGTAGGGGAGACACAGAAGCAAATTTGGGCAGCATGTCAGGAGACAGACCCTTTTAATACCCTATTTTCTTTCTCCCTCTTTCTGTTCTCTTTCTCCTTATCTCTTCTATTCATTTTTCTCCCCTACTCTTTTTTTTTTAGGCAGTTGGGTCCCCTACTCTTTCTTCCCCACTCTTTCTCTCTCTCCTTCCTTCCCTCCTTTCTTCCTTTCTCTTTTTCCTTCTTTCCCTTGTTCCTTCCTTTCTCTCCTTCCTTCTTTCCTTCCTTCCTTCCTTCCCTTTCTTCCTTTCTCTTTTTCCTTCCTTCCTTTCTCTTTTTCCTTCCTTCTTTCATTCCTTCCTTTGTCCTTTCCTTCCTTCCTTTGTCCTTCCTTCCCTCCCTCCCTTTCTTCCTTTCTTCCATCCTTCCTTTCTTTCTTTTTTTCCTAATCTCAGTATTTCCCATTTTGCTGCTGGTAGCCTCATCCTCGTGATTCAGTGAGTCTCCTCCCAGCAGGGAGACTGCGTGCTGGAGGGTGTTTTGCTGCTTTCATAAATCTCTAATTAGGTCCCTATCTGATTTAACAAGGAGTCAGTGCCATCCCTCGAGTTCCTGAAGCCTTTACAAATCTTTGCTTTGAAATCTCTGGAGAGGCGGGAAAGTGCCCCCAAACTCACTTCCTTCTTTACCTTGAAACAGACTCCTAGCGACAGTCCTCCTCCCCCAACCCCTTTCCCTCCCCAAAGAAGCAGGGCAAGGCATCCCTTTCAGCCTCTCTAATTAATAGTTTGTTTTTATTTTTCCATATTTGGTGGTCGATTTAGTTTAAGGTTCTCAGGGGACTGAAGTCACAAGGATTAAACAAGAGCACCTGGAAGGCTGCTCTAGAGTTTCCTTCTCTCTCTTTTTTTAATTGGTAGCAGCACAATGTGGAACAAGGTGAGGCTGATTCCATTCTGTTGAGAGAGGAGGAAAGTTTTTATTATTCTGGTTCTCCAAACATCAGGCAGTTTGTTTTGTTTCATGGAAAGCAGATGTTAAAAAGACTCTATTTGATTTGCTCTATGGATCCATCAGGGGTAGCAAGGGGATGCCATACTGCACACGGCGCCCAGCCTGGAGCCAGGAAGACTCATCCTCCTGAGTTCCAATCTGGTCTCAGACACTTCCTAGCTGTGTGACCCTGGGCAGGTCACTTCACCCTGTTTGCCTCAGTTTCCTCACCTATAAAATAAGCTGGAGAAGGAAGTGGCCAATCACTCTAGTATCTCTGCCAAGGAAATCCCATATGAGGTCACAAAGAGCTGAACATGACTGAAAATGACTGAATAACAAAAACAAAACAGATCTGTTAAAGGTAGGAATTACCAGATTCAATTCAATTCAGTCCAATGCACTGCACACTCATTTAACACGTCTGTGTTTAAGGAACTGTTCTTGGCACTAGGAAAACAAAGGGAAAGATCAAGCATTTCCTGACCTCAAGTAGCTTACATTCTTCTGGGGCCGACACACCTACAAGGTCATAGAAAGTGCAACACAAGGTGGTTTCAAGAGGGAGAGGGAAAGGGGAGGATCAGGAAAGGTCTCATGTAGGAGGACAATACAGCCCTTGAACTGAGCATGAACACAAAAGGAGCTAGGCAGTCTACAATGCTGAGGTGAGGATGGAGGGTGCTGCAGGTATGGGGCACCACTTCAGCAAATCAGTCAATCAACAGGTCTTTATTAAACTCCTACTATGCATCAGGTAGTGAACTAGGTGTTGAGCACATAAAGGTAAAACAAGGAGTCAGAGGAAACATCACTTTTTTGTCCATTCTCCTGCTCTAGAGCCCACAATGGTTCCCCACTACCTATCTGATCTAGCCCAGATTCTTTAGCCTGATATATATGAGGCCCCCAGTGACCTGACTCTGCTTTGTCCGGCTTCATCTCTGGGTGCTTCTCACTTCATGCTTTCTCCTGTCCCTTTGCTGGGATGATCACTCTTCTCCTCTCCAACCAGCCTAGCCCAGCCCAGGACTCCCCTTCTCCATTCAGCTGTACAGCCAAGGAATACAGATTTATCTTCCTTCCAAGTATTTCTCCATTCAGCTCAATCCAATAAATGCCTACTGTGTGTCAGGTATTTTGCTGGGCACTGAGGAAACCAACACAAAGCAATATTCCCTGCCCTCAAGGAGCCTACAATCAGGTGAAGAATGTGCTCAACCACTGAATACCCACAAAGATGCTGAAAACAAATGACTTTTAGGTCTGTGAACTCTCAGAATCAACACTGTCCCTTGAAAGAAGTGTTAAGGGGATTTCCAGGTCATGCGACCAAGAAATTATAGGATTAGATATTTTCTCAGGTCCTCATGAACTCCCCCAAACCTCCCAAAATAAGAATCACAAGCAAGCGGTAAAGCAAATGTAGCTATTTTTATAAGCCAAGACACCAGAAAAACAAAAACAAAAACAAACAAACAAAAAAAACCAAGATAACAATCTTATGAATGAATAGTAAAGAAGGCTAGTCTTTAACGCACTCTCTTAGAACTCCTCCCTGCTCCCAACTCCCCCATGTTTTGGCAGAGCAAACAATCCAACCCTCAGTGATTGACTTATGCTATTGCCATCTCTGCCAGCACACCCTACCCCTTGCCTTCACCCCACTATTCTTCAGAAACAAACAACAGATCTCAACTCTACCCACCTTTTGTGGAGGATGGGGAAATAAAGAAAGTGGGGAGCATGCTGGGGCAGCACTCAAGCAGAAGAGCTGGCCTGGACCAGCATGTGTATGGGACTGCACCAGGACTGTAGGAAAGGGGACGGGCATCCAGCTGGGGCCAATTCTGTCCCCCTAGAAGTTACTCAGGTCAGGGATTAAAGCCAGTAAAGAATGAATTCCCCAACATGGGAAGAGGCTGAGAGAGTTGTGATGTCTAGCTCATAGGGGATCTGACATCAAAAGGTAAGGAGTCAAAACCAAGGGATAGGGAAATATAAGGACAAAAGACTGAAATTACCAAAAATCTCAGATGGAAGAAAAACTCAGTAAAAAACCTAGAGCATAAGCAAGAGAACATACTAAAACAGAAGTGAATATGGACACCAAGACACCTAAACAAGTACAAGTATCTCTCAATAAATATGGAAAGACAAAGGAAATTGAACCAACCCCTGATGAGACAGAGGACTCTGTGGATTTCAAAGACAGCATGGAACTAACCGCAGCCAAACATTCTCAAATGGTTCAAGAGAAAAATAAAAATCATGAAAAAGTTAAAAAGGAATAAGTGGCAGAATGTACTGGCACAAATAATTGTCAGAATAGAAAAATGTGAAACACTCTGGTGAATCTCTCCAGAGAAGTGAAAGACAGAATAAACTGATTGGGACACACATCTATTGAAGTGAAGGACAGTCTGGAAGAAGGAAGCAAAATATAACAATACACAAAGAATACTTGGTCTCTGTACAAGTGAAACACAATGATCCTGAAGACAGGATGCACAGACATAATTTAAAGACCGTAGGCCTCCAAGAAGATCATGACAAGTTAAAAAAAAACAAAACTGAACACCATAATGCGAGAAATAATACAAGAAAACTGCCCAGAATTTCTGAACACAGAAAACAAAGGGCTAATTGAAAGAATGTACCGATCACCTCTAGAAAGGAGTGCTAAGGTTTGGAGTGTTCTAAGCATCTCTAGCCTTGAGGGTGATGCCAAGTTAAAGAACAGAAAGGGGACACCTTGAGAGCCCACAAGTCATGGGAATGCAGAGTGAAATGAAGCAAATGGAATCCTTCTCCTTTAGGATCCTTACACATATCACACATGATGATGATGACAGGCAGCCTGGAATAATGGATAGAGGCCTGGCCTCAGAGTTAAGCATGTATGCCGAGTACAGGCTCACATTGGCTATGTGACCATGGACAATTCACTTACCTAGGCAGCTAGGTGGCATCATTATGATCATCATAGTTAATACTTATATAGTGCCTTCTATGCCCAGGCACTGTGCTAAGTGCCTTACAATTATTATCTCATTTTATCTTTACAGCAGCCCTGGGAGGTAGGTGCTATTATTATTATCCCATTTTACAGATAAGAAAACTGAGGCAGAGATTAAGGGACTTACCCGGGTTCACACAGCTAGTAAGTATCTAAGGCTGAATTTGAACTCATGTCTTCTTGACTCCAGACCCAGAGCTCTATCCACTATGTTACCTCGCTAACCGTAAGTATAGTGGTTAGAGGATTGGATGTGGGATTAGGAAGACTTTAGTTCAAATCTTAGCATCTGTGTGACACAGTTCAAATAATCTGTCTCAGCCTCAATTTCCTCATCTATAAATTTGGGATAATAATAGTGACTATTTCACAAAATTGTTGTGAGGATCAAAGGAGACAATATTATGGAAAACACTTTGCAAACTTTAAAGTTCTATATAAATACAAGCTATCATCACCATCACCACCACCACCACCATCATCTTCACCACCAACACCACCATCATCATCATCA
>NW_020954577.1:5870443-5956814 GCF_900497805.2 Vombatus ursinus | reverse complement strand
ACCACCACCATCATCTTCACCACCAACACCACCATCATCATCATCATTACTTCCACCACCACCACCACTACCACTGTCATCATCATCACCACCACCACACTACCATCATCACCATCATTATCACCACCACCACCACCACCACCACTATCATTATCATCATCACAATCTCTTGACATTCCAGGCAACCCTCTAAGACTTTAAGCTGCCAATTTGGAGCTGAGCTGTATTAGTGGAAAGAGTTTTCTCATTGGGAGACCCCTACACTGATGAAATCACAAGTCTAGTCCAAAAAGTAATGACAGCTGATGTTTATGTGATCTTTTAAGATGTACAAAGTGCTTTTCATATATGATCTCTATTGATTCTCACAACAACCCTGTAAGGTACATGCTATTTTACAAATGAGAAAATTGAGGCTGAGTGCTACTCTGAGTATTCTGTTCCTATTTTAAAGATGAATAAACTGAGGCTGAGAGAGATTAAGAGCCTAGCACATAGCAGATGTTTAATAGATATTTGTTAGATTGAATTAAATTACTTACCCATAGTCACATAGCTAGTAAGTATGAAAGGTAGAATTTGAATCCAGGTCTCTCTTGACTCCCATTCAAACCCTTTCTCTACTACATTAATCTTCTTCCTATCTCCCACAAGACGTCCTGACATTATCTGGGGGAAGGTTCTGTTCATTCCCATGTGACATCGGACAGTTCAAATAATCTGTCTCAGCCTCAATTTCTTCATCTATAAATTTGGGATAATAATAGTGACTATTTCACAGAGTTGTTGTGAAGACCCAAAGAGACAACATTATGGAAAATATTTTGCAAACTTTAAAGTTTAAAAAAAAACTGAACACCATAATGCAAGAAATAATACAAGAAAACTACCCAGAATTTCTGAAAACAGACAACAAAGGGCTAATTGAAAGAAAGAATGTACAGATTGCCTCTCAAAAGGAGTGCTAAAGTTTATAGTGTTCTAACACCAATTTAAACAACTAAGAAACAGGTAGAAACAAAGGGAAAAAGACATACTCCCTATTTTATTGACTTTATGGAGTTCCCTTAACCAATAACCACAAACTAATTATGAGGACTATTCTTCTTTTTCTTAATTTATTCTGAATTATCAACAATGACTTCCATAAGCTTTTGAGTTTTAAATTTTTCTCCCCCTCCCTCCCCTAAATGGTGCACAATCTGATATAGGTTATACATATACATTCCTATTAAACATATTTTCACATTAGTGATGTTGTAAATAAGAATTAGAACCAATTAGAGGAACCACCAGAAAGAGGAAATACAACACAATAAAAGAAAAAAAATAGCAAATAGTATGCTTCGATCTGCATTCAAACTCCATAGTTCTTTCTTCTTTGTACATAGCATTTTCCATCACGAGGCCTCTGGAAATGCCTTAGATTGTCGTATTGCTGAGAAGGGTTAAGTTTATCAATATTAGTCATCACACAACATGGCTGTTATTGTGTACAATGTTCTCTTGGTTCTGCTCGCTCCACTCAGCATCAGACCATACAAGTCTTTCCAGGTTTTTCTGAAGTCAGCCTGTTCATCATTTCTTATAGCACAATAGTATTCCATTACATTCATATACCACAACTTGTTCTGCCATTCCCCAATTGATGGGCATCCTCTCAATTTCTAATTCTTTGCCACCACAGAAAGAGCTGCTATGAATATTTTTGTACATGTGGGTCCTTTTCCCATTTGTGTGATCTCTTTGGGATATAGCCCTAGAAGTGCTATTGCTGGATCAAAGGGTATGCACATTTTGATAGCCCTTTGGAATTGTTAATGAATACTTAAAGGTCTTGCCATGATCATTCTTTGCTCTGTCCAGTCTTGGAAGGGATGGCCAGTGGAGGCTTGGGACTCACCTGTTGGACATTTCAAGGTGGATATTCTATAGCCATCTTAAACTCAGCATTTCCAAAGCTGAACTCATCTTCCCTCCAAAACCTTTCCCTCTTTCTAATTTCCCCGTTACTGCAGAGGGTCACCCAGGCTTTCCTCAAAGTTCACTCTCTTTCACACTCCCTTCCCCCCCTCCCCCTCCTGCCACATCCAATCTGTTGCCAAGGTCTTTTGACTTAACCTTTGAACATTTCCTGTATATGCCTTCTCTGACACTGCCACCTCCCTGACGCAGCCCCTTATCACCTCATGCCTAGACTCTTGCACTAGCCTGCTCCTACATGACTGAAGATGGGGAAGGAACATCACGCCTGCGTCCACTACAGATTTAGGCTACACAGCCTCAAGTGGGTCCTCACTGCCACCAGGCAATCCTACTCTGCCTCCTTTATCACTTCATTCTTCCACACTCCACAGAGGCTCCTCTAAGCCTTCTCATCTCTCCTCAGACTTCCCATGGCTCCCCCTCTCCCCCACTCTCCATCGAGAACTTTACCTCATATTATACAGAAAAATTGAGGCCATTCACCATGAGGAGGCTCCTTCTTCTCTCTTCCTCATAGACTTGATGGCTTGTTTGGGCACCAGACAGAGGGGGTGGGGACAGAGGACAGAATGCTGAAAAGGTTCCTAGCACTTTCACATGCCCGAGCCCTGTGAATACAGAGCCAAAATAGACACATGATAAAATTTAATCCTCCTTTTAGCAGCTTCTGGGTTACACGGCTTATAGCTCCAACGGCTGGCAGCACTTCTATCCAGTTCTTATGGCTCATGGCCAGTAGCTACCCAGCTCTCAGAAACAAAGTCTAGGGTTTCTTTGTCAAAGGTCAAATCTGCCATGGTTCTTCTTTTCTTGTTTAGTTGGTTTTCAATAGCTGGACCTTTGGAAAGAGGAAAGTGTGGGTCAGATGCTGGAACCATTTGATCTTCACCAGATCATCAGAGACTGGAGCTGCTGGTGATGAAGATGATGAAAATGATGGCGGTGAGGTCATGAGCATTAGAGCATTGGAGTCACTGCATATGGATGTTTAAAGAGTCTCCAATTCTCTCTGGAAACATTTCAGGGAAATGAACTTCCTTGGCATCACAGTCTGGGCATCTGATGGGTTAATACAGCCAACAGTACTATTCATTCAACAGAAAGGGGCCCCATTAGTTGCCTGGGATCTCCTAGAACATCTCCAAGTCAGTTGCCATGGTTATGCTCCATTCTCTGAAGTTTGTCTGTATTCCCAAAGGCCCAGAGATGTCTCCTCCACTCTGCTCAGATGTTTTACTCTCAGAACCAAATCACTACTTCTCAAGCTTTGGGAAACTAAAAGTAGATCCTTCTTATCTAGACGATTTGCATGAGATGATAAGTGATACCAGTTCTTAAAATAGTAATGTCAAGTTATAGTTGGTTTGGAAGTTTACTCCTCATTGGAGGCCTTTGAACAAAGACTGGATGACCATTAGTTGAGTATGTTGCAGAAGGGATTCTTCTGTCAGGAATGTGTTGGGCTAAATGGCCTGTTAGGTCCCTTCTAAGTTCTGTGATCCTAAAATTCCATTTTATGATCTTTATTTTTTTTCACTTCTGAGATTCTAGAAAAAGTTCTAGAAGGGATTGCATGTTTTCTGTATCTCTTTATGGACTTTTATGAGTCTTCTGTGTCTTTGGCCTTTTCTACGGAATGAAATAAATGCTATCCTTGCCCAATCCGTATTTGTTACCTTCAGTGCTTATACAGGATCCAGGAACCCTATTACTCACATTTCTAGAAGTCTGGGCACAAGCTTTATTTGGCTATTTCCCAGAGCAAACTTGGGGTAGGGTCACATGAAGTAAAGAAGATATACATTTTGGGGAGAAAGGTGGTCAGTCTCTAAGATTAGAACCAGTTCATGTAAGCCCTGATCTCTGGGACTCCTGGGCCATTGGTTACATCGGTCTGCCTGGGTACCAGTTATTTTTCTCCAATACAGTGTTAACTGTAAGCTGTTTCACTTTGATCTTTGTAACCCTACTACCCAGCACTACACATGCACACAGTAGGTACCTCACAATCAATCAACAAGCATTCTATTAAGTACTTATTGGCAGTGCTAAGCACTGGGGACAGAGAAACAGAAGAAAGTCCCTGAGGTAGCGTCTATTGTAATGGAGAGGAGGGGTCCAGCTTGTCAGTATATATGGATTATGCACAAAATGGATGGAGGTCATTTGGGGAGGAAGGGCGGTAGTAGCTGGGGTGGGGTTGGGGGGGAAGAGTGGATCAGAGAACCTTCATGTACAAGGTAGCCTGGAGCTGAGTCTCCAGGAAAATGGGTATAGCACTTAGATCTGGAGAGGACTTAAGAGGTTAGCTAGTCCAACCCACCCATCTTACAGAGGGAAAAACTGAGGCCCAGAGGGATGAAGTGATTTGAGCAAGGTCAGTAAGTAGGAGAGACAGGGTCAGAGGCAGCGTGGCTTAATTGCATTTGGAGCCAGAGGACCCAGGGTTGCCTACTTGCCTCCATCGCTGACTAGCTGAGGGGCTTCCTTTTAGGACTGTGCCCACTCGCATGGGTGGCTTGGTCACAAGGGTCAGCTGCCAAAGGACACAGGTGTTTTTTCACTGGACTTTTCTCCTTGGGATGAAGCTACAGACCATGACCAGGGAGCCCTGGGAAACAATGATGCATCCATAGGGTTGCCACAATGCTTTGACTTTCTTTTCTTTCTGATCCATAGTGCACCTTTCCATCTGGCCTCCCTCCTTTACTTTGGGACGCACTAAAGTGAGTGTTGCTGGGGAGGGTTTGGGGTGGCCAGAGAAGTTGGAGCTGGGACTCACAGCTCCCCGGCTGAGCCTT
The DNA here is from genome assembly GCF_900497805.2 of Vombatus ursinus. NCBI lineage: Eukaryota > Metazoa > Chordata > Mammalia > Diprotodontia > Vombatidae > Vombatus > Vombatus ursinus. The sequence continues at coordinate 5,952,027 of NW_020954577.1, read as the reverse complement.
GATAAACGCTGAGCCCCTGTGTCCCTGTGAAATGAATTCCTCTGACCTCCTGTGACCTCTCTTGGCCCAGCAAAGATACTATTTCCATAACAGCATCTCCCTCTGTCCATCTTCTCTGGCTGTGAGCCACAGAGAAAGCGGCTTGAGTCCTTTCACCTGCTGACAGGCATCCATATTCTGCCCCTTGCCAGGGACATTCTATGGCTCAATATTTCTGGCAAGATGTAGATGGGTAAAAATAGAAGCTGATAAAACAGAAAAACCAGCCCTACAAAACAGGACAGCGCTAGCAGCAGAGTCTAAAACCTTATTTCTGCAGAAATAAGATTAGGAGTCCTAAAGAACAGGCTTGGCCATGTCTCTTTCTCACTTAAGAAGCTTCTATGGCTCTCAGGATAAACTACAAATTCCTCTATGTGTTATCAAAAGCCCTTCACAATCTGATTCCAATCCCTCTTTCTAGTCTGATTTTACACCACAACCTCCCCCTCCCACCATTGTATATTCCAGACAATCTAGCCTACTGCAATCAATCAATAAACATTATGAAGTGCCTACTATGTGCCAGGCACTGTGTTAAGTACTGAGGATACAAAAAGAGGCAAAAGACAGTCCCTGGCCTCAATTAGCTCAAATCTAATGGGGGTGAAAACAAACCAACAAACATCTACCAAAAAGCTATATACAGGATAAGTAACTAACAGATGGAAGGCTCTAGAATGAGAGGATGTGAAAGGCTTCCTGGAAAGGATGGGGTTTAAGTTGAGATTTAAGCATACGTGATGCAGAGTAAGGTGAAAGAAGACTGGAAAGGCAGGAGGAGTGGGGCTATGAAGGACTTTGACAGTCAAGCAGAGGACTTTGTATTTGGTCCTGGGGGTGATAGAGAGCCACTGAAGTTTATTGAGTAGGAGAGTAAGGTGATCGGACCTGTGCATTAGGAAAATCATTTTGGCTGAACAGAGGATGGATTGGAGTGGGGAAAAACTTGAAGCAGGTAGACCCACCAGCAGCTACTGTAATAGGCCAAGTGTAAGTCCAGGCACACCTGCCATTCCTTATACAAGCCATCTCATTTCCCACCTATCGGCCTTTGCCTCTCATATCTGTGGTGGTCTTCCTCTTCACCTCCACCTCTTGCATTTCCTAGTTCCTTTTAAAGCTCACATCAAATGCCACCTTCTACAAGAAGCCTTTCTTAATTCCCTACTTGTTAGTGCCTCAAAAATTATTTTGTATTTCTTCATATTCTTATCTATGGACATAACATTTCTCTCCAATAGCATATAAGCTCCACAAAGGCAGAGATTGTCCTTCTTGTCTTTGTAACCTTAGCACCCAGCCCGGTGCCTGCTGGCAGTTGCAGGTGCTTAATCAATGCTGTTAAAATTGAATCGACCACAGAGAGGTCTGAAGGGAGATCTAAGGGGCATGAAGGAGAGAGGAGTGTCGGGGAAGAGAAGAAGACCTTGGGAAACAACACTAAAAAACAGGAAGAAGAGGAACTAGTGGAAGAAAAAGAAAGTGCCATTAGAGAGGTAGGAGGAGAACCAGGTGGGTGTGGGGTCTTTGAAGCCAAGCAAGAAGAGATTATAAAAAAGAGGCGTGGCTAGTGCCATCCACACTACAGAGAAGTCAAGGTGACAAGAGCTAAGAAAAGGTCACAGTATTTGATGATGGCAATTGGTGAGTTAACCCAATTTTCATATCTCCAGAGAGGGACCTTGATTAATTCTAAGTTACATCATGAAAAGGGGGCATTTTTTGGACAAAAAGTTACGGCTTTTCTTCTTCGGATTTATGGAGATGTGGATTTGGCCATGGAATACTAACATCTCCAATGAATTAAAGTCGATCATCCAAAGGGCAATGGAGAGGCAAAATGTTGAACAAGAACATTATAAGTGAAGAATTGGTGAAATGGTCAAAAAATGTAATCAGAGAAAGAAATATAAGATTGAGGGGCAGCTAGGCAGTGCAGTGAGTAGAGCTCTGGCCTTGGAGTTAGAAGGACCTGAGTTCAAATCCAACCTCAGACAACACTTACTACTGTGTGACCCTGGGCAAGTCACTTAACCCCAATCACCTCACCAAAAAGCAAAAAAAAGATTGAGAGAAGTGATAGATTAGTCATACAGCAAGAGCAAGGGATAACTGTTGGATAGTACTAGGCACCCTTCATATCCAGGTCATGTCTGGAGGAGAGGAAGCAGATTTTCCAGAAGATATGGACAAGGGTCTGATAGGATGGACATGAATGGGTGGATTGTGATGTGCGTGTGTCACTGGAAGAAATATATTGATGAGCATGGGGTCCATGTGTTACACAGGTCATGTTTTCTTTTAAAAAATTAAATTCCATGTATGTGTATAGCCTAGATCAGATTGTGTGCCATTTTGGGGAGGGTAGTGGGGAGGAAGGGGGAGAAAAATTTTAAATTCAAAAGCATATGGAAATGATTGTTGATAAATCAAAATAAATTAATTAAAAAATTAAAAATAATAAAAAAATTAAAAATTAAATTTCAAGTCCCTCAGCAATTAATTTCAAAGACTACAATTTCCACTAATTTTTTGGTGATGGGTCTAAACTATAAATTTCCAGCTTTTCATGGGCTATTTTTTCCTCTTTTTTTCTTATAATGAGTTTTAAATCATTTTGCTATAGCGGCTTTTTTTTTTTTTGATTGATTTGACTGTCTTTGTTGGTTAATGAAGAAGCTGGTTAATGAAGCCCAGAGGAATGATGTGAATTTTCATTTTTATGGCATTTTAAGGGTTGCAAAGTGCTTTATACATGCTCTCATTTGATCCTCACAACAACCCTGCATAGGTGCTGTGGTTAGCACGGATTCCGATTTTACAGGTGATTCTCAGCGAAGGTGAAATGGTTTGCCCATTGTCACTGTACCAGTTAGTGTGTGAAGTAGGATTTGAACCCAGGTCTTCCTGCCTCAAAGCCCAGCCCTCGATCCACTTTACAAGGAGTCTTAGTTGGGAGGAATCTGCTTCACATCCAGGGGGACGTTTGTTTCTAAGCTGGTAGAGGAGAAGCCGGAGTAGGGGTGGGGGGCGTAAGTCCCGTAAATTCTTTGTCTTTGGGCATTTGTGCTCCACAATGGGGCGAGCCGTGTTCCCATGTGCTGATCTGAGTAGAGGGGGATGCCTTTGATGTTGGGTCAAAGGGGAGACGAAAGGGGCTGGCGCAGGTAAACAGGGGCTGTCATAAAATGCTCTTCCACCCTCGCGGCCCATGCCCATAAGGAAGACGAGAAATACAAAATGATCGTCAAGGCTTCTTCATTTCCACTTCCTGCGATCCCAAGTAGTTGCTAAAGGGGATTCACAGTTTGACTCACATTTAGAAAGCTGTGCTCACGCTACCTGAAGTCATAAAAGCCATTGTTGGGGGCTTCTAATTTATAGCGGGCAGTAAATGCCCGCAAATTGTACCGTGCTAAAGGGGACGCTGCTCAAGGATTTGATCCCAAGGATAAACCGGCAGCCGGCCCTTATCCTTCCTCCTGAATTGGGACACGTGGGGAGGCTGAGTCTAAAGGCACGGTCTACCAGACACTTCCCTGGGAGCCTGAGTTTAAAAACGAAATGATTATTGCCAGTGGAGTTTTCTAACGCAGACCACAAATTCCTCCGCTTTGGACTGGCCCTGGTTTCCATTTCTATCTTTTGCAGCCCCAGTGCCTGCCATGGAGCAGGCACTTAACAAATGTTGGTTGGTTTGGTGTCACTTCAACAAATATAAATTGAAGATCTCATGCCAGGCCCTGCTGAAGATGCCAAGGCGAGCAAGATGCTGTCCCCGCTGGGGAGGAGCTTGAGCCCAATGGGGGATGAGCCAAGTACAAAGAATAAGTAGAGGAATCAGAATGTGAGTTACACCCCCTCCCCAAATCCATCACATTATGAAGAACCCCTCTGAACTGAGGAGGGCCGACAGCCGGGCAGTCCATCACTGGGGCCCAGCTCCGTGGCACCTACTGGAATTCATGCTCTGCTGGCATAGCCTCTGAGCACCCAGGAGCACCTCACCACCAAGACAGCTCCTCCAGACAGGTCTTCACATCCATCATTTTATGTGCTTAAATATATATGTGTATACATGCAGGTAAAACAAACGTGAACCTGAGGAAGGCCTCTAAGGCCTCTGATAACTGCAGGATCTCAAAGCTCAAATGTACTTCAGACATCAGGCTAGTACAACAAGAACCCAAATATGTGTGTGTGTGTGTGTGTGTATAGATATAGATACAGATATACGTGTGTATATATAGAGACAGAGACACAGAGACAAAGACAGAGACAGAGATAGAGAGAGACAGAGGGAGAAAGATAGAGACAGAGAGACAGAGAAAGAAACAGAGACAGAGAGTGTGAGAGTCTGTGCAGGGCCCTTTTCATACTGCTATGTAACTCCACAGGATGTGACCCTTTGTAACATAAGACCTTTTACAAAGTTCAGGAGTTTGACAAGCAAGTGAAGGTGTCATCATTTATCCTTCTTGATACCATATAAAGGAAAAGGGAACAGAGAAGGGAATAAGCATTTTATATAGCGCCTACTATGTACCTACTATTTAGCACTGTGCTTAATGCTTTACAAATTTTATTTCATGTGATCCTCACAGCAACTCTGAAAGGTAGGTGCTGTTATTATTATCCCCACTTTATAGTTGAGGAAACTGAGGCAAACAGAAGTTACGAGACTTGTCTGGGGTCACACAGCTAATAAGTGTCTGAGGCTAGATTTGAACTCAGATCTTTTGGGCTCCAGGTCCCACCCTCTGTCTACCACACCCCATGTGGGAATACGTGAGCCTAGGGGAACAGGCTAAATAACACAACTATTACTGCTCCTATTCCTATCTATTCCTATCTAGCCATGGGTGGTTATGATCTAGAAGGCAGGCCAAGGCCCAAAGCATTCTGATGGCAAGTTGCAATTCTGACACACTCTGTGGTCCTAAGCAAGTCACTTAACCTTTCTCTGCCTCAGTTTCCTCATCTATAAAATAGGGATAATACAATTTGCACTGTCCTATTTCATGCAGTTGTTGTGAGAGAAAGCATTCTCTACATCTTGAAGCACTACAGAAATGCAAAGCGGTTAGTAGTGATCAACAAGCATTTCTTAAACACCTACTATGTACCAAGCACTGCACTAGGCTCTGGGGATACAGAGACAGAGAATGAAACAATCCCAATTCTCAAGGATCTTACATTCTAACAAGGGAGACCCAAAGTGTACATATACATATAAAAGTGTACATACATATAACAAGGGAGAAGAAAAATGTGCATATTCATAAATACAGAATAAAGATAAAAAGAATAGATACAAAGTAGTTCAGGAGGAAGGATATAAACAGTAATAGTAGTAGTAAGTCACTCAACAAATCAACAAGCATTTATTAAGCACCTACTATGTGCCAGGCACTCTGAGGCTCTAGACAAGAATGAAACAATCCCTTTTCTCACAAGGACCTTACATTGTAATGAGGGAGACAAGCATATACATACACATATATGGAATAAATACAAATAAATAGAAAGCAATTGGGGAGGAAGTATGTGAGCAGTAATAGCAATAGTAAACAACAGCAGTCAACAAATCAACAAGCATTTATTAAGCACCTACTATGTGCTGGGCTAAGTGCTAGGTAAGCAAAGCAAAAACACGGAGCTCCTGGTCTAATGGGTCAGGATGTAGAGATGTGATTGACACAAAGGCTAAGCATCATTCATGGGCTAAGGGCTGTATGGTGCAGTGGAAAGATGATTGGCGTTGACCCAAATTCCAGCTCTGGCACTTACCAGCATGTTATTCTCCTCTCTGATGCTCAGTTTCTTCGCGTGTAAAATGGGGGCAATAATAACTCCTAACTTCTAGGGTTATTATGTGGGTCAAATGAGATAATATTTGCTAAGTGCTTTGCCAACCTGAAAGTGGCAAACAAGCAGAAATACTATCTATTATTGTTATTATTATTACTGTCCTCCTCAGGGAGGTCTGGGAGAAGTGCTTTGTTGGCCTTAAAATGCTTTGGAAATTTGATTTCTCATCATCCAATTTAGATTTGGAAGTCATTTTTGTCATTACCTGGAAGACATTTTCCAAAGACCCAGCTTTCTCTACCATGAAACAGAAAGCTGTAGAGTACTAGTTAGGTGCAAGGATAGGAAGGATTATCTGGTCTTTCTATTTCTCAGCTGTCCTAATCCCAGCATTTTAAGTGATCTGTTTCCTATGGTAACTCTCTAAATTCTGACATAAAATTGGCCCCCTCCCCCCCCCCCACCCCATCTGCAGGACTCAAGGTAGCCAACAGTCTTGTGTATGTATGTGCTCCTACATCAGTTTTCTTCATTCTCAAATTTAAAAACAGAAATTAGCCTTTAATTATTGAAATAACCAACAAGGACTCTTTGAAAGCACCAAGTATAATGAAGACAGTCCTTCCTCATAAAGGGATCACCTTATTCCTAGAAACCTTAGCTCCCCTCAAGGCTTAGTTTGAGAACCACCTCCTACTGGAGGTCCTCTCTGCTGTTAATTGCTTCCTCACCTGACCCCTCACTGAGATTAATTGACATTTACTTTCAATATATTGTGCATTTGCTTATCTGTGGACATGTTACTCCCTTCCAGTAGAATGCAAGCTCCTTGAGGGCAGGACCATTACTTTTTTGTCTTTGTATGTCAGCACTTAGCATAGCGCCTGGCACAGGATGCACAAACATCTTAGTGAATAAAGGGAAATGAAAGTCTTCCTGAATTTTCAGGATTTCAGAATGGAAAATGGTGGCCATTGAGTCCAATCTGTATTGGAAAAAGGATGTTTTTCTTTTCTGCCTCAGAGGCAGTCAAGGAGCGGGCACAGCCTCCGACCAGTATCCCTGTTCCATTTTTGTTTGGCTCCAATCGACAGGCGTTTTTTCCGGATGTCCAGCCTAAATCAGCCACTACTAGCTCTGCCTTCGGGGGCTGAGCAGAACAAACCTAGCCTGGTGCAAACTGCTTTCATCAGAGATAAATGTCCCCTAACTTTGGCACATGTGGAAGGAAGGCTGTCTGAACCTTCCTTCAAAACAGGCTGACCACTACCCTTGGGTGCTCTCCGAGGGGCCCTACCCAGCTCTCCGAACACAAGGATCAAAGACTTGGCCCTGGAAGCGATCATCGGATCATATATTACAGCTGGAAGGAGCGTTGAGGTCACTGAGTCCAACCCTCTCATTTCACAGAGGGGGAAACTGAGGCCCCGAGAAGGGAAAACACTTGTCTAAAGACATACAGGTAATAGGTAGTGAAGCTAGGTGGAAAGAGAGAGGGAGAGTTTGACATTCTGGCTTCATTCTCTACTCACAGACCATATCTCTCTCCATTCTGCGCTGCAATACAAATGTGTGGGATGGGGAGACAGAGGACCCAGGGTCAAATCCCAGCTCTACTACTTCTTATCTGTGTGGCCTGGGGCAGACCCCTCCTTCTTCGGGCTTTTGTTTCCTCATCTCTAAAATGAGACAGACTATGTAACCTCCAAGTTCTAGATGTAGGGTCCTATGACTTAAGGTCCCTTCTGGCTCTAAATCTGTGGTCCATTCTTCTCTCAGGGGAGCCCTAAGAGCCCCCGAATACTCCAGCCCTACCCCCCACCTACATACATACACACATACACATAGGTATGTATGTGTAGCTATATCTGAACTCCAGGCTCGCTTTAAAATTACTCTATGTGTGCTCACAAAGCCCATTCTCTACAGGGATTTCTAGTAAGCATTAAAATAAATGGGTACATAGACATATTATATATATATATATACACATATACATATGTACACACGCACATATATACATACACATACACACACACACACATATATATATACATACATACAGAGAGAGATGGATGAATGGATGAAAGGTGTGATTTCCAACCTGGCAACAGCTTTGCTGCTCATTTGGGTTCCGAAGGGGGCTGGAGCCCTGGAAATCCTATGCAAATGGACCCCAATGAGCACTTAACTAATCTGTTTACAAACCAGAGCTGCAAGACAGGCCTCAGTAGTTTCCTATCAAAGCAAAGGACGGGTCTTTATGGGCATCTGGCTGTCCCTGGATGGATTGTTTAAACCTGAGTCTCTTTCTTCAAAGTGAGATCAAAGGTTTTATGACTCCTAAATGAGTGCATTATTCCTACTCACTCCCTCCTTGTTTGCAATTTGTGTTTATTCCCCGTCCTGTCCCAGGTTTACTTGGTGAGTTACTGGGCTCTGAAAATCTCCAGGCACCTTTATGGATCAGGGGGTGGGAGCTCATCCAGAGACACACTCCACCAGCAAGGAGGCCGAGCAGGGAGCGGGCTGGCCCAAAAGGCCAGGATCTGGCCATGCAGAATTCATTTGTGATTTCCTCCAAGAAGGGAAACCATCTGGCATAACTGGATTACCAGGATATTAAATATAAGGAGAAAAGGTCCTCAATAAGAAAGGACTGGAAGAGCAGGCAACTGAAAACAATACAGAGTTTTCTTTGAAGTTTGAACTGCATTTTCTTAGGAAGAGCGCTGAGCGGCATTTCTTTTTTTTTTTAAATAATATTTTATTTTCCTCCAATTACATGTTAAAACAATTCTTAACACTTTACAAAAAATTTTATGTTCCAAATATTATCTCTCCCTCCCCCCTCCCCTCCCTGAAATGATAAGCAATCTGACATCAGTTACACATGTGCAATCATGTAAAACATTTCCATATTATTCATTTTGTACAAGACTCAAAAAAAAAAGGAAAGAAAGTGAAAAAATGCCATGCTTCAGTCTGTATTCTGACATCAGTTATTTCTCTGGAGGCAGAGAGCATATTTCATCATGAGTACTTTGGGATTGTCTTGGATCATTGTTTTGCTGAGAAGAGCTAAGTCATTCACAGTTCATCATCACACAATATTTCTGTTACTGTGTACAAAGTTCTCCTGGTTCTGCTCACTTCACTTTGCATCAGTTCATGTAAGTCTTTCCAGGTTTTTCTGAAATCATTCTGCTTGTGATTTCTTACAGCACAGTAGTGTTCCATCACAATCATATACCACAGCTGGTCCAGCCATTCCCCAATGGATGGGCATCCCCTCGATTTCCAATTCTCAGCTACCACAGAAAGAGCTGCTATAAGTATTTTTGTACATGTGGGTCCTTTTCCTAGCAGTAGTAGTATTGCTGAATCAAAAGATATACACAGTTTTATAGGCCTTTCGACATAGTTCCAAAGGGTGCTGAGAGGCATTTCTAAGGAATGAGATGCACACAAATTGTTCCAAGAAGGAAGTGCGACCTAGACAACAAATGGAGATTTTTAGACGTCCAAGCAGGCTGTGCGGGTGGATGCTTTAATGACTTGGGTTCAAATCCTTGAGGACAGGGTGATTCCTTTCTGACTCTGTGTCCCCAGGTCCTAGCAAGAAGCCTTGTACAAAGCAAGCACTTAGTAAAGTCTTGTTGAATTGAATTGAGGCATTGTGAGTTGCTATGGTTGGTCTCTTCCAATAAGCATTTTTTTTTAAATTGTGTGTGTGTGTTAGGCAATGGGGTTAAGTGACTTGCCCAGGGTCACACAGCTAGTTAAGTGTTATGTGTCCGAGGTCATATTTGAACTCAGGTCCTCCTGAATCCAGGGCTGGTGCTCTATCCACTGCGCCACCTAGCTGCCTCCCAATAAGCATTTATTAAGCACCTATTATTACAGTGTGTACCAGGTAAGATACTAAAAGTTAAGGATACTAAGAAAAAAAAACAAAAGCAACTCCCTCCCCCAAATCCCAGTCCCTGACCTCAAGAAACATACATTCTACTGAAGGCCGATGAAGTAAATAGAAAATGATAAAAACTGCAGAGTGGCTTTAGGGGCATGAACAACTGGGAAAATCAGTGAAAGTCTCTTTGTGGACCAAGAACACACAACTCGCTTACATTCCAGACAAGCTCCCTGTGAGATTTGGGTCCCCTCTCCGTGTATGTGCAGGCACTTTTCCCCGGGCCTGGAACAAGATCCACGGTCATCCCTGCGTCCTCATCCTCCTTCGAAGAATAGTTCAGGTCTTCTTTTATCTGTAGAGCCTTCCCTGATCCCCGACCTGAAAGGGTTATCTCCTGCCTCAGTTTTTCCCCAGAACCCCTTGCCTCGAGTTGCCTCTCTCCCCAACACTCCTTTTTATCTGTCTATATGTTGTGAACTAACTGTAAACTTCTGGAGGGCAGAGACTGATCCACTTTGTACCTTCTGGCTCCCCTAGAACCCAAGCACTATGTCATACACAGAGCAGCTACAGATGAATGTTTGTTGAATGAATCAAATAAGAGATAAGGAAAATGAGTCTATCTCTAAACTTTGCTTTGAAAAGCTCGTTAACTCTTGCCTTAACAATTGTGAGTTTCTTTGCTGTTAGGCAGTCAACAAGCTTCTCTTAAGCCAGGCACTGTGATGTGGGCTAGGGGCACAAAGAAGGGCAAAAACAGCCCCTGTCCTCAAGGAGCTCCCAGTCTAATGCAAACAACCATGAACAAACAAGAAATACAGGACAAGTGGGGATCCTCTCCAAGGGCAGCACTAGCACGGATGGAGGAGGGAGGTCTGCTGGTGGCTTTTCTTTGTCAGTTCAACTTATACAGTCACCTATTAAACATTGTCTGAGCACCTTATGCTCACATAAAGACCAAGAAGGGAAGGAGCACCCAGCCTCTGAAAGATGAAAGGGCATCACTGGAGAATGCTGCAGTTGGACAACCGCGTCAATGGTTCACAGAGACTGAAAGGATGAAGCATGGCACCCATTACGTCTACTAGAGATGTGATCAAATGTTGCAGGTCAACACCTCCTCTTCAACTTAGAGTCTTAGGTTGCTGCAGCTAGGTGCACCAGTGGATAGAACTTTGGATGAGGCTCAGGACTGTGTTCAAATCCAGCCTCAAACACTTACTTGGGACTCTGGGCAAGTCACTTACCCTCTGCCTACCTCAGTTTTCTCATCTGTAATATGGGGATAATAACAGCCCCTACCTCCCAGGGATGTTGTGAGGGTGACAGGGCTTTGCACAGTGCCTAGGCACATTAAGTAGGTGCTTAATAAATGCTTATTGAATTGAACTGAAAGTGAGATACTACTTGTAAAGCACTGTGTAAGCTAAGTGACAGTTAAGCATCTAGAGATTAAGTGTCTTGCCCCGGGACCCCAGAATTCAAGGCCAGGCCTTCCTGGCTCCCAGGCCAGCTCTCACTATACTATGCCACATTGCCTCTTAACCTTTCTGGGCATCTGTAAAACAGGGATGAGGTAAGCATCACATCACACTGCAGGAACATGAGCTAAGAGCCATGATTTCTGATGTACGGAGCCTCTACAATGTGGCCAGGCAACACTTAATAGGACTAAAGGAATGAGATTATTATGCAGTATTTATGCTGCAGCTACCACGATGGGGCGGGTCCTACAGAAAATGTAAAAGCACTGTCTTTTTCCTTAGTGGCCTCATTCATCTTTTATTCTTTTACTGTGACAGTCTGCCCAGTTGTTCTCTTTTCAAGAAGTGTATGTTTAATCAACTTTACAATGTAAAATGAACTTATGTATCAGAACGTCAACAGCCACACCAAGTTCCAAACTCTACCACCTCTGTGAGTCCCCAGGATTTCATTGGTATACTGTTTAGGTAGCTGTAGCCACTGTATGCCCATCTCCTCTGCTTTGCACAGGGTTGCCATAATCCTGCTTGGCCCTTTCAATGCCATTTAGAAGGCCAACGTGCTATTGCATTAACACGCTACAATCTGCAGAGTGCGTGATAATAGGGTACAGAGGAATGGATTTGAAGTCAAGAAGACCTGGGCTCCAGTCCCATCTCCAACATGATCTGTGTGACCAGAGCATTCAACGGTTTCACCTAAGACCAGCAGGACTTTCTTCCTATACAGAGCTCAAAGTCAGGATTTTTGTGCTTGGCCAAGTACCACAAACTACCCTTAGTACAATGGTTTTTGTGGAGTTGATGGAGGACGCCATCTCATCCTGGGACCCTGGAGTGAGGCCCCAGTTGGGGAGGTCATCTGCTGGGGGGGGGGAGGGGGGAGAGAAAAGGGTAGCCTGGGGAAGGCATTCACCTCAGCCCTCTGTCTGGTAGCTTTCCATTTTAACTAATTATTCTTGTTAACTAGGTGCTAAGCTCTGCTCCAAGGCAGTGGAATGAATACAAGCCTGTTAGCACCTTTAAATCTAACACCCTCCTAAATTCAGCCCTCTGGGTCACTGGGCTATTTGCCCTGCCCTTCCTCAGTAAACTCCATGGCTCCCTATTACCTTCAGGGTCAGACAGAAAATCCTGGTGGGTTTGTAAATCTCTTCAGTTCAGAGCCGGGCCTCTTCCTACCTTTCCAGTCTTATGCTTTATTCCTTTCTTGGGAATACACTTGGCATCCAGTGACACAGGCCTCCTTGCCCTTCCTTGAGCTCCCAGCCCAGTTTTCTCACTGACTGTCTGTCCCCCAGGACTGGAGCTCTCTCCTTCCTCATCTCCACCTCTCGCTTCCCTGGCTTCTTTCAAGGATCAGCCAAGGATCTGCTAGGAGCCTTTCCCAGGCCTCTTTAATCTCAATGACTTCCCTCTGACATACCTGCCTCCCAACGTAGCCTCTCAATATCTTGTTTGTACACAGTTGTCTATGTGTTGTCTCCGTCAGACTGTGAGATTCTTGACAGCAGTACTGGGTTGTTTTTTTGTTTTTGTTTTTTTAATTTCTTTATGTGCCAGGCACTTAGCACAGTGCCTGGAACACAGTAGGTGCTTAATACATGCTTAATATGGCTGTTGCAAGGCCCAAGTCAGATAATGTACATAAAATACTTTGCAAACCTTAAAGCACTATAAAGACATCAGTTATTTTTATTATGACTCCATTATTTGCCACAATAGAGGATCCACAGGAGACAGCAGTCATTAAGTGCAGATACGGACCTTTCAAGAGTTTAACTTGAAAGGGTGACCATTTCCGTCCTTCTTGGGGGTTCGCTAAGCTCACATCTTCTCGACCATCACTGACCTTTGGCACTCAGTTCCACCTGTATGGCTATGCCTTGAAAGGGTTGTGTTGCTTTGAGAATCTTGGGGCCTTTTTTTTTTTTTGTTCAGAAACTTCTTCCATAGATTTCTAATTGGAGCCTCTAAGAACAAACGCAACCTTAGCCCTCTCTCACTTCGAGACTCTTCTTTGCTGACCTTAGCCTTGACCTGAGCCCTGGGCTCTTGCTGAGCATTAGAAGTGATTCATTCTCTTTGCTTGGTTTAGGGATGTTCCTTTAATGAGCTAATAGTGCCAGGGAAACGTGATAGCTCATTTTTGCTGATGAGAAGTCTGCTAGTTAACTCCCGTCTTGTGTTTACTCTACCACTGCTGGCCCTTTGGTCTCAGAAAGCTCAGTCTTTGGCAAAAGGTGTTGGTACCACCAGAATCATGGTGTCCTGGAATTTCAGAGGGGCAGAGATAGGGACTTAGCAGTCATCCTGTTTGATACCATCATTTTACAAAAGAGGAAACTGAATTTAGCGTTAACAAAAAGAGGGACAAGTTCCTTTACTTTTCAGGGGATTATCTTTTAAGTAGCAGAAGTAACAACAAGTACTTTAAAGTGGCTTGTAACACTACCTTGTAAGGTAGTGAAGCATTAACTATTCTTTGTAAGGCAGGCTCTTAGGGTGGGGACATAAACGATATGTGGCCAGACCACCGTGGTTCTCAGCTTTTTTGTTTATTTTGTTTTTGCTTAGACCTGTGACTTCATCAGAGTTGGGAGTGAGTTGTAATAATGCAGAACAAGACCTTTTTTTTCCTTTCTCCTTTTTTTTTTTTTTTTTTTTTTTTGCAATTGGGGTTAAGTGACTTGCCCAGGGTCACACAGCTAGTAAGTGTCAAGTGTCTGTTCTGAGGCCGAATTTGAACTCAGGTCCTCCTGACTTCAGGGCTGGTGCTCTGTCCACTGCGCCACCTAGCTGTCCCTCCTTTCTCCTTCTTAGTGTTAGAAAATTGCCTGGTGGCACTGAGAGATTAAGTGATTTGCCCAGGGTCACACAGCAAATTTCAGAGGTGAGACTTGAACCCAGGCCTTCCTGGTTTTTAGCCTGGCTCTCAATCCACTCTACCACATTTCCTCTCTTTCACTATTTTTCCCATTTATTCAGAGTTCAACTTCCTATTGGCAATGCTTTCCTTTCCTTCATCCTTTACATTGTTGTATCATTCTTCCTGGGCTTCTCTTAGCTCTGCCTATTTTCCTCTCCATCAGCTTATATATACCAGACCATGCTTCCATACCGACATTTATCCGGTTTTCCTGAAGGAGGGCTGAGAACTGAGAGAATCCCCGAAATGTGTCTGGGTTCTTTATGCTACAGGATGATCTCTGACAAAAGGATTCCCTATGTCAAAAACACCACCACAGTCTGGGCCAGTTTTAGCTCTGACCTCGCTCTGTCGTCTCCTTCAGACTGCAGAGTGTGCACAGATGCCCGTCAAAGGTCTCTGAAGGGGAATATTTATAAGCAGCCGGATGGTTCGCCTCTCAGCATGCCAACAGCTCTTTGAGGACTTGCCACCTATGTGTTTCTCTTCCAGAAGTCCAAAGAATCTTAATCAGTCCTGGCATGTGCTCTTCAAAATGAAAAAATTACATGCTTGGCTTCCTGTGATTTGAGAAAATTGTCTCTTATTTTTTCTTCTCTTTCAGAGGAGGGATGTTGTACTTTCAGGTTTTGACCATCATGAGGGCGTCTTTATTTCTGGTCTTAAATGAAGAGTGCTAGGTATGAGGTGGCTACTTTTGCTCTTCTCCTCAACACTCCCAAGCATAATCCGTGCTGGGGATTTATCATTTTTAATGACCAACAAGGCAAATGCCAAATTCTGGCCTTTTAGAGATTAAAAAAAAGCTCCATTCCCAAACTGGGGGAGAGATGTGGACACAGCCATCGCTGCCCTTTGATTTTATGAGTCTGGCTGTGAGGAGGATTTCCATTGCCCTCTCACTTCTGCCAGCGTCATTATTTTTCAGATATTCCTGTTAATATGCAGGTCCTGGCTAAGCACTCTGTGTGTGTGTGTGTGTGTGTGTGTGTGGGTGGGTGGGTGTGGGTGTGTGTTACGCTTATTCAAGTGGCTCAGCCAAGATTAGATTCTCTTGCTATCTCTTTACCAGACATGATAGATTATCATTAATAAAATCATATTGATTACTGAATCTACTTCCTGCTATAAAAGTCCTAATAAATGGAATTACTGTATGAGCAATAAATAATATTTAGCCAGAAGCAAATGATCCAAAAGTTTCTGGAAGCACAAACACGAAGTTGTCACATTACCTTTCAAAAATCTTACAACCTGCTTTTAAGATAGGATAACAGCATAAGGCGGGTGAATACTTGTCACTGAAATCTGATCTGATTCTACTGGATTTCATCTGACAAGCATTTCTTAGGCACCCGTCATGGGCCAGGCACTCAGCTACATGCTGAGGATACAGAGACAAAAACCCAAACAACTTCTGCCCTCCAGAAGCTTATGTCTCCTGTGGGATACAACACAGAGACAAAGTAAGTATTTTCCTAGGTGAATCTTTAAAGATTTTCATTCTAGTCCAAGTGAAATAGCTCTCCATTTTCCTTGTGTATATTTGAAATATGACACGAAGAACACAATTAGATATTAAAAAGTCACAAGGTCACACGTGTATCTATGCAATGTGGAAACTGGTTGATGGCTCTTACATCTTGCATGTACCATAACCACCCACTACAATGTCCTTAAGCATCTCTTCAATTGAACTAAAAGACTGACTGAAACCCGAGGGCAGGCAGGCTGCTCCCTATTGGCTGCTCCTTTGAAAAAACTCTGGAGGGCAGTTATTCCAGAGGAGGGTAGCAGTAATGGGATACCTTTTGGTGAGCACTTGGTTCTGACAGCAACCTGGGGAGAATTTATAGATCTGGCTAACTCTCTCCCACCTTCTTTGTTCGAACGAGCATTTCATGATTGTCTTTGCATCGGGGAGGGCACAAATGCATCTGATCACTTAGAGAAACAGGTAAAAGATCAAAATCCCTACATTGAGGAGAAAATACAAGTCAAAGAGATTGAGCTGTGATTGGAATTGTGCTTTTTTCTAATTTCACAATGATGCCATCACATCAGGAAGAAAGCAAAACCCATCACACAAGCATCAAACAACTCCTGGAAAGCCCCAATGTAAATAGAGCCTTTGATAGAATTTAGTGGGTGTGGGCATCATACAGCTTGGACGTGTCATAAGAGGCTAAATGGGGCAGCACGGTGGTGCAGTGGATAGAGCACCGAGCTTGGAATTGGGAAGATCTGAATTCAAATCTGGCCTCAGACACTTATTAGCTGTGTGACGGTGGGCATGTCACTTAACTCTGCCTCAGTTTCCTCATCTGTAAAATGAACTACAGAAAGCAATGGCAAACCGCTCCAGTATCTTTGCCAAGAGAACCCCAAATGGGGTAAGAAGAATCAGACATAACTGAACAACAAAAAAGAGACGAAATTCTAAATGGCCTCAAAAATGCATAGGGGAAAAGGTACATGTACCTATAACTTTATTTTTAACATGTGTCAAGGCAGGCAGGTAACAGTCATTTATTAAACCCTTACTATATGCCAGGCACTGTGCTAACTGCTAGGAATACAAATACAAGCAACAAGAAAGTTTCTGCCCTTAAGGGGTTTCTGTTCTAGCCTCAAAGGAAGCTGGAGGGAGGGAAGATAAAGCCAGGAGTGGCAGCTGAAGCAGCTGGCCTCATCAGCCCTTCCCCCAAAGGGGCTCATCAACAGAAGAAAAGGGCTAGTACGGTGGAGGAATACTGCAGAGTAAGAAGGTCCCAGGTACTGAGGGAAATTCCAGGGGAAAGAAAAAGGTCAGCTAAGGCATGGTGGCCAAATCCACAGTCAAAAGCTCAGCTGGAAGGAGACACTATTTGCTCAAAGTTGCACATCCTTGTTATAAGAACCATTTTCAGGCGGTCTAAAGGTGAAACAACACAGAATTATATTAAGAAAATTTAGTGACGTTCAGTTGTCTACTACACAGTATTTTTTCTTCTCATATTTTTGTTAGTTACCTACAAGTTTCCAGATAAACCTGCAAAAATCAGACTAGACTACAACGAGAAAATGATGGAACATTTATTTCTTCAGGACACAAACCAAGCACTAAGTGCACATGTTCTATTCTTTCTGAGTTGTGGGTGACACAGAGAGAAACACATGGTGGCCCTAAACAGGCAGCAGCTTATCACCAGACTTGTGCAAAAAAGTGATGTAAGGGACATACTTCAAAGGTTGAAAGTCCATCATGGGAACTCTACCCAGGCCTTGATCTCCCCATAATCCTCCATGGAAGATCCATCCAAAGAGCTGGAGGCCTTTTTCTCTGAGTCTTTTGACATTCTAGCACAACATTTCGTCCTCCAGTTTGCTCATCTGTTACCTATTACTTCCATTTGGAAAGCTCTAGAATCATGTCTCCACTTATTTATTGGCGCAAATCATCATTGCTAATAACATCCCATGACCTGCCATGTATCTTTCCATTTGCCTTAGAAATTATGGTTCCAAATGCTTCAGTCGTGGGGCACCACCTGAAGAATATAAGTGGGTTTCTATGGGAATAAGCTTCTTGAGGTCAGTGGAAGCAAAGCACAATCTACCTTGTGCAACCCAGCCACTTTCTTTTTATTATTGTTCAATTCTAGCCCCTACTTCAATAGGTTGGGCACCCAACTGCCCATATATTAAGTGCTCATTAAGTAGACACTTAATAAATTTTTGGTGACTGAGTCTCTGAGGAAAGGCAAATAAAGGAGGGAGGAAATCTTCCATTGTGGCCTCCAAGACAACAAGAAACATTTCATGGGCCCTGAGTTATCTTACCTTTCAGTGCTCATGGTGAGCGCAAAGAAAAAGGTAACAGTTAAGATAACTTAGTCACCAACATCTTCTGTAGAAGAGGAAGGTGTAGAGAAGAACTTGACAAGATCTTCCAAAGCAAATCAAACTATTCACTGGTGTTCAGTGACTTCAACGAGGCAAAGATGACCACAAAGGAAGAGAGCATAAGAGTGGCCTTCCAGCAAATGTACAATATCAGCTAACACTTAAACAGAGCCTTATAACTTGATAAGCACTTTACAAACATTATCTCATTTGATCTTCACAACAACCTTGGGAGGAAGATGCTACCATTATCCCCATTTTACCAGATGAGGAAACTGAGGCAAGGAGTGGTTAAGTGCCTTGCCCAGGGTCACACAATTAATAAATGTTTGAGGGAGGATATAAACTCAGGTCTTCTTGATTCCAGCTCTAACATTCTAACCACTAAACTACCTAGCTACCTCATAGGACAAGGAACATCAGTCACAGAGCAAGAGTGGATGACAAGGACAACCTGTGTACATCACTGTAACCCACAAAATGAAAAATACCCAGAAGATGATCTCTGTACATCTTCTGGTACACTGTACCAGTACACTGGTACACTGAGGTAGTAAACTGATGTAGCTCCTCTGTGGTAGCTCCATAGAACACAGATGAGACTTGTATACGGGGGAGAATGCATGGCTAGCTTTTAATCTGTATCACAGCAGAAAGTCCTCATGAGGTTGAGATAGATGCATTGAAATGGTGAAGTTAAGTTACACCAAGTTCATATGCACAGCTTGGCTTACTAGGGCAACAATTTAAAAGTCTAACAATTTTCCCAGTTGAGGAAAACTCCTACTAAGAGATCACTAAGGATGATTACTTAATCACTTTAATAAGAAAGCCATGACGGCTCATCAGAAGAGGAAAGACCTTTGTTCTACGGCAGGGCTGTGGTCTATCCACTAAGTCTTAATCTGAAACTTCCTCATGGAGTGAAGACTTGTTTCTGGAAGGCTAAGCCAGCAAAACAGAAGCCCCAGCAAATTATTATCATGCTGGAAAGGCTTTGAATACAACAGCTTGAGTGTCCTTCGGAAAGACAAATTAACCTAAATCAGGACAGAAGAATCACCAGCAGACTGGTCATATGATGAATTCTTTGACCATGGCAAACCATGAAACAAATAAAAATAGAAAATTGCTCTTGGGCGTGTGCATCTCCCTTCTCCACTTTTGTAGCGACAGTAATTGAGGGGTATTAAAGGGGGCAGAGGATGCTAAGAATCATAGAATTTCCAGACCATCCACAAACCTGAGCCACCATTGGTACTCTGTGAGATCCTTGTCCTAAGACAAAGGAAACCTACCACTAGAGGATCTGAATTGTGTCAGTCTTGACATTCTTTTAATAAACAAAACTAGGTGTCATCAAAGAAACCTGATTGGAAATGGATGGGTTGGTCATGGGGTAACAGCAAGAGAAAACCAATGGGCAGCTTGTGTGCTCCACTGGTATCCTTGTGATATTGGGTCAAAGGAATGGATTCGCCCAGTATGGTAGGTAGATGTTTTGCAATGATTCTGTGGAAGAACATAGACAAGAGTTGCATAAGATGGGCAGACATGAACAGATCGTGATCTTCATTGTTGGAGAATATATCCACACCCAGGAGATCCCACAGCCATTTGAGTAATAACAGTAACTATGTTTATATAGCATTTGAGGGGTCAAAGGGCATTTTCTTCACAACCACCATGGGGGCTACTATTAAGAAGCACTATCCCCATTTTTATAGAGGGAACTGAGACTCAGCAAGCTTAAGGGACTTGCCTGGGGGTCATGCCACCAGTAAATGCCACAGGTGGAATTTGAATTTAAGTCTTTCTTGATTCCAAGCCCAGTGTGTTTCCTTCTACATCACGTCACCTTGATCCTATAACTTCTGGGAAAACCAAACGGAAACCCCAATACTTCCTGTCGATCAAAGACGACATGCTACTGTCTTGTATTTCCCCCACTGTGGTCCTTGTTCAGTAACCCATAATGACATGGCGATGATCCTTGATTGGTGAAGGCCCCACCAGGAAAGTGAAAGTCCTGGCAGAGTCCTTCCCTTACACGAGTTCTACACAGGGCCACTGGAGGACTGGTCCAGCCAGGTACGGAGAGGCTCCTCATCAGCAGGTGGGTTTTTTCTTAGCCACAGAAGCTCACAAAGACTCTGACTCTTCCAAGGCATGAGAAAGGTGACCCATCTCAGTACAGATGAATCATGGACTCTTGAAGCAGGAGGGGATTTAGCACAAACTGCTCCATAGAACTTCACAACCCAAAAGCTCGAGGGCCGCCAGGAACTATTCATGCATCTGACCCTTGAAGAGAAGAGAGTCAAACCTGAAGGAACTCATTGAACATCACGAATTGCAGAATGTTTAAAAACCAACCCAGATGACTTTGCAGACAAATAATTATGAAATTATCACCCATAACTAGACCATCAAACAAAAGCTTTGATCCACTATTTCAATCACTATTTCAAGAAGATTCTGCTCCTGGTGATGAAAAGCACTCTCTCCTTGGAAGTACATCAGTGTTGTCAGGCTAGCAGAACATTTACTAAATGTCCTTGGCCAGCACACAGCTTGCTGCCCCAGGGCTTCAAAAGAACTTCCCTCTTCGGAGTAAAGTGTGCCCCCTTCTCAAGAAGTGACAGACAGCCCCCGTGATTAAGGGCTTACTTTATGTGCAGCCCTGAACAAGCGTGGAGGGAGAGAGAAAGGCAAGAGAAGACGAGATAAAGAACTTAACAAAATAATCCAAATTTATCTACGACTCTAATCCAGGACACACCTTTACATCATGCATTTTCTCACTGGACTCAAGAAAGGACCCAGATCTCTTCTAACTCCTTATGTAACAGATGGGAAAACTGAGTCCTAGAAAGTTAAAGCGACTTGCTTAAAGTCACAATGCTAGCAATTTGTAGCGCTGGAATTTGAATGCAGATCCTCCAACTTCCAGTCTAATGTTCTTTTCACCAAACCACGCTGCCTTAAGAGTCAACTGGCATGTATTAAGTGCCTACTATGTGCAGAGCACTTGCTAAGCACGGTTATCCTCAATATAAGACGCTGCTGCTATTATCCCAGTTATCCCTATTATCCCAGTATGCAATTTTAATAAGTATTTTGGGTATACACTGAGCCCTGCACACCGCCTGCCCCCGTTTCCATCTACTCCACACAACTGTGAGACAGGTGGCAAGGCCTTGCGGTGCCACCTCCCAACCAACAGCGCTTGACATAATGGTTCTGGGACTTGCTCATGGAATCAGTCCAGGTCCCTCGTTTTATTATCATAGGTGAGAAACTGAGGGGCAGAGAGGGTGACTGCCTTGCCTGAGGTTAGTTAATAAATATCTATTAAGCACCTACTAGGTGCCAGGGATTGTGTGGATAAAAAAAGAGACAAAAGACAGTCCCTGCCCTCAAAGAGCTTACAACCCAATGGGGCAGCCAACATGCAAAGAAATGGATACCAAGCACACTACATACAGAATGGATGGGAGGCAGTTAACAGAGGGGAGGTACTGGAATTGAGAGGGGGCAGGCAGCTTCCTACACAAAGTGGGATTTTAGCTGGGACTTCAAGGAAGCCAGGGAGTTGAAGTGGGAGAGTGTTCCAGGCACAGGGGACAGCCACAGAAAGCACAGAGCTGAGAAGTGGAACAGCCAGAAGGCCAGCGTCAGTAGATCAGAGACTACGTGTCAGGGAGAAAGGTCAAAGGAGAGCGGCAAGGCAGGAAGGGGCTGGTTATGGAGGCTTCGAATGCCAAACACAGCATCCTAGTGGTGACAGGAGTCACTGGAGTATACTGCCTAGGGGGTGACATGGTCGGACTGGTGCTTTAGGAAAACCACTCTGGTCAAGCTGACAACTGAACGGAATATGAGTATTTATTAATTTGATTACATACCGAAGATACGCGAGCCTATTAAATTCTGGGGTGGGGGTGGGGCAAAAAGGAAGGCAGAGAGCTACTGTCAGCAGGCATATCTGCTCCCGTGGCCTTCCTGAGGAAGGCCAGTGCCCTAGGCCCCCTCTGATCCTCACACCCTCAAGCTCAGCACTGGTGGAAGATTCAAGCAGGCCAGTGAGATGCTGGGCCCCACTTCACAATGGCCTTTTCTGATCTACTTCACCTCTCTCTCACTGCCTCAGAGGACCCATGAGGCAGGGACCATAACAAAGCTACCAGGTTGGTGTGTTTGTTCTTAAAGAAAATAACTGGTTGCTAAAAAAATTTCAGAGGACCAAAGAGGCAACGGGAGAGCCCACTCGGGTTGTGAGCCTGGGGCCAGCATGTCATCAAGTACCACCTGTGTCGGAGAAGGGGCATAAAAGGCATTGAGGACCCGCATGGCCGGAGAAGGGGGTGGGATGAAGCAAGCAGGGGACCACCTGGATACCTGGAGTGCTGCCCGGGTATCCCAGAGCTACCCCTCGAGCCAGGCGATCACCTCCACCTCATGGGGGGGGACTCTCCATGGAGCATTCACACAAGCTAGCAAGCAGGAAGAAGGGCACCAGTGAGAAGGGGAGGTGGGCTGGCACCTCCACTCGTGGATGGGGTATTCACCCTCAGTAAATATAAAGAAAAAACAACTCTAAAAAGGCATTATCAGCATAGAAATTTATTTGAATTCAAAATAATGTGGTTTGTTTATTCAGAGTAACATAATAATCATCTAAAGCAAATATACATTGTTAACCCAGGAGTAGGCCCTAAAGATGCCAGTCTTTTGATGTCCAAAAATACTTGAGGAAACAAAAAGTTTACAAATCAGTTCACAGTATATGGAGGCTTTACTGGAAGGGCAGGTACACACACAGGGACGGACACACACACACACACACACACACACACACACACACAGATAATGTAATCAAGTCCAAATTGTAAAACACACAATAACAAGTTTTTACCTAATTTTATCAACTCCTTGGAACAAAAAAAAATCAGTAACTTTATTAACCTACAGAAACCATGTGCTTAAAGAAGACAAACCTACTGGGTGAGGGTAGGGAAGCTGCTCCTTATGCTTCTTCAGTATGCCCCTGTCCCCTCTAACTGTACCTCCTTCTCCCCACAAAGAAAGGTTTTATTCTGGTGAAAATTAATTGAGAGCTGGCTTATTGGTAAAATGAAGTGACTAATAACCTAGCTAAAGTAAGCCAAGATTCAGCTGAATTTGCCCAACATAATACTTTGGGGTGGCAAAAATATTAAAAAAAATTTTAAAGCTTAGTATTGCTTTGGTGTGCCTCTGATGTATGAAAGTATTTAATTAAGATGTGATTACTAAATAAACTAAAAAGAATAAGCAGTTTTTTTTTTAAAAAAATGGATGAATAACATTTCTAGACGTAGATCATTGTGACCTAGACAACCAAAAGTAGATGGGTCTAGGAAAGACAATGACTCGTGACCTTTGATCAGACCCACTTACGCCTGGGGTGAGCCACAAAGAAGCTCCCAGAAAGCATTGGGTCTCTGCCAGCGCCTGCTGCCACAGCCAGCTCACAAGCTCTCTTCCTCCCGGAGAAACTGGAAGACCGAGGAGAAGTCTTTCTGGGCATAGCCCTTGGCACACATCATCCTATAGATCTGGTGCGACAGGCCCCCGAGAAAGACCGGGCTTTTGGTGCTGGTAGCAGACTCCTGAGCCAAACCCAGATCCTGAAACCAAACGGCAAAGACAAGGGGAGAGAAGGAGAACAGTCAGGTTAGCAAAGGGTCTGTGGGTCATCCAGGACCCAAACTACACCATTTACGCGATAATGTTTGGCTTGGAAAGTATTTTACCTCAAACTGCTGTAAGATGGTATAAAACAAAACTGAACTTCCTTACTTTTACCTCTTTTAAATTTTCCCCAAAATTAAAAAAAAAGTATGTTGATACTTCCTATGGTGAGTATAACAAATGAAATGTTATATGGTGGCATATTTTTAAAAGAATTACGAACTTAAGAAAGATGAACAAACAGGTTAGCACACATTAGCATACAAGAGAAAAAGAGGACTGAAGCTGAAACCATGAGTTGGATTGTGTACGGGTTTTTTTCAAGTACATATTCCATTTAACACGTCAGTACCCACACTGCCCTGCTCGACTGTGTTCCTTTTGAAACTCCTGCTCCTCTGTGGATTTTTAAAACGTTCCACTGATGCATTTTTCTTTCTACCTTCCTTTTTTAAAGTCACCATCATTACCATCCCGCAAAGAAAAGTATTCTCTTTAAGAAATAAGTTAAGTCAAGAAACTACATTTACACAGTGGCCACGTCTGAGAACATACAGGCCAAGGGCCAGAAAACAGGATTCATCACTGGTCTTCAGGAGTCATGACTGGTGACTGCATTGAGTAGAACTCCGTCACATTATTTTCCTTTACAATGCTGTAGCCATTGAATAAACTGTTCTGGTTTTACTCACTTCACTCTGCATCAGTTCATACAAATCTTCCTAGGTCTCTCTGAGTCTATCCCTTTCACAATTTCTTAGGATATAAACATACTTCATTACAGTCAGACGCCATAATTTGTCCACTCACCCCATCATCCCCCACTGGTGGGTACCCACTTTGCTCCCAATTCTCTGATATGACAGAAAGTGTTACTAGAAATGTCTCTGCACACATGGGTTCTTTCTATCTCTCTTTGGTCTTGGGGAGGGGGGAAGGGGTATAGGGTTCATATCAATATTTCAGGGTCAAGGGGTACACACACGAAGTGGCATTTGGAATCTAGTTCTAGACTGCTTTTCTCCCATCTTACATTCATGTGTCCATCTTCCTGCAGACTTTCTAACAACTTTTATTTTCCTCATCCCTATCTCCCTTTTTGGGGCTAACTTTGCCAATCTTATTTATGGGGGTGAGTTGGAACCTCAGAGTTGCTTTAATTTGCATTTTTCTTCTTGTTATTATTGACTTGAATTAGTTCTTAGATACGGTTTTTGATAGCTTCTCCTTAGTTAGGGAACTGTATACTTTAAAAAATTTTAATATTCTTAACTTAAAATGCCAAATAAAATTAGAATTTCCATATAGAGTTGAATAGAAAAAGAAGACTGTATGTGAAACTGCAAACTCCTGTGATGTACAGCATGCCTTTCTTTTAAATTCAACATGTAACTTTCAAAGTTGCCCTGTGTCTCTATGATGTCTTCTGGCCTTCCTTCTGTACGTTAAAAAAATGCCCCCACGACTAAATTTTCTTTCTTTTTTTTGGGCAACCCTATTCATATCCCCCTTCTCCCTCTCATCTCATCCGCAGTAAAATAAAAGAAAAAAAACAAATTTGCACAGTCAAGCAAAAAAAAATTCTCTCATTAGTCATATCTGAAAACGTCTGTCTTACTCTGTATCATGAGTCCATCATTTCTCTCAGTAGGAGGTGTGCAGCATGCATTATCATCAGTCCTGTGGAACCATGGTTAGTCATGGCACTGATCACAGTTCTTAACTGTTTCAAAGATGTTTGTCTTTATAATGTTGTTGTTAATAAACATTCAACTCTATATATCACAATGTATTCAGCCATTCCCCAACCAATGGGAATACTGTTAGTTTTCAGTTTATAACAAAAAGAGCTGTTTAGATATTTTTATAAAGATGGATCCTTTTAAATCTTAGTTTGAACTTAATGGGGTATAAAGGCCTACTAGTGGTATTGCTGGGTCAAAGGGTATGCACAGTTTAGTAACTTTTGGGACATAATTAACAATTGCTTTCCAGAAACAGAAAGTTGGGAAACAATTTTTACAGCAAGTGTCTTTGATGAAGGCCTCATTTCTAAAATACACAGGGAGCTGAGTCAAATTTATAAGAATAAAAGTCATTCCCCAGTTGATAAATGGTCAAAGGATACGAACAGGCAGTTTCCAGATAAAGAAATCAAAACTATCTATAGTCACATGAAAAAATGCTCTAAATCACTTTTGATTAGAGAATGCAAATTAAAACAACTCTGAGCTACCACATCACACCTATCAGATTGGCTAATATGACAAAACAGGAAAATGATAAATACTGGAAAAGATGTGGGAAAATTGGGACACTAATGCATTGCTGGTGGAGCTGTGAACTAATCCAACCATTCTGGAAAGCAATTTGGAACCACACCCAAAGGGCAATCAAACTGTAATTTTGTAATACCATTTCTAGGTCTATATCCCAAAGAGATCATAAAAAAGAGAAAAGGACTTCCATGTACAAAAATGTTTATAAAAGCTCTCTTTGTGGTGGCAGAGAATTGGAAATTGAGGGCAAGCCCATCAATTGGTGGCTGAACAAGATGTGGTATATGAATGTAATGGAATACTATTGTGCTATAAGAAATGATGAGCAGGCAGACTTCAGAAAATCTGGAAAGACTTACATGCACTGATGCAAAGTGAAGTATGCAGAACCAGAACACTGTACACAGAATCAATAACACTGCAATGATCAACTATGATTGACTTAGTTCTTTTCAGTAATACAATAATCCAAGATAAGTCCAAAAGACTCATGATGGAAAATGCTATCCACATCCAGAGAAAGAACTATGGAGTCTGAATGCAGATCAAAAGCATACTATGGAAATATGCTTTACATGACTGCACACATATAACCTATATCAAACTGCTTACCATCATAGGGAGGTTCACTACACCCTTGGCCACTCCCCTTTCACCTTCCGTTTGTGTATGGTTTACCCCATTAGATTTTAAGTGCCTTGAGAGCAGGAATTGTCTTTCTTTTTCTTATTTGCATCTCCAGTCTTTAGCACATTGCCTGGCACACAGAAAGTGCTTAATAAATATGCACTGTATTGTATTGTATTGTATATTGCTTTAACTCTGATCTTCATTACAGAAAAAGTTACTTCCTGGTTTGAAATAGGTATTATTTACCTTATTAAAGAAAAGTCAATTTATCCCTATTGTTTTCATTTTTTTTAACTACAAATAAGCAGTGTGTTTATTGGTTTTGTTATTAATATAGAATCTTTTGTTTCTATTTTTCCTAAAACTGAATCTTGGTATAAATCCAATCTAAGCATTCTGTATTATATTTTTAATATGTTGCTTAAGCCTCTTGTCAAAAATATATTCAACACTTTTGCATCACTATTCATTAGAATTATTGATCTACAGTTTTCTTTGCTTTATCTCTTCCTGGCTTAGGAATGAGGACCATATTTGCCTCATGGAAGGAGTCTGAGAGAATGCTTTCTTTCCCTATTTTTGCAAACAACTTATATAATAATGGAGTGAATTCTTCTTTTGAATGTTTTTAGAATTCACTACTAAATCCATCTATTCCTGGTTTTCTTCCTCTTTGGGAACTTAGTTGTGGCTTATTCAATTTATTTTTCTGAGATTATGTTATTTAAATTCTCTATTTTCTGACTTATTCAATCCAGGTAGTTTACATTTTTAGAAATATTCATCTATTTACCTTAATTTATCAGTTTTGTTGGCATGTAATTGAGCAAAACAGTTTCTAATAATTTTCTTCACTTCTTTATTTACCGTGAATTCTTCCTTTTCTCTTTTAATTTTGGCAATCTGGCTTTTTGGTGGGGGGGTTAAAGATAAAATTAGCTTAGAGTTTGTCTACCTTGTTAGCTTTTTTTTTTTTTAACTAGCTCTTAGTTTTATTTATTGATTTAATGGTTTTTTGCTTTCAATTTTATTGATTTCTTCTTTGACATTCAGAATTTGCATTTAGGTGTTTTAGCTGAGGTTTCTGATCTGTTGCTTTTTGTAGTTTTTAGCTGTATACCCAATCGTGTTTTTTTCTCTCTTGTGTAGTTAAAAACATTTACACAATATTGGATACCATGAAGGAGAATAATGCAAACAAACGTGCCTCTAGTAAACTACAAATGGAATACTTCCTGCAGTTCTAGTCATTGTACTCCAGGAAACTGGACCAGAGTTAAAGAAGGTCCAGAAAAAGGCAACTATATTGATTAGGGGAGAATTTAAAAGTACTAAACTCGTATTAAACTAAAGAACAAATGTCTACTCTGCTCAGGCAAAGGGCAATTGGTCAACTAGCTAATCGGAAGCTTAACACATTTTCTTGGAGAAGGGAAATTCTTAATTTGCTTAAGAGGACACTTTAACTTCAGTCTGTGTGGTACTAACAAGGACTTCCCTAAACTCTCCACACAAATACAAATCCAATTAGCTATGAAGTACCCTTGCTAAACCATCTCCTGTCATGATAAAGAGAGGACAGGGAGAAAAGGTCCCTCTCTAAGCATTTTAATTCCAAATAAAATTGAAGGCACTCTTCATCCTAAAGGAACTGATTGAATATCAACATTTATTATGCCCTTATTACATCCAAATACCTAGTAGTAGGCAGTAATGATCTGCATTTCAGAATATGGGCTAGCACTCAATGAACATACCAATACTGTGATTTCTAAAAAGAAAAGACATAGATTTGTGCAACCTATTTGCCTCCATACTGCAAAAGGCAGAGTACCAAAAATGACTCCATTGGAACTCTGTGGGATGCTGCTGTCGTCTTTCTTGCCCTCCTGAGTGAGGGGACCATCCCTGTTCCACTTCCTTCTCTCCCCACCCCAAACTTCCATTCTTGAAATAGGAACTTGTAGAGAAAACTTCAGAGAAGCTTTAAAAGAGGCAGTGACTACTGGGCGGATGCTTCTTAGACACTCTAGAGAACAATCCTGACAGAGGCTACAGTGAAGAGAAGGAGGTACCTGGTCCCTCACAAAGGCCACTGAGGCCAAGCCCTTCATTTTACAGAGGAGAGGAAGGGAGGTGACTTCCAAAAGGTCACACCTACAGAAAGTCTCTCCAGCAGAATGTGCACCCAGTTCATCCTGGCTCTAAGCTCAGACTACACTCCATTTCTTAGCTTCTCTCTTGGTTTCAGTCTCTGGCAGCATTTCTCTAACAGAGCTCCCAGACACTACGAGTCCCAAGCCAGCTGCTATAAATGCACAGCACATGGCCATTACTTTGTGCCTGCAGACATTCCTTTTTTTCACAGGAGATGACTTGGTCTTGTATGGGGGTGATGCAAACTAGGGCTAGACAAGCAATCCTGCCCATGACAGCAAAATAAAGAATATTCTTTTAGGACTGAGACTAGGAAACATGCTTATAACATGTTAAGTGCAGAGAGGCCTAAGTGATGGCTTCTGGCAAAGTGAATTCCAAGCTGAAAGGACAGGTGTTCCCCAAAGAAAGAATGTCTTTAATACAATTTTTCATGTGCAAAAAAGTATGTAGTATAGCCCCTCACAGACTACCCCATACTTAATAAATAAGAGAGTTTTATTTTGAGGTCTTCTATTAGTTTGGGAGGACTTTTCTTCTTTTAAAGTGTACTTATAAGGCCAATAGAGGAGTTGGAAATTTTGTATGTTAAAAATCAATGTTCACTAATCTCATTCTGTGCATCTGATCTGTTCACAGAGTTTTATAAAACTGCACAAAATTTTACTAGATTATTTTAAAAACAAACTCAAGCACAAAATAAGACAAAAACCCTTGTCAATCTCTTCTATTAAGGTATATTAGCAGTAAAGTTGGAAACAGTTACTAGCATTTTCCTACCAATCTGGAATAAATTCTTACTCATCCCTGGTAAAGAGGTGAAAGGTAATTTCCAAGGTTGAAATAAAAAGTGATTTTGTGGCTTAAGTATATGAAGGATAGGGATAGATTTTGTTGAAAAAAAAAAAACTCCAAGAATAAGATAAAAGGGATTTAAAAATTAGATCTCTATCAAATATACAGTACCTTGGCCATAAGCATTGTTCCAAATCCACCCTGGTAATTATTAGCAGAAGGTACTCCATCCATTACCCCTGGTACAGGATTGTAAGTATCACTTGCCCAACAACGACCTGAGCTCATATTTAGAATTTTAGCCAACAGTTTTGGGTCAAGACCCAACCTGTCAAAGGTCAAAGAAAAGAAGTGTTAAATGTCAAAATGTGCAAGACATGGGTGACTTGTTTTACATATGACGACAAGGTGCCATTTCTCTCCCATTTATTATATGTCTTAGAAAATAAAAGAGTATTGATATTAGATGTAAGGAACCCTATCTTAAATTACTGTGACTTGAGCTAGCTGCTAAGCAGTAATATTTCAGAGGTAGGACCTTCTGTATTTAATGAGAACATTTTTCCCATCCTGCTTTTTAAAATAAATACTGCCTAACAGTGTTTCTGTGAGCTTGCCTGCTTACTGCAAGCATAGGCTTTTCTGGTCTTTTGGTCATCACTACATCTATGTGCCTCATAAGAATCTTAAAACAAAATTATCATCGCTAAGACCAGATAACGTTTAAATTCCACGTAACCTGCCCATGACTAAAATATTTCAAAATGATACATTGGCAAATAAATGATGCATCATGGGAGTATACATGTGGGTGCATTTATATGTGTATTTATGCTTTTCGTTTTCATGAGAATAAATGCAAGAGATGTGTCACAAGCAGTAAAAGAATCTTAAAAGAAATTATCTTGCAAAAGAACACATTTTCTGTTGTGTATTGCTGAAAACCATTTATTTATTAAATCTTCATTAAGAAATCTTGCTTATGAAGCAAGTCTGCACAGAGTTGTGACATATGCTATCTATTCAGAGACATGCATTATAGTTCTGGGTCAACTGCTGATGAGGTCACTGATCCTGATAAAACAAAGCTTGTCCGAGCAGAAACATCATTTGTCCCAACGCTGGGCTGACGGTGTAAATGGCTGCTCCATGTGGAGTTTAAAGAAAATAGAATCAAAATACGGCATTGTTTCAGGGCTAAGTATTTTTACCCGGTTGGGGGAACATATTTTTGTTAAGTATCATTCATTCAAGTTTCAAATAACATTTTCTACAGATGACTTATCCATTTCTTTAATATAGAGTTGTTACAAAAAAATTACTATGAAGTATTCTGGTCTCAGAACCAACCTCTTCTAAGAACAGAAACAATATACTTTATTACACAAAGGTAGATCAAAACAAAAATGTAAGTATATTTATTTTGTACATTGTACTTTGTGTGAAAGCAGAGGTGAGTTTTTTAAAAAGAAAATGATTATTAAAACTGACAATCAAACTAATATTTGATTAAATATTAACTTCAGCAAAACCTTTTGCTATACTGGTCCTGGGAATCCATTAACATATCTGGTAGAGGTTAATGACTGTTACCTCACACTTTGTATGTATTCAAGGAAACATGATTTGACTCCTGATATATCCAAAGTTATACATAAAGATCTGTGTTAAGATAGGAGATTATGCTGAATGTTTAAATATCTTAAAGAGGAGTGTAATAAATGTAATGGATTAAGTTAGACTAATCTTAATCTGAATTCATTTGCAGACACAAAGAATTCCCACCATTTTTCATCTTTTCTGAACTAGCTTTGCTTTTATAAGACATTCTAAGAGATGTGAAGGGGTGTACATTATACAAATGTGCGTAGTGTGCTATAGCTATATTTTTAACCAACATCAAGCTACTTAGTCAAACGAAATAAACATTGCTAGGGGACTAAATGCAAAAATACAGACTGCTGATTAGCTAATTTGCTTTAACTGCAAATAAATATTTTCTAAGTACAAATAATCCTAATTTAATGTTGCTCTTAATTCAGGGACATTTAAGATCTAAAGAGTTGTCTGTCTCCTACCACTTGGGCTAAAATTAGGGAGCTTCCTAGTCCAAAATTCTTTTTTAACTACTTTAGCATGTTGCTACTCCTCTTTATAACATCACAGGTAAGGTTGAGTAGGTGCTAAGCACTAAACGGAAATTCATGCTCTTTGGAAGAAATGC
The DNA here is from genome assembly GCF_900497805.2 of Vombatus ursinus. Lineage (NCBI taxonomy): Eukaryota > Metazoa > Chordata > Mammalia > Diprotodontia > Vombatidae > Vombatus > Vombatus ursinus. The sequence goes on along the minus strand of NW_020954577.1, from coordinate 5,920,139 downwards.
TCCCCATATCCAACCCCCCACTAAGAAGGCAAAGCATCTTATTCTAAGTAGAACCTGATCTACAAAATTCTTTGAGCAAACAGATGATAGGAAATTCAAAAATGCTTTTTGGTAAACAAAGAATTTTGTTACTCAGAAGCATTCTTGGGGAGGAGGGAATTAAGAGTGATTTTGGCAGTAATTTTAAGCCTCCACTTTCTAAACTCTGATGCTCTTCACTTCGATCCCCTTCAGAAAAGCGCCCCTCCTCCTGTTTTCCCCCTTCATTAGAGCAAGCACATCATTAAGAAGCACAAGTTAGAAGCGTTTTGCATTTCATCTTTCTGAGGATTCATCCAATGGCACATATAGAACTGACAGTTAAAACTAGACATGATATTAAAATCAGTTACTCAAGTCCTCTGTCTTCCACTGGGCCCGCACTCGGCTTGTAATGGTCTGAAACCAGCCAGAATATACAGTAATTGTCATTCAGTGAGAGTCTCCTAGAACGTCATGCTTCACTGGAGAAGACTGAGTTTCCATTTGAAATCAACAAATTAATCCAAGACAGGTATCTGAAAGGGCAAGTTTAATAGGAAGCCGCTACTGGGCTCTCAACCATGATAAAATGTTATTGCTGTTTCCCTGTAAATTGGCTGGGAACATATGATGCTCTCTGCATAAGAGCTCTGCTGCCGCTCACCAGATAGACCGCTCGAGCCATCAGAGTGATGACGGGCTGTCAGTCCCCATAATAACCTGCCGCTGGACGCCACTCGAGCAGCCACATGTGCGCGTGCGCGCGGGGGAGTTTGCAATTGCAGAAACCTTGTCTGAAATAAGCAGAGAAAGCATCTGACGCCCTGAGCACACTCATGATGCTTCCCAACGAAGCCCACAGTGTCACAGCTTTTCACCTTTAAAATGCAAGAATCTCAAATGAAATACTTGGGGAAGTTAGGGCTGGTGATGCCCAAACCAAACTTGAAAGTGCAGAAGCCTTGGGGTAACTTTCCTTCTTGCTCCCTTCTCAGCGCGTCACAGGAGAAGGGATTTCTGGAGGAGACATTTCCCAGATGGAGAGGAGGGCGTGACACACCTAAGCATCAACTACGTGCAGTTTATTTTGTACAAAACGAATATTTACCGAGCACTTAATGCCCAAAGTATTGTAAGGAACAAAAAATAGAAAGATGTCGTCCCTGGCCTATAGGTGCCTATAGCTCCTGGTAAGAAAAGATATGTTTGTGCACAGACAACTATAATAGCAGGCAGTTTATGATGCTGCCTGAGAAAGGTACTAGCTAGGTGAACATGGGCAAGGCATGTTTTGTGCCTGTTTCCTCCTCTATAAAATGGGGAAATTGAACTAAAACATCTCTCCGGCCCCATCCAACACTAAACCTATGATTCTATGGTAAGTGCTATACTGAATTCAATGAAAGAAACATCTGACTACTTACAATGAACAAAGTCATACAAGAAAGTAGTAAGTACCAGATAAGGTTAAATATGGCATACACCAATCTTATAGCTTATTGAAGTGAGAAATCACACCATATTTTCTAGAAGTCAAACTTGTATTTCAAACTTTCTGTGGCTTGCTACAGAAACACTGCAAAACACTGATTTTTGATTAAGATGCTTAAGTCAGTCACCTAAATTAATAAAGAGTTTTTTTCCAAAGAAATTCTCTTAAAAACTGAAATTATGCATCACTATCTAGTTTTAAAAGATTTTCTTCACCCACGCTACAAACTCTTAGAGGGATTTCAAATTACTCAAGGAACTTGAATATAAAAAAATTTTAAATTTTAATTTTCTTTATGCCCCCCCAAAGAAAAGGTTGATTCTGTTTATGTTTGTTCATAAAACGGCCAAAGAATGGCTTTTTATTTCAAAAAGGCAATTTTCAATATTAGACTCTGCTTTTAGGTAACAAGGGACCCAAACCGAAGGGATAAGCTACAATTAAGACACAACCACAAATTATGTTGTACGTTGTGACTTTTCATTCTTGATTAACATTATTTAAAACTGATAATAATGTTAAAGAGCCAACGCGTGATAAAGAAAAGGACAAGTGAGAGAAGAGATTTATCAGACTATACTAGTTAATATAAAAGTAAAAACAAATGTTTTTGAAAAATAATTGAACTGTGAAGTTAAGCAGAAATGCACATTTAAGAGGGATGGGCAACTCTACTTTTAAATGTTGACATTAAAACTCTCAAAAGAAATGCGTTCTTATTCCCATGAACAAAAAGAGACAAAAACAACACATTTGCCCCCGAGTGTATAGAATATAAATGCAGCTAAAGCACCCTGATGCCGCACTACTTTGTGGGAATTTACTACTTGGGAATTTATGCTCGTTGATGCCAATTTTCTCTTCCACCTTGCAAAGCTCTATAAATCCTGCCTGCTATCTATACTCTATTAGAGAACAATTCTGTCATTTTAAAACACGTCTGTAAACCATGGAGAAAAGACAATAGTAGAAGCACTCATATTTTAGTGCTTCCAAACCACTGAGAATCTCCTAAAGAAAATGGGATGAAAGATCTCAATATTTTGAAAAATGAGCTTGTGAATTACGTTACCAGGTAGCAATTCATTAACAAGTGCTGCAGCACAGGCAACTAGCACACTATTTTCAACAGTTAAATAAAACCAGCAAGCTTCTTCCATATGCCCACAGATGGGCCACATGCATGAGAAGAAGTGAATATGCTAAGCTTAGTTTTGAAAAGCCTTTCAGCTGCACTGTTAGTATTTCTGCATTTAAATGTCCTCCACCCATTGATTTTGTCACCGCATCAGCCTAATAGGGAAAAGAGACGAGTTCTACCTTATAAAAACTCAAAACCTTTAGCCTTTCTACAGGGCTCTATCCCCTCTTACTCATGCCCACCTCACTCAGCAAGGCCAAGGCTTCTTACTTGTCCCACAAGGGTTTCATTCTTTCAACCAATATTTATTAACCACCTACCACAGGAAATGCGATGGACTAGATCTGGAGAGAAACGCCAGGTCAAAAATTAAATATGGTGAGACACTCAATTATCTAGGGGAGGTAATCAGAACTTACGATACAAATGGGTATAAAGATGGGTGTATCTACACACCTATCTCCACACATGTATATATAATATCTTATATTCCTCTGTCCCTTTGGCGCCCACCCAGTGCTTCACCTACAGTGCATTATGTCACGTAATCCATATTCCTGAAATCCCTGAGAGAGCCAGCCCAAGGATTAATATTCCTCTATTCCACATAAGGAAGTGCATGGGTCGCAGAAGCTGAGGGACTTGGTCAACACCACACAATAGAGTGTTCAGATTTAGATCTGAACCAAGGCTTTCTGATTTCAAGTCCATGGCCTCACTGCAGTTTCTCTTCTCAGGCTCTGGGGCGCTCTTTCCCACCTGAGCCCTCCTTCCCAGTCCTGGACCATCTTCCATTTCCTGGGTGGGCATCCCCAAGCCTCAGGCCTAGAGTCCCCTCCCTTCTATCTGTTCTCTCTCCCGGGGAATCTAATTTCAAGTGTCATTTCTATGCAAATGGCTGCCAAATCTACCTATCCAGATCTACTGTCTTTAGTGAACTCTAATCCCAAACACCAACTGCACGATGGATTTATCTGCCTAGAGAGCCAAAACATGTCTCAAACAGAACTCGTTATCTTTGCTCCAAATCCAAACCCACTTCCAAACTTCCCTATTTCCAGGGCACTATCATACTCAGTCAGTCAGGTTTGGAGCTTCTCCCTCACCTCCCACCCCTCACCCTGCCCCCAAATACGCCAATCCACAGACAAGTCTGGACAACTATGCCTCCATGTCTCTCACAATCCATTCCCTTCTCTTGCCACCCTCGTTCGGATTCTTACCACTTTTTTTACCTTCCAGCTTCCGGGGTCATCCTCTCCAGTCGGCGCTCCACATACCTGCCAAACAGCTTGCTGTTTCTGGCTGTGTCAGACAGCACAATCCAAGCGACCCTGCTCTGCTCAAAAGTATTCCATGATTCCCTACCGCTTCAATTTAAAATACAAACTTCTTAGCTGGCCCTGAACATCTTCTGACGGCTGGAACCTCCCTTCCCTTCTCGACTTCAAAGGCTCCACGTTCTGACCTTGGCATGTGCATAAGCCTCATGCCTGGGAGGTCCCCCCTCTTCATCTCCCCTTCTCCAAGACCCCATCTCCCTGTGGTGAGCACAGCTTGCTCCCTCCTCATTTTCCTCATATTATACTGATCCATCTACATATTATTTCTCCACTGCCATGCCTACACCATTCCACCAACTCCGCCCACAACAGGGTATAAAATCCACAAGAACATGGAACATTGGCTTTTGGCTCCATGTAAAATATTGCCCCTTTCTTAGGTGGACATTCTGGCTTCTGAAGAGGGATAGAAGAAGAATATTTGGGTAGGGAACAATGATAAAAAAAAAACAGCTTGAAAAGAAACAAAGTCTTTCAGATAAAATGTTGAGGAGAAATACAGACCATTCTGAGAACGAGAGAAAAAACTGCCACTCGGAGGAATGTGCAGAGCTGGGACGGAGGTAAAGGTGGTAGCGAAGCATCATAGCCCATCAGCTCGTTGGCATGTGACTATTTTCAGTACTAAAATTTACAGCTGACAAATTCTGAATCAAATAACTGTTTGAAGACTAGATGGGTTAATGATATCATATGCAGCAAAAAAAAGTGGAAGTTTTGAGTTGTACCACCTAAGTTTGCGTAGTTTGGCTGTCTCAGCCGTGCCTGACTCTTCACGACCCCATTTAGAGTTTTCTTGATAGAGATACTGGAGTGGTTTGCCATTTCCATCTCCAGCTCATTTTACAAATGAGGAAACTGAAGCAAACGGCTTAAGTGACTTGCTGAGGATCACACAGCTACTAAGTGTCTGAGGATATTGATCTCAAGAAGACAAGTATTCCTGACTTCAGACCCAACACTATCCACTGTGCCACCTACCTGCCCCTCAACCTAAGTTAGAGGTGGGTCATTGCTTTTGGGGAGGCCCTGACTTGAGGTATTAGAAGCCAAGAAGAAAATAAGAGAAGAAAGAGATGGAGCAGATGAAGACAGAAAAGAAGCTTAGTACAGGAGGAATCAGAAACAGAAGGCGAAGGAGGCAAGAGAAAGAGATTATAAATGCTTACGCAAGACATCATTTGGAGGCGATTCAAAGTAATGGGGAGGACCTTCAGTTGTTTTTCTGGGAACTGTGCTGACTGGAAGAAGGGCATTGTTTTGCTAACGGCTGACTTGTGGACAGAGGACATGCCCCTTCTCTCCTCAATGATCTGGGAGCCCAGCTCTTAGTTGCCTGCTCCTCCTCAACTCCTGCCAGCAAACTTGGGGACTTCAACATACATATTGTTACTTTCTCAAAAACCCTGACTTCATGTTCAACTTACTCATTTCCCATGACCTACACAAGGCCTGCAACCCACCTCAGACACACGCAAAGAAGGTCTTATCCTTGATCATGCCATCACCCACAAGTGCAACACCCTCCATGTTGATGAACTCTGGAATCCCCTTATCTGATCACAATCTTTTGGGATTCTACTTCTCCCTCTGCCAGACCCAGTTCTTTGTTCACACTGTTTATCTCCAATCCCTCAGCTCCTCTGTTCTTTCCTAGGTCATCACCCTCACATTGGTTATACTCTCCTCCCTTTCCCATTATGATCCTTTGGTAAACCAATTCAATTCTATACTGTCTCATTCTCTTGAGTCCCTTATCCCCCTATCATATTGCCTATATTGCCCTAGAGGCAAGCTAGGTGGTTCAGTGAATAGAACACTGGGCCTGGAGTCTGGAACACCTAAGTTCAAATCCAGCCTCAGACACTTACTAAATGTGTGACCCTGGGCACGTCATTTAACCTCTGTTTTGCCTTTTTGTTGTTGGTCCTTTGTGTTCAAAAAGTGGCGAGATTGCCTTCTAGTGCCATCTGTAGCTCAAGGAAAGGAAATCTTTCCAAAGATTAGCTGTATTGTTCTTTACTACCTTCTCTCGTTTGAGAGGGAGAAGAGAAAGAGAAAAACAAGCTTTGTATCTATTTTGCTGTGAGTCATGCTGATTGGGATAGAGGAATTGTTTGGCTGAGAGCTTACTGAATAAAATAGAATCTCCTATAATTTGAAGAACTGGCTATGAAAATACTTTATGGTCCTATTGCTATCTATAGCTTAAGTGGTAGAAATTTCTCAAAGCTCCAGAGCAGACTTGAAAAAGCTTGACATTTCTCTAGTTTGAGGGAATTGCTTGCCATTGAAAGAGCATAACATTTCCCCAGCTACCAAAGGTAGCTATGTGCTAAAAGAGCTTGTCACTATTTCAATGTCTCAAGTATAACAGAGAAGAGATACCACCAAGCTGGAGAGCTGTAAGGACCAGAAGGAAAGCTTACAGGTAACAGAGGTTTGCTTAGCAGGTGATGCATCAACCAGCCTGCTCTATAAGGTGACCGAAGCCTTCAGGTCTGCTACTGTCCAAGGTTATTAGATGCCTTGAGCACATGAGTTTTCCTACCAAAATGTGTTCTTGCTAGTGTTTTGTAAATATATGCCCACTCTCCCCCCGTGAATATTGGTAAGAGAATGTGATCCAGGTTAAACAGTGGATTATTACATTATTCCTGCTCTTATCTCCTACTGAGTAAATGTTACCATTATTCATGTTTTTGTCTTCCACTAAGTATAGTCAATCCTCAACTTGCACAGGGGTAACATTCCTAGAAATGGGCATGAAAATTAAAAACATGAATACTGATACATTAAACTATGGGAAATAGGGTGTTAGGTTCCCGTGACCACCAAAAACTGTAATCTTTTGCTAGAGATTTATGAAAATACACTTTTCTGCATATAATTCTTTACTATAAAACATTAATCCTGATAATATGCACTTTTTGCAACAAAATAACCATGAGATAACCCATAAAACTCTGGGGAGATGAGATGGAACACCAGATAGGAGGGGCAAGGACAGAGATATCAAAAGAACCCCCAAGGGCAATCTGCCATGTCTAGTTTCCCTTTTGACTCAGTGGCTGAATTGCCCCCTGATGAAAAGTACATGGCTCAGAGAGAGTCCCTGGCCCCCTGCCTGAGCTTGGAACCTTCACTCAGGGCAGATGGGCCTACCTGGGAGGGAGTTTGGGGGGGGGGGGGGAGGCATGGAAGAGTAATGTTAGGCTACTCTGTAAACATTAGAGAGAGGGCAGAAGTAGCCACCTTTTCAGTTACCCACAAACTTAGCCGATCTTCCATTTTTTCAATTTCTTCATCATGTACTTGAGAGGTTACTTCAGTACTTTCTGGAAAGGATTTACGAACGCTTTTACTAATACTTTCCCTCTTTCTGCAGATATAAATGCTGCATTATGCCTCTTAATATTTTTTCTCTACTGCCCATAGCCATGAATGTGCCGTGTGAGACTGCCAATGTGAAAGTGAAAAGGAAGTTACTAATAAAATCACGTGAATGCTTGAAGCTGCAAAAGTTAACCATATGAACATCAAGGACTGACTGCAAGCGTTAAGATCAGTCTTGCTCTTGTCCTCTATTAATAAAATAGAATTATTCCTTCTTCTGCCATATCCTTTAGTAAATGTTTTATGTTTAATAGTCAATGGCATCATGGTGACTGATTGTGGATAAATATGAAACACACTGATGGGGGCTCGGGAGCTACAGAGTTGAAGACAGAAATTTATCCCTCTTCATTCCAAGGTTGCCTAAAAGAGAGTTTGAATGATAGCACTATGGCATACCCTACATTGAGAATCCCAGATCTGCCAGCTGTAAGTTGGGGGAACGAGTAAACTCAGAGAACTATAGAAAAAGGTCTATGACACACCTGAGCCATATACGTATCACCAGCTTGGCATATAAAGAAGTATAAAAAATGCTGGTGAATTTAATTGAATTAGAACTTCCAGAACTCTGTTTAATACCCAGCTTTTTTCAGTCAATTGCAAATGATCACCTATGTAGTCTGAATAGCAAAAAGTGTTGAAGGAGTGCCACATCATAATAAGAGGTATTATTTCACAGGAGGAATAGCCTCTGGAGTCATGGTGTTCAAAGGAAATGGTAGGAAATGGAGTGGACAGGAATGCCACGTGGGGAAAATTTACCAGCCTACAGCCTTGTTAAATCTCCATCTTTACAAACCCTCTATTTTTTTTGTCCCAAAACACTGAACTATGTTAAGACATGCACCAAAGTCACTCATCCTGTTGTCAACACTAATTAATTTTGTATGCATTTTTGTCCCAGAAATCTCCACCCCCCTCTTTCATTTGTTAACTGCTATAGAGCAGGACATGAAAATAAGTTGCAGGCCAGTAGTTTTTCAATTATGCTAAGTGACCCATAGACTAAAACTGACCATAATACAGATACACCACTTTGAATTACAACTGGTTTTAACAATGGCTACATACAAGACTACCCGTTTTGTTAAAGCTTAATACAGATATGCTTCACCATCTTACAGACATTCAATTTTAAAATGTAAATGGTACAGGATATTGATAAACCAATTAGCACTGATGCAAAGCAAATTCCTCTTTTATCTCAATTACAACATGACAACTTAATAGGTCAAGATAGTCCAACATCTGAGACAAGGGCCATTCAATAAAACAACAGCATCTTGATATGGTAATTAAGAGGAAATGTGAATCCATTACTGTGTTGTTTTTTTAAAATCAAATGCTTTTTGCTGTTTTGTAGCTTTTATCAAAAGTTGAAAGGTATGTTATACTATTCTAGTTTCATTAAATGTGTTCGATACTTTACTTTGAGGTGGGCAATTTTAGGGGTGTATCTGAAACAGGGGTTCTTAACCTTTTAATGTCATGGACCTTTTTGGCAATGTGGTGAAGCCTATGAACCCCTCAGGATAAAGTTTTTAAATACACAAAATAAAAATACATGGGATTACAAAAGAAATGAATGCTTATTAGAGTCAGGAATATCTAAGTTCAAATCCAGCCTCATATACTTACTAGCCGGGTGATCCTGGGAAAGTTACTTAAACTCTCTCTACTTCAGTTTCCTCAATTGTAAAATGAGGATAATAATAGCACCCACCTCACAGGATTGTTGTGAGGATCAAAGGAGATAATATTTGTAAAAGCACTTAGCACAGGCCAGGTACATAGCAGGTGTTTAACAAACGCTTTTTTCCTTCCTTTTAATAGAAAAAAGAAAATTCTTGAAACAATTTAGGTAAAATATTGGGTAATTTATATGTAAAATAACATAGCCATCTACATAATAACATTTACGTATATGTGTGAATACATTTTAATAAGCAAAAGAAATGTTGGTTTCTGATTGCAAGGGTGAAAAACTAGCCTAGTGTAATAAGAGATCTGGCTATAAAATATACCTCTAGGACTGAATTCTACTTTATGTGGAAAATATAGAATCACCAGGAGGTTTTTTTTTTTAGCAGTATTTGTCTGGAGGACCAAATTCAAGTTAAATAAAGTCAAATAATGATCTGGGAATGTGGCACACGACCTACACCGCTCACTGAACCTACCATTCATGCCAGTTCAGTCTATTGCTAAGGTACATTAACATTTTACAGTGATTGTAACCCCTACTTCAACATGACAGAAGAAATAGGAATGTCACAACAAAAATGATAATGCAACTTTTAATGTGAAAAATGCAATGGCACTTCATGACTCTTACAAAGAAAGCTTGTGTTTTCTAAGGCCCAACCCTCTGGTCAAATAAGCAAGGTCTGGAATATTCCAATATTCCAAACAATTGCAAAAATTTTTGTGGTAGAAATTCCTATGTGTCTCGTAAATACTATTTTCCCACCATACATATATATGTGTGTGTGTGTGTATACACACACACACACACACACACACACTGAGTTCCTAAAAACATAAAAGCTAACAAACCTGATTCCAAGATTCATTGTTTCAGCAGTCCCGATCATGGTGATAGCTAACAGCATGTTGTTGCATATCTTTGCTGCCTGAAAATAAAGTAGATGGTCACCACACTGGGTCATGGGATTGCTTTTGTCCCATCACCTCCAAAGGAGATTTGTCTGTACCTGGTTCCATTAGCCTCTTAACGATAACTCTCACCTGGTTATGCTCCCAAGTGTCTGAGTCTCTCCTTGGTAGTCAGGCAAATACTATGGAGTTTAGTCTTTTAGGTCAACATTACAAAACAACACAGAGGGCGATATTCTTCCTCTGAACATAATTTACAAGTGAAAGTGGACTTGGGCAAAGTAGGCTCATTAAGCACTAAGAAAACCAGTCAATACCATGATGACCTCACAGTCCCTCTCCCCAGTACCAGTGACTGACAAGGTCCCTCTGTGGGCTCCTCCCCACTGGTGAGGCAAGGTCACACAATGCAAAAGCAAACAAGGGTTACTGAGCTAGACCCCAAGCAAGATCACAGGTCACACATGTTCAGCTGGTGATGCTGGGTATGGAGAGGTCAGAGAAAGGGGAAAGCCAATGAGCACTAGGGGCAAGACTTGGAGGAGGAAACAGATCTCTAATGGTGGACAGGATTTAGAGGCAGAAGGAACAAAGAAAGGGATTCTAGGAAAGAGAATGGACATAAGTTAAAGGATGAAAGTGAGACAGCAAGGAAACTGGCTTAATTATAGCACAGCTGGGGAGGAAAGACAAATATGGTTTACTACATACGACATGACAAAATCATGGAGGAAGCTGAAGGCCAGGAAACGCTGCAGAGATTTGAAGCAGGAGGAAATATGGAGTCACGAAAGATTACTCTGCCAGTCAGGTGAAGTAGAGGGGAACGTGGGATGTGCAGGAAGCCAGGTGGGTGAGCAGCCTGGGATCACCTGGGGAACCAGGAGGGAGCAATCAATAAGCATTCACTAAGCTCCTGCCAAGAACTGTGTGAGGCACTGAGGTGCACAGACAAGAGTGTTCACAAAGGGGAAACAGTTTTGACCTCCAAAGAGACCCCCCCGCCAACGGGAGAAGAAAGGACAGCCAGGAGGAGCACTCACTGGGAAAATCAAGGGGACCCGATACCCAAATAGAATGGAAGAGGATGGGCCTACGGCAGTCCACTAAGAGCCCAGAGCCTGGGAGAGACAGCCAGTCACAGAGGAGAAACGAGAGGCGTGACGTGGGAAAGCCCAGCAAGCAGCTGGGCACAAAGGCCTGGCACTCAGGTGAGGGAAAGCAAGTCATTTCACTAGAAATGTATTTGAAAGTTTCTAGCACTGAGGTGGTGAACGATGTGAGTGAAGAATCACGTGCGCCTCCAGGAAGCTTTTACAAGTCTATTTATGAAGTGGTGGGAGTTTTGTTACTGTCAATGACAAGCAAAAGCTTATAAGGCACTGGAACCTGCAGACACCGTTATGGTCCAGCTCCCTGGCCTCCTCCTCCAAGAGGCCCTTCCTGATTGCCTTGCTTGTAGTGCCCTCACCCAAATCCATGTGTGGGGTGTTTTGGGTTTGAGGTTTTTGGTCTGTTTACTTTTCTGTGACTGTGTTGTTGGCCCCCCTTAGTTCCCCTAAGTAGAATGAAAGTTTCCTGAGGGGGCGGGACTTGTAGCCTCAGGGCCTCAAAACAGTGCTTGTCACATAGGGGACACTGAGAAAGTATAGTAGAGAGAAGGGAATTAAGTGAATGTGAAATTTACAGAAGGAAAAGAATATGTAAGCCCAAAAGAAAAATGAAAATGAACTCATTACATCTCCTCAAGCCTCCACATTACCTGTCCGGTTCCCACCCCTCCACAATACACCACATTGGATCCCATGCACGCGAGCAATTCTTTGGCAGCAGCAAACTCCTGCTCCGGTCCTCCGACCATGAACGTCAGGTTCCCAGCTCGAGCGGCTCCCACCCCTGGAAAAAAAAAAAAAAGATGTGCAGTGGAGAATAAATGCAGGGCAACATTATGAAAGAATCTTAAAAGTGTGGTTGGACTAACAGACAAATAAAATTCAGTGAAACATCATCGACACAAACCAAGCGCATTCTGCAATGCTTTCCACGATCCCAACGTGTCCACTGCGGCACAGGACACGCCTAAATACTGCTCTGGGAGGTACTCTACCAACATGACTCACAATGCCCAAAGAGCAGGGGGAAGCCACACGGCTGGGTACGCAGGCTTGGGCGCACTGTCCATGATGATGTGCCTAGGCTCACATGTGATCCCATAAGGAGACAGGCGAGGCAAAGGGGAGGAGGCCCAGACAAAAGGCCTGAGGACTGCGCTCTGTGAGAATCCAAGGAAGGGGTCCGGCGCACCGGAGGAATCCCCGATGGAGGAGTTATGAAAAGACCTGAGAAGGACACAGGATGAGGAGAGATGGAGCAGCGAGCCTCCACACTGCGGAGACTGAAGAGTCACCCTGCATGTGGAAGCATGTATAAAATCATAAAGCCAAAACAAAGCAGACATTACAAATCAGTGCGGGGATGTTTCCGCACACAGAAATCATGGATGATACAAAGAGAGTTTAGGGCAGTACCATTTCGGTGTTCGAAAAATGATGACTGAAATATTTTGATGATATTTGACAGTTTTTATGAGTTGATGTGGCCCAAAATTTAGTCCACTCATGGTCAGCCAGCCTTTCAGTGATGAGCACTTCGCATTTAGCTAGCCTAGCAATCAGAGGGCAGACATGCAGTCTAGCCACTCCCTACCCTCCCCACACCGAGTCTCAGTCTCCTCATCTGTTACATTGGAGGACTGGAAGAGATGATGACCTCCAGGGCTCCTTCCAGCCTAACCTTAGCATCCTAGTGCCAAGCCCAATGGCACACATCTTTATCTCGGTAGCACCTGACAGTCTTAGAAAAGGGATCCCCTCTACAATGCTAAGATTTTGGGCAAAGCGCTAGTCTTCACTCGAGTATTCACAATGAGGAATCATAGCCTTTTAAAAGACTGAAGTCTGAAACGAGCATGATAGAAACAAATGCCCAGTCCTGTTCTAAATATTAATTCTATTCTCCCCTCATTGATTCATTATCCCCAAGCAACATCTAGTTCTTTTTAAGGTTCATGTGAAAGAAGGGTCACCTCAGGACCACTTAAATTCAAGGATTTGGAGAACGATAACATCTCTCACTTCTCTTGCACATGTTTCCCATTGCTTAGAACGTCCTCCCTCCTAATCTCCACGTCTGAGAATCATTCTCTCCCTTCAAGGTTTAGCTCAGCTACCATCTCTACCATGATACCTTTTCCTCTCCGCCTTATGCTTTCTTTCTCTTGAATCAAATTTTCTTATATTTGCTTAGCTATTTACCATGTTTCACCACATAATCGACATCACAGCATAATCATCACACCTTGTTGTTTTTTTAGTCCAAAAATTAGTTTACAACCTGTCATCACATAATTATCACATGGAAGCCGCTTAAAAGGTAAACAGAGCAGCGATGTATTCACCAGAGGCATATGGATACGCATTTATCTTTTGCGACTTGTCAGCCACGAGCCTAGAATTCTCAGCACACGCGCATCATCAGTATATTTCTGAAAGCCAACCTGTGGCTTGTTTAGAGTGCTGCGGTACTAACAGTACTGTCACTTAACCCAATGAAGAGCCTTAGGCGCAAGGGGAGTGGGCAGGCGGGCAAAGCTGCCATGAGTAAGTCACATGACATGGTAAGCCTCGCATCTTCCCCCTCCCTGCCCCGTTCATCTGCCACTTAATAGTAATAAATTATTTTTAAGTAATACCAGCATAATTTTTTTAAGTTTCACATAATGGTCGCACCCCACCTTTTCTGCAAACAATTTGGCATAAAATCTGTGACGATTATGCAGTGAAATACGGTACACAGTGCATTCTCACCATGACATTGTAAGCTCCCTGAGGGCACAGACTAGTTTTAGTTTTTGTCTTTATATTCCCAGGGCTCAGCACAGTGCTTTGTACATAGTAGGTGCTAAATAATTATTTGCTGAATTTTCTCTGACCCGTGAAGCTCGTGATGTCTGTTTGCTGTGTTTAGATTTTCTCATTAAAAAAAAAAAGGTATACATTTGCCAGCAAATGCATTAAATGAAAATTTCAGATAATAAGATTCTATGCTGAGGTCTTCAGAGACGGATTATTCCAATGGGCACTGTGCAATATCATAGTTTGGCCAATGCAGTGGTACCAGAGGTAAACAGGTATAAGGACTAAAACTTTAAATTAATTCTGCTATTTTTTTCAGGCTGTTTTTAAAAGGTCCTGTTCGGTAAGCATCGAATTTTAAGGCTAAAATTGATTTAAAAAATTTTTTTATCTTCTTCCTCTTCTGTATTGGCATAGAGGATACAAAATGGATGGTTTTGTAGCTAAAAGACGGTGCTCAAGAGAGGAGTTTACTAATCTACTTCACGTGGCAGCAGCACTTTGGTAGAATCACTGTGAATCCACTTGTCCACTGCTTCAACACTGAGAAACTCATTTTTATCAGTTTAGACAGACTCGATCAGACTCTAGGGAAACCAGTAATGCAAATAAGCTTTCACCCAAAATACTAAGCTAGTAATTTACAAGGGAAGCTCTACCTGGCCTGGGAATCAGGACTGATTCTTATGGGCACTTCTTCCTTGTGGGAGATACAAAAAGGAAACACAATTATAAAAATGACAATGCTGCTTGGGGAGAACACAGTCAGAACCAACTGAGCCGATGCTCTCCAGGAGAATTTCCAACAACCTAGGGAAGCTTAATAACATGATTTTTCTCCATTTCAAGCACATTTCTGCTTTAGGAACTGTTATGAGTCACCTCGAAACAGAGGACCTTATTCCTTGGACAGTGCTGGTTCAGTCCTGGCAAATTCTTACTGCCCAAATTTCCTTTTTTCAAAATTCTTTATCAGTCACCAAAAAATCAGTACAATACTTCCTGATGAGAGACGAGAGACATACTGTAATTGAGAGTTTATTGCCATTCTTTCCAAGAGGGCACCTTAGTCTTATAGTAACCTAGGACAGATTACTTCTAAAGCTGACTAGTCAGATCCAAAGTATTAGAAAGGAAATATAGTTTTGGACTTGGGGTTAGGAAGACCCCAGTTCAAATCTTGCCTCAGACACTTACGAGCTGTGTGACCCTAGGCAAGTCATTTTACCTCTCTCAAACTCAGTTTCCTCATCTGTAAAATGGGGATAGCAAGAGTGTCTACCTTACAAGGTTGTTGTGAAAGCATTTCACAAACCTTAAAACACTATTTTCTTCTTTTTCTTTTTTTTCCTTTTTAGGTAATTGGGATTAAGTGATTTGCCCAGGGTCACACAGCTAGTAAGTGTCAAGTGTTTGGTCTGAGGCCGGAATTGAACTCAGGTCCTCCTGACTTCAGGGTCGGTGCTCTATCCACTGTGCCACCTACCTGCCCCTAAAGCACTCTTTAAATGTTAGATGTTATTATTATTTTATGTTGATTCTTATTAGCTTCCATTTCAGAAGGTGGTATTATTTAAATCTGTGTTCCTAGTTCTTAGAGTACACTCTTTAAAACTCACAGCGTATGCAATGATTACAAAGAAATATCATTCAAGCCTCAGGACCTACAAAAATTAGGCTAGTACTGAAATAGATTTGATCCAACTAAGAATCTTATTAACTTTAAAACAGGCCAGACACATTATCAGCATTGTTTTCAGAGAGAAATGGAAAAGCCATTCTTCATTGATACTAAAAATATCAGCTCACAATTTTCATGTCAAATCCTGTTGTCTAAGACAAGGATACTACGTGGATGAGCTATTAGCCAATGTCTTATATTTACACTAGAGCTGGGAATGAAAACACCATAAGACTCTGGGACATGTATAAAACCAGAGCCCATTAGAAGAGACAGCTGCAAGTAATGGCCTACTTTTGAACTTAATTTATCCACCTAAACCCACTATCTTTATACTTAAAAAGCCCAAGTAAGAGGAACCACATTTCATTCAAATTGTGAACTACCTCACCAGTGCAAAGTCAAACAGCCTATTGGGGTTCATATTATTTTTAACCAATTAGGTACCGGCACTGTAAGAAGTCAGCATTATGTTAGCCAACGTATCTTGGAAAAATGAGATCATCTCTGAAAACCCAAAAGGACACACACATACCAGGAACCATGACTACATTTCAGGACACATTCTTTGATTCTGTACGGCAGTCTCAAAGGACGGCTTTTTTACGACCTATGCCTATTTCATTCTGATCACGTTAAAAGTACAGGTGACTGTTACCATGTTGGCTTCCAAAATATTTCCCAGCATGACTGCAGAGATCACTACATTAATGCCCTCCAACATTGAGAACTGGTTTTATTCAATGCCCATACCTAGGCTTACGACTGCTCCAGTGATCTGACCTACAGCAAATTAAGTAACAATTTCAATCAAAGCTCACAAACAAAAGTCACAACTATCAATCACAGGTCAATAGCTTTGTAGCTACATTACAGGCTGCTAAATAGCTTCAGAGAGTCATTTATTAGAGAAAAATTAATGATGACAATAGTTCTCAGCTGGTTAAGCTTTTGACAGCTGCACTTTCTCACTTGCTCAAACACTTATTTCATGTAAAAAATAAATGTAAAAAACTCACATGCAAAAGAACAATTCATTTTATCACACATGCTTAGAGAATTTTGCAATTCTTTCCTCCATCCAACATTTGAATCTCTAGGCAAATGTATGTATATGTAATGTGTGTGTGGTTGGTTTGTTTTTTTCAATTATTCACAACCCCGTGAGAGCAGACACCAAAATGTAGATTGTACCCCAGATGAGTATCTGGTAATCCCAGAGGCCAAATCCAATACAGGGTCCCAATACAGCAATAATGCAGCATACAGTTATATGTCATAGTGGAGTACAACTTATCATGCATTGTAATCTATAATGATTATAATTAAATTGGTAATCATTATCTCATTTGATTTTCACATCAACCCTATGAGGCAAATAGTACAAGTTGGGTCCTGCCATTTTTAGAGCTGAAGATTTAGAAAAGGGAGATGATTTGCTCAAAGCTAAATGGCCAGTTGGAGCATTAGGATGAGGTACAGTGTAGGCCTCTAGCACAGTATAGGACAGTACAGGGCTTACATTAAGTAGATAATCTAGGACTTCCCTAGCCATCACCCAGCCCCTGTACCATCCACCCAGGGGAGTTCCATAGCCAGAGCACAATGAAAGCTGATGTTCTTTTCACAAAAATAGAGCCGTTTAGAATTCCTGAAGGAACAGCCAGACATATGCACATGGCTGCACATAGTTTTAGGGTTTCAAAAAAATAAAACTCCTTCAAGGTAGGACAGCGTAAAGCACATTTGGATTTGGAGTTCAAGGACTGGGCTTCAAATCACAGCTCTGGTGCCTGCTACATATGTGACTCTTTTTAAAGTAACTTCCCTTAAATAGTATTTCATACTATGAGAACCTAGGTTTATAGCTGCTAGAATTTGAAAAGAATTTTTATTCTACCTTTTGATATTAAAAATAGCTACAATCCAACAAATTAAATACTCACTGGATATCCGCTATACAGAGATAAAACATTTATTAATTGCTTACTATGTGCCAAACACCATAGCATATACTGGGATTATAAATACAAGCAAAAAAAAAAAAAAAAAAAAAAGGCAGTACCTGCCCTCAAGGAGCTTACATTCTAATGAAGAACACATAAAAGGCTGCTGAAAAGCGGGGGGCAGGGTAGAAGGTTTCCACTTGGGAGGCACGATAGAAAAGTAATTTGGACAGTTATTGTCTCAGCCAAGACTGAAGTAAGCACAGCTGACATGGAGATTTCCTCTGATGGAGGTTCCAGGAGGATTCACCAATCAGAGGAGAAAGAAGCCATCAGGGTTCACCAGGTATTGCCAGCCTGAGAATATCTATTAATGGGCACATTCACCACATACAGATCCTTATACCAGGAACTAAGGGAGACATAAAATTTAAACACAATATGATCCCCAGCTTCATAGAGCTTAAAGTTTAACATGGGAGAAGATGCCAGAACAGAGTGCTCTAACATTATATGACAAACCATGAAGTGAGGCCAAACAGGTAAGGCTGTAACTGATTACAGAAGGACCTTCATGGAGAAGGTGGCATTTGATGGAACAGTAAGAAATCCAAAGGGCCAAGGGAATAGGGAGGAATGCATTCCAGACCCAGGTAAGCATGTAAATAAAAACACAGAGATGGAAAAGCACCAAATGAGCAAGGGGAATATGGGGAGTCCAGTATGGAGTTCATGAAGGGCAGCAGAAGAAAATGAAGTTATAAAGGTAGGACAGGCTCAGAATTCAAGCAAGAACCATACACTTTAGAGCTGGAAAGGACTTCAGAGATCATTTTATGAATGAGGACACTGACACTGAAAGAGGAAGAAGTTATTTCTCTGAGGTAGCAGCACCAGGTCCTTGGCCTCCAAACTAGAGAACCTTCTGTTCTACCACAATGTCTGCTATGGAGAATCCTAATGCTCTGGTGAGGAGTCTGGACTCTACTTAGCAGTCAAAAGTGAGGCAACAAGGATTTTGGTACAGCAATGACATAACAACTCCAACTCCACTGTGCCCTCTGGAATGCTGGCTCCATAATGAACACGCTGCTTCCTATCATCCTAAATCTCTTCCTCCCTCTTCTGGCCCTCACTGAGGCCCGGCTTCCTCTTAATGAGCCACATTGCTTCCCTCTTCAACTTCTCCAGTGCTGATTATTCTTTCTCTCATATCACACTCCCCCTCCCCTGACTCACTGGTCACAATGGATGAGTCTCACTACTCTAGTGTCACTTCCAGACTCTCCTCTTCCTCTCTCTCCTTTCACTGAGCACATTCTCCTCCTCTGAGGTTCACATCAAGCAAATTTATCACCCAACCCAAACCCTTGTAGTTGTTTCCTATTATGCCTCCCCTACAACCTCCCAGGACATTCTCGGTCTTTCCTCAATGAATTTATTGCATGACTGACAGTCTTTCCTCCCTACTGCTTGTCTTCATTATAGAAAACTTCAATGATATCACTCATCTTGCCTTTAACACAAACTTTGAAATTCCTTTATCTGATTGTTTCTGTCTTTTATAATCCCTAACCTTCTCTTAATTCTCACTGACCTACATTTCCTCCATTTTCTTCTCTTCTTTTGCAGGCCATCATCCCCGTACTCTCTTTCCTTCTTTCTCTGGACTCCTTGGTGAATCTGTTCATGTCTGCACTATTCTCTACATTTTAATCTCATATCCTTATACTATCACCAACTATGCCTTGCCAAACCCCAACCCTAGAAAACTTCCACCAGCTACCTCCTTTGATTTTATTTATATGATGCTGAACAGACCCATGCTGAATGGGTCTACTACAAATTCATTATCTAATCTCAACTAGACAAATATTCTATTCGTCCCTCATAAGCCAGCTACCCCATCTCCCAGAAATGCTGTTCTAAATATTCTTGTCTCTCCTAAAGTTCCCATGGAACCCCTTCACTCCACCTTCTAGCTGGGGTATCTGCATCATACTTTACTCAAAAAAACTAAGGGCATTCACCAAAAGCTCCCCCTTCTTCCCTCCTATTGGTCTCATATCGTTTGGATGTCTTCTCTCACTATCTTCATTCCAGTTTCAGATAGAGAGAGCCCTTCTCCTTACCAAAGATGACCCCTCAACCAGCACACATGATTCCATCACCTTCCATCTTCTCCAGCAGATTTCCCCAGATATCATCCCCATCTTGTCTTCAATCTCTCCCTATCTTGTGGCTGTTTCCTGCCTACAAACATGCTCTGTCTGTCCCCAGCCTTAAAAAACAAAGAAAAAATTCATTAGGATGTTATCATCTTTGTGTCTTAAACTCTACTACCTGATGTGTCTAAACTTCTTGAGAAAGTCCTCTCTCCAGTGTCTCCACTTCCTCTTGCCTCTCTCTGAAGCCCTTCAGGAGAAATGTCTGGTCACAGATTCGACATGTGTATCTGAACCTCCAGAGGACATTCAGAGTTGAGCAGAGAAATCTGGGAGCTGGCAGGCAACAAGCACTTATTAAGCTCCTACTATGTACCTCAGTGCTTATCGCAGTTCGTGGCATCAAAAACAAAAGTGAAACCACTCTTGCTTTAAGGAGACTACCTTCTCACAGGGGAGACAACATATAAGTATAGACACTGAATATGCCACATAGGTAGACACCAAGTCATGACTGCTCCACTGGCAGCTGGGACGAGCTTCATGTAGAAGGCAGCATCTGAACTAAATCTTGAAGGAAACCAGGGACTTGGGGAGACAGAACTGGTACTATCTGTGTGTAATGCACACAAAATTCAGAGCTTATCCAAGTGACCTCCTTCAATATTCATCTCAATCTGTGTTTCTGGCCTACCTTCCACTCTTCGATAATGATAGATTCACGAGTGAATTCTTTCAAATATTCAAAGAACAATTAATCTTAATACTATACAAACTGTTTGCAAAAACAAAAGAAGAGATCCTGCCAATTTCTTCCTATGACACAGATATGGCCTTGATACACAAAACAGGGAGAAGGAAAGCAGAAACAGAAAATAAAGCAAAATCCTTATTGAACACTGATTAAAAAAATTTTTAATCAAATGCTGGCAAAGAGACTAAACAAGTCATCATAAAAACTATGGTTAGATATTACCAGGAATGTAGGGTTGGTTTAATATTAGAAAAATCATAAACTCAATTAACCACATTAATAACAAAATCAATAAAAATCATATGATTATGTCAATAGGTACAGAAAAATCTTTTGACAAAATACAATACTCATTGCTACTAAAAACACCAGAAATCATAGGAATAAATGGAGCTTTTCTTAAAATGATAAGTCTTATGTATTTAAAACCAAGAGCAAGTCTTCTCTGTAATGGGGATAAATCAGAAGCTTTTCCATAAGATCGGGGTAAAGCAAGGAAAACCATTATCAATATTATTACATAATATTGGACTAGAAACGATAGCTATAGTAATAAGACAAGAAAAAGAAACTGAAGGAGTAAGAATAGGCAATGATGAAACAAAACTATCATTTTTTTGCAGATAACATAATAGTTTATTTAAAGAACCCTAGAGAATAAATCAAAGAACTAGTCAAAACAATGAACAACCTTAGCAAAGTTGCAGGACATAAGATAAATCCACACAAACCATCAGCTTTCTAAACATTACCAATGACACTTAGCAGTAAGAGACAGAGACAGAGACTCCACTTCAAACAGCTGCGAGACAGCACATAAAACACTCGGGAGGTCACCTGCCAAGACACATGCAGGGGCTACACGAACACAGTTACAAAACATTCTTCACACAAAGACAGATCTGAGTTCAAATCTGGCCTCAGACACTTCCTAGCTGTGTGACCTTGGGCAAGTCACTTAATCCTCTTTGCCTCAGTTTCTTCATCTGTAAAATGAGCTGGAAAAGGAAACAGCGAACTACTCCAGTATCTTTGCCAAAAGAAAAACCAACCCAAAACTCAAATGGGGTCTCAAAGAGTAGGACACAACTAAAAATGACTGAACAATAACAAGAAATATTAATTGCTCAGGAATAAGCTGAGCCTAACTATATAATAAAAATGACAATACTACCTAAATTAATTTACTTATTCAGTGCCATACCAAACTACAAAAAAATTATTTTACAGAACTAGAAAAAATGATAACAAAATTCATCTAGAGAAACAAAAGGTCAATATCAAGAGAATCAATGAAAAAAAAGTGAAGGAAGGGACCTAGCAGTAACACGTCTCAAATTATATTACAAAGTGTTAATCATTAAAATAATCAGATGCTGAATAAGAAATAGAGTGGTAGATCAGTGGAATACATTAGGTACACAGTATATAGAAGTAAATGACCATAGTAACATAGTTTTGATAAACCCAAACATCCCAGCTATTGGGGCAAGAACTCGCTATTTGACAAAAAAAATGCTAGGAAAACCAGAAAGCAGTCTTGCAGAAAATAGGCATAAACCAACATCTCACATTATTTGTCAAGATAAACTCAAAATGGGTGCATGATTTAGACACAAAGGGTGATATCATAAACAAATAAGGGGAACATGGAAAAATCAGATGTGTATAAGGGAAGAGCTCATGAAAAAATAAGAGATAGGGAAGGTCAAGGGAAGTAAAAATGGATAAGTTTAAGTTTCTGCACCAAAACCAAAAGAATGCAGCCAAAATTAGAAGGAAAGCAGGAAACCGAGGGTGGGGGGTAGAGGGAATTTTTACAGCAAGTTTCTGTGATAAAGGTCTCATTTCTCAAATATATAGGGAACAGAGCCAAATTTATAAAAATAAGAGCCATTCCCCAATTGATAACTGGTCAAAGGATATGGACAGAAGAAGAAATCAAAGCTATCTATAGTTAGATGAACAAAAAGCTCCAAATCACTACTGTCAAGAGAAATGCAAATTAAAAAGGCTCTAGGGTACCTATAAGACTGGCTAATACAACAAAAAAGGAAAATGACAAATGCTGGAGGGGATGTGGAAAGATTGGACATTAACACAGTGTTGGGAGAGTTGTGAACTGGTTCAACCATTCTGGAAAACAAGTCGGAACTATACCCAAAGGGAAATCAAACTGTGCATCCCCTTTGACTCAGCAATACCACTACTAGGTCTGTATCCCAAAAAGACCAAAGAAAAAGGAGATGGATCTCTATGTATAAAAATATTTCTAGCAGCTCTTTTTGTGGTGACAAAGAATTGGAAATTGAGGGGATGTCCATCAATAAGGGAATGGCTGAATAAGTTGTGGTATACGATTGTGACAGAATACCACTGTGAGGTAAGAAATGATGATGTCAATAGTTTCTGAAAAACCTGGTGTATGAACTGATGCAAAGCAAAGAAAGCAGAACCAGGAGATCATTGTACACTAACAGCAACATTGTAACTATAATCAACTGTGAAAGACTTAGCAACTCTGATCAATACAGAGATGCGTGACAATTGCAAAGGACATGAAAAATGCTAACCACCTTCAGATAGAGAACTGAAGGACTTTGAATGTAGACTGAAGCATTTTTTATCTCTTCATTTTTCTTGCTTTTTCCCACAACATGGCTAATATGGAACTATGTCTTACATGACTTCATATGTATAATGGGTATTATGTTTCTTGCCTTCTCAGTAGGTAGGTTAGGGGATGGAGGGAGGGAGAGAATTCAGAATCAAAAATAAAAACATAATAAATTTTTTAAAAAGACTATACACTGAGACCAAGTTGGACTTATACCAGGAATGTAGGGTTAGTTTAACAAACTCAGTTAACAACATCAGTAACAAAACCAACAAAAATCAAATGATTGCTAACAGATGTAGAAATTTTTTTGACAAAACACAATACCTATCTGTTGTAAAACAAAACAAAACACTTACATAGGAATAAATGAACCTTTCCTTAAAATGATAAACAGCATATACCTTAAACCAAGAGCTACCATTATATGTATAGAGATAAACTAGAATACTTTCCAATAAAATCAGAAGTGAAACAAGGATGTTTAATGCCACCACTTCTATTTGACAAAGTACTAGAAATGCTGGCTACAGCAATAAAGCAAGAAAAAGAAATAGAGGGAATTAGCATAGGCAAAGAAGTAACAAAATTATCACTTTTATGGATGACATGATTGTGTACTTAAAAAAAAACCCTAGAGTCAACCAAAAATTTAATAACCTCATCAAATTTGCAAAATATAAAATAATTTCACACAAATCATCTATTCTTATATATACAAGACCAATAAAACTCAGCAGGGATGGATAAAAAGAGAAATTCCACTTCAAATTCTGCAGAACACGTAAAATGCTTGAGAACCTACATATCAAGATACATACCAAAAAAAATTATATAAACATATCTGCAAACTACTGTTTTCAGAAATAGAGAGCTAAATAGTTGGAAAATTATTGATTTCTTTTAGGTAGGATGAGTTAAAATAACAAAAATGACAATATAACCTAAATTAATTTACTTATTTACTGCCATACCAATAAAACTACCAAACAAAGGATTACTTCACAGAACTAGAAAATAATGAAATTCATATGGAGGCAAAAAGGTTAAGAATCTCAAGGGAAATAATGAAAAGAGGTGGGAATGAAGGAGGCCTACCCGTACTCTTAAACCATACTCCAAAGCAATAATTCTCAAAACAATGTGGTACTGGTTGAAAAAGAGAGATTGACTGGTAAAACAGACTGACTGCACAACACATAGAAGTAAATATACCTAGAATGCTAGTATTCCATAAACACAAAGACCCCAGTGACCAGGATAATGATTCCCTGTCTGACAAAAACTTCTGGGAAAACTGGACAGCAGCACGAAAGGAATTAGGTTTATATCAACACCTCACTCTTATAGCAAGATAAGCTCCTAATGGATATGCCACCTAAAAATAAAAGGTCATATCATAAACAAATTAGAGAAATGTGGGTAAAAGTACTTATTGGATCTATAGGCAGGAAAAAACTTCATGACCAACAAATCACAGAAGATAAAATGGGTAATTTTTCTTACATAAAATTTAAGCACACAAATCTAATAAAATTAGGATTAAATGGGAAACATTTAACTGAGGGGGAAAAAAATCTTTGCAACAAGTTGCAGCAAGTTTGATAAAGTTCTCATTTCCAAGATATGTAAGGAACTGATTCGCATTTACAAGAATAAGAGTCATTCCCAAATTTGATAAATTATCTAAGGATATGAATAGACAGTCCTCAATGGAAGAAATCCAAGTTATCCACAGCTATATGAAAAAATGTCCCAAATCACTACTAATTGATTCTGTGCCTACCATGTAGGAGGCATTATATAAATGTTTACTCCCCTTCTCCTAATTAAAAATGCAAATTAAAGCAATTTTGCAATTCTACCTCATACTTATCAGATTGGCAAATTTGCCAAACAGGGAAAATGACAAATGTTGAAGAGGCCGTATTGTAAGCCTTGCTTAATTCTTTTACTTTGTTACAGGAGACCTCTTAGAGAGAAATACATAAATGTCTGTAATATAAAAATTAAACCTATCAATAAAGCTTTTATTTTAGAAAAAAAAAGACAGGAACATTAATGTATTTGCTGCTGGCCCAACTATTCTGGGAAGCAATTTAGAATTGTTCTAAGAAAGTAAATAAAATGTTTCTGTCCTCTGACCTAGAGATGCCACTCGTGGGCATATACTCCAAAGTCAATGACAAAAAGAAAGACCCCAATACACACCAAAATATTTATAGTAGGGGTTTTTTTTTTTGGTTGTAGCAAAGAACTGGAAACAAAATAGATGCACACTGACTGAGGACTGGCTATACAGTTGTGATATATAAATATAATAGAATATCACTGTGCTGTAAGATATGATGAATTCAAAGAAATATAGGAAGATATACATGAACTGATACAAAGTGAAGAGAGGCAGAACTAGAAAATAACATAGACAATGACCACAACATCAACAGAAAGTATAACAATGAAAGAATTTAAAATCAGTGTTGTAATGATGACTAAGCTTGGCTCTAAAAAAAATGAAGGTACCTCTCTTCCTTCTTTGTTGAGTTGGGGGGGGAACTATGGGTGGAACACTAGAGATGTCAGCCTTGTTTAATGTGCTACTGTTATAAGGCATGACTCTCTTGGAGTTGGAGGCTGAGAGATAAAGTGGGAAATGTGCATGATGCAAAAAAAAAAAAAGCTATCAATAAAATGTATTTTTAAAAATTCTGGGCCCAATTCTTTGTCTTTTTGCAGTATCTGAACCAAACATACGTACAGACGCACTAGCTCAATGGAACAACCACCCAGCTGCTGTCACAATTTGGATAATAGGTATTCTTTATCCATTTAGTTTTTCAAACACGGATGGTTAAGCTGATCTCTTTTGAAAAATTATAGACTTGGGGCAGGTAGGTGGTACAGTGGATAAGCTCCAGCCTTGAAGTCAGGAGGACCTGAGTTCAAATTCAGCCTTAGACACATGACACTTACTAGCTGTGTGACCCTGGGCAAATCACTTAACCCCAACTGCCTCACCAAAAAAGGCAAAAAAAAAAAATCATAGACTTCACTAAGTAGGCCCTCTAACATTATGAGGCTTGGTACAAAACCAGGAGCACATGGAGGGATTCAGCCCATCACACTCTTCCACATTTCCCTGTTTCTGTCGAAGCAATCACCATCATTCCAACCTTCTGGGCTCATACCCTCCGTGACTTCTTTTGACTACACATTCTCCTTCATCCTGCCCATCCAAACAGTTGTCAGATCTCACCATTTAACCGTCCACAACGCCCTCTGCATCCAACTCTTTTTCTCCAGACACAGCTGCTATCTCAGCTTGGGCCCTTATCCCCTCTGGCCTAGATGATTGGCAGCAGCCTCCTCAAGGGTCTCCCTGCCTCTAGTCCATCCGTCCTCCCGGCGGCTGCCAAAGCGCACGTCCAACTATGTAAATTCCTGGCTTCTGCTGCCTCTACAGCCACACAGAAACTATTCTAGTCTCAGTGGGCATTGTTTCCCCTCTCTCACTCTGCAGTGGAACCAAAGTGGCTCCTCTGCGCCCCACAGACAACATTCCCTGTCCCTCCTGTCTTCATGACTCTGTACTGCTCATCCCCACGTCCAGAATGCACTTGATATTTATGCAGTACACATGTGCATGCATGTATATAAGCATGCATGTACGTACTTACGTTTCTCTCACAAGAATGTTAGCACCTTATAAATAAGGATTGTTTCCCTCTTTGTGCTTATGTCCCCAGCATGGAGCTCAGGGCCTGGGCCCATTGCAGAAACTTAATAAATGCTTGCTGATTGATTGGTTCCATTTTGGCCCCATAAAAGACTTCCTCCATGACACTGCAAATGCCCTGGGAATCACACATCTCTTTTTTAGGCCTCGATTGATGCTGATAAGCAGAGCCTCTGTGGCTGCGTTTAGCACAGTGCCTGTAACTTACCAGGGGCTTAATAAATGCTTATTGATTGATCAATGGATAACCTGGATGATTTTAATGGATGCATGAGCAATTCAGACATGGAGCTAAAATCCAGTCAAAGCTATTTCTTCTTTAGTTCTTTCCATACCTTACTTTCGTCTTTTTGGACCTACCTGTGAAAGAGGCTTTAAAAACTAAACCTAAATATCTTTTTCCTCAGATATTCTGACAAATATACTCAGTTAATTCTCCTGTCATACTCTAGCTTTATATTACACATAAGGACACATAAAAAGCTTAAGCCACAGGCACATACCGATACAAGAGTTATGACTTTCAGCTCTAGGGGATGGAGGTGGGAGGTGGGAAGGGGGGTACAGAAGGACACGTGCATTTGACTTGGGAATAGTTATCTTTTTCCCCATTGTGGTTTTCCCTACTATGGGTCAGCATAAGAAATGAAATGGAAATTATTTGGGAGTTTTGCAGAAGCTGCAGATGACACAGAAAAAGTTTAGAAACTCAGAAATGCATAAAATATATGTATAGTATTACATAATACCAACCAAAATTTTACAATAAGGTACTAAAAACACCCCATAAAAGAAGAAGAAAAATTCAGACTTCTTCTCTGATATGGAGAGGGCCAAAAAATTTTATGTAGATTTTCCAGATCATGGGGGCGCTGTGCCCCTACCCCTGTAATGTGGAAGGGATAACTGTAGTAGGCTTCTTTGCACACAGTGATTTTTAAACTCATTCTTGTATATTATAAGACACCCTCACACTTACATACTGGATTTAGGGTCAGAAAACATGGAAGCAAATCCCAATTCTTCAACTTACTAGCTGTAGAACCTTGGCTAAGTTATTTAACCTGCTCTGTCTCAATTTCTTCATCTGTAAAATGTGGGTAATAATGCCTTCACTGGTCACTTTATAGGGTCATTGTCAAGAAAAATTCTTTTAAACCTTGAAGTGTTAGATAAATCATATACAGAAGAACAAAGCCAGTATGTCCTGGGAATATGCCCCAATCATAAAGGTAGCCCAGGCTGCCTGCTTGGGAGTTCATAGGAAAGCTGGACAAAAAAGTTATGACATACAGACTGTAAAAACAGCACCTACACTAATTACCTAGAGTTATAGAGAAGGGGACAAACCTCAAATCCTGTGGATAGTGAAGGAAGGACTAAAACAGTCCAAGTAGGAAAGGATTAGGTGTCTAAGAAGCAATGACCAAAGTGAACCCTATTTCTAGTGCTATCCCAATCTGGCAAGGTCCACAAAGCCCTTCTATGGCTGTATAACTCAACACAGTAAATCACTTAATTTACTCAAAAGAACTTAAATGTTTTAACCAGTCTGCCATCAAAAGAGATAAAGAAGAGGGCCAATGGGACTTGGGCTGCAATGTGAGCCGTCTTTAAAATGCAATTGTTCTAATCATTTTCTACAGATGCAGCCTCACAAGGGGCTGCTGTCACAGGGACCATTTACGACTTGTTATGGTGTCTCTATTGTTTACTAGGGCATTGGCTAAAAAAAAGGCGACAGCTGGGACAGAAAGCTGCTACTCCACGAACAATATAATCCCGTGAAAGTAATCAACAAATTTAAGGGTGTTAATTAACTTTACACTTTATCATGTTCAATTAGTTGTCCTTTCTGGAAAAGATTGCCGTGCACAATCAGTTTAGAGCGTGCCATGTTTGATTTGTAAACGATCACTGTTTCTGTTCCAGGGCCCATGTCAGATGTTCTCTTGGGTTTTGGGGACACAGATGAATGGCTTCAAACATGGTAGGAGGTGATCTGCTTTAACATAAGCCAGCATAATATCACCCCTTGTTAACATTATTTTTGGCATTATTCAGGAAGCAAACACAAGAGAAAAAAACCGCTCAGAGATCATCATAGCACTATTCTATGGTCAGGAAAACAAAGTTTAGTTAGCCCCTTCTGAAACACACAGTCACAAACACATACAGAAATGGGCAATTTTTCATCATTATTTTTCAAAGTAAGGCTTGTCTTTCAGGGGCATGTGTGGGATCATTTCCTCCCAGCAAGATCCCCAAGCCCTGCTGCATTATGCACAAAGCAGAGTTCTCTTGCTCTCCATCCTGCAGACAGACAGCACAAATGCCAGGGAGGTGTTGTGAAGTACTGGTGGGCATCATTGTCCAGAACGGGACTTTTAAATTTGGAGTCCGCATTTTCAAAGGTGGGGGGAGTCTATAGGGAGGTTCTATTAATCTGTGATTGCAATTTGCCTTTTCTCTTCCCTTTAATGCACCTGTTCCTTCCTGCTAATGGGACAAGGCAAAGCTCATGATGAAGAGACAATATATTCAGAATAGCATTTTAATGAAAGTCGCTGCGGTTTCTCTGTATTGATAAATAGGGCTCCGTATCAAAGCATTTCTCCAATTATTGATGTGCAGAACAAAAACCGAAGCTAAGGTCTGGGCACTCTTCTAAACAGGATGTCTACCTTTAAGAAAACAAAAGCCTTGAGGCCTCCAACACCATGCATTCTCAAAGGAAAACATTCGTAGAGGATTTGAAAATAAGTCTTCTTAAGGCTGTCCCTCTCCTTTCTCCTACGCTTACAGTTTCTTGAATAATAAACAAATTAAATACATATAAATAAACCACAGCTGGTTAGCTAGTTTTATCACACATAAAGAAATAACTGAACTTCTTTGAAACAGAAAAGTTGTTAGCTCTGAAAGCTAATAATGTGCTAAGTTAAATATTAAAGAAGGAAATTATAGGTGATATTTGAAACAGCTGAAACCACAATACACAGCAGCAGAAAACATTCGTTTTCTGCAGAAGATCTGCAGGGAGAAGGGAAGCGGTCGATACATCCTTAAATTGGAAGCGATAGCCGCTCTTCTATCCCGCGCTGGCAGCTGCTCCATTTGCAGACCTGGTTCATTATTTACCCATAATGACCATCAAGCTGCAGTCAAAGTCAGATCACAACAACTGTCAGCAGCTCTTTTAATTAGCCTTGTTTGAATTCAGATAAATATCACAATAGACCTGCTTATGCTGAAGGAGCAGCAGAACGCAAGGGGCTGCGCTGCTTCCAGAAGGCCCAGTGTTCTGAAATACTTCAGAAAAGAAAGGCTTGGGGGCTTCTTCGAGGGTGGGAAAAAGCCAAAAAGGGAGATTTTTTAGCCTTTATTTTTTAAACCTTTAAAAGTAATTCCATACCACTCACCCCAGACCAAGATCATCCATAATATTAGATAACAAGAAAAAGAAGCCTAGGCATCTGTAAGCTAAAGATAAAAGTCATTAAAATGGTTCCGATAAACAATTTTCAAAACATCATTAACCAGTGCATTTAAGAACAAATAATGTATCTTTCATCCCTTAAGAAACAGAGTACTAAATATGTTAGACACTTTAATAACTGAATCTAGCATTGGCTTTTTTTTGCCTCCTAGATTCAGGCTGCAATGCACAATGCAATAATCCTGTGATTAGACAACTATCTATTTCCTCATGGAACACAACACACCCCTATATCAAGAGTGCACACTACAAATGCAAAACAGATCAGGATCTCAAGGTCCATTACTACAGCAGCCCTCAGAGATGTTCTGCTACCCCTTTTCTCCTCTCCCACTCACCCTCCCCATTTTCTTTCCTGATCCTCTGTAAGGGAGTAAGGGGTTAATTTCCAGGTAACAAGGGAAAAGTCAACAGGAACACCTTTCTTCTTCTTTTTTTTTTTTTGTATAAATAATACATTTTGGGCCAAGTTTGTAAAGAAGGAGAAAAGGGGAGAGAAGCAGTGGCATGGGAAAAGGGCAGCTGAGGAGTGAGTAGAGGAGGCCAGTAGAGATGATCAAAGATGTGTTAGGAAAAACTGGACTGCAAAGAAGAGAAGGCAGCCCTCGTGACATGGATGGTCAAAGGGAAAAGGTCGCATGAGTGAGGTACACCCGGTTAAACACTGGGTCCCCCTCCACTCTATGAAACCCAGGAGCCAAGCCCCCTTCTCAGATCCCCCGAGGTCCTCCTGGAGAACTTGCCCAGGGCTGAAGATGGGCCAGTTCAACTCTTCCAAGGAGCAACACCCACACATTCATTAACTGCTGACCAAATGACAAAACGCTGTGCCATAGGGCAGAATAGGGGCAGAACTTGCCCCTAGGAGGTCGGATCTAATGGGGCTGCCACACGTTCATAAATAAGGACGACAAACTGAACACTGCAGGGTGCAAGGTAAGGGCAGCCAGGCCCTGTGGGAAAGCCCCAGACTGGCAGTTGGAGGACCTGGGTCCCAAGTCCACCAGGTCAATCTTGGCCAAGTTGCCTTAGCTTTCTTAGTGGTAAGAAGAGAAGAGGGGCTCTCAGACAATCCCTAGGTCCATTTTAGTCCTAACATTACAATTCTGTGGGCCGAGGAGTGACCCAGGCAAAGGACACTAGGAAATCTTTCAGCTGGGGTTGGTCCAGGAAGGGCTTAGAGAAGGTGGCCCCTGCCCGGGTCCATTGGGATAAGCGGATCTCAAGAAACAGAGGGGAGGAAAGAGTGTGTTCCAGGCATGAAACTGCCCACCTAGAGGCACGGAGGCAAGAAAGGGAAGGACAAAACCTGGGAACAAGTAGTACTTACATCTGGCTGGAGCAGAGTGAGGGGTGGGAAATAAGGTGATAGGAATGAAGGCTGGAGGGTTTGTTGGAATCATGCTAAGGTACCTTACACCAAGATAAAAAGTCTATTATTTCTCCTGGTAACCACTGAAAATGCTTGTGCAAAGGAATGGCACCATCAGTCAGACCTGTGCCCTAAGAAATTTAATCCAACAGCTGCATGAAAAATGTAGTAGAGGGGAAGAGATTAGAGGCAGGGGGATAAGTTAGACGACTATTACAGTGGTGGTGAATGCGAGTGGAAGGAAAGGAATCCACTTGAGAGACATTGTGGAGACAGAATCTGTAGGCCTTGGCAGCTAACTGGACGTGGAGGCTGGAGGAGAAGGAGGAGTCCAAGGAACCTCTGAGGTGAGAAGCCTGAGCAGCATGATGGTATTATGGTGCCACCCACAAAAATGGGGAAGGTGGGAGGAGAAGCAGGCAAGAGGACAGAATGATGAACTAAGTTTGAAGGTAGGGTGAGAATACCACAGGGAGATGCAGGAGTTCAGAGGAGAGCTCTCAGCATCAACGTACAACAGTAAGAGAGACGATGAAAGATGCAGCAAGGGGTGAGAGAAGATGGTGACACTGGCATCTTAGGGTAAGAAGACTGGCTCAGAGATACAACAAACCACATTCTCATTTCTATGGGATTTGGCTTCCAACATACAAACCACCAGAACCAATTCTTCCATACAGTCTTACTGGGGAGACAAGGCATGTACATGTGGTACAATTAGAGAATGTGACAAGACAAAACATATATTACAAAGAAGTACAGCTGAAGGTCAAGGTCAGAAGAGTTCCTTATCTGGGTTCCCAAGGATGAATTCTAGAGCAGAGTGGGGAGAAGTCACTTTTCCTTTTCGAATGCACATCCTATATTGGGTCACCCTTTAAGCATGGCAGGGTGGCCTTCCCCCTCTTCACCCCTGTATTCAACTCCCCTCCAAACTCATGTACACGGTGAATGTAGAAACAATATGCCTAGTATCCTGAGAGCAAACAAAAGAACAAGAAATGACCAATCCGTTGGTTTTAAATCTGGATTCTAGCTTTATAAATATCAACCAGAGTATATAGCCTTCAAGGTTACTAAGACATGGTACATGCTTTTAATGAGTGAAATTCTGAATACTCCACGTGGTAAGCAAAAGGATCCCTCAATGGGATAAAATTGGAATTATTAAGAAGGTGCCAGAACACATCTATTGTCATTAATCTGGTTTTCAAGAGGCAACTAAGCAGGAAAAGTGATTAGTCTTAGGATTTTCACTTTTCGTAGGAGAAAACAGAGACAGCAGAGAAGTGTGCAAAGCCAACTGGAAGGCAAAAGGCTAAAATCCCAAGGTAAAACCCCAATCCTATGCTTAGCACACTCGCTATACATACCAGACCAGGGAATGTCCCATAACCCATAACAACTAATCCTACACCAGCACATAGCTTTGGTAGCATCATCTGATGCCAGAGTACCTAATGAGTTAAATCGGAAACATCAGGGAATCACTGCAGTGCAGGGGCAAGTATAAAAACCGGCTAAGCTAAAATCAGAATATGAACGAGACAGTTTCTGCTATGAAGAGGCAGTGAGGAGATTCCACAGGGTTTAGAAGTTAAACTTGCCCCCCAAATACAAAAATAATAACATCTCAAACACATATCAGCACCAAAACCAGGAAATAAAATGCTGTCTTTAAAAAAAGTACATAAACTATGATGGAAAGAAAAGTGAAGGGAGAAATAAGGATAAGGAAGTATTTTTTAAAATCTTCTGAAGTGCTAAATCACACTCTAGAAACAATAGTGAAATAACAGATGAGAAGGCTGTGCCAAAAAGCTTAGAACTAGTTTGTTCATGAGGACAGAATCCAAAAGATGTCCTTTTATTTGTGCCTGAGAGAATGTATAAAATACTATTACATTCTGGTAACTGTAATGTCAGACAGAGCACCACAATAGCACTTGAAAAGTACCGAAGAGGGCCAAAAGGCTAATCCTAGGATTAAAGAAAATAAATCCTGATGACAAGAAGGGAACAAAAAACCTTTTGACCCTCAACATTAAAAAAATATGCTTGGCAAGTCCATCTATCTATCTACATAAATAATATAATGAAATAAACAGCAACATCAGTATTTCTGATTTTTTAAAGGCCAGCAAGATATTGTTGTGTTAAAAAAAATAACACCAAGATCCAAATTCTGTAAAAATAATTTAATACTGATGACTCACTATCAATCTTTTAAAAATGATGTCATCATTTTAAAATCAATTAAACACTGGCAAGAAAACTTACAGACACAATAACAGGGCAAATTCAGACACTCTGACCTACAATTTCCATGCTTTCTATTAAGTCAAAATTTAAAGATAAGACTATTACAATATTTATCAAATTAAAGCATGAACGAACCCTTAAATGACTTAGACAAGTTAAAATGTGAGTTGCAATGGTTAGGATTCATTTACATCTCCATAGGTTAATATTATTTACTGAAAAACAATCGAATTTTCCAGCCCACTATCCTTACAATGGAAAATGGATGTTCGAAGAGTATATTCAGATTTATTTGGAGAAATGATCGTGTAAACTAGAACAGATACAAAATGCATTAGTTTACATGGAAAAATCCATAGCTTCAAATGTCTACTATATACAAATGACCAAAATTTAAGCAACAAACAAAGGAAGCAAAGTTTATAGTGCAAGACAGCAACTCTGGACTCAGGTATCACTGAGATCTGGAGGAATAAACCCCACGACCTGTCGATGGCTTTGGATGAGTCTGTCTTACTCAAAAACAAAGAGGACAAGTAAAAAGAGGTTAGGATACCAACTGTTCATTAATCAAGTATACTCTTAGGAGGAAATCCAGGAATGTGACAGGGGAAACATCATGAAGAATATTTGGGTAAAGGTCAATGGTGAGAGAAACAAAAGTGACTTTGTCATGGTGGCATACTACAAACCCCTAGAAAGAGAGAGGAAATAGGTGTGCTTGGAAAACAGCTAACAAGCCTGGCAGATCACATAGATGGAATGGAAGACTTTAATTATCGAGCCATCTGCTGAAGTTTTCTCTCATTCTACCAAAAACAAAGATGCTAATAACTCCGTGACTTGCCTTGGAGATCATTCCATCCTCAAAAAGGGGGAGGAACCAGTAAAGGAAAATTCTGTCTTAGATCTGATTCTCATTAACAGCAAAGCAGTGGTTTCTGGGGTGGAAATAATGGGAACTTAGGGGAGAAGGTGACCACTGTCTCTTGGCATTTGCGGTAGAGGACATTAAGTTAGAGGTCATATTCTTCTGTGCATCCTGGAGTCTGGGAAAGCCAGGTTCAAAGAGTTATGATGAAAGATAGGCAGGAGCCCATGAAGTAAAATGCTTCAGAGGAGGTAAGCCTAGGACAGATGGAAAAGGCTCAAGAATGAAATTCGGAAGATACAAAGGGAAACAATTCCTGTGAGGAAGAAAATGGTGTGGCTGCATAAGGAACTCCCTAATCAACCAAGATGAGAAAAAGAACCTGCAGCAAAGCCAGGGAACAGAGGATGAATATGTTGAAGGTGGCCTTTGTAAAAAAGTGTCAGGAATGCTAAAATTCCAAATGAGCTGAGACTAGAGAGGGAAGCCAAGTACAACAGAAGTGATTTGTTTAAAAAAAAACCTTTTATTTGATTTGGGTTTTTTTTTTTTTTAGCTCTACTGGGATGGAAAAAAAAAAAAAGATCAAAGAAAGTCTGGGACTGTTGCTTGGCATGAATGGGATGACCATAACTGACAACCTAGAGAAGGCAGAAGTACTCACCTCTTCTTTGGTTGCCATTTTCTCTGCCAATGAAAATTACTTTTGTTCTGGAAACCACGGAACAAGAAAATGACTCACGGGTGGTTGGCCCCCAAAACAGCTATGGAGACAGCAGAGGCTATAGCTGCTCTCAATGAGTCTACTCCTCTGCTCCAGACAAGGAGCAGAGTTGGGCTCTGAAAGAAACAGCAGCTGGGAGGGCTGAGCCCCTGGCAACCATATTGGAGAGGTCACAGCAAATGGCTCAAGAGCAAAGAAGAATTTGTTAATGGCAGGCCACTGAGCACGGCTTCCATTCCCAGAAATATTTTAGAATGGACAAGTAAAGAAAAGGTTGGCAAATGTCTAGAAAGCGAAGTGGGGATGACCAAGAGTCAGTCAGTCTTCATCACGGACACGCCATGCCAGGCCAAACTCAATTCCTTTCCTAACAGGACCACTAGGAAACTAGAAAATAGTAAAGAAGGAAAATGCTGTCAAAATGGTTTACCTGGGTATCAGCCAAGCTTTTGACAAGGCACCTCACACTATTCTTGAGAAAAAACAAAGAAAGACTGATTAGAGGATAACAGAGTAAGATGGAGTTAGAATTGACTGATAGCCAGACCCAGAACAGTTGTTAACTGTTCAGTCAGTGTGACACTGTGAAGTAAAGAAACACTGATTAAGCACCTACTATGTGCCAGGCACTATGTTAAGCACTTGGGATACAAAGAAAGGTCAAAAAGTCCCTGCTCTCAAGGAGCTCCCAGTCTAATGTGGAAGACAACAGTGAAACCAAACCACCAAAGGAGGCTTGGGAAAAGCAGTTTGTACAAGGAAGGGAGGAGTTTACTTAGGATCAAAGGAGGCCAGGGAGCCAGTGCTTAGAGCACAGGAGGAAGGAGCCAGGTTAGGAGGGGTTCGGTACACAAAGAGACCATTTTGTATTTGATCCTGAAGGGAAGAGGGAACCACAGAAGTTTACTGAAGTGAGTAGGCACATTGTCAGACTTGCACCATAAGAAGCTCAATTTGACAGCTCAGTGGGGGATGGACTGAAGTGGAGAGAAACCGAGGCAGGCAGACTCCCCCCCAGCAGTTATTGCAATGGTCCAGTCCTGAGATGATGAGGGCCTGCACCTGGGTAGGGGCAGTGTCAGAGGAGAGAAGGGGGCACATCTGAGAGATGTTGTGGAATCTGCAGATGATATAAAATCGGGAGGGACAGCTCACCAGATGACAAAGACAAGATCTAAAAGGACCTTCCCAGGCTACGATGTCAGACTAAATCTCAGAAAATTAAATTCAACAGGGATAAATGTGAATTTAGTTCTATGCTTGGATGCTATAAATCTTCTTTGTAAGTACAAGAGGAGGAAGGCAATGTGCTGGAAGAAGACGGTGGGGTGTTAAGCTCAATGAGTCAGCAGTCTGACATGGCAATCACAAGAATGACTATGACCTTGGGCTGCATCAAAAGAGACTCATAATTTCTAGCATACGAAGAAGGTGGTGGTCCCACTAACTCGATTCCCATCAGGTGTCAGCTGGGATTCTGTGTGCAGCTCCAGGCACCATAGTTTAAGAAGGGCGCTGATGACCAGCTTGGAGAGGAATGGCAGCCAAGCTGGAGGAGGGTCTAGAATTCCCATCATATAAGGGAAGTGGGCACGTGTGGAATGGAGAACTGAAGAGTTGGGGAAGACTGCATAATCTAAGGATGGGGACAGACAGTGCAAAAACACAGAGATGTCACATATATGGTGACATGGGCTGGTGTGAATGTGTCCGCGAAGGCACGTAATGTATAACGAGACCGGAAAGGGAAGCTGGAGCCAAACAGGAGTCTGTACCTGATCAGAGAGGCAAGAGACAGCCAATGGAGTTCACTGAGCAGGGGAGTGACCCAATTAGACCAGTGCCTTAGGAATATCAGCTTGACAGAGGTGTTGATGATGGATTTGTAGAAGGAAGAGATCTACTTCCATTGTAATTCAAACCCTCTTTTATTTAGAATCACTTATTTCTGAGCTCTTTGCAGTCTGGCTTCCAGCCTCATCGCTCACCTGACACTGACCTCTCCAAAGTTCATCAGGATCTCTGAGCCATCCTCATTCTTTCTGAGTTGTCTGTACTATCTGACATTGTTGATGACCCTTTCCTCCTGGACTCTTAGCCCATCTGTGTTTTCGCTCTGGACAGACAGGACAATCATAACTCCAATTTGCTTCTGTTTTTCAGGGCTGAGTGAACATTAGGGCATTTCCTCCTCGTGCACTCTGGCCAAACTGGCCTACCTGCTGCCCCCAATTAGGATGCAGAGGGTCAGGGTGAGGGGATGTGGAGAGAGCAGGGCACTTGGAGTCAGGAAGTCCCCAGTTCAGATTCCAACTCAGGCCCTGTCTAGCTGGGTGACCTGGGCAAATCGCTTGGGCTCCCTCTGCCTCCATTTCCTCATCTGTAAAACAAGGGCCTCTCTGGCCTCTACAAAGTCCCTTCCAGGTCTCGACCCGTGATCCTTCAACATTCCATCTCCTCCCCACCATCTTTGTGCAGCATGTCCACAGTGACTCAAGGGCCAACTTACACACCACCTCCTGCCCATCCTACACTGCCTCTGTATTGATTTTCCACATAGCCTGTCTTTAGTTATCTGTCAACAAGCTGCATCCTTCTGCCAGAATGGAAGCTCCTCGAGGGGAAGAAATCTCACTACTGTGTCTTCAGTGACACACAGTGCGGCGATGCCTTGCTGCCGAAACGTTTACTATGGGGAATGGATCTCCAGGCCAAAAAGGCTCAAACAAAAATGGCCAACGGTGAGTTCATGCCCCAAACACTCAAGACAGCATGTGAACATGCAGCTCCCTTTGATGAGGGGACGTCACCAAACTCTGCTAAATTACCTTCTCGATATTTAAAAGACAGGTGGTTGTGACTGTCAGATTCTGTCAGTGACTTCTGAGAGATCAGGTGGAGGTATCAGAGGCCTGGAGAAAGTCAAATGTTCTGATTTTCAAAAAAGGAGAGAAGCTGGAGGCTTTGAATTATAGGCCACTGAGCTTGGCTTCCATTCACATGCACTCCAAACTTTATTCTTAAAGGGATAGCTAATAAAAAACCACCAAGAAAAGGAAGCCCCGATCACAAAATGTCAGCGCGGCTTCATCAAGAACAGAATCTTCAGCCTTGTTTCCTTCTTTGACAGGGTTACTGGACTGGCTGTAGAAACCACATGGCACCATGTTGTGCTTGAAGTCAGAAAAGATCTGGGTTCCAATTCTACTTTGGACGCTTCCTAGCCGTGTGGCCCTGGATGAATCGTTCAACCTCTTCTCTGTGCATCAGGCAACTCCCCAGGACTGACTGAATGAGTCGAGGAGAGCTATGACCTGGGCAGAGAAGGGAGCTCCCCATGATGACAAACCAAAGATTTTCTGTTTTACGTATACTCACATTGGACCAACCGACCAAAGGAATGCTCTACATAGAGTTATCTCAATTTTGTAACAAAGTCTATGGTGTTATTCTGGTGCTCAGTCCTAGATGCCATATTTTTAAAAAAATATTGGCATTTAGGGAGGGAGTATAGACAGACAGAGCATTTAATAAGTGCTCATTACTGTGTGCCCTGTGATAAGCATTGAGAATATAAATACAGGCAAGTTAGCTGGTCCCTGCCCGTGAGGAGCTTCCATTCTAATGGGAGAAGCCAACGCTGAAGGGAGCTAGAAGGGGATAGCGAGGGGTAACAATGCATTCCTAGCAGCATGGTGTGGAGATGGCCACAAAGCAGAGCCAGAGAGGGTCACGTCTGAGAGGAGGGAGGAGAAAGATGACCAGAAGGTTGGTGGCCCAGTGTGGAGAGGGCCAGGATGTGGAGCATGTCCACCATGCCATCAGCATGGTCAGAGGCCTGGATGGAGAAGCTGAAGAAGCAATGGCCAATAGCACCTGCCAGCTGTCTTCATGTACACTTGTTTCCCTTGGCCTCAGGGAGAGCCATGGGTATCCAAGGGGTGAAAATCTGATCTCTCTTGAGGCAGAATGGGCCATCTCAGGAGGTCAGCCATTTCCTACCACTGGAGGTCTTGGATCTGAGACTGAATGTGAGATCTGGGAAGAATGCTAGAGTGGGGACTGGGGGCACAGGGACAAAGGATTCCTACTCCAGCTGCATTCCATCTAGGAGCAGGAGGACCCATGAGCTTCCTTCCAGTTCTGAGAGGGTCTAATTCCATAAGCTTTCTTTTGCGGTGGTAGAAAAGATAGACTAAAGAGGGAAGTGACTGGGAATACAAGGAGAACTAGCTAGATGGTTATTATAAGGGTCCAGAAAGAGGTGATGAGGACCTGAGTCCTGAATACTGTGGAGGGTTAGTTGTAAACACGGCAACATTCACCACCTACTTCCATAAATGGTATTATCAGGGACGGTCATGGTTTTTCTTGGAACTCCACCATGAAGTAGATAGAAGAGAAATCACTTCTACCTTACCAGGAACATAATGAACCCCAGGATTAGGGGGGGGGGAGAGAGAGAGAGAGAGAGAGAGAGAGAGAGAGAGAGAGTGAGTGTGTGTGTGTGTGTGTGTGTGTGTGTGTGTGTAGGCTGTATGATCTTTTTTTTTTTTTTTTACCAATTACTAACTGATAGAAACCTGCCATCTCAGTACCTGACAGCTTTCAGTTACAGAAGGTTAGTAAAGGGTGGTAGTTAAGCCTAATTGATCTACTTGGAGTTTATGTGTGCTAACTAATTACATATTTAGAGTACCATTAGCTAAATTAGCACTCTTGACTTGTCTGAAAACTGTGTCATTCTTAGCACCTTTCACTCGATCTGCATTATGGATAGAGTCCCCACAACAAGGAGATCACAGATCCATGGAAGGATCCAAATATTTAGGAGCTAATGAGTTAAAAATCTCTGTATGAAAATCCTTGGGCTAGGCCCAGCTCGACAAAGTAGGTATTTGGCTAAATATTTTTCAACTAAGATTCATTCAAGCCTGCTCTTCTGCTTTCTTGTTCCTAGGCAATCTCTATAAACAGATGAGGCAACAAAGATGGTGATAGTTCCCCAAATTCATTGTTGCTGAGAATTTCAACTAATTTTCATCACCAAAGCACAGCAAAGAAAACATTACCCCAAGTGACTAGAGCAGTTGAGTGGGAAGAGATCTGGATTCAAAGAGACTGAGCCCAAATCTCAGCTCTGCCCCTCACTAGCTGGGTGAAT
This sequence comes from Vombatus ursinus, assembly GCF_900497805.2. NCBI lineage: Eukaryota > Metazoa > Chordata > Mammalia > Diprotodontia > Vombatidae > Vombatus > Vombatus ursinus. The sequence goes on along the minus strand of NW_020954577.1, from coordinate 5,879,422 downwards.
TTAGAAGACAACTCCTGCCCTTCATGGGCCTCAGTTTTCTCATTTGTAAAACAGGTGGGGAATATAAGATGTGCGTCAAAATTTCTTCTGAATCTACTCTCTGTAGTATGATAAAAATACAAAGAAATTCAAAGTCAAATTTTGAAGTCACTTTTCTGTAAGGTTGGGATTTCAATAATGGTGCAAACAGGAATCTTCATTTGGGGTTATTTTGTAGGCTCGAGAAGGATAGAGGAGAAAATTCAGAGTCCCTAAACATCAGAGGCGAGGGTGATTTATTTTTGCATGTGTCAGGATTCCTTTAAGATCTCTTCCAAGACAATGGAACAAGTTTTCCTCTTTACCATTAACACTTGTAGTATGCTAAAAAATTTACAACAAAATTTCATTTTTATGGGACCTATTTCTATAAGTGAAATTCAGAAACTTCATCCAACCAGATAAGCAGTCAATCATGTTTCAATACCTGCAGGAAAGTAAACTAGGAAAAAAGAACCAGGCATCGCCAGTGACCTTGGGTGGCTTCCGCCAGCCTGTATTTTTACTTTTAAACATTCCACAGACATCCTGATCACACTGTCCTTACACTACTGCTCTTGTACCTGAAGAAGTTCTCCTCTAGGATCTTGAAAACCTAAACAGGATGAAAATGCTCCCACTATAGTTCTAGGTATGACAGGCTCTAATTTCTGGGATTTGTATTACTAGCATCCTGAAAAGAACAAGAACAGGTGGTCTTAGGGCACAAAAGTAGAGTAAGTCTGCTTACACGGCATAGCAGGCATTTAAAGCCACTTTCTGTAAACCTGTGCAGGTATCTCCGAGTTAGAAGTGCCCCTGGAACTGTCTAGTCCAACCGAAACCTCACCAACCATCCCCTTCACATCATCCAAGTATCCATCCCCTTCACATCATCCAACTATCCATCCAGCCTCTGCTTAAAGACTCCAGGGAAAACAGCCCATTCTACTCTGGAAGAGCTGGAATTGTTACATCAAGTCTAATCTTCCCCTTTGATTCTCTCACCCCCATTCTTCCTGGTTCTGCCCTCTGGGACCAAGGCCAAGTCTGCTTCTCTGACACATGACAGTCCCTCTTCCAGCTACACAGACCTGATCATCACACGGCCTTTACCATCTCGACCTGGCTGCCCCTCCTCTGAAAACTCTGAGCACTCGATTATCAACAGTGCTCCTAAATGGTGGTGCCCAGACCTGAACTCGCTATTCCAGGTGGAGTCAGATCTGAGCAGAGCAGAGCAGAGAGAAGCACCATTGGTACCTCTATGGTCCTAGCTACTATGCCTTTGTTAACACCGCTTAACAGAGCTGCTTAACACGGCACTAGGCTTCCTGGCGGCCAGATCACTTTTCTGATTCATTTGGAGCTCAATGTCCACTAAAAGTACCATTTCCTTCTGAGATGAACTCTTGTCTAGTCACACCTCCCCCATTTTATACTCCCAAAGTTGATTTTTCACCCAAAGGTGACAAGTAACATTTTTCCCATTAAATTTCATCTTGTTAGATTTGGACAAATGTTTCAGGCAGTCAATATTTTTTTGAACTTTGATTCTGCCATTCAATGTGTTAGCTATCCCTCACAACTTAGTGACATCTGCCAATGAGCTTTGAACGTCACCTAAGCCTTTATCCATGTCACTGACACATGTTAAGCAATACAGGTCAAACAGAAATCCTGGAGGCCTCCCTCCACTGAAGACCTTCTCCCTCTCTGAAGACCACTTCCTAAGAGTACTACTGACTGGCACACAGGCCTCCATCTTCGCCACTAGAAGAGCATCAGGGATTTTGTTAAATGTTTTGCTAACGGCTAAGTAACTCTATTTGGGGCATTCCTCTGTTCCACCAGTCTAGCAACACTGTCGAGAAAAGAAATGAGGTCAGTCTGACTCTTAGAAGTGTGCTTGGTGAAGCCAAGGGCAAAGGCCTATGATCTGCTCAGGGTAGGCACCTTTTCCACAAATACAAGCTGCACAGGTTCCGTAACCAAGACTGTCTTCAAGAGCTGCTGCAGTTTGATTCCAGAGGACACATGATTAATTGTGCTCCCCTCCTCCTGAGAAAGAGGCGATGAACTGGAAGTGAGATGGAGCCATATTTTCAGGACACAGCCAAGACAGGAATTGGTTCTGCTTCACAGTACCTCTCTGTTCAAGTGTTTTTTTTTCCCTTCTTTTTCAGAGGGGGAAAGGGGTATGAGTGTCATGCCCACTTAGTTTAGAAGCCCCAGGAGGGCAGGGCCCAAATCATACCCAAGGGGTGAATAATGGAGGTGTCCCAAAAGTTTTAGTGCTTTTCTAGGCTTTAAACGCTTAAAACTACACTAGCCTTCTGGACACCATGAATGTCCCTAAGCATCTATCATGGTGTTGTTAGACACTAAATAATCACTTGTTCACCTAACCCGAATTCTACCAGCCCAACCCTACAAAGCTGACCTTTTAAAAGCATAATCACACTGCCTCCAACCCCTCCATACCACAACACTGGTTCACAAGCACAATGACGTGCTAGCTTCCCTCCGGGTGAGCCCCCTCCTGGCACGTCGTCATTGCTGTCGCCATGCACCCAGGCCTGGCTTTGTAGGCTAGTCATTCCTGCTCCTGCTTCCACACACTCTGTCAGCTGCCAAGGGCACCCCTGCTCTCTGGCCAAGCAGGGCCGAGGACCTTGTGGAACAAGGTTCTACTTTCACCCTGACCACATCTTTACAAATGGCTTCCCAGTCAGAAGACCAACCACTCTGGCAGGTATCCATCTTTCGCACCATCAGCTCCTTCTACTTAATATGTGCTCAGGAGAAACTGGTTGATGATGATTCCCTCATCTTCAGGTAAGTCGATACAGACGCCATCTCAGATACACCAAAGTCATCCCCCACAGACATGGAGCCAACTGGTGGTGTCAGGGATAGAGCACCCAGCCTGCAGTCAGGAAGACCTGGGTTCGTTCTGCCAACAAACATTTATTAAGGACCTACTATGCACTAGGCACTGTGGAAAGCACTAACGGATACAAAAAGGGGTAAAAGACAGCCCTTGCTCTCAAGGAGTACACAATCTCAAGGGAGATATTTATAGAAATGTAAAGTTATCCTGGATAAGGAGAGAGGAGTTAATCTATATTGTCAATGTGTTTAAAAAAAAAAACAATAATGAGAGAAACAAGTAAACAAATACACACAAACAAGCTACAGGATAAATAAGAAATAACTGAGAAAAGGAAAATACTAGGAAGGAAAAGCTTCCCGCAGAAAAATGGAATTTTAGGAGAGACTTAAAATAAGCCAGGGGAACTAGCAGGGAGAAAGGAGGAACCTAGAGGACAGCCCAAGAAAATGCCGGAGCCAAGCCAGGGAGGGTCCTGTTGGTGGAACAGTCACAAGGCCGGTGCCACTGGACCAAAGAGGACGTGGTGTGGAGCAAGGGCAAGAAGACTGCAAAGGTAGGAGGAGGCCAGGTTGTGAAGGGCTTCAAACACCAAGCAGAGGATTTTGCATTTGATCCCAGAGATGACAAGGAGCCATAGAATTTTACTGAGTGGAGCTGTGTTTGTGTGTGTAGCACACTTGGACAGATGTTTTAGGAAAATCACTTCAGTGAATGAACAGAGGCTGGACTGGGGCAGGGAGAGACTTGAGCAGGCAGACCCAACCACAGGCCACTGCATCAGTACAAGGGTTAGGGCGTGGGCGCCTACGCCAGGGTAGGGGCAGTGGCGGAGGAGAGAAGGGGGCACATTCAAGAGATGTTGCAAACACAGACTCGACAGGCTTGGCCACAGATCGGATATGGGGAATGAGAGACAATGATGAACCCAGGAGGACTGGGTTGTGAGCCTGAGGGGCTGTAAGGATGACATTGCCCTCTTCACTAACAGGGAAGGAGGAGAGGGGGAAAGAGAGTTTAGGGAAAAGATAATTCTGTTCGGGACATATTGAGCTCAAGATGTCTACTGGACATCCAGCTGGAGATGTCTTAAAGGCAGCTGGAAATGTTAAATTGAAGGTCAACAGAAAAGTTAGGACAGGGTAAGTACATCTGAGAGCCATTAGCATAGAAATGGTTCAGGTCCAGCTTCAGACACTAACTAGCTGTGTGACCCTGGCATTTAACCTGTTTGCCCCAGGTTCCTACCTCTCTAAAATGGCGATAATAATAGCATCTTCCTCCCAGGGTTGCTGTGAGCATCAAAAGAGAAAATATTTGTAAAAAGAGCTTAGCACAGGGGCTGGCCATAGGAGGTGCTACAGAAATGCTTATTCCCTTCCTCCCCTTTCCAAAACTTAGAAGATCTCTATGACAGTGACCTCGACCATATCAGGGAGTTAATACTAATATCTTACAGTCTGTGGCTTTATAAAAGTTCTTCTAGATCACCCAAAGTAGAGAAACAGAGGTTCACGGAGAGAATTAGGTAACTGCCTCATTATGGTCCAAAGACCAATGAGAACAGATTGACAATGACAATCCACATGGCCTTCACTGTGGAGGCAAAGTAACTCTGGTTTGTTCATTCATTAGGCATTTACTGAGAACCCAATCTATGAAACATCCTATGCTAAGTCATGCAGGAGATTCAAAGATGAATAAGGCACATTTTCTGTTCTCAAGGAACACAGAATCTACTACAGGAATAAAAATATGTACCCTCAAAACTCTAACACATGGCAGAAAAGTTGAGAGCTACAAGAAAGAAGATGGAAAATAACCATGGAGGTTCATAGGGATTATTTCTGCCTAGTGACAAGGGGAGACTAAAGAAGGTTTCAGGAAGAGAGAGTATCAGAGCTAAGTCTTGCAACTCAACTCACATGTAGACAGGTAGAGGTAGATGGAAAGGGATGGCTCTTTTAGGGGAGAGAACCACATACACACACAAAAGCATGGAAACAGCAAAAGTGCAGGACGTATCTGGGGACCCTTAGTCGTCCTGTCTGGTTAGAAGGTGGGAGCACAGTACGAGAGAAAAATGAAAGGTGGGGGCCAGGCATAAAGGAGAAGGCTTTATATCCCAGGCTAAGGCAATGGTGAACTAGTAAAGATTTCTTAGCACAGGAACACCATGAACAAGGCTATGCTTAAATGCAAAACAGGACAAAGCAGAGGAGATAATGGCTGTGGGTCCCTATGTTCCTGCTTCATGTAAAGTGCTTACCCTCCTTTTTGAGTAAAAATAGATTACAGTTATCTGCCTCTAAGGAGACAACACACCTGTGCACAAACCTAGTCTATCTTCTGGCTGTGTGACCTATCCTCATGTAGCTACTCTAGCATTAATGAAGAGAATACAGCTCTTCGCAAACAGTGGGGAAGGAGGCCTGCATTTTCCTGAAGGCCTACAGGCTGGGCAGGTGGGGCAGAGCCAGCAAGCCAGCAGCAGCAGCCCCCATGAATCCTTTGCCATCATGCTGGCTGGCTCAGCTCAAGGGGCCCACAATGGGATTACTTAGCCTATGTCGCAGAAGTCCAATTCTACTCAATGCCTTTAATCTGGGAAGCCTGAGAAGAGCCTTTTGATCCCTGGAAATGGGAAGCCAAGTTACTGTGAAACTGGGGAGTGAGGAAAGCAGAGCAAAGGTCCCAAGACTGGGTGCGAGGAAGGCCCTGGATGAGGAACCCATGAGCAGGAGGAGAGGAAGACAGAAAGTAGCCAACAGAAGGAGAAAATCACCAGCCACCCATACCTGAAGATACAGGACGGGAACTTTTAAAGTCTCATTTTTAAAAAAGGACTTTTTTTCAAATGCTGTTTTGGCCCAAGAACTAAAAGGGGGTGGGAGGTGGCAAAGTTAATTATTTCTCATAATCAGTAATTAAGATTAGATAACAAAGCCTTTGGCAAATAACTATTCTAATGATAGAGGACCAGCAACTCGGGAAATAAAATAGTGCATTAGCATAACGGTATATGCAAAATACACAGAGCCACTGCCACAGTTAACTTGGCACTGAATGATTAAATAGGAATTCATAATTAGAAAAATCCACAATGTAATTTATTGGCCCTTCCCGACTGCTCTGGTTCATTAGGAGCTGATTACCCAACAGTGACCTCTAGTGGCCCAAAGCTTTCTACTGCCACATTGCTTCTCTTAAAGAGACAGCTCAGATGGACTGTTTTAACCTAAATAGCAGTTAATTTGAAAAGTGGATGTTTTTTCAAATATGTTATCCTGTTCAGTTCAACTTCCTATTCTTCCCACAAAATACATTATCTACATCAAATATAGTGTTGTTAAATGTTCACCTACTTAGAGCAAAAAATTATTAACTTATTCATTTACTGTATGTTATGCTGGAAGTTTATTTTTTGCTATTGGAAAACTGGCATTAAATGTACTGTCCGGGTAGAAGAAATAACACTAGTTTTAAGATTATATTTCTGTTAATATGTGTTGACTGATCATTAACACATGGAGGATACTAAAAACATGCTTTAAAATATCTAGTGAGAGCCTAGTAAATCCAAGGTAACATTTACAGAAGTATATGTAAAAGGTCAATTGATGGACCGCAGTAAAAATGTACCTCATTAATTACATTTTTATTTCAGAAAAGCTCTACATGCACATCTACCACGAGAATGAAACTGCGATTCACATTACAGGCCAGGGCCTCCCATGGCCAATCTTTGCCTTAAAAGTAATTCATTTATCTTTTAAAAGTCATCTATGTGCCTGTAAAAGTAACATAAGAAAAAAATTAAAACCCAAATTACAAGTACATTGCTTTCATTTCTTGCATTTCAGGTAAACTGGTTGTTAAAATGTCTATTCATCAGAGCTTAAACAGGAGGCTGAGAATTTCAAGAGAAGAATTTTGGTTTTTATAGAAAACAGATTTTCCCTTCTCCCTGCCCCCAAACCAAGGCTAGCTCTCTGAACAAGGGCCACATCTTTAGCATCCCTGAATGATATAGTTAAGCCTCCAATAAATCTAAGGTAGAAACAAAAAGAGAAGGCTACACAGCTCCTTCATTTCCCATTTCTGTAGAGAGAACACGGATGTTAGATTCCAGTTGTTTTCAGCGATGATTTAATATAGTGGCTGGATAATGAGCTGGACCTTCTGCAGCAACTGAATCACCATTTAATGCTATTATCAACAGTTCATGACCCACCAGCACGAAATGTCAACCTGATTAATCTAAATGCTGCTGACCTCAAAAAAAAGCCCCTTACCCCTCCAGCAGAAGAGTTATTAACACCTATTGTTCTCCAATATATAAACACATAATAAAGCAGACCTCTAAGGAAAACAAGGGAATCTTTTCAGAGAAAATGGTAGATTTAGGTAAAATCTGAGTCAAGCAGGTAAGGCGAAAAGTCACAAAGTGACATCTAATGCTAATCAAACAAGACTAACTGCCCCCCACTCCAAAATCGAAAGCTTTATTTACATGCTCTGCATCATTAAAAATTTCTCTTTAGAAATGTTTACAGCTCCTGAAACACACTCAAATGGCTTCATTATAAAAGTCATAAAGAGTAGCTTTAGTAATATTCATCTTCAATCTACTACGTCTTAGACACAAGTATCTAAAAACACAAGGATTATTCTGGCAGGACCATACAAATACCAGTGTCTGCATCTCTCCTTCCCGTCCCCTGCGCAGGCCAGGAGTGAAAGACACTGGTGAAGAATAGTTTTTTTCCTCAATGCCGATGGAACGTTTTTCAGAATATACTAGTTTTGAAAAGATAAAAACCACTGAAAGGCCTGTACATTTCAGAAGAGATCACTGAAAAACAGTTATAAAACTCCTATGAGGTCATGGAAAAGCACACATCTTACAAGCAAGTTTCAGAGGGGCTCATTAGGGTTTAAATTAGACAGCTGATATCTGGTTAGGAACAGAATAAATATTTTTTTTTCATTACAGTAAGCCTATTGTAAAAATTACTATTTTTTGAACTATATAAACCTGGACACTTAGAAAAAAATTAAGCTTTGACTAGAACAGCTAGACTATATGAATTTAACATTCAGTTACTCAAAAGGAAACTGAGAATGGAATCTTTAAAGTAAGCATTTTGGTAAGGAGGAATACAAGTCAAACTAATCTATACTTGATTACTCATTTTTTAAAAGCTACTACTTTATACATGTTTTATATAGCTCTTTAAATGACAAATGATTTTTAATGATAATTAGCCACCAATATCTGTGAAAGAACTAATTTTGTACATATTAATTATAATTAATATAATAATATATACTAATTATATATATGTTAATTTTCTCAAAACAAATCTGTTACTATGTGAATTAAGGTCAGAAATTAATTTTTAAAATTTTGATCATCTGACATTTAATACTTTGATGACAACTGATACCAATTACATTACTTTTTTTTAAAAAATAGTTTCTGGAATAATAAGTTTTTAAAAAATCTCAACTGATCTAGAAAATCATCAGATAGGATTCTACATCTGATTTTCACATTCAGGATTCCTTTGCTATGGCAGGGCACAGAAATGATCAAGAAGACAGCACATAAACCACTCTTCACATCAGCAATTATTCATACCAACCAAAGAATCTGGATGCCTCATTTACCCACCCTGACTAAGCATAACCAGTCAGCATCCACTCACCAGGGGACTGGAGGGTCATACTCAGTACACAGATGTCAGGTCAAGTCTCTTCTCCATTTACCCATTTAAATCTTACTTCTGTTTTAAGTTCATTTCTTCCAAAACAGCTTCTTTCCTTTTTCATAGATTAGGTATCTTTGGGGGAAATAAATAAGACATAGTCTCCATTCCTATCTTGGAGTTAAAAACATTAACATTATTTTGAATTGCAGAAAATTAAAAGGAATCCATTCCAGACTGACTTTATTTTTCCTATCTGCCCTCAATTAAGAATCCTATTTTTCCACCAATTTAATTAATCTCAAGAAAAAGAGAGAGAGAGAGAGAGAGAGAGAGAGAGAGAGAGAGAGAGAGAGA
>NW_020954577.1:5655078-5870433 GCF_900497805.2 Vombatus ursinus | reverse complement strand
GAGAGAGAGAGAGAGAGAGAGAGAGAGAGAGAGAGAGAGAGAGAGAGTAGGAAGTGGTATCTTCTCTAAATCACAAAAGGACAAGAACAGATTTGCTCTGTGTGGGTATAATTAGGAGGATGGGGTAGGGTGGGACAGGGGAGTTCAGACCATTGTCCTTCATTCTAGAAGAGGATCTAAATGACACCACTATGCTAGAGTCAAGTTTCAATGTGTCTGACTGTGGCTGATCAGGCCAATGTGAGCTCGGAATGTTGTACCACAGGTCGGGCACAAACAGTCCACGTCAACATTTAGGGTGGTTTTTCTCAATCTGTGCATCCCGTGTTTCCTCTGAGCTGTTTCAATTCTGTTTTGCTCGTAGAGGACAGCACCTTCTCTGATGTGGGCATATTGGCACATTCATTTTTGCTGTTAGAACAGACCAGAATAATTACAGCAATATTAGATACCCAATTCCTCCTTGATTCTAAGGTGCCTTATCTTAGGCTCCTCTCATAACCTGAAACTGTGAACACAGGTCAATCACATCTATGTTAAGGCATTCATTGGGGGGATTTGGGGTGGGGGAGGTAGAGGAAAGAGAGGAGGATTTCTATGTGTTGCTGATTTTTTCTTACTGGGTTTCTAAAAGGGCAGGAGAAAACTAAGTAAGAAAACACTGAGCCAAGAATCCATTTGTAGGTATACTTTGCTTTATGCTATATAATGTTATTCTGACACACTGTAGGACAATCAGATTTCTTCCAATCCACTGACTCAAATTGCAATTTCAAAGATTGGTTAATTATTGAGCTGTTGGAGGGGCAACATAGCATAGCAGAACGAGCAGTGGCCTTAAAGTCAGGAGGGCCCCGGGTTCAAATCCTGCATCTGACACATACTTTGTGATGATCAACAAGTCATTTAACCCCCATTGAGTCTCAGTTTCCTTATCTGTAAAATTGAGGCCTGTAGTACCTACTTCACAAGATTCAATGCACTGATTAAGCACCAAGTATACACTGGCCTTGGGGACACCAAGAGTCCCTGCCCTGACCAAGCTTACATTCTAGAGGATTCGAAAAACGTTGTGAATCTACTTCCTCCACGCAGTCAAAGCCCCATTATTCCCATTATTCCCTCAATTTAGGTACCTGGGGGAGGAGTAGTGGCAGAGGCTTTATACAGCCAGCATAAAGCCTTGGGGGATTATGTCCTGTGGGCTACATGAAGGTCAAGAGCAGAGAGCTAGAGCCCAAAGGGAGCCAGCTGTGAGGTGACCTGGCCCAGCTCTGGCAGGAGATCCCCAGAGCGCAGTGCCCAGCCCAGTCTCGCAGGAAGTACATAGAGAAGACTGCCCTCAAGGCCTCTGAGGCTGACCACACGGTATTTCCCACCTCTCCACACTGTCTCTCATTAACACATTTGCCCCATGGGCCATATTGGTTTAAAAAACTCTCAGAATGGTTGTGGGCCTCAAGTGAGATAACATGTAATGTGCTACCATCATCATCATCATCACCATCCTCATCACTAACTGTCCCAGCCTTCTCAGTATAAGAGCAGGTAAAGGATGCACCTTCCTGAGAAGGGCCTTTCCCAGAATGTCACTGGCAACAACAATGGCACGCTAAGCATCTGGTCAGAGCTTCGAGGACACAAATGGTTCACCAAGCTTCTGCATTCATACCCTCCCCTCTTTAGGGGGCACCTGAGAGTTTCCACCACCACCCCACCAAGCTAAGTCTTCACTATGGAGAGGCATGAGGCCCCTGCCAGGAGCAGACAGGCCTTCTAGCTCAGCCGCCTCCTTTCACAGAGATGCCCATGGAGGGGATGGGATTTTCACAAGGTGACACCTCAAGGCCATGACCGAGCAGGGACTGAAGGTCAGTGACATGAGTCCAGCTGAGGCACATTCCTGCCTCTCGATTCTTCTTCCTGTAATTGTGTCACTCAAGGCCACAAAGGTTATGGGGTGGCCCAAGGTCACATGGCAAGGTATTGACAACAATGACGCTGGAATTCTAGCCCAGTGCATGATCTTACATCTATAAGCTTCCTTTTAGGACAGATAAGTGGCTGGGAGCTTTTGTGTATAGTGAACATTTTTAATTGAATTTATTTTTCAATATAGGAGCAGAGGTAGCAAAAGGACTCAAATGGTGAATCTTATTGTAAAATGAATACCTGTTTAACAAATGTAATTTCTCTATTTATAATGGGTTTATCTAAAACAGGGTATGCAAAAGTATAAAGATTTCCTAGTCCTACATTTCACCACTTGAAATCCTATCTCCTCTTCCAGACTTAGATCAAATATGATTTCCTTCAAGCAGAAGTTTTTGATCTTCCCAGACACAAGCGACCCTCCCTTCATTTGGACTCTTTTAACACTGAGTATTTTGCCACTGACTCTATATTATATATGTGACATGGTTTACTTGTAGTGGATTACGCACTTTTAGAGAAGAAACAGTAGTTATATTTGCACTCTTCCTACCCCATCCTTCTACACTGCACATAAAAAACAACAACTCTACAATAAATGTATTATATACTAGAACACAGGTAGTCTACAATTATAAATCCTCTCTGGATTTTCCACTTAGTGATTTAATGAGCTGAGGAGAACCCTGACACTAATACTATTGCCTTCTGCCTTCATGGACATACTACATGCATATGCTTATGGGGAAAAAAAGGAAAGAAAGTATAAAAGAGGAGATGAATAAGGAGTACACTCTACAACTGATTAAACCGTGTTTCATCAATCATAAGCTCACAGACTTAGAGTTGGAAGGTTAAAAATTCATCATAAGTTTACTTCTTTTTGGTCTAATATCCAACATTGACTGGGCCAAACAATGTGGGGCACAATCAGTTCATAATCCTCAGTCTGTCTCAGCAGAATGTGTATAAAAATGACTGGTATCCATTCAACTGAAGGTATCCTAATGGCAGTATTAGTAGGGAGTAAAGAGGCTTTCACAAATGATATTCAACAATGGTGCATATCTTTACCATCTCAAATCGGACTTAAAAGAGTAGAGAACATAAGCTCCCATTCTGTTTAATTTCTGCTGATTATGAAAAAGTATTTGTTCAACAGAACAAAATGGTGCATGAAGAGCTCTTTTACTGAAAAGTATCTCCTCTGTATACATCAAGATCATTCAGTCTTCCTTGGAAGATGTGACAGCTGAAAAAGCCCTGCTAAATGACCTTCCCCTCTAATGACCATCAAGCGTGGCACAAAATAAAAAGAATGCATGTTCACCAAAGTATTTGCCAATGTGACAGAGGAAATGCAGTGCAGAGTCCTTGTGACAAGGGGATTCCCTATAAATGGTGAGGGAGGATACTCCTGTCTATGGGTAACAGGGTGCTGACCATGTCAATGCCCACTGCTGAGTGTCCTGGAAGAAATCTATACCTCAAATAAGTCTGGCTGGTCCACTCACCAAGGAAGATCAAATGAAGATTGTCCAATATCATGTGTCTGTGTTTATCTGGGATAGACAATACAAATGTACAACCAGCTGGGCCCAGAATTAAAATGGAGGTGGAGAGCAAGTGGGATGGTTTTGGGGACACTGCAAATCACTTTTACTGACCTCGAGTTTCCTCTAAGAGCAAAGGCCCATCTTTTCAAAACAAATATTTTGCAATATTGCTGGAACACCAAGGTGTCTGACAAACTAAAGATAAGCATCATATAAAAGGTCATGAAAAGATGGATGGTGAGTGTGAGCAGGCTGAAGCTATGACCAAGAAAGACCCTTAAGGACAGAAGTAAAGCTTATCGTCGAGGAACTTTATGATAAAGAAGATGCTCTGTCATGTGGCAAGAGTAAGGAATGACAAGTGGGTGGATCATGAAAGGGTCCCCACGGAACAGGTGCCATGTTAAGGGAAAACGAAGAAGGCCTCCAGCAGGTTGAGTGGACCTCCTTTGGGGTGGCAAACTTCTGGAAGGACATGAACAAGAGTCACACAAGATGGGCTGGCACTGTTGGAGGAAACTCTTAAATCAAGGAGATCACAGACCCATTGTAGTACTGAGGATGTGGCTCCACAACAAAAAACTTTGCTGAATGGCCCACCAAAGGGGTTTTCCAACTCTCATGGAGGTGATCCAGCATGTCTGAGTCAAGGAAGGCCCCCTTCCAGGATAATGAGATCCTGACCTTCTTGTTTGCAGGTGACATGGTACTGATTACATGAAGTTCCAGAACATGGCAGAGTTTTCTAAGTGAGATCTATAATTACTCTAAAGAGTTTGGCCTAGCTATATACAAAGGAAATTGTCCAGACTATTTCATGCAGTCAAATGGACAATCTATATGAATTATGCATATACGAAATGAACTATGTTGTTTATATGTGTATATACATATATTGGACATTCTAAATGGACAATAATTTGAACAAGAAGAGAACAGACTGTCTTTGCTAAGTTACTTCCCTTCCTTGAAACAAATGAGTATTTATACAGTGTTTCTGAATAGCTAAGAGTCATGGAAAGCCAAGGTTTCTGGAGAAATGAAACTGGAGACAGTACAAAGAGAAACAAAGGGGTGCAGATTGGGCCTGGGTAGGCTGTACCCCATTATAAATGAGGAATTACCGAAGAGAAGTGAAATTTTAAAGAACACCAAGGAAATGAATAAGTGGGAAAAGAAGCTGGCATGGTTACATGATAAGAGATGGAATGACCAATAAGCAGCCCCCACACTCCACTCAGGAAAGCAATGAAAGCCCCAGCACTTTCGAGAGAACTCCTGTGGCCAACTTCACAGGAAGACATGGATGAGGGTCCTGCAGGATGGGTAGGCATGAAGGGGTGGCAAGCTGCATTGTTAATGAGAATATTCATGTCAATGAGATCTCAGATCCATTTGAATTTTGGAGAGAGCCAGAGGCACAGCATGTTTTTCTATGATCACAAGCACAGATTTAGCACCAGAAGGGACTTTAGATGTGAACTAGTCCAGCTTCTCATTTTACAGATGAGGAAACTGAGGTACAGGTGATGTGCTTGAGGCCATACAGGTCCTGTAAGTGGCAAGGCCAGGATGTGAACTCAGATCCTCTAACTCCGAGCTCATCACTCTTTCTAACACACCACTAAAATTGTTAATTTAAATAGTTCTCGGATTCTATCACTATTACAAAGTCATTTGCAAACAATGATGCAGTGAATAGAGTTGTCCCTAAGAGTCAAGGAACCTCCCTCACTCAGCCATTCAGACACTGCTACTTGTGAAATGAGTAAGTCACTTGGCCTCAGTTAAAAATAATCATCAGACTTGCACTATTTCACAAGGTTGTGAGACAAAGCTCTTTGCAAACCCAAATGCTGAATGTATCTGAGGCAGTATGATTACCAACTCCTCTTTCTCATCCTACATTTGCTAGGGGTCAGATAGAAGTGGTCCTGGGACCAGCTGCCATCATATGATTCCTTTATATTTAATGGCCTCCAAACTACTGCCCAGCTGGATTAAACAGCCACTTGTTGTAATGAAGAAAAGGTACTGAGATGTTAACGTACCTTACCATATTCCCAGGTGATTTTCATTTTTTCTGCCTTCTATTCTGAAAGTTTTTGTTCCCCATAGCTTTGGTAACATCTATTAAAAACATCCTTAAATTCTGATGGAATAATATTGTCTGAGTGACTGGGGACAACAGTTCTGTCTGTGGTAATGGTTCACTTCTAGTATGGTTTATTAAATGAATTCTCAAGCTATTTTGAGGTCTTCGTTTGTAGAATGGGGATTTGTCTGTTGCTTTCTAAAGGCTGGAGAACTTCTGATGGCTAATTCTAACTTCTAGGTCATGTCTTGTTAGGTATCTGATTCACGCTAAAATTTTGCAACCCGCAGGGATGTCAGATGGTTTTTACTGTTTTCTTGTATAATTTGCATTAATCATTAAGTCTGGGATTCTTAGGATAATCCATGTGTAATTTCTGGTGGGAATGATCTGGTCCTCAATTGCCATTATACATCCTCTTACTAATAATAATAACATTGCAAGACTCCCAAGATCTATTTATTTTAAATAAATGGTCCCAGATAACGAAACACATTTGCTTTCACTTGGCAGAAGTGAGGTGTCATGGGTGCTGAATGTTGAATACACTGACAGTCATTCTGTCAATGGGTTTTGCTTAATAGTTTTTATTTGTAGTGAGGGAAAGTTCAATGGGAAGTTCAATATTAGGAAATAACTGTGGTGTAAGGGGCAAACAGAATCAGTAAAACAAATAAAATAAAATAAAGAGTTACTCCAGTGCCAATGATGCTTTAGATTGGAACTGGATGACGACTGACCCACATGGAAAGAAAACTTCTCCAGACCTTCCCAAGCTGAGGACCTACCACCTGGCCCTTTGCTCCAATACCTCTGTCCATCCAGTCTGTAAAATAGCACTGCTACAGCTGCAGAGTTTTAGACTACTCAGATAAGGGAACACACACATGTACACACTGACCCTCATCTCTGCGATAAATGAGATACACCATCTCACAATAACTGAGGTGAATGGAAACAGCTTTCCTCATTAGACTCTGAAGGGTGGGAAAGACCCCAAATTAGCAGAATGAAATGGAAGCTTTTTTTGACATCGTAGTGTCAGAGATTTGAAAAGGTCCAATCAAATTCAGCAGGAGAAAATCCACCAGTTGCAACAGCCTGAAATGGACATTTCTCAATTAAAAACAAACCACGATGTAACTGACTTGGTACGATCTTCATTTTGCCTCCAACACCAGAAGCCCTTTTCCATCCTCAGCTCTGATACGCGCTGGCACCACTTTCCCTTACAGAAGGGGAGGGGAAATAACAAACACAGGGAGAATTTTTTAACACCTTTCTGGAACGTCATTCACAGAGACAACGGAAGGAAAACCAATTTAAGGCAATGAAAAGATAACAGAAGTTCACAGCTCCACGCATCCCGCAGCAGCCAATCTTGTTGGAACTTCTCCAGAACTGCATCAGTCTCTTGTCATCATTCTCACTCAGCCTTCTGACTGTATTTTTAAACACACCAGGACAGGGGTGAGGAACCTGTGGCCCTCGAGGTCCTCAAGTGTGGCCCTCTGACCGAATCCAAACTTCACAAGACAATCCCTTCACATGTGGCCTCGAGGCTGCAGGCTCCCCATCCCTACACTAGGAGTTGGATAGGTGATTTTCACGAGCAATGCAGATCATTCCAATATTCAGACGCCCAGACGTACCAGCCTACTTCTGTTTTCCAGGAGGGTGTGAGACCATCCAATCAGCAATATTGCCTCAGGTTCTCACCCCTTTTGGGCAGGTCACTACCCCTCATCTGAACAGAGGAGAACAACTTCTAGCAACCCAACAACTTCCCACTCAGATCCAGTCATTTCCTCACAGCAGTCTGCTCGGGTAGACAGTAAAATGAACGAACATGTACAATGCGGGGTTTGGACTGGTTTGCTAAGGCTCTTCCAGTTCCGTGGTTTTGTTCTACAGCATCACATCGTTGCCAGAGGCCCTCTAAAGCTTCCCTAACCTTAGCAATGATAATAGCATTTAGTCCACAGCAACAATTATTTCATGTTACCCAAGCAATAGGTTAAGAGCAGTAGAACAGAAAATAAATACCCCATACACCACTGCCTGACTGGCATCATTTCACAAACTGATTTGTAAATATATTATAAAAAAAACCCCACCTAGCATCGAAGAAATTCTACTCTGTTGTCTTTGGCCAATTTCCCATTTATAACATTGTTCTGAGGACCTAAGTACTCACTGTTTCACTTAACACGTGGTTTTTGAGGAATCAATTCATAATCCTGGGCAAGATTTACTATACCCCAACCATATGGGACCATGCAACAGGGCTATTCTGAGGGTCTGAAACAGAATTCATTACATAGGAACTCATAGTAATGCAATTGTTTTCTTTAAACAAGACTCCATAAATCTCAAGTCAGAAAAGAAAAAATGTTTTGGCATCAGGTCTAAAATGCCAGTGAACAAAAATTAGGATAATGGTAACATTTCCCCTTTTGTCTTCACCTAGTTAAGTACTCCTTCAAAGTGCCACCCCCTGAATTGTTTTACATACAGTAAAGTGTTGCTAGAGCCATTAGAATTGGTGTTTCTCTCTCATTACTTAGCTGTTTCCTTCTCACCCTTTAGGTGAGATTAGAAAAGCACTGTTCTATTTGGAATTATGCCCAAATATTTATAGCAGCTCTTTTCTGGTGGCAAAGAATTGGAAATTGAGAGGATGCTCATCAACTGGGGAATGGCTGAACAATTTGTGGTATAAGATTGTAATGGAATATTAATGTGATACAAGAAATGATAAGTTAGATGCTCTCAGAAAAACCTGGAAAGACTTATATGAACTGATGCAAAGTAAAATGAGTAGAACCAGGAGAACACTGTACACAGAAACAACAATATTCTAAGATGATCAACTGTGAATGACTTAGCAATTCTCAGTAATACAATGATTCAAGACAACTCTGAAGGTTTTAGGATGAAAAATGCTGTCCATCCCCAGAGAAAGAACTGAGAGTGTCTAAATACATATCAAAGCATACTTTTTTTAAACTTTCTTTTTCTTGAGTTTTTATTTTTTTTTTATAATATGACTAATATGGGAATGTTTTACATGACTACACATGTATAACCTGTATCAAATCACTTGTCTTCTCAATGAGGGGATGGAGAGGAAGGGAGAGAATTTGGTACTCAATTTTAAAAACAAATGTCGAAAATTGTTTTTATATGGTAATTGGGGAAAAATAAAATACAAAATTTATTTAAAGTGCTCTGTGTTCCTGGCCTCCAAACACACCAAGATTGACAAATAGTAAGGTATTACTACTGAACTACAAGAAAACCAGAAATGTGTACTGAGAATGAAAAGCACTAAGTTCTTCCACTCCAAAATACAGATAATCAAGAAATTCATTCTATTTCAAAGAAACAAAACTGAGCGATGACCCTTACATTGTGTACCTCATGCAGTCAAACTATAAGAAGTAGCAATAAGAGGTAAGTCTTCAGTAACAAAGGTCATAACGCCAAAGTAATAAAAAGGTGAGAAGCTTCTAAAAACACACAACAAAGATCCCAGTGACCCCTAAACAACCGACTAAGGACCAAGGCTCTTACTATCCCTCAATGGATCTGTGCCCTGATCAGTTTCGGTCTTGCTTCCAACACTGCAGATCCTCATTTCTCCATGTCCTCTCAGAGGTTCACCCCACATACCCATGGCCTTCCTCGCCTTCCCTGACACCATGACGGTACCAGCAGCACATCCAGGCTGTCATCAGCCTTTCTCACTCCCTCCGGATGGGGCCTATCGTCTCTTCTTATCATACACTTCCTTGATGACACCATTATTCTCTGACGTTCCTCATCAGTGACGTGTTGCTGCTTACTCTCGTTGAACAGGCACCCCTCCGTTGTGCTCCATAAGATATCTACGTCCTGTTGCCATAGAGCAACACAAATAGAACGATGGTTACAAAGAGAAGGGCTTTGTTTCCATGGGAAGCTGAGGGTCATTAAAAGAACTCTGCAATCTCCCCCAAGAAGTCTAGCCCTGGACTGCTCCTCCTCCTCCTCCTGCTGCTGCTGCTGTTCAACCCCAGGCCCAACTTCTTAGGTAGCAACAGTAAGAATACAGCCCGTCTCATTTGCTGTCCAAGACATCCATATCAATGGGAAAGTTGTATAGGCTTCTGGTCCCAATGCAGGCCATAACGCTGGCAACAGACATTCTTCATCCATGGAGTCTTTCTTGTGTCAATGGCAGGTCAAACTCTTTTTGGTAGTCACAGATCTTTCCCGTGAGGTTCTGCACCATCTAAGGCTTGACACAATCATCCATAAACAGGGGCATCTGAAGACCACACTCTTCACAGAGAACCCTCTTCAACTTTAATGCTCTGCTGGGCCTCCTCTGCCACAGTGTTGCCATATTATTATAACATTTACATCCTAAAGTCTCTCTTAGAATGGAAGCCAGAAGAAGTCATTCTGGCGAGTCAGTGTTTCCAGAGAGCTACGAAGGCTGCTTTAATGTGACACTTTTCATCTTTGTCACCCCAGTGTCAGCACATAGAGTAGATGCTTCATAAATATTTGTTGAACTGAACTGAAGGAATCTTGTAATTTTAACTTTTTAAATAGAAATCCCATAATTGTGCATCATGCAGAACACGGGACTAAATGAATAATGATCCCAGCACTGGTCCCTTGTAGCATAAAAAAGCCCCTGACATCAGCTTGCTTTGCCATAATTTGCCCCCTCTCTCTTCACAAAGGTGAAAAAGGATGTTATATGTAGCTTCAGCATTCCCTCAGCAATGTGACATGGTTGACTTTCTATAAAATTAATTAGCAAATCTCAATATTGGAGCTTGCTTTTTCCTAGTGTTTCTCACAATCACCATTAAATGATCATCTCTTGTTTCCGGGGATGTCCTTTGATCTGACAACGCCATTTCTGTATCATTAACACAATGGGCAGGCATCTCCTTGTCAATCTCAACCCACACTTATATTTCCAAAATCTACAGGAGGGTCTTTAGGGAGGATTCATTTCAAAGCTCACAAACTCTATTATCATAAGATGATGACACCAGACCTCAGTTTTCTTCAAGTCCACCATTAAGGGCACAACTTTGAAGAAAATGCAACCACAGAGACATTACAAATTGCTTTTTTCATTTTACAACAAAATTGAAAGGTCTTTGTAGTGTCTTCATGATAGAATGATTCCCTCATGAAATCCATTCTACAATATTATTGCATATTCTGAACAATGCTTTGGCTCCTGGGTTGATGAGAAAGGTAACAAGGCAAATGACTCTATTATGCCAATGATCTGTGATCTCATCTATGTTGGTACATCCTCCAATGGAGAAAATCACAATCCATCCCTGTCTGCCCATCCTGGGGGACTCCTGTCCACATCCAAAAAATATGCAACATGTTGGCAGACTTCTTTGCAATGCTGTGACACTGCGTAGTAGCTGGGGCAGTTAAACAATAAAAATGTTTCCAGACACCCTAAAAGTGTCTAGCAATGGAACAGCTCTGCTAACTGAGGTAAGCATATGGTTCAGAAGTCATCTTCCCGTAACTTTCAATATGTCAATGAACCCATGTTCTCAATGGCCAAGGTACTTCTTCCACTTTTACAGACAGCACCTCCTCCATGCCCTCTCCTTCTGGGTGAATTGTATCCGTTCCTTCCAGTAAATCCTGCACAAAGGATCCACCCAACGGGCTGGAAATCCTGCCCCAATGTAACTTCACTGATACTAATGTTAACAGCTAGACTGGGGATTTCTCACTCTCAATCTACAACTGACCAACCTCCTTGTCAGTCACGTATGTCTGTGAGGATGTTTTAGGCCACTTTTCACATGCATATTCTGACCAAAGCCCTCTGAGGAGCCTATAATTATGACTGGAATTAGGGTTAGGTCTGGAAACTCCTCGAGGGCAGGGATCATGGTAGTTTCATCCTCCTATTCCCAGTGCCCAGACCTGTGTACTATAGAGAGTAGGCCCTTAATAAATTTTCTTTTTAAAAAAGTGACCTGAATATAAAAATTATGTTCCATGACTTGCCAGTATATGGCATTATTGAGAGAATAGCGAGAGTAAATATATGGATGAGAAATTTTTTTAAAAACACAAAGAAAACCAGTCTATTTAGTTATTTTTGTATACTCACATTACCACAGTCTGTAAGCAAGAGATATCACAGTGAGTTATACTTTCAAAAGTTCCAGGGCAACAAAATTTTCCACTCACCAAGAGTTTGATTTTAGGGAAATCTATAGGGTTAGCATATGCAACAACTATCAGTTTATCTTTATTTTGC
Organism: Vombatus ursinus; assembly: GCF_900497805.2. Classification (NCBI taxonomy): domain Eukaryota; kingdom Metazoa; phylum Chordata; class Mammalia; order Diprotodontia; family Vombatidae; genus Vombatus; species Vombatus ursinus. Next base: position 5,858,543 of record NW_020954577.1, on the reverse strand, counting down.
TTCAACAGGAGAGGAGGTCAGGGGAGGAAATAGCTCACTGGGAGCTTTAAGGTAGAAGAAGGCAGAGACAGGTTTCATTAGGTCTCAGGAAGAAAGTCACCAACGTCTTTTACAACATTTGCTATTCTTCAGTTGTGATGCCTCCTTCTCTCACGTTATTTTTTGGCTTGAGTTGCCTAAAGCCCCTCCTCAAACGCCTCCAGCTCTGTCAGCAGCCTCTGGCCATTAGGACAGTTTGCCTTTTCCTTGAGACCTGACCAAGAGGTTTTTTCCACAGAGAATTTCTCATAAAGAATGCCATCTGGATTCTCTGGCTCTGGTCAGTATATCCTTCCACTCCACAATCCAACTCCACAGTTTATACAATTCACAATCCGTAAAGAATGGCCACTGTACAAAGTGCTGAGATGTGCTGTGGTCCATCTCTGCGATTTCACAGGCACGGGGATCTTCTGGTGAGGAAATTCCCTCTACCGATGCACATCAGCGGACTTAAAATTCAAGAGTGTTGTCTGCGCCACAAGAGGAACAACTTGAACCCAGGGCCTCTTGTCTCGTCTTCTTGTCTCTCTCCACGATAGCCTCTCTCAGACCCAATCACAGGGTAAATGAACCAATACTCTATCAGTCAATCAACAGTTTCCCAAGCTTTCCCTTTCCAGTGCAGACGACATGACGAGTGGTGAATGGCACACAAGACCTGACTACAAAACCAGCCTCCAAGACTCACTGCTCTGTGACAAAGGGCCTGTCAGAGCCTCAGTATTTTGTCTCATCTGAAAAGTGAGGATGACACTTGCACACCTGTCTCTGGGGGCTGCAGGGAACAAAGTGCTTTGCAAACCTTCAAGTGCTGTATGAACATGAGTTATTGTTATCATTAGCTGTGAAATCACATGCAGATGTTCATTATTTTCTCTTAAGATTAGCACCACCTTCTGCCCGCTGCCATGCCTTAGAAGAAGGCCACTCTCTGAGAAGGGACATGAAAACCTGTATTCCTGGGCTGCTTTCCAGTCTCTGGTACTACCCTGAGGTTCACAAAGTGGCCTGCCACCCCAAGGCCACAGATCCTCCTCATCATCTCTGCCCTCTTTTCACCGACCAGAGTATCTGCCAGGATGCTTCCCATCCTGATCATCCCTTCTAATCAGAATGAAGGAGTTGGAAGAGATCACCTAAAAGCAATCTATGCTCCAACAGGCTTGACAAGCGACCCTGCAGGCTCTGACCAGGCAGCCCGTTTCACCGCTAAAGAGCCTGAGTGGTTAGAACATTTTCCCTGACCTCCAGTTGAAAGCCTCCACACACTGTGCCAGATCCTGGCCTCTGGGGCCGGCAGAAGAAGCCCCAGTCCTCTTCCCAAGGACTGAAGGCGGCCGTCATCCACCCTCAGGCTTCTCTTCACGGCCTCCACATGATCCTCCAGGCTCCTCCCTCATCCCGCTGGTTGCCTTTGTCCGGATTCTCCTCCCACTTATTAATCTCCTCCCTAACCTGTGGGGCCCACAATGTGGGCACACACCATGTGACAGACAAGGGCAAAGGAGGGCATTCCAAGGGACCGTCATATCCTTATTCCTGGAGACTTCCTCTCTCCTAATGCCACCCATACACTATTTGTACAGTGCTCTGAGTTCTGCAAAGTACTTTCTTCACAACATCAGCACGAGTATTATCCATGGCTTGGACACAGAGGGTGACCTGCCCAGGGTCACAGAGACCATAGATGTCAAACATGAGAGATGACATGAGGTCATCTGGCGACCCCATCACATAGCTATCTATCTCACAGGGAGCCTGCAACCCCCAGGTCTTTTTCAGAGACACTGCTGTCTAACCATATCTTCCCCCACTCATTCTTTGTTAAAGTCGATCTTATCATTTTTAGCCAAAAGTTCACTGGCCAGATCTCTTTGGACCCTAACTCTACAATGTTGTATCGGCAACCTCTCCCTACTTTGTGCCATCTCCAATCCTGATACACATATCATACATATGATATACACATAATATCTATGGCTTTATCCAAGTCAATGACCAAAATGTTAAATAGCCCAGAACTAAGAACAGATCTCTGAGGCACTCCCCTGGAGACCTCCTGCCAAGATGACCATTAACAACTCCTCTGGGTAAAGCTAGCCAACCAATCCTAAATCCCTCAATTGAATCCGTGGTCTAATCAACAGCTATCCATCCTTTCTACTGGGAGAGTATGAGACAGTTTATGAAATGCTTTGCTAAGATCTAGGTAAACTTCACCCATAGCATTTCCCTAACCTACCCAGTGATAGTGGCAGATCCATCTCAGATGAAGCCACAATGGTTCACAGTGTCCTTTGCTGGGTGTTCACTATCTCTTCTTGTCTGCTTGTTTTGTTTTTGAGACTAGATCTCCCTCTCTCACCCACACTAACAGTGAGGCAGCCACTTGCAGGCTTGATTCCAGGACTGATCTACACAGAGCTTTAACCTGGTCCACTTTTCTGACTTGGGGGGTTCCCAGCCTCATGGGCTTCCCCTCCCAGGGGCTCACCACACTGGTACTGGACTTCATGAGGACACCTGACGGAGGTCAGCCCTCCTGCAGCTCAGAACTTCCAAACTCAAGCAGTCCACCAGCAACAGGGACTACAGGTGTGTGCCTCCATGCCTGGCCACAGACTATTTCTTCTAATGCCCCATACCATGAAGAGAGTCGGGAGTTTCAGAAAAGTAATAACTATGCCCTATCTCACAGCTCCCTTCCCCTGAATCCCAGATCCTATGCTCTGGTCCCCACATGGTAGGTGCACATCTGTCTTAGCTTTCATCCAGTGGGTTCAATTCAGTTGTGTAGCACAGCTCTGGTACTGTGGCTGGCATGGCTCAGGAACCACGGGTACTGGCCTGGGAGTTGCTGCCTCAGTCACTGAAGCAGCTATAACCACCTCTTCTCTTGTAGCTATCATGCAGACATCTCAGACATCTCCAGGAGCAGTTCCCCTTCTTTCTCCTAGCATTTCCATGCTCTCCTTCAGAAAGTACCTATGCTTTAGACCCATGGCATCATGAGAAAGTAAATTCATGTCTGTCAACTGCACTCTAATTTTTTAATAACATCTTATTTTTTCCCAATTACATGTAAAAATAATTTTAACATTCCTTTTTTAAAATCTTGAGTTCCAAATTCTCTCCTTCCTTCCTTCCTCTTCCCCCTCTCCCTGAAAGAGTAAGCACTGTGATACAGGTTATACATATGCAATCAAGCAAAACTTATTTCCACATTAGTCACATTGTAAAAGAAAACACAGACCAAAAAAATGAGCATGAAAAGAATAAAGAAAGTGAAAAACAATATGCTTGCATCTGCATCCAGACTCCCTCAGTTCTTTTTCTGGAGGTGGACAGCATTCCTCATCCTGAATCCTTTGCAATTTCTTGGATCATTCTTGCTCAGGACAGCTAAATCATTCAACATTGCTATCAGTGGCCTTTTAGCTTGTCTCCATCTCTGTCTTTTCAGATTCTCAGTAGCTTTTACCATGTCTCCCCTTTTTCAGAAATAAACATGGCCCTTTTTTAGGCCCAGGCAACCAGAAAATGCATTTCCTACCACGTGCCAAAAATGAACTATCACACAGCCCGGGTATAATCTGGACGTGTGACTCGCCCCTACTGGCCTCCTTTATTGCAGAGGGTCCAATAGCTCCTTCTTCACCTCTGAGGATAAGGGAAGGAGAGCAAAAAGAAGGGAGGTGACAGGAGATTCCTATCAATTTCAGAATCATTCTGGAAACCGCGTCACCAGATAGCTAACTTTGTACTGTACCTACGTCTAGAAGATCAACATATTCCATGTGTTAATATTTAATAGATCAAATTTCATTTTCTGCCCCTAAAAGACTTAAATCCAAACCTTTGTACCTACAATGCTAACAGTTGATGTGTGTGACCTTTTTCTCTTGTTCCTTACATGAAACTACAGTAGTATAGCAGAGCTATAAAGGACCCTTGGTTTTGTGGTTGTTCTGGATCCAAAGTCCCTTAGCCAAATACACCTTGTTGAAAATGGTTAAGTATTTCTGCCACTATACGTAATTAAATCCACAGGTTGGAAGTTACAAAAAAAGGTTTTACATACAAAGCAAGAAGGAAAGGAGGGAATTTTGTTCCATGTTTTGGCGATGACAATGAGGCCAAAACAGGCAGAGCATGAGCTGTGGTGATGCAGTTCTAACAGTAACGATGTTATGAGTTTGTACGCCCCTATAAATGGTAAGGAATAGTTTCCTAAGCTCAGAAGGTTGCACAAAGGGGATTCTCTTAGCCCAAGACAGTAAGTGTCCTCAGGCTGCCTGTGCTTCTAGTTTCAGGCACCGAAGGGCTCAAGGGGCGCAATAAAACTATCCTTCACACCCCTTCCCTGCCAACCCCCAAAAAGGCAAAGAAGAAAAGAGACAAAATGTGGGATTCCAGAGCCCCACTGATAAGGGAAGGAGGAGAGCTCCCCTGGGCCCGAGATGGGAAAGAATGACAATGAGGGGGAGGAGGCAGAGCCCAGCATGGGGAGCCACACAAGAAAGTTCTTGCCTTGTGAGCCTCCAGGCTTAGCTCAAGGAGGCTGTCGTAAGAAGAGTGATCAGACTGTAAAGGAAAAGGACACAGTGTCCTACAGGTGACTCAGACACTCCTCCTAAAGAGACGTGGCCAGTCAAGCCATCAAACCATCAATAATAAATCAAGAAGACAAAGACATTACCAGGGGTTCTGTGTTTTGGGAGACATCATCTCTTCCCCAGTTAGAGTGGGAATGAGAAGTGAGTTGCCAGGGAGGTCAGGTCTTCCTGGGACAGTCTTTTCAGTCCCAATCCTTCCTGGAGTCCTACGGAACCTCACACTTACACAGGGCAGGGGGGTGTCAAAGAAGCTGCACTGTACTAGGATTAAGGCTTGGGTTCTAGCCCTGGCTCCACCATTAATTAGCCATGTAAACCGAGGCCAGGCATTGATATCAAGCATTCAGGATACTGTGAGGAAAGTGCTGAACTCGAAGCCTGCAAGCTCTGCTAGCTTTATGACCCTAAACAAGTCATGGGCCTCTAACAGCCTCCATTTTCCCATCTGTAATATCAGGGTAACAGTTTTTGCACTGGGGCAGCTAGGAGGCACCATAGTGCATAGAGGACCAGGCCTAGGGTCAAGACTCATCTTTGTGAGCTCAAATCTGGCCTCAGACACTTACTAGCTATGTGACCCTGGGCAAGTAACTTCACCCTGTTTGCCTCAGTTTCCTCAGCTGTAAAATGATCTACAGAAGGAATTGTTGGGAGGATAAAGTAAGGATATTCCATGTTTTGAACACTATCTTCAACTATTACTAATATAACTGACTCTTTTCCTTTTCTGTAAATGGACATATTAACCCACCCTACATAATGAATCATTAGGCTCTTATGAATATTAAACGTGATTATACAAATGTATTCCAAAAGTCTTAGTGCAGTTTTAAGGCTTAAAACTTTTATAACACCCAATTGAACCTCAAAAGCACACTAAGACTTTGGGGACACTCCCTAAAGGGCTTTGAAAAAGTATCAAGTCCCATGCAGTGGTAAGGTATTATTATTAATGAATGTAATGATGCTTTTGGGTAGGTCAGGTTTATCACAATAAACCCTAAGAAACTATTCATATTCTCTTCCTGACCTGGAATTCAGTGGTGTAGATTATCATTTGGAACTTAATATTTGGCTTAATATTTGGAAATCTTTACTACAAAAAGGTTTTCATGTCTTGGCATTTATAATAAGGGCATCTGTTGTGTGAATTCCTTTAAAATGGATTTTCCATCCAAGTGTCTTCTTTTAATAAAAACTTTAGGAAACTTTATTGTGAGATTTCTAATAATGGAAATATGAGATAGCAAAATTATCAACTAAAGTACTGATGTAAGTTTCAGTAACATGCAAAAAGTCTGACATCTGTCACACTTACTCTAATCTCAGGAAAGAAAAGATATAAATACAATTCTCTCCTACATATGAATAACGTTTATATACAAATGGAAGAGAAGTGACTTCAAAATAAACTGAGTCAGTGCTTTTCTCTTATTTCTCTCTGCAGATGATTCCATGAATGAATCCTTTTTGCAGTTATCAATGCCTGTAGGCTGTATTTGTTTTTAAATCACCAGTGTCCCAAAAAACAAATGTATCATTCTAAGGAAAACACACAGAAAAAAATATTGGTCCCCTCTCCGACTGACAAACCATACATACTCTTCAGGAGCCTCCTGAATTTGGTTTTCAGATTTGAAAAGTGCTCCGTAATCCAGGAGGACCAGGCTCCGGACTGAGCACACCAAACAGATTGGTCTCTTCCTTGCACATGAATAGAATTACCCTGAGAAGGGTCAGGCGGTCTCAGCAGAACTGCCGCAGCGGCCTCGTCCTCACAGGGGCGGATTTCTTAAGCTTAACAACCCTCACTGGTGACTTGTTACATCCTCCTGTCGGTCCCTATAGGTCCAGTACCCTGACAGGCCATTATGAAAAGACTCTCTAACAGGGCCACTGGCTGTCAGAAGCCACCAGCTGGCCTGCCCCGGCCCTGCAGTCGCCAGGGTCCAGCTGCCAGTCTGGGTGTTGCTGTCCATGCTGAGCAACGTGCCGCCCAGCTGCTGTGTGGTCACGTCCATCTGGAGCTCTCCAGCTAGACAAATCTCTATGCCTGTCAGACCTCTTCAGCAAGCCTTGTTATGCAAATTCAATTACTCAAGTGTGCCCTATTACTGCTGGCTAACTGCTCCGAGAACCAATCTCACACTGACAGTCAGTTCACATTTTTTGCTCACCAAAAGTAGCTCATTTATTCTTGCCTGACTATTCCCTTGTATCATTAAAGCAGAACAGCCCAAGTCCACAGGACGATAACCTCTCTGCAGTGGGCTACTGTTCTCCACAAAGAGCTTGGAGGGAAATTAATTACAAAAGAAAACCTTCTAATCAGACATGATGTGGTTTTAAAGCAGCAGTTTCCTTACACTCCTCTAAGATGATTTTACTACTAAAAATACGAGCTTTAAAGTCTGAACAACCAAAGGGAAAATCCAGTCTAACAAGCCCGAGTGACAAGAACAGAGACATTAAGGAAGCTGGAGCTGCTCGTTTCATTACTAAAACCCAATGAACTGAAAGTCAAGTAAGTAAGGACAGCATTTTAGGTGGGGGACGTTCAGGTGGGTAGCTCATCGCCAGCTCCAATTGGGATTTACTACAAGAACTGTACAAAATCATTTTACAATGACACAAATATCATTCAGGTCATGAGCATTCAAAGCTATACCCCAGCTTGTCCCCCACAGGCTACAGTGCCAGAGAGATCATTCCTCCTTCAAATGTTCTTTTTACATTTTGTCCAGATTCCTCTCTTTCTCTTACCACATTATAACTTGCATCACGTCTATCTGTACAGGTCTTATCTCCCCTATTAGACAGTAAGGTCCTAGAAGGCAGGGCTGATACTATTTTTCATCTTAGTATCCCCAGGACCTCCTACAATGCCTGGCACAAAGTCATTGTCTGATAACTGTTAGCTGAATTGAATGCCCCTGGATATCATATCAACTTTGTGTATCAACTCATGAAACAACTGAACAGTAATCATCGACATTTCCCCCTCCCCATTTTGATGTAAAATTTGTCCTCTGAGCTAGTGAAAATGCCCAAGAGAGAGATGAGCACAAAAATAATTACACTTTTTAAATCAGCAGCCTCCACAGTCCAAGTACACCAGTTTAGAGAGAAAAGAGCAAAAGTAAAGGTCTGTTTTATGAATCATACGATGATATAAATACCAAAGACAAACTAAACTTGAAATGACTGTTATAAATCTATGGTTTGCGCCATGACGATTTGGACCTCATTCCCCAGGGAACCTTACACAACTCTCAGCTCCGGAATTTCAAGACTTGTGACCTGCTCCAATGGATCTTTGATCTCATTACTGGTACTCCCTCTAACAAGAAAATCATAACCCACCAGTACCCACTCATCTGATGAAATGACTGTCCATGTCCGCCCTTAAAAATCTTCCCATACAATTTTTGACACAGGAAAAATAATATACTATAGATTGTGAAATTGAAAGAAAGAACAAACTGTTTGCTATGCACAATGCATGGACCAAATTCAAAACCTCTGTAGGCTAAAAATATTTGTAAAGACTCCAAAAAAGTGAGAGGGAAAAAAAAAACAATAAAGAATTAAACAAAAGAGAACTTAATAGTAATTATACAAATATAGAATATTAAAATATATCCCATAAATATTGAAGCTCTTTGTTGTTAGGTAAACCATAGATGTACGGGTCCATAATTTTGCTTCTAGATATAATTAAAATTCCTCATTTATTTCTGTGGCATTAATGCTCTACATGTTTTAGAATCTAAAACAAAAGACGGCACTTCTCTTTTTGAAGTATCAATAGACACTAAAATGTTATCACATAATATGTCTTTTAAAAACAATTTAGCCAGTTTGGCTGGAGAAACACTGGGAAAATGAACATCCCCCTCTCCATCGCAGAGCTGCAGAGACAACCCAAACCAGAACTAACGCAGTCTAGAACACTGTATAGAACCCTTTTTCTAATCTTTTCTACAGTTCACTAGACCCAATACCAGGTTCCATTGTATCAAGTAAAAACTGACAAGCACTACTAATAAAAACTCATCCAGGAGAACTTCTTTATATAAAAATAACAGTGTTTTATCTCCCTAGTGTCATTTCTCTGGGCAAAGTTTAAAAAGTTTCTTTAATTTAGGGGAGCTAGGGGGCGCCATAGTGCATAGAGCACTGGGCCTAGAGTGAGGGAGTCTCATCTTCTTTAGTTCAAATCGGACCTCAGACACTTATGAGCTATGTGACCCTGGCCAAGTCACTTAACCCTGTTTGCCTCAGTTTCCTCACCTGTAAAATGAGCAGGAGAAGGAATTGGCAAACCACTCCAGTATCTTTGCCAAGAAAACCAAGAGTTGGACACAAGTGTAAAATTAAATCAGAGAATCATGACAAAAGGCCACTGTCCGCTCCTTGAAGCGGCCCTTCTTTGAATCAGTGTTTGTTGAACTGAGGTCTACTCTCCAAAAGGGATCATCATCAGTTTAGGCTCCATCTCCACTGGGCAATCAGAGCAGTAGTCATAGCTTCAAGAATCCAGTTTTGTATCAATCACATCACCAGCAAAGTTCTGAATTGGGGAACTCTCCACATAGACAAAGACAATTGTCCTTTCAGCTCTGGTGACAGACGATTATTTAAATGTCCCCTTGGAGTTAGGCTCCCTGGGAAAAAGACAACACAGAAATCCCCCTGGCAATGCTAGGTCTTCTAGATCTACCACACTTGTTTTCAGAGTAATACCTATCAAGACATTTTCAATTAAAATCACATTCCATTTAGAAAGCTTCACTTGTACTTCCATAATTACTTCATAGACACATCCCCATAAAACTATGTGTTAAAAGAAAAATCCCCTATGAGAATACCATGCGAGAGGGAGCTTAGTCCCACTTTCTTTCCCTACCCAAGTGGGTGAAAGAGAAATGAACAGTACGAGCCTTCATATCCCTATTGGGTGGATAAGAACATGAAGCCTCAAGACTGTAGGGGACAGGCTCGGTCAGACAACTAGCAAGTGGCCCAGCTGGGATTCCGACTCAGAGTCTCCCGCCTCCAAATGCTGGGCCCATTCCACTACCCAAGGCTGCTCCTCCCATCCTAAGAAAACTTCGTTACTGAATAGTCAGTCCTCTCACCTAAAAGAGGTCCCAAGCAAAAACCTGGGGAAAAGGAGCACGGTAAAGTGTTAGTTTATGAATACTGGAGCATTTTAAGTTTGCTCATTACTCCATCAAGCTAGTTCTATCATTCTATTTTACTTGCAATATAAATTTTTTTTAACAAACCTTCCGCCTCTTCTCCAAAGGATGACTTGGTCTGCTCTATAAAGTAAAAGCAAGCCACCCAGTGTCTCAGCATCTGAGCCCGGCTTTTCATGGAGGAGCAAAGAATGCTAATCTTCTGATATCTCCTGATCTGATAGGCTTGCTGCCCCTGCAACTCGGTCACCCTGGAAGACTCTTCCACTGCTCTCAGCCCCTCCTCCAATTTCTTCCAGAACCTGCATGGAGGAAGGCCATCCTGGCTCCTTCCTTCCCTCCTCTCTTGGCTCAATGCCTCTCTTCAGACCTCTCTTTGGCCCCACAGGGGTGATTTCTCCCCAGCCCCTTAGCCCCATGTAAAACTCCCTTTCATGCTTCCCATTAGAATGTAAGTTCCTTAAGGAACCTCTTTGTCTCTCTTTGTCTATATTTGTATTTCCAGTGATTAGCACAATGCCTAATTCGGAGTAAGCACTTAATAAATGCTTATTGACTTTACTTGACTATAACCTGGACTAGTTGCCAGAGGACCAATGAGGAAACGTGCTACCCACCTCCTGACATAAAAGTGATAGCCCCTGGATATACACTGACATATCTATCTTTCGGATATGGCCAAAAAGGGAATTTTTGTGCATATTTGTTAGGAGGAGGTTGGTTTTTCTTTCTTTTTTTCCAAAGGAAGGCGAAAGGAGGAGGAGAGAAGGGGAGGAAAAAAAAAAGGAGGAAAAAGCATTTTTATTCATTTTGAATTTTTTCATTTAATTTTTTAAAAATCTATAATCAAGAGTGTGCCACTGGCATCCTTTCAGCCAGATACTTTTTTTTAGTATTAATCTTTAAACATTTCCCTCAAAGATGATAAGAAAAAAAGGAAATATTTTTTAAAGATTTATGCTGTAACAGGATGATCCTAGTTTTTATATTTAATAGGACTTTACTTTAAAATCCAACATTGATGCCTGCCTATAACAAAGCATGTATGCTCTGGCTCACTCTCCCATAGCCAAGCATGGAATGAATGCCGGGTTCTAAAAGACCGTGCCAACAGAGCAGACTCTTCTACCAAGCTGGACAGACTGCAGGCGGGCTATAATCACCATTCGAGGTCGATGATGCTTTAGAGACACTTGTTACTAGACCAGCCACAGAGTCATGAATTTTTCAGCCACGGCACCTCATAGAAACCATCTCCTAAGGCATACAAGAGTTTCAGCCTGGGCAGGAGGGCCCATTAAATTAAATTATATTTTTTTCAAAGATATGTACCATGCAAGGCACTATACAAAACCATTATTTTTAAAGGAGCACTTCCTGCCCCAAAAGACTAAGTCTGAACTGTTAACATAAGGAAAAAGTGGCACTCAGGGAGAATCAAAATAGTAAAAGAATATGTTTGCAAATGAATTTGCCACTGTGTAAGTTAGCGTCTTGCACCGTCCCCTTCTCCAACACACAAATACTCCTAATCATAATGTTTCTTTATTGGTAGAGAGGACAGTTAAAAAAGAGGAGAGAGGAAAAACAGCACATAAAAAAATAAGAGAATGGGGGGCAGCTAGGTGGTGCAGTGGACAGAGCACCAGCCCTGGAGTCAGGAGGACCTGAGTTCAAATCTGGTCTCAGACCAGATACTTGACACTTACTAGCTGTGTGACCCCGGGCAAGTCACTTAACCCCCATTGCCTCACCAAAAAAACAAAACAAAAACAGAAAATAAGAGCATGGAAAAAGGAGGGGGGCAAATGACAGAGAAGGAAAAACTCAGCAGAAAAGGCAAGGTAACAAGTTTGAAGATTCTCTACAGCTGTACTCTACTGACATCAGTGTTTCCTGGTATTTTTCACGGGCTCCCTTCTTGGAACACCTAACTCCATGGTGTTTTAGGGAGACACATAAATGCCAAGGCACAATCTCACAAGAATGCCACCAGCTGCTCATACTCTGCTCTGTCGTTTCCAGCAAGAAAGGGTCCAGGAAAAGGAAATCATTATTCACCATTGTGTCCAGAGGAGAAAAGAGAAAGGACAGGGACAGACAAGACATAGAGTGGAAGAAAGAGTCAAAGCACACGCTGGGAAGGAAAGGAGGGCAAGGAAGAGGAGGGAGCTGAGAGGAAAGCACACTCTGGCTCAACGTATTTTGCATAAGCGACCCATCCAATCGAGCCAGCCTGCCTGAACAACCTCTGCCCAGTGTGTCCCATGCAGAGAGAAGGGCAGACGCTTCAGGGTGTAGATCTCAGCCCTCTGGGCTGTCTGAACTGTCAACCACCTTGGAAGAGCACAGTGCCTTGGCCATGCCCCACGGACAACCCAGAGAACAGTCCAAGGTAAAAATCTAGCAGCTCCGGCTACGGCCTCACCCCTGACTGTTTCTGACTGGCAGCACGAAGGTCAGCAGAGTGTCCAGGGTGCAGAAAGGCCTGCACTGCCTCCATGAGTCAGCATGTTCACAAACCCCCCTGCTATGTGGCAGGCTCTGAGCTCAGCACTGGCGATACAGAGAGAAACAAGGTGGTCCCTGCACTCAAGGGATGTACCTGGGGAAAGGAATGTGGAACCTGAAGAGCATACAAAACACATGCATGCCAAATAAAGACAAGGTGATCAAGGGTCACAGCATAATCAGCTAGAGGGGATCAGAAAGGCCTCACGTGGGAGCTGAACTTTGAATGAAACTAGAGGTGTCTCAGAGGCATGAGGAAGGAGTGCATTCCAGACAGAGGACACAGCCCGTATGAGTCTTGAAAGGGGAGAGGGAGTGTCGTGTCCGAGGTACACCAAGAAGGCCTACTATGTGCCAGGCACTGTGCTAAACATTTCATAAGACATAGCAAACACAAAGGCAGGCATGGGAGACACGGTGTATGGGTGAGGAACAAAGAGGCAGCCTGTTTGGCTGGATTGTAGAGGGTGAGAGGGACAGTGGGGTCCAATGAGGAGAGAGAAAGAGAGAGAGAGAGAAAGAGAAAGAGAGAGAGAGACAGAGACAGAGAGAGACAGAGACAGAGAGAGACAGAGACAGAGAGAGACAGAGACAGCAGGTTGTAAAAGGCTTTAAAGGCTACAAGACATTTATTTATACAGTACTTTGAGGTTTCCAGGTCTCTTTACACCAACTTCCTTCAGGGACTTAGCAGGCCTGGCTGTTTATCCCCAGGTGTTGGAGAGTCACCTTTACTCCATCAAATTAGATACTGGACTGATGGGGCTTCAGGTCCTCTCACCAAGTTTGCTGACAGAACAAGGGTGGAGGAAGGTGAGGTGTAACTCAAGTCCACAGATAGTACTGAGAATCAGGAAGTCCTCCTGACAGCCACAGACAACATCACGTGCCATTCCACGGTGGCAGAACATTCAAAAAGTGTAAACAAAGTGCTGAGGAAGGCCCGAGAAGGCAAAGGCTGTTCCCCATTTGTAAACAAGTCTCCTGGTTGTTGCCATCACAGGACACTCCACCTCCCCACTCAGGACATTTTCACTGGCTAGACCATGTGTGGAACTCTTTCCCTCCTGAATTCTCTGGCTCCCATCAAGTCCCAACTAAAACCCTGCCCTCTCAGGCAGCTTTCCCCAACCCCCCTGGATTCTAGTGCCTTCCCTCCCACATCTCCAACACAGCTTGTTGGTACAGCTGTTTGCATGTTGCCTCCCCCATCACAAGCTCTGTAAGCCTGTAAGCTCCTTGAGGGCAGGGGCTATGTTTTTGCCTTTCTTTGCATCCCCAGTGCTTAGTATGGGGCCTCACACATAGCAGGCATTTAATAAATGCTTATTGACTGAGGATTGACTATAATCCTGTTGTGATTTTGTCTTCTTTTTTTGATGTGAAGCTCAAACTAGGGGAAAGTATAGTAGGATTGAGTAATAAAAAGCTACTCCTTGAGAACCAGGCTGCCTAGTTCCTTTCCTGGAGGTTCTAAGTGAACACAAAATCTACTCACATCAACTTGCATTCTACTCTTTTACAAAGGAAAGCTGCCGTTCACCAACAATACATAGCTTCTCAACAGCCTCTGAAAAAAGAAATCTAGTGGAAAGTAACATTTCTATACAAATACAAATCAACATCATCTATGGGCCTATTTAAGATGAAGAAAATTAAAAATATAAACAAGAATCATGCAGGGTACAAGAAGTGTGAATGTGCTGGGGTGCTTGCTCACTCCTGAAGGATTCTGGCTATAGGGATTCACTTAATCAAAAGGAAACGGAAAGACAAAACTAGCAACCTTCCTAGAACAAACTTCCACCCAGCACACTTCATATATGTAGCACTTATCACACAGAGCAAACCCACCAGAAAACCCCTCCATCAGCTCCAAGAGAAAGGAGAGAGACAAAGGGCTCTAAACACCTAATGGTACATTCCCAACAAGAGGTCATAAACCTAACACCCTTGAGAGAAAAATGCAATCGGCGCTCTGCAGACCTAGACAGGAACTGTTTCGATCCTATCTGTTCCCTCTTCCCCAGCATAAAAACTACCCAGACTTAGCTGTGATGTACATTTCTTCATCCTAAGACTCTTAGGAGATTAGGGCCCCACAAATACCAAGAAAGACAGGAAACAGAGCGCTTCTTTCCCAAACCAGCTTCATCACTGCCACATAATTTCAGTCACTAACCCAAAAGATAAACATAGAGAAGAAAAGGCCACATCCTGAAGGACAAACAAGACAGAAAACGGACGCTGTTCAAAAATGCCCATAGCACCATTAACTACAAGCAGCTCTGAGAGTCGATTAGTTGGGTCAGGAGTAACTTCTCAGACATGAAGTCCACGCCATAAATTTAACCTCTCATGAGAAGGGCATTCAGAGCACCTCCCTCGATCAGATTCCTAACACATATTTATTTTCACATCATCACATATATACTCCCTTTACTACCACCGGGGTCCATCATTTCTCCTTTCACCAATAAAGACTATGATTCCTTCCATATTTTAGCTGAAAATTCAATTCAACAAGTTTATTAAATGCCTACTATGTATTTAGTAAATGGGTTAGGATAAAATGTAGATAAGACATGGTCCCTGCCCTCAGAGATGTTTTTTAATAGACTAGTTAGGCCATAAGACACAAAAACCAAATATAAGATATTATATAAGGTACAAAATTAGTCAAGAAGATAAGGAGTGGTTCCCTAAAGGGGGATCACTGAAAGCTTAATGTGGAATATGGCCCTTTTGAGTTGGGCTTTAGGATCAAGACAGCAGCCTTCCTGAGGCACTGTGGCCAAAAGCACTAGGCACTGAACAGCCACTCTTCTCATCATGAGCCTCTCTGAACTTAGGCCGGCAGGTCCCCTGCCAAAAGCCACACAAGGCAGCCTAAGAGGCTTTTCACTCTACACAACCTGTCACCCATTGGAGTGAGCTTTTACCAGAGACTGTGGCAAGACATACTTGTGAAGTGATTTTTTTTTCCTGTGTATGTTTTCCTCCAAAGCAAAAAATGATTAAAATGCTCCACTTAGCCTGCCTTACATGAGGAAATAGAATCTGCTTACAGAATGGCAATAGTAGGGGCAGTTAGGTGGCGCATTGGATAGAGCACAGGCCCTGGAGTCAGGAAGACCTGAGTTCAAATGTGGCCTCACACACTTAACACTTACTAGCTTTGTGACTCTGGGCAAGTCACTTAACCCCAATTGCCTCACCAAAAAATAAACAAACAGAACGGCAATAGTAAATAAGTAGAAAAGCACTCATTCTGAAACATACTTTGAATCCTTTACTATCACTGAAAAATCTGAACTAAAATTTTAAAAAAACTACTTAGTGAGATTAAGTATAAGACAAGAACACCAATTAAAGGAAAATATGTAAAATATAAAATGTCAGCTATATTTTTTAAAAGAAAAATAAATAAGTAGACCTTTGATGACTCTGGTCTTTAATAGTCTACATAGTTCAACAATGTTAAAAGGTGTCTTTCTGTAAGTTGTGTATCTTCTCTCCACTGGTACACGTCCCAGCTCCTTAAGGACTGATTAACCTAGCGAGGGTGGTTCTCAGGTGGCTGATAGGAAATCCACCATCAGCCCATACTAGGAGCTTTGCCAGCTAGGCCCTCTTAGAGTTTACATTTGAGGGAAGAGTATTTGAGAACACAAGGTTACCATAAAGTATGAGAGTTGGGCTTTAATGAAAGCCTATTCTAGATAAGATAAAAGAGACAGACAGCAACTCTAGCTAACCTCACCATTACTCTGTGGGGACTCATTCCCTTTAGCATACCATCAGCACCTCTGATTTTCCCTATCCCCAAGGGACTAAACCCGAGAGCCAAAAATCAAATTTAAAACAAATTCACCTCACCAACTTCAACTGTCCCTAATTTCCACTCAGTTCAAACTCCCTTTACTATCATCACTCAACAATCTTTCCTCCTTTGAGGTTCATGTAATACAAATTTACTTCCCAATAGAGATTCTGGTAGGACAGTTAGGGGGCACAGTGGTAGAGTGCTGGACCTGGAGGCAGGAAGACTCATCTTCCAGAGTTCAAATCAGGCCACAGACACTTACTAGCTGTGTGACCCTGGCCAAGTCACTTTGCTCTGTTGGTCTCAGTTTCCTCCTCTGTAAAATGAGCTGGAGAAAGAAATGGCAAACCACTCCAGTATCTTTGCCAAGGAAACCCCAAATAGGGTCACAAAGGGCCAGACACGACTGAACAACAACATTCCTGAAATACTCTTCCTCCTCAACTTTGCCTCTAAGCTTCCCTGGCTTCCTTCGAAACAAAGCTCAAATCCCACCTTCTGATGGGGCCTTTTTCCATCCCCTCTTCCCTAGCCAGTCCCTTCCTTCTGAGATTACTTCCCACTTACACTGTATCTATCTTGTACACATGGCTAGGATCTGATTCGGTAAATAATGAAACCCCTAAAATTTTTATTTGAATTCACATGGCACATTTCCACTGGGCTGGAACCAATTACCAGATTTTACATAACTGTAACTTCAACTACTGCAAATTTGCATACAAGCAACCACTTCAGGGGAGTCATAATTGTACCAGAGGGACCTAGCAGGACTTAGTTATTTGCATGTGGCCTCCACCATTGTTATGTGAGCTCCTTGAGGGTATGGATTATCTTTGCTTTTTGATTTGTATATACAGTGTTTAGTACGGTGCTTGGCATATAGGGAGAGCCTAATAAATGCTGTTTTCATTTCTTCACTCATTCAATGGTCATCACTGCTTTCCAAGCTAGACTACTGACTCAAAGAACTTTCTCTACAGATACCCCTTCACCTTGGAAACTTACTCTACCCCTGGACTTCTCACACTGGAAGGACTCTCCCCCTGTGGCCTCTCCCTCTGATTGGCTGGCTCCTCCCAGAACTTCCATTTTAAGGAAAACGCCCAAGTCAGACCTATCTCCATTCCTCTCCAGGCTGCCTTCTTGACTCTGGGCTTTCTCTATAACCTCCATCTCTCCCTCTCCTCCTCAACTTTTTAGCTTCCTTTCCCATTAGAATGTAAAGCTCCTTAAGGACAGGAATTATCTTTCTTTCTGCTTGTATCTGTATTCCCAGAACTTAGTACAGTGCTCAGCATATAAGAAGCGCTTAATCAATGCTTGTTGATCTAACCACATTCATTCATTCATGCCTGCCAACTATTATTCTGTCTTTTGCCTTCTTTCCCTGGCTAAATGCCTTGAAAAAGCTAACTACACTAGAAACCTCTACTCCATCCCCTCTCCTCTTCGAAACCTTCTGCAAGCTGGCTTTCAACTGAAACTGCTCTCACCAAGATTACTGATGACCTCTTCTCATTCCTCATCCCACCTGGCCTCTCCGCCAGGATGTCCTCTCCTCTCTGGGTTCCCAGGACTGTTCTTTCCTGGTTCTCCAACCTGTCTGACCACTCCTCTTTCTCCTTTGTTGGATCTTCATTTAGGTCACCTCCACCACACATGGGTATTCCCAATGCTCAGTCCTAGGCCCACTCTGTTACATTCAGACTCTCACCTGTTGATCTCTTCAATCTGCATGATTCAATTGTTATCTCTATGGAGATGACCTGCAGCCCTACCAGCCCTTTATCAATTGCCTTTTGGATATTTCCAGGGTTGGATATCAGGACAGATTTTTCACAGGCATCTCAAGCTCACTATGTCCACCACAGAACTCACTATATTTTCTGCAAAACCTGTCTCTTCCGAACTTTCCCCATTATTATCAAGGGAACCACCATCCTTCTAGTAATACAGGTTCACGATACTGGTGTCATCCCAGACTCCTCTCTCTCACTCATCCCAAATACCTAATCGGTTGCCAAATGTTGTCATTTCTAACTTCATATCATGCTAGGTGTTGCAGTGGTTAGAAAGCAGTGCCTGTAGTCAAGAAGACCTGAATTTAAATCTAGCCTCAGACACTTACTAGCTCTTTGATCCTAAACAAGTCATTTAACTTTCATCTGCCTCGGTTTCCTCAACTGTAACATAAGGATAATAGCACCTACCTCACAGGGTTGCTGAAAAGATCAAAGGAGATAATATTTGCAAGGTGTTTTGCACAGTGCCTGGCACATAGTAGGTATTTAATAAATGCTTACTCCTTTGCCTTCTCCCTTATATATAAGGGTTACAAGATGGTATATAAGATGTATATACAAGATATATACATCTCCTTTCTTTTCACATAGCCACCACCCTGGTTCAGGACTCCCTGGACTACCCTAAGAGCCTTCCAAATGCATCCTCCTTGCCTCAAGTCACTCTCCACGCTAACATATTCCCATTACAACTGTCAAAATTATTTTCCTGAAGCATAGGTTTAACTATGCCACTCCTCTATTCAATAAACGCCAATAACTATTACCTGCTTCTGCATAGACAAAATTAATGCAGCAGAGGCTGAAACTGAGATATGAACATTAACAAATCGCTCATTTCTAGAGTGTTTCTTTTTAAAAGTTTCCACACGAACCCCTCACCACTGGTCACCATTGATTAATTAAGATCGACAACATGAAGCAAAACAAACAGAAGGCAGGATTTGAAGTTTAAAATTCTCCTTTGGAATCCTTGTCCTATTCTTGTTTCACCAACTCTCTCACCCTGGGAAGATGCTTCAATCTCTGCATTTGAGAAAGGCCCAGGACAGCCAGAGCCTCCTCTCTCCACTCTCCCATGCTGGACTTCTCTACCTTGGCTTTGTGGTACCAACAACTCACCTGCCCATCTCTGTGCTGTCTTCCCCCATTAGACTACAAGCTCCCACAATGAATTCTAAATGGATATATCATCTTAATGATATATCATCTTAATATTCAAGTTCCTACAGATCATAGAACTCTCACAGCTGGGGGTGGGACACATATTCTTAAAAAAAAAAAAACAGGCTACAGACAATTACTAAAGATAAACTAGATAGGAGTAGCTAGGTGGCACAGTGGATAGAGCTCCAGCCTTGGAGTCAGGAGGACCTGAGTTCAAATTTGACCTCAGACATTTGACACTTACTAGCTGTGTGACCCTGGGCAAGTCACTTAACCCCAGTTGCCTCACCAAAAATAAATAAATAAAGATAAAATAGATAACTGAAATTGCAAAGCTTCTACACAAACAAAATTAATGCACTGAGGATAAGAAAGGAAGTGGATGAATGGGAAAAAAATCTTTATATCAAATTTCTCTGATAAGGGTTTAGTATCAAAAATATATAAACAACTGACAAATGTATGACTCAATGGGAAAGAGATGAAAAGATATTTCCTCCCCATCACTTTACAGAGGTGGCAGGTCCATAAGTATTATACGTTACACATGTTTTCAGATCTGTTGTGCTAATTTTTTTCTTTTCCTCTTCCTTTTCTTTGGGGGAGGGGACTTTAAAAATACTATTTGTTATAAGAGATATCTCTCTAAGAGAGGAAAGGATACTAGGAAAACTATGACTTTAAAAAAATATATACCAACAAAAAAATAAAAAAAATAAAAGAATGTAAGCTCCTTGAGGGCAGAAACTCTTTCCTTTCTCTCGTATTTGTATTCCTAGTTCCTAGCACATAGTAAGCACTTAATAATTATTATTTATATCTGCTTATATATATATACACATATACACATATAAGTATATATTATGTTATAAATAATATATTATGTATATACATAAAAATATATGTGTGTTGGGGACTCTTTGCCTAAGCTAACGTAAAACCTCTGGTAACAGAGGGTTCATTCTGTACCAGATTTGTACAAATGTTTAATTATAGTAAATAAAGTGGACCAGACACCAAAAATGAAGAAATCAATGGTCACATTTGCATTTCAGCCTGCTTGGTCACTAGTCACTAATTTCTTCACTTAAACAACAAGACCCTAGAAAAAACATACAAAACTTCACAAGATTGTTCTTATGAAATGTCCAATTTCTTCTTGCCTTCCTTACAATAATACTCCCATTTCTCCATCAGAAAACACAACATAATTTGCGTTTTTACAAATTAATGTGCTCACAAAAAACATTCATCTTCCTTTTTAAACAAAATCCTCATTGGCCCTTTGAAAACTGGACCACACTCACTGTCTAGCATGGGCCTCAAATGTAGGAGGTGTTTCTTCAATCTGTTATTGAACCAATGGAAACCACTTGAACAGATAAACAAAAAAAAAAAGGTATTTTTTTTTCTACCTAAAAATTCTCCTTAGTTACTTAGGTATGAGAAGCTGGCTTGATCTTGGGGCTTCCGTGACTGGTCCTGTCATGATGTGATGAACCCTAAGAAGTTCCTTCTAATCCTATTCGAAGAAGAAAAGGGGAAAAGTGGACTTGGTTGAACCTCGATTTTTAATAATATTCCCCTTAGACATTTTTGTGGCCCTACTGTAAATCTCATTCCCCAAGAATTTTCTCATACTAAGGGCACAGAAGCAGGATACTTAACAAAAGAAAAGATGCAAAAAAAGATGCCAATATGTTGGATCCTTCATCACCTACGTTCTAATCTCTTGTCACCCCTACAAGTAGCCAACGACAAGGTTTTTGGTGAATATTTTATTTTGCATACATAAAGTAGGGAAAAGAAGATTAAATTAATTAATTAAATTAAAATCAAGAAAGTTTCATCTACCTTCTGAGCGAACCTATGAACTCGTCAAAGGCTATTTCTTATTTTGTACTTTGAGTGGCAGTTACAAAGAAGATGCGCATGTACATAGACGTATATTATGTACATATACATGTACACAGATATATCATGTACATATACATAAAACACATGCATTGGGGTAGGGAAGGGAAGAAGGGCCTCTCTCACTCCTTGCTGGAAAACTACTACAGCAGATTAGGGGGACCCAGACCGCTCATGCTCTGAATCCACAAAATCACCCAGAAAATGATCCTGGATTTTCCACCATATAAAGCATGTGTAGGTAGAATGAGTCCTGTTTCTTCAAACAAACATTAACCCACTCAGTCTAAGCTGCTCTCTTCAAAATCTGCAAAATATTGCAGATATCAGGTTTTGCCAGGCTTTGGAAGAACTTATGCTGTAGACCAGAAAAGCTGGGCAGCTTTGAAAGCTACAGGTTGATCTAATTATATACTTAAAAGTAAGCTGAACATAATAGACATCTGCAGTCTCATGTACAATATTCTTTTTCTATTCTAGTATACATATGCAATTCTGCATTCTCTCTGGTATTTAAGTTCAGAACAAAAGTTAAAATTAATTTTTAAAAACCCAATATCCTATATTTTAATCCAGATGCTTTTTTGTTAAATTACACATAGTCTTCTTCAGGGTCACTTTAAAAAAAAGATACATAATGAATTATACCCTGAATTTCCAAAAAGAAATAGGTGTACTTTTAATTCTCTATCAACTTAAAAACACTTTTTAAGAGAGGAAAAAAAGATATGCATATTCCAGGACCATTTCTCAGGGTTTTCTTAAAATAACACAAATAAATAATAATAAATAACACAAATAAAAATTATATTTTTAAGATTAAAACAAGAAGCTAAAATATTATTAGTCCAGATTCCTAAATCACTACCATACCTTCAGTAAACAGACAACTACAGCAGCCACGCCAGTATGAACAATTCACCAGATAATCAAAGTCATTGAAATAAACAAGCAAGAAAGTAAGACAGGGCTTGTAGCACCGTGCTGTACTGCAGTTTTTATTGCTTAAATATAGCAAACAAAATTCTAAAGATTAAATGCTATAAAAGTAAAAAGAAGAGCATCAAAACCCAATAATATATACTCTGAAGTGTCTTATTAGCATGATAGAAAGTAGACTGTTTAAAAAAAAGTTTGGAAAGGTTTTGGTACCCTGGAAAAAACACAACTTCATGGAAGACGGAGATAAGAACCAAGCCAATGAAATGGAGATGCTGCAGCTCTCGGGCCTCTCCCTATTTCTTTAGCCTTCTGACACAAACCACGCAGAAATCTCAGAACCCTCCCATCAGAAGGTAGAGAGGGAGCAGAGGGAAGGTTTCAGTTTTATAAAAACTTGGCTCCTCCCACTTGCTCCCAATTTCCTTGTTTTCTCTTTCATTCACCTAGACTCAAGCTTTTAAGAAAACAAAAAGTTTATTTATTGAAAGTTATTTATTAAGTTAACCTTCAGGAAGCATTCTAAGGGTCTGCGTGTCTGGTGAAAAGAGTACTCTTCAGGGCTTTCATTTTAAACTAAGACCACCAAATACCTTCTAGAATCCCTGAATTAGTTAGGGCTAGAGGAGAATGTCAAGACTGCCCCCTTTCTCTCCCTACCCATTTCTAGTGAGAAAACTGAGGCCCAGAGCAGTGAGGAGTCCCTCCCCCAAGTCCACCCTGCTGGGACTCCAGCTCAGGCCCTTGTTCTTCCCACTGCACCCCTACTTAGCTTTGAATGACAGGACAGACAGTAAGATAAGAACAATCAAAAAGCGAGTACCCCCAACTTGTAAATCGTAATGTCTAAAACCAACACTTGCTTCACTGGGAATTTAAAAATTCTAACTGAATTATGTTGTCTGTTAGTAATAGCAGCTCCATTCTTAGCCAAGTTTTCCTCTCCTTCCCCAAACTTCTATCATTGAACATATTCTTTTAAAATTGATCAAGATGATATCTGGAACCTCTAAACAGCATTTCTTGTCTCTAAATTCCACCCATTCTCCCTTGGGCAATATTTACTTTGTTAGCCTCATTCCTCTAAAACATCCTGTAACAAAAACAGAAGAGCAGCATGTAGGTGCTGGCCAATCCTTCTATTAACCTTTTTCTTTCAAAAGAAAAAAAAATCTTGGAAGCTACAGTTTAAAATATTTGCAAGTTTCAGCAAATTTATGATTGCTGCTGCACAATTCTGAGGAAGCCCACAGCTTCCCCACGCAGTTTTGAAAAACTAGAATAAAGAGAAACCCCAGAATGCCCAATGTGCATCCACCAAAATGTAGGGCTCCCAGGACGCTGTCTGGAGGTCTCCACCTTTCAAACCTGATGGGACTGAGATCCTCAAATGACCTCCCACCATGTAACCAACCTTTCTTCACATAGGGAGGCATCGCCCCACAGCACAAGACTTCAGCTGGGTCTGTTTTCTACTCCATCTCGGGGCTTTCATGGGCTTAAAGCTACTCTTTAGCCCTCATCCCCTTTAATTCCTTGCCTGAGATGATTTTGTGCAGCAACATTCACTGAGTTAACTCTTTATCTCCACCCTCCCCATCCCAGACATGGCTTATTTAGGGAGAGTTTGGAAATAACGTTCTTGTGTTAGTTCACCTCGGACACTGACACTCTGGGAAAAATGGGATTGTTGCTTACTTGCCTCATTATGAATTTTTTAAAATTATGCATCAGGATGTTTTATTTATCACCTTGACAACTTTACTTTTCCTCTGGATTAACTAAAAAGGTAAGCTCAAACTGTGCTTGTCAGTTTTATTATTCTTTCAATACAAGATATATGACAGCCAGAAAACATACAGTGAATGTAGCGATCATGTTTGAAAAACCAGAAAAACAAGTGTTTGGTACAATTTACACATGACAGCAAACTTTACATACAGCTAAAGTGGTTGCTCTCAGTTCCTATTCAAGAATGGAAACAGAAATGTGTTCAAACTACAGTGAGTGTTTGTTTTTCTTTATTAAACATTCTGTTAGAAAACGTCAGATGCTTTTACATGAGTGAATATTATAGTGGGTATACATTTCCTGTAACTTACAAGTGTTTAACTAGAAAATGGTGTTAGTTACAAATCTGTAGAAACTTTGATCTACAGAAATCCCAAATTCTAGTCATTCTTTGACTGTTTTAATGATAATGGCTATATTAGTAACCCATCTGCTGACGCAGAAAAATTTAAGGGCAAAAAATATTTGATGTTCTAGGAAAAAAGAGCATGATAATTTATTAAATTTACTTTCTAGTCACCTCAGCTACTTTTAGATCTATCTCCACTTTGTAAATCAACAAATTCTAGTAAATGAAATAGCTATGACTGTCTCCATGCTATCATAATCAACCTAAATAATTTTAATAAAAGGCAGTTTTTTTAATACAGTACATATAATACCTCTTAAAATACACAAAAATCCATAAAATGAAGAATTTCATGTTTTATCTCCAAAACTTTCCCTCTATGATCTTCCCAAAACAAAAAAGTAGCTTTTCTCTCCTTTTCTCAGTCCTCCTGGTCAACCTCTTCTCTGCCCCTCAACAAAAAAGATAATTTAGCTGGGGCTCTGATTCCCTTTCCTCGCCTTTCTCTTATGTCTATGCTGGATTCCCATGGCAACACTCACTCAACACCAGCACTCTTTCCGAATACACAGAGGAAGCCAAGAACCAAAAGTCTACATTATTAAATAACACATACCTCAACTAAAAAGGACTTTATTTTTAAATAAGATCAGTCTATTTTTCCCCAAATTTTTTTGCCCCCAAACAAGCCACGTAACCTTCCAGCAAGGAATGAAGTTCAAACAGGAAAACACGGGGATGCCACATAGCGTGAAATCAGCCACGGGTCCCCCCAGTGCCCCATATTCCAACGTCCAGCCCTGGGCAGACTCAGTCACTTTCACAGAGAGCAGTCACAGTTGTCACAAAGCTAGCCGACTGTATCAAATTTGATTGTTTTAAGTGTTAGCCTCGTCTCTCACAAAAGCCCTGGTAAGACATTCTAACACGTTGAACCAAGAAGCGGTCAGGCAGCAGGAGGCACAATCTGCAAAGACCAACTGGCCCAGCTTTTTGATGTTCTGTAAGTAGCCGGATCAGTGCACAGCAAAGCTAAAAAGCAGACCATTGTATCAAGTTTAAAAGTTTCATATCGAGGGTTAAAAGGCACTATTCCCTTCTGCCTTGGCCATTTTTATATATAAAATATCTGAATTTTAAAAACAAAATTTAAGTTTAAAATTTAGGTCTTTTTTAAAAACCTCAGATTTTATATTTTAACTATAATATTACCCAGACATTCCACAAAAATCATTTAAAATGTAATACAAAAAAACCAAAACTTTGCTCTTCGGGGTGGGAGGTCAGGCATTTACTTTGAAAACATATACTGTTCTTAAACAGATTATGCACATTAAGAAATCTCCGAGAAGCAGCAATGGCACAGATGAGTGGCATTTTGTAATATCTGATAAATGACCAGAGCTTATCATTAAATTTCTCTCCCTGTAGAGTGTATACATTTTAAAAAATAAACTCAATAGAATCCAAGCTGAGCAGCATTTTATACAGAACACATCCCTCACATTTAAATATTATTTAACCATTTTCATGAGTTTCATAATTTATTTTACCATAGATTTATTTAGAGGCTGAGTAATATTTATTTTAAAGGAGAACAAAAAAAAAACACCCCTATAAAGTTAGCAATAGGGATCTTTTTAATCTTTTTTTTTTGCATTATCACTTTCTTATAATGAGTTAAATCCAAACAACTATAAAGACTCCTACACATCTAGCACAGGAAACTGCAAGATTTACTTCCACAGGAAATCGATTTTAAGACGTGCACACTATCTAATGAAACTCAAAGCTACACTCATGAAAAGACCAACCAGCACCCCCTTTCCATGTTTATCACTGGTGGTCGCACTGTTTCTAAGGCTAAGAGCTAAGTGGGCACACAATGCTGCCAGCCCTTGTGAAATAAGTAGTGTTCCTAAAAGTAAACTATGGGAAACCACTAATAATTTTTAAATGTTCGTTTTACTCAAAAGAATGCCAGAAAGACCTTATAAAGGTTTACAAAACTTCCATTTACTTTCACTTAGACCAGTAGGGACCTCGAAAACACAGGGAGACCTTGGACGATCCCACTAGAGACACATGGATGCATTTTACCAACTCTAGTATCAGAGATTTTGAATTAGGCATAAAAGTGAAATGGCAAAAACCTCCCCCAGCCCTCTCCCTGAGCAAGCTGCAGGCAGGTTTGGTTGCGGTTGGACGCCCCCTGGTGGCCCAGACACCCCACCACCCACCGAGCAGCATTCTGCAGGCTTTCCTCTTCCCCCAAGCCCACTGAATGGAAGGGGATCATTTCTACGATGGGTGAACCTCCATCCCCTGGAAGCATTTGAGAATTCCAGATCTCGGGGAGCAGGCCCACAGGCATCTCCGACGCAGAGGCCTTCTCGGGCACTTTCACTCTTACAGTCGAGGCAGGGAAAAACATCTCAGATCTTTAGAAAGTGGACAACCAGAAGCGCCTCGGGGGTTTGAGCCTAACAAGAGAAATGCTAACACGAGTGGGGGAGGGGAGAGCTACACTGTATAATGAATTCCATGGTAAGAATGTTTTTATGGTGTGTTTTGGTGACCTTTTATTACCATCAAGTTCACAATGCTGGTGGCCTTCCTTTTAATCCCCCCGCAGACAAAGGCCCTAAATAAACACAGATCCCTTCCTGGGAAAAAGTCCACTCTGGTTAAATGGTAAGGAAATGAGTAAATCATTAGTAATCTTTAAAGCCAAAGCTATAAACTCAAGTTACCTTAAGTTAAAATGAAAGTGTCCGGCCAGAGTTTCAAAGTTCTGTCACAGATAGAAATCTCCAGCTCTCGACTCCAGACTCGGCGCCAGCTGATAAACAAACAATTTAAGTCCAGAGCTGGAGCGTTCCCAGCTCTTCCACTTAATGGCTCGGGCCCAGAGGATTTACTGCCTCAGTTTTATTCTCACTTAGCTCTAAGAGGAAATTTAAACTCATCATTATCTCAAAGCCCGGCCGGGCAGCGGCGCTCACCTGGTCCCGCTGTCCTTGCTCCAGACCAGGCTGAGTCCCCACCAGAAGTGACGTCATAGTGTAAACTAATTAACTATAGTTTTAGGTTGACTTTTTAATAGGCTAAATAAATTCTGTTCAATATGGTTTATATTCCCACTTGGGGCAGTAACGATTCCAAAAAGTTTAACTTTACGGTTTCCAGTCCGAACTACCAGTGAAAACTGAAAAGGACAATAGGATTACCCAGAAAAAAAATTACCTCTTGTCATGAGCCCTTAAGTATTACATGTCACAGTTTGCGGCCTTTTCTGTCTCCAATGTGCTCTTTTACTATTAACTCGTGAACATCTGCAGTGCTGGGGAAGGCCAACCAAATGGCAAGGTTTACAGGACAGGAGAGATGGAAGACCACGATCCCCGAATACCAATTTAGGTGATTTAGTGTAAACACGAGTAAGCCATACAGAAAGAACTTAAAAGGGGAGTCCAATTCAGTACCATAAGATAAAGCTATCACATATTCCCAAGGGCTCTAAAAAAGTTTTTCAAAACCATGCTAGAATTATTAAGAGTTTTAAAAATGAAATATAATGTAATGCCAGCACACCACCCCTTCCCCAAATGATGTGCTCCATTTTCAACAAACTGGCATCCTTATTCAAGGTTTTATTGTAAGATAGCTTATTCTAAAATCTGATTGTCTACAGACACCTGACAATTGCACAAGATTCATTCTTTCCCTGTTTCTTAGGTACTCGTCTAATGAAAAGACGTTAAGAGGAACATGGTGATGGCCTAAAGTAAAGGGTTAATAAAACCCTATAAAGTAAAAGGTAGGAGGGGAGGATTTTATTTCTCTCCCTTTAAAAAAAAGTTTTATTAACCTGACTTGGCTGAAAAAGCCAATTAACTATTTTAATGTATGCCAATTTTCTATTCCTTTAAAATATGGATAAGTACACTAAACAGCTGGTATTACTCCCAAGAAAAAGGTATAACTCCTAAGAATAGGATGAACAACAGGAAAATGAAATATAGATTTATCATCAACTGTTGTAAATATAACTTCTTAATTTTTTTCAATCAAAATGATCTAGGAATATTTCTATACATTTGAGAAGGGACACAACCACTCTCTACTTTTATTTTATGAAGCTGTCACCTCCAAAAAGAAAAGACACTGGCTAATTGTTAAGTATTCTTAACGCCTGAATAAAGGCCAATCCATTCCCGTGAGAGAAAATGTCCTCATTCTAACACTGAGGCAGTACAGAGGAACTGACAACATAAAATTTGAGGTAAACACACCAAACCTCTCTACTCAGGTCAGGCTGCGGTCACTTCGCGATAGAGGAGCGCTCATAATGCACTTGTCTGCCATGTTATCTCACTTGGCAATGAACTGTGGGCTGCAATTAAAATGTGCATTTAAATTTTAAAGGTCCACAAGTGAGTAAAACTAAATCAGAATTCTATAAGAAACAGAAATAGAAAGACTAATTCCCACCCGAACATACACTTTCCTGCTCTGACATTTGCAAGTGGACTTTTCTTGACCATGTCAAAAATATTTAAAGCAATAAGAATAAAACTGATGGATGACATTTTGATCACATGACAGGCAGACTTGTAAAATTCCTCATCTCCACTCCCTGGCCTCCAATACCTTTTAGGGATCACACCAAAGACAACTACAGACATACAATACACACAACACATGGAAAGTAATTTCATACTATTTAGAAACCACCAGACATCGCCAGAAATATTAATTCCATATAATGAACATCTATAGGAGACTGATTTGCTAGACCACTACATCTCTCTACTAAAAGAGGTGGCCAATCTTGCCTTACCCAAACAGGACCAGTTGTGTCTGGTCTGTCCTACATCCTGAGTGGCAATTACAGGACATTAAAAATTCCCTGGGTTGAAACTTCAGGGTGGACCCCTGCCTTATCCACATGCTTCCCAGCCTAAGCATGGGGGGGTGGGGGAAAGGGAAGGAGGAGGGACGGAGAACCATGTCCCTGGACATGGACAAATCTTAGTAGTAATAGTATAGCAGTAATCCCCCTAATTATTACAAGTTAGGAATCTGCTTTGCAACTGGAAGTGGGGCTTCAGATTTAGGGGAACGGGAAATGCAAATAGGCAGAAAATATACATTGAGGGAAATTAATTAATTGAAACATTTTCCATCAGTAATAACATAGGGCAAAACCTAGGTTAAAGTTAGCATCCTCATTTGTCAATCTTCTCAAAAGGCAAATTATTAGAACTCCCTAAATAATCTTATCTTGGGCGGTCATCTTTACTGGTATTAAGTGCTTATTAACAACTTCTTTAAAGACACCAGCCTGGAAGCTCACAGAGAGGACCTCCTCCTTGCAGAGAATGCGAACGGCTGCAGAGGGATCTGTCTGCTTTTAGAATCACTTACCGCCTCTTTCTGGGACATGAGAACATAGTACAGAAAAAGCAGTAGAAAAATCTAGGACTATATCATGTTATCAAAAGAAGAAATGTAATGGACACAAAAGAAAAAAAATATACGTTATGAGAAAATGTTAATCACTGTAACAAAGAATTTCACTGGATTTTGGTTGATATGTGCTAAATTTTAAAAGAATTGGCCTACCTACTGTACGAAGCAGCCAGACAAATTTCTTTCTTTCTAAGAATTCCTGGTGTCTAGGACAAAATTGGCCACATGCAGAAAAGATAATGCTCATCTTAATCATTGTTTTTGCAGATGGACTTATTTTAGGATGCAACAATACATGTCAATGCTACTGAATACTGCTTTGATTTAAACGATTAGGATTCATCAGCTGGAACAACAACAACGGAAACCTTTAGAGTCTTCCAAGATTTTAAGACACTGACAACTAATTTAATAAGTATGAATGCACTTTTTTCACAAGAAAGAAAACTTAAATTTTCAATTTTAAAGATTGCAACTAATGACTACATTACCTAACAATGTTAATAATACTAATTATAATTATATTATTGCTGTCCTCTAACAGTATCATATTATGTTAAAACAGTGGACAGCATTAGAAAACAGCCAGAGATAATCCTCCTTCCCCTCATATATAATATAAAAGCCAACTTCAGTTAAATAAAACTTGGTAAAATAATTTGCTTTTGGACAAAAATAGCATGTTTCTGCCTGAAGCCAAGTAAAACTGCCAAGTTATAAACCTAAGAAAGGTTTCTAATAGAAATGCCAACAAACCCTTAACCATGATGGCCCTATAAGGTGCCAAAATATCAATTATTTTTGTTTCTGTGGACCCCTTGCCATAAATTAGATAGAGGGAGGGTGGAAAAACTGATTTAGGTATCTGATTTAGTCAACAGTAAAAGGCCAAGACTGAACACTTTATTTTTAAAACAATCATGGCATAGATCTAACTAAAGTCTATAGAGCCTTTTACCTCTAAAAATTTAGCAAGCAAGCCATACTTGAAATTCTTCCTAGCTTGTTAAATGCAAACTACTTAACAAGCTTTGCTGCCTCCTACTCAATATTCTAGAATTCTCTCAAACTGCAAAACTAACCCAGGCAAACCGAAATATAATAGAAATGTTAAATCTCCATGGAGTTATTCATACACATACATGAACACACACACAGATGCTCAGTTACTCAGTCTGGATGCTGATCCGCACTGAAATCAGACTATCGAGACCTCCACAAAGTGGGCAGCTCAGCTGCCTATTACCACACCAGGCCTCTGGCGATCATCACACTCCTCCGGATTCGTTTCCATTGCAGCTCAGCTAGGAGAAGATGCCCTTGGAGACCGCAGGGCCTGGAGCACCTTCCTATGAAGCACAGAGCTTTCTAATTCACTCTACACAGAAGAATCTGGGAAAGACTTCAAGCTGACTATGGTAGGATCCCTTCTCCACTCTAGGCCAAACTTCTTTTTCCAGAAGAGTATAAAAAGCAGTAAAGAAAGCCTAGGGCCACATAGTAGCCATGCAGAAGTCCCTTGAAAAACATTTCTTACACTGAATTTAATTATTACTATCATACATCCAGTTACCTTGTTTTGTGAGAAACTCAAAAGTGTGCCGTAAGGTCACAGACATGGGTTTTAATTCTAGGTCAATTAAAATCATTATGTTCTTCAGTCAGAGACTACTCTTATGCATCAGTCAGTCATTTTACAAATATTTGCTGATAATCCTAAGTGGAGCCAACTGAAAAAGTACAGCTAACTCACAGGAATATGAATGTTACTGGCCAATGTCATGAAAAGCACACATATGCCCTGAAAGCAGGGCACTATTGCCATCATAAATAACCCTTAGGTCACAATAAAGTGATATATTTGTTGCAGATTAAAAGTTAACTTAGAACCACAGAATTCTGGAACTCTAACAGACCCAATAGATCATCTCATCCAATATCCTCTTATTTCAGAAGAAGCAGCTGAAATCTGGACAAGAGAAATACCCATTCCAAGACCAAAGACCCTCCCGGGCCCCACTACTCTGGGAGAGATGACAAACTCAACACTGGCGTCCTGGGCCCAAAAATAACTGAATTTAGGATGAGAGGGCAAGTATCTCAAACAAACCTCATTCCTCTCTAACCCACCAGGGCCAGGACTCCATTGACCCACTGCCTCAACTATTAGGTAGCATCAGGCTGGTGGTAACCTCAACATAAACAGGGAAATCCAGAGGAGGGTCAAGTACAGGGGGAAAGATACATTCCATCTGGACACACTGAGTCTGTGATATAGCACTGGAGTTGAGGAGATCTGGCAGGAACAGAGATTTTGGAGTCACCTGGGCAGGGATGTTCACTCAACCCACAAGAGCAGATAAGATCACCAAGAGAAGAGGAGAGGATTCAAAGCTGAGCCTTAGGGGATACACGTGGTGAAGGACTGGATATGGATGATGACCCAGCAAAGGAACCTGCAGTGCAGTCGGACAGTTAGGAAGAGAACCATGCAAAAGAGAGCAATGTCTCAGAAGCCAAGGAGGTGAGCAGCCAGCTTTGACCAAACTTTGGCTCATGCGCCACTTCCCGCGGTTATCACTTTCTCCCTCCTGTGTACGTGCTGTGCACAGCACGTGGTGGAAGGCAAGCTTCTTGAGGACAGGGATCGGTGGCTTTCTGTCTTTGTATTCTCAGAACCCAGCATGGTGCTTTGTAATGTGCTTGCTGATAGGTAGATTGGATTGGAAACTGGAATGGTCAGAGGTCAAAAAACTGCCGAGCCATCCGGGTGGACGAAAAGCAAGAAAATATCGCTGGAGTTATCAGTCAGGGAAGAGGTGTCTCCGTGGCCCCCTGAGGAAGCCCCTTACCAAGGTTCTGCACAATGGCCCTACTTGGATGTGAAATGAGTTGATTCCAAATTACTTTAATAGGATATGACAGCTAATTTCATTTATTTCTTCAGCTGATAAGATGCATGGTATGCCATAGTTCACATTTATTTTTCTTGAAATACAGTTTGAAATGTAGAAATGATTTATGTGAATACAACTGAGAAGAAAACTTCATTTAAACTTTTTCATTGCTTCAGATGATAGAGGCAAAGCAAAGAATCTGATTTGTTACAACACTGAACTGCTGTCATCATCCCTAAAGTCAGAAAAATGTTCCCATTTACATTGTAAAGATCCAAAAAAGGATCTTAATTTCAAAGTAAAAGAACTTAAATCTACAAGCAGAAATACTTTAATTAATTTTAAGAGAAGGAAAAAAGAAAGCAAATGGGTAGACTTCCTGCCCTATAGGTTTTTGTAGGAGCCAAAACAGGGTCTGTGATATGGGGCACTTCTGCAGGCAGGGAGGAGGACAGTTAGGAAAGAGGGGCCTCTTCTTTCCCTGACCTCGCAGGGGAGCTGGCACCTTGGCAGTTCTCACCTACTGAAGGCTGTGCCACATTGAGATGGAATGAAGGGACCAGGGAAGACTGGCCCAGAAAATGCCCATCGAGAGGTGATATGAGAACCACCTTCAATGGAAGAGGGGCTAAAATGGTTCTATCTGGCCCCAAAGAACCCTGAGCAGAAGTGGCAAAGAGGCCCCTTTAGCCCTGCTGTCAGGATCCCAGACTGCCATAAGCTCCCTCGGGAGGGAGCCACGGCCTAACAGGAGCTTGCTGGGGGCAGTGGATGAGGATTCCAGATCAGGCACCAGCTGAACCACGAGACCTCAGAGGGCCCTCCAGGTCGAGATTCTGAGATGGAGGCTTCCATACCAAGTGCGGGCTAGGACTTCCCAGCCTACAGCATCTCAGCCCTCTCCCACCACCATCTAGCTCCTGACGCCTTGCAGAGAGTCCAGAAAACTGATGGGGCACACTAACATAAATCAATCTAAAGAGAGAAGGGGGGAATGGGGTACAACGGCACTGAAGCCCATTGCTTGCAAACCCCGACGTCAAAAGGGAGAGGATTTCGTTTCATTATGGGGGAGAAACAGGCATAAAGAGAGAGCTGGCTGCTTTCTGTTCCATGGAGAATCTATTTCAGGGAAGACAGCTTTGGGCCACTGACACTAAAAGATGCCACTGTGAGATAAGAGTCCACAGGGCAGGATTTACAATGTTACCTGGTAAAGAAATACTTTCAGATCTGATTAAAAATGAGAGCTTTCACCAACCAGACATAAATGCAAACTGCCAGTACAAAATAACTACTGCACCTGGAGCACAAGGAAAGCTGCCAATTTTCCCCACTATGGGAAACATTTTCTGGAAATTTTATTACTGAGATTATTTACATGCATTTTTATTGTATTAGACTTTTCATGAAATGAGGTTTTTTTTTTTTAAAGAATTTAAAAAAAAAAAACTACCGGCAAAGATAAATACGAAGCACAACAATTTCAAGATGTTAAAAACAAAGAATATTTCTAAGAAAATCTAAAAATTTTCAGCTAATGAAAGTCGTTTGAATTACTCAGTGCTCCAGGAAGGCCACTAAGAGAACATAATCAAGCTGAAAAACTTTCTTATTCTGTAGAATTAGTTATCAATTATTCACAGAGCAACAGCCGCATGGAAAATGTGTAACAAATTCCAGCAACTCCGTCGTTGGGAAGAGGGGAAGGCAACGCTTGAGAATCCATTCGGGATGGTCAACAGTTGGCTGCCTGGCTGCATCTGGCCTATCCCAAGGTGAGCTCCTGGAGGCCAGAGCAGCAAGCTCATTTGTTTCTATTTGTAAACTGAGGGCTTAAGAAATGATCTACATACACCCAGGCAACTAAGTGGTGCAGCTGTTAGAGCACAAGACTTGGAATCTGGAAGACTTGTGTTCAAATCCTGCCAGAGACACATACTAGCTGTGTGACCCTAGTCAATTAGCCTCTCTCCACCTCAGCTTCCTACCTCCTAGAGTTGGTGGGAAGATAAAAGGAGATAATATTTGTAAAGCCCTTTCCAAACCTTAAAGTGCTCTATAAATGCTACCTATTATTATTATTAATAACTTTTGGCGCAACTTGGAGCATTTTCAATGGCTGTCTCCCCATGCCTGGAATGTTCTCCCTCCTCATCTCTGACTCCAGGCTTCCTTCAAGCCCCAACTAAAACCCCCCTTCTCCAGGAGGCCTTTTCCAGCCTCTCTGCATCCCAGTGTCCTCCCTCTGTTGACCATTTCCAATTTACCCCCGATATAGCTTGTTTCTACATATAGTTGTTTGCATACTGTGAGCTCCTTGAGGGCAGGGGCAGTCTTTTGCCTTTCTTTATGTTCCCAGTATTTAGCACAGTTCCTGGAATAGTAAACCCTTGATGTTTACTGACTAACTAACTGACAAGGTCATTTTCAAAACACTATGGAGAAAGGCAATGAAAAAAACAGCAAAAATGAGCAGACTTACCTAAACCAGAGAATCCCAAAACATTTTTAGGAAAAACTGGAAAGAGAGCAACATGCAGACATGAAATGATGATTCTATATCAGGAAACAATGGTTTAAAAACAAAAAAAATATCAATGAAAATAAGTACTTTAAAAAGAAATGAAACAGATTCTCTGCCACCACATTTGTACTTTATTCCCGATGTGCCCAAAATACTGTTTACAGAAAATGGCTCAAGATGAGGAGTGGGACAGAGGGGCTGGACCTGACTTCCTATAAACAAAAGGCTGTTGCATATGGTGTAACATACACCTAAAAGGAGTCAGGAATCGATTTTAAAAAGGTCTCAAAAGACACAAAGTTTTCACCAGAAGGGATTACAAATGATGTTTTCACCAAAACCAAAAAAGGTGCTAATCACTTACCAACATTGGCTTCCGCCAAATCAACTGGTCTATGGAGATCATATTATTAAAAATCTGAGTGGAATCAAAGAATCCTAAATTTAAAGGGAACAGGAACCTTAAAGATCATCTTCTCCAACTTCTTAACATTAAAAAAAGGAGAGGACTTGAGACATTGACTTAAGGTCAAACAAAAGATCTGAACTCAGGTCCTCTGAAAAATAAAATAAGAACACCAACAACATCAAAAATTACAGACAAATTATCTTTAAGAAGCCAAGATTTACTGATGAATGCAGGTCATGAAGAGGAAAAGCAGAAACAGCAACTTCTCAATGCAGACTCTGAAAATTGAGTACTTACCAAATACCAAGCCAAACCCAACTGGCCGGACTTGGGCACAAGAAGCTTGTTACCTTTTATAACCGGACAGATGACAAATCCCCAGTGTGCAACTGCAGGCCTTGAATAAGAATCAACAAATAACCTGCACTGAAACCTGACCGCTACCCCCAGTAGAGCTGCTGCCCACGGTCATGCAGACACAATCTGGATGAAAAATGCAGACCGCCAAGCCTATAATACACAACCAGCGGGGAAGCCCAAATCAGTCCATCAATGAAAGTGTCTTGGACAAGCACAACAGATGGATGATTATTTGGGACAAACCGAGGAAGGGATCTGGCTAGATTTCATGGAGTAACCATTCAGTGCTTTTGATGACCCTACATGACTCGTAACAACCACATTACCCTTTGAATGGTGGGAAGCGGCAGCAGGAGCACTATCCTGGCCCCTCCACTCCCTTCACCTTAGGGCTGCTCACTCTTCAAAGGCATTCAGAACTTTCTGGAGACTTGGCTGACTCGGGAGACTTCAAAGCCCAGATTCTGGCCACCATCAGAGTCCAGAGAAAGTGTCCAGAGGAAGCACCAGGAGCTCTGAGACCTGACTGGTGGGTCACGGCAGTGACTCAGATGAGAGATGACAAAAATCAGCTCAATCAACCTGAGCTGTCTTGCAACACCTACCCTTGTTAAAGATCCTTCTCCTGGGGGACACGGCAGTGACTTGCTTGAGGTCTCCCTCAAATCCCTCCAAATACCTGTAAAAAATGACTCTAAACAAATTCTAAAGCAGCAGAACCCACAAAAAGACAGAGTGAAACAAATTTCCAGCCCAAGACAATCTGGATGGTTGATTGGAAAGATCTATCACGCTGGGCAGGGAAGAGGAACACAGTTCAGCGTGGGCACACAGGCAAAACAGGCCTCAGCAAAGCTGGAGCAGCCCTCAGAAGACTGAATCACGGGCAGCTGTGGCAGTTTCCAGACTTCTCAACCCACAAACGCCAAAGACAACTTACAAGGTCAGTAGGAAAAGTCTGTAACTGTGGTGAGAGAGAAGCTTGGTCCCAGCCCCAGGTCTGGTGCAACCCCAGGGCGGGTGGCAGCTGCTTCCTGAGCTTCCAGCCCACAGACTGAGGGGGAATCGCGTGGCTGATCAGAGGGGGATTCATCTCTTTGCTGGTGCTGACGCAGGACTCTCTTGCTTTGCCTGTGCTTGGATCTGGGTCACAGTTCTGGGTGGTGGTCCTGGGGTGAGGAGGAGTGCTGGTGTGGTGGAGCTTGTAGTGGTAGTGGAGAGGGAATGTTCTTCACAGTTCCAAGGCAGCAAAGAGTGCTTGTGGTCACTCATACACCAGAGCACAGGCCAGGAAAGGAACAAACACCTCGTTCTTGATCATACCACCTTGGAAGAACTGGAAATTTATAGGTCCCTAGAAGTATCTCTGAAAACAACTGCACAAAACTCTCGAAGCTTGGAACAGCATACTCTCCACACTGGAAGCAGACCCCTACCTTAACAAAGAGTTTAAAACTCAAGTTAATTGGCTGGGATCATGAGCAAACTGTGCAAAAAAAGTCAGACCATA
Organism: Vombatus ursinus; assembly: GCF_900497805.2. NCBI lineage: Eukaryota > Metazoa > Chordata > Mammalia > Diprotodontia > Vombatidae > Vombatus > Vombatus ursinus. The sequence continues at coordinate 5,821,201 of NW_020954577.1, read as the reverse complement.
GAATCTTTCTTTGGTAACAAAGAAGATCAAAACATACAACCAGAAGAAGACAACAAAGTCAAAGTTCCTACATCCAAAGCCTCCAAGAAAAATATGAATCAGTCCCTGGCCATGGAAGAGCTCAAAAAGGATTTTGAGAAGCAAGTAAGAGAAGTAGAGGAAAAACTGGGAAGAGAAATGAGAGTTATGCAAGAAAATCATGAAAAACAAGTCAATAGCTTGCTAAAGGAGATCCAAAAAAAAATACTGAAGAAAATAACACCTTAAAAAATAGCCTAACCCAAATGGCAAAAGAGGTCCAAAAAGCCAATGAGGAGAAGAATGCCTTAAAAAGCAGAACTGGCCAAATGGAAAAGGAAGTCCAAAATACTGAAGAAAATACTTCCTTAAAAATTAGAATGGAGCAATTGGAAGCCAGTGACTTTATTAGAAATCAAGACATTGTAAAACAAAACCAAAAGAATGAAAAAATAGAAGACAATGTAAAATATCTCACTGGAAGAACAACTGACCTGGAAAATAGACCCAGGAGAGTGGACTATCTGAAAGCCATGATCAAAAAAAGAGCCTAGACATCATCTTTCAAGAAATTATCAAGGAAAACTGCCCTGATATTTTAGAACCAGAGGGTAAAATAGAAATTGAAAGAAAGATCCTTCTCCTGCTAAGGTTTAAAAAAATTTCTTTTGTTGACTGTTAAAGGCACCTTTTGTTTCAACACAAAACCTAAAGTAGGAGGGGTCATTCAGTAACCCCCATGGTCTCCAGAACACAATGATCACAGAACTATGGGAGCAAATAACTCAAGGGGTGATGGAAGGGCCATGGCAGGCAGAAGCAGGCACCAGCAGGGCCCTATCAATGACTTGCATGGAACACCCAGCACAAAAGCCATCTCTGAGGAAATCTAGACTGAAGGTGGGAGTGGAACACTCACATACTGTCAATAGAAGGAAACAAACTGAGTGGCCCAATGATGTCCCTGTGATACAGAGGGAGCAAGGAGAAGAAAACCTCCTACACATCTGGGAAATCCCTCTGTGGGAAACTTGTGATAAAACCTGGCTGATCTCCACTGGATAAAAAGGAACCCATGGGCTGTGAGCTGGCACTGTGGAAGGTGTGCCAATGCTGAGGATGTCCTCTATCACCGTGGATTAATGGCAGACCGTTGTTGTCTGACTTATCTGACAGTACGGACTAACACACACTTCTAACACCTTCTTTTCAGTTTTCCAAAGTGCCCCACTTTGTAATTATGTCCCTCTTCATTCCAAAAGGGGGCGAATAGAAAATGAAACAAAGTGGAAAATGAAGCACAAGGACCATGGCAATGTAAATGAAAGATGATTCAAAGGAAGCTGAACTACAAGATCCTGAAAAGGAAAGAACAAAACGTACCTCCACACAATGGAGAGATCAGGGGTGAACATGAACAAAGTGACGGAATTCATGTTTTGGTTTGCTTTTCTGTGTCCCAGGTGTGAGTATGATCTAGAGCAGGTGAGAAATGACTCAGAGAGGAGAAAGGCATCAGTGAAATGCTTCTAAAAATACACGTGATAAATACGAATTTAAGAGTTTCTCAATGTCCAAGTCCTCGGGTCCCACTGACTTAGGGACAGTTCAAGCTAGGAGAAAATGGGTCCTTCTGCACCCTTCCACCACCATTCCATTCAGGACACCCTGTCTCCATCGAGTCTCTTTCTGTTGTTTCGCCTGACATGAATGTCCTCTAACATATACCATGGACAGACGAGATAGGGATGTCAGGAACCAGAGAGAAGGCTACAGGCCTCATTGGGGTCCAATCACTGCACTGGGAAGGAGGAACAGAAACGGTTGAAGGGCGCTGAAATTCCATCCAGCTCAATCAGCTGGCAAGCATTTAATGAGGACACGCTCTACGCTGGACCCCGTGAAAGGCGCTGAGGGGACGAGAACAAAACAAAATCACTCCCGCCCTCTTCAGATCCGGCAGCTGACTCCAGGTCCCGGGCCAGAACAAACTACGTGCTTAGGCAGTGGAAGAACCTGCGGCTAGGTTCTTGTGCTTCTGCTGGCCCTCTCTACAAGATCGCATGTATTTGTCTCCCTGGAGAGAAGGCCAAGAACTATTTCCTTCTCACCATCATCTGCACAGGGCCTAATCCAGTGCCTGGTACCCAGGAGACACTTTAGAAATGTGTGTTGACCTACAGGAAAACTGAAGGGGAAGGGAATAAGAGAAGGGGGGGGGGGATGGAAGGGGGGGCAGATTAGGGGAAGGGGTATTCAGAATGCATGCCATCTTGGGGTGGGGGGAGGGACGAGATAGGGAGAAAATTTTGAACTCAAAATCGTGTGGAAGTAAATGGCGAAAACTAAAAATTAATTAATTAATTAAAAAAATAGAATGAGCTGGTGAAGGAAATGAAAAAAGAAAGTAAAAAACCTGTCTTATCATACTATTCAGAAGGTCTAGTTTGCCAGTTAGGGTGAATATTTTGTCCTGAAAAACCCACCACCAAATACTATCATCTGCGCTTCCACATGTCTGAATTCTATCAAACATGCCAAACACGTAGTCCATCTTGTTATACACAGGAGAAAGATGGGCAGATTCTTTTTACTGGTGGATGGGTGATGATCTCTGTCATGCCTGAGTACTGTTTTGATCTGTTTTGTTTCGCTTGTCTTCCAAGATCCTTATACACGCATCTAGCCTAAACTGTTTACAGATGGAGAATCATGCCTTCTCCTTCCACAATCTCAGATAGATTCAAGTTTAAAAAACATTTAATTAAATAGACATTTATTAAGCGTAAAAAAAAAGAAGAAGCGTGTGCTGATCGGCCACCTGATGGCAAAGAAGAGCAGGTGCCCCAGGGCTGGCCCCTGTTTCCAAGAGGCAGGAGAACGGGCCCGGCAAACTCGGCGCCAGCGGATCCGGTTCGGGTACTAACAAAGCGCTGCCCTGCTGCACCGGATCATGGAGAGAGGATTTCTGGCTCTTGAGAAAGAGAGGCTGCTCCATCAAGCTGATGGTGAAGCTCGCTTCTTGCCTCTTGACAGAGAGGTGGTGGTCTGCAGGGGCAGAGCGGCACCGCACTTCCAGGTGTGGCTGAGACTGCGCCTACTTTGTTCCTGTAGATGGTTCTGTTGGGCAGGGGTTTACAAGGAGAGTCATGGGGAAGAAACTAATTATTTTTTAAAATAGCATCCATAAAACATTTAGAAAATCGTGCTAAGCTAAGCTCCTTCCTTTTTTCTCCACAAGGTCATTAGACCGGTTGGTCAGGAAATGGTTATAAGCACGTATGTTTACATGTCAGCCAAGCATTTAACACAGGGCCTCAAGTTATCCTTTGGATAACCCATCAGTTGGTTAAGCTGCAAGAATTCACTAGGTGCCTACTATGTTCCAGGCACTGAGGACATGAATGCAAAAGCCTGTGCCCTCAAGAAACCTCCATTCTACTAGACTTGAAGAGATTTGAGTTAGACGACGAGTTCTGGTGGATTCTAAACTTCTGAATGATATTTTAGGAGGGACACAGACAAAACGGACAGCTCCCAGGAAAGCCACAAGGCAATCAGAGGGCTCGACAGGCTGGCTGAAGGAACTGGGTATCTTTGACCTGAACAAAAGAAGCCTCTGAGGGATGTGATAAATGTCTTCAAGTACTGAAAAGGCCATAGCGTGAAAGAGGGATGCCCTTCTCCTCTTCAGTCCCAGCAGCAAGAATAAGGAGAGGAGACAGGAGATGCCAAGTGTAAGACGGAGGCTTCCTAGCAACATCATGGCCAAAAGTAGAACGAGACACTCCTGGAGGAGGCTGACAACTCCACCCCCGGAGGGGGTGCCGTGGAGGGGATTCTCATCCCAGGGTTAGAAACGTGTCCGAACGAGATGGCCACTGAGTCTGTGCCACCTCAGACTCTGTGTCTGTGCCAGGCCCACAAATGGACAGAATGGGAAAAGGAGGGACCTAGACAAAGGACTGACACCAGATTCAGCTCCAGGAAGGAGACAGACTGCCTGCATGAAGTCAAGGAAGCACATGATCAGAAAATATCCCCCAGTTCAGTTTAACTGAAATATGTGTTAAATTAAAGGGCGGGGGGGGAGAAAACCAGGCTGCAAAGGTAGCCTGGCACTGCAACAGAAAGGGAGACAAGAGCCTGACTACTGGTGCCCCAAAATGCTTGGGAGAACACCTACGTTCAATCCCACGGGCAACAGAGGGCCGAGGAAGAGCTGAGAGGCTGGGGGACACGGTTAGTCCTGTGCATTAGGAACCTGATTTTGGCAGACACGTGAAGAATGATGGGCAGCCTGGCACAGGAGACAGAGAGCTGGCCTTGGAGCCGAGAAAGACTGAGGTTGAGGCCGACTCGGACCCAGGCTGGCTGTGTGACCCTGCGTAAGTCGGTTAAATTCTCAGGTCTCTAAGACATAAGCTGCAGAGAAAGTGCCAGCCACTATTGGCAAAGGGCATTTCCTCATTGGGAGTTTCCGACACTACAAACATCAGAGGTCCCATCCCAGGCCCTCATCTGGCCTTTCTGTGGACAGACCAGAGTGAGGAGAAATTGAAGGCAGAGACAGACCAGGCAAGAAGTGAGGAGGCCCTGAATTAGGGTGCTGCCAGTGTGAGTGGAAAGGCAAAGGGGACAGAATCATTCTGAAATGACATACTTTGCATCAATTACTGAGCTGTATACCTAAAAACCAGTTAACAAAAATCAAGGCAACTCCAAAATTCCCTAAGTGATTACTTTTAATTTGTTCATTTCAAAAAATTACATGAAGTTTCCAAAAACTTCAGTGACACTACAAGGCATCATGACTACTAAGCAGTCTAAGTATAAAAAAACTGATCACACAAAAGCAGACACAGCAAAATGGCGGGTGTGGCTGTTACAATGCGCCTCTTCCTGCCCTGGGCTATTTTCTAGCATAAATTCCAAACTTCTGGCATAGCTTCTACCCTCCTTGCCACAAAGGACTGGGGGGCACAGCAATCTGCTTTGTCTCCCATAAATTGAGAGTCTGGGAAATTAAGAGTTCTACGGCAATCCTCGAGACAAGGGGCAGGGGAAGGAGATGCCCTGGGTTCTCCTAAAGCCAGGAGGGGCAGCTGCTGCTGCTTCAGACAGACAGGCAGGTAGATAGGTAGGCAGATATATAGGCAGACAGGAAGACAGACAGACAGGCAGACAGCCAGGCGGGCAACTCAGTGTAGCTGCTACTCACCACCAGAAACAGGGCTATCCATTAAAACCGCCCCCATCTTTTCCACGTCCTTTGCCAGCTCTTTCGACACCGCAGGGTCAATTGTGCTGGAATCTATTAATAAAGAACCCTTCTTCACTTTCCTAAGAAATACATAAAAAAATGTCTGTCATTTTCTGTCCTGAATGGACACTTCACATTAAAAACATATGGCATTAGCACTCTGGCCAATCGTTCCAAAGCAATGGAGCAGTTTAAGCCAAATCAAAGGGTGCTCCCCAATAATGGGCTATTCCCCCATTCTCTGAAAAGAAGAAAAAACAGACAAGCACATAAACAATAGGAGCAATCAGTCTCACTGATGTCGGTTTAAAAAAAAGCGAGACGACACGGTCACCACTAACGTGAGCACAAACGGAGAAAACAAGCTTCTTTGTCCCACACCAGCCACATGTGCAAATTTCACATCGCTATACACAGCTTCTCCTAGATAAACCATACGTGATAGTGAGACAGAGAGATAAAGATTCAGAGACAGAGACAGAGAAAGAGACTGAGGGAGGGAGGGAGAGGAAGAGACAGAGAGAAGAAGAGTGGAGGGAAAGGAGGGGGGAGGAACGGGGGGGAGGAGAGGGAAAGAGGAAGAGCGCCCGTCTACCCCCTTTGACACAGTAACCTTCTTTTACTTTGGGCACTGCAGCTTTTCTGAAATGATAACAAAACTGGCTGAAAGGGGAAGTACCAGGCAAATAAATTTGGGGATCCCATAGAGAGTCGCCATTTTTTTTTTCATTCTCCTTGAATTAACATAAAAGGGGATAAGAAAAAAAAAATCCTTCACTTCCACTGCATTTCTCTCTTGCAATGATGTCCCCTTTCTCTAACTGCAGCGGGGCCGCGAGGGGGTGCACAGTGCACAGAAGCCCCAAGTTCAACTCCAGCCTCAGACATTTACTGGTTGAGGGGCCCTGAGCAAGAGACTTAAAAAAAAAAAATCTCCATATGCCTCCATTTCCTCATCTGTAAAATGGGGCTAATAAGAGCCGTCCCTGCTATTGTGTGAGGAGGATAAAATCAGATCATGTTTGCCATGAGCTTGGGAAATCTTACAATGCAATCTGAGTGCAAGTTGCTATTATTAACAAAAATAAAAGCAGAACATTTCTCTTCAAGTAATTCCCATTGATCCATCGCTATTAATGACAAGACAATATTGCGATGCCTTTGTCTAATGCCCAGAAATCCCTTCCCTCCCTCATTAGCTCAGGGCCATCATCCTCCTCTCTCGCGAGAGAACGGCCAGAGCCCCTGATATAGGTAGGATGTGACAAGCTTAAGAACTAAAACTATTTTCACCAAGAATTCAAAAGAATTCACATCCAATTACACAATATAAGTTAAGGAAAATGGAATCTTAGACAAAATTTGGTTTGATAAACTTCTCTAGAACACACTTGCTCTGTATCTACAGGGTTAACCAAGTTATACTGCGCAATCTACAAGTATTTTATTTATTTACTTAGTTTTTGTTTGCAACAGTCATTTTTATAAGATTTTGAGTTCTAAATTTTTCTCCCTCCCTCCCTTCCCCCCTCCCCAAGATGGCATGCAATCTGATATAGGCTATACGTGTATAATCATATTAAATATATTTCCACATTAGTCATGTTGTGAAATAAGAATCTGAACAAAAGGGAAAAACACGAGAAAGAAAAAAGAGAGAAAATAGTATGCTCTGATCTGCATTCAGACTCCATAGTTCCTTCTCTGGATGTAGATAACATTTTTCATCACGAGTCCTTTGGAACTGTCTTAATCTACAGTATTTTTAAAAATATGTTGTAAGGACATTTTTTTAAAAAAATGTAATAAACATTTTGCCTTGTTTTTCAGTCAAAAATATCCACTTTCCCTTTCATTCACAAGTCTTGGACTTCAATATAAATTCTACATAACACTTGGAACAATCCTTCCTCAAATGTTTAGGTGTGAATTACTGCTTGGCTGCAGAACTCTGACAATCTCATCCGACTGGGTGTCAGAAGCACCCTTCAATGCAAGTGGGAGAAGAGACCTCCCGTGTTCAGGTTTAACACATCAATTAGTGAAACTTCACAAAATGCATGTTAGCAAGAGGTGAAATATAAACAACCCTAAGTAGGAAGGCCAAGGGCCACAGTATGACAGCACACCCCCAAAATACCTTCCAATGTAATCTCAATACCTACGTTATTAATTCTCTGATATTAATAAGAAACTTTTACCTCCAAAGTCTACCAACTCTTGACATTTGAAAGCCAACTAGAAAACTCGGAGAACTCCATAGACTGAAGCCTTCCAATTAAGCCATTGCCACGCATTTCCCAGTGTCTGCTGGACTTACATGGTGGAGCTCAAATTCGAGAAGTAAGAAGTGGGTGAAGCCAGAAAACAATCACCACCGAGGACAGGAGCACTGTCCTGATGACTACGAACACCAGACAGGTGGTGGCAAGAAAACAGAGGAGCCACACAGCCCAGTGAAAATGGGATCTGTGCATTTTCAAGGGTTCAAAAACTTTGGCCTGGATGATAAATTCCTGAATCAATAGTTCATATAATATTCATTCATTTATATTTGAATACTTTCCCCCCCAAAAAAAGTACTTCCTGTAAATGTGACCTGCCATGGGCCTTCAATAAATATTAATTAACTCTGATGATCCCAATAATTATCAGTGTTTCATAGAAACCCTACATTCAACTCCTTTCATCTCAAACATAAATAGTATTAAGAAAGCTTCAAAATATTGTTAAATTTTTATTAAATAGTAATATTTATTATATGTTATTATATATTCTATATTATATCATATATAATAGTATATAAATTATTAGTATTAAATTAATTTAAATTAAATTAAATAAAGATTATTAAATATGCAAGTCGCAGCAGGCAGACTATTTAAAAGAGCTAAAGTAACAGACATAACAGCAAGAAATACAAAAACAAGCCTATATCAGTTTGCACACTGTCTTGGGGAGGAGGGAGGAGAAGGAGGAAGGGAGAGAAAATTTAAAACTCAAAAGCTTACAGAAGTGAATGTTGAAAACTAAAAATAAATTAATTAATTAAAAAATAAAATCAAAAGTAAAAAACAAAGAAACATAAAAACATCCAAAGAGAGTTGTAAGGGAGTTAGTGGCAAAACTAAAATTCCTGTTAAAAAAACAAAACAAAACAAAACAAAATAAACAAACAAAAACACAGGAAAATTCCCGAAAAGAAAGAGAAAAACATAATACATATGTTGTTAATGGTTCAAAGGAAGAACCTGAAAGCTCCATCAGAACATGCAGATACGTACTTGAGAATCCCCTTAGGTCCCGTGTAAACTTCTAAGGCATTACTGCTGGTAGGCAGCATCGTAATAATTCGGTCTGCTCTCTCTGCTACATCTGCTGGGGAAGACACCACCTTTTAAAAAAAAATTACACAAGTCATTATTTTAATGTAAAACACGCACACAGCATTAGGCCTGCTTTAAAATTAAAGCTCAGACAGTTGCTAGAACACAATTATGCACAATTACAGTTACTTTGCCAAAAGGTAATACCCAAGATAGTTAGATAAACACATATGCTTACTTTGAGATAACCAAAAAAAAAAAAAAGATCAACCCATGACTTCACTGTCTAAAAGACACATTCCTTCTATTCCTACAAATCCCGTTTCTATGGAATCAAAGTGCACTGTTTACTTTAAGAAGTGTGAAGGGAGCTATGAGAGAAAGGGCAAACCATAGCGGTCTTGGGAACAGACACACGAATTCTCACGGGTTCCTCCAACTTAATGCCTTAGACTGGAAACTCGCTGGTCATATACTTTGGCTGGCTAAAGAAAACATTCTAACACGTCAGGCAGAGCAGCCCAGATACATTACTGACAATGTGGGTTTGTGGGAAGCCAAAGGAAACTGAAGGGGAGGGGGAGGAGGGCATCCTTCAGCCAAGACCTCTAGCCAGTTCACTGCCAGCCTGCATCCTCTTCTAGCAAACAGAAACCTACAGAGTGACACAAGAATAAATTTGAAGGCAAGAACAATATGGAGGAAGGGTCAGGCCAAGAGAGAAGCATTTGTGACCAAGACAGTGAGACTAAGAGGGTGACTGACCATCCCTGTGCATAACTGGGTTGGAATGAAAGAGTACGGTGTCCCCACAAGAGAACACAAGCCTCTTGAAAACAGGGGCTGTTTCGTTTTTTGTATTTCAGTCACTCAATGAACATTTAAGCACCTGTTATCAACCAATCAATAAGCATTTCATAAGGCTTACTACTGCCAAGCACCATGCTAGACCCTGATGATATGATTGATCAACATTTATTAAGCACCTACTTGTGCCAGGCACTGTGCTAAGCACTGGAACATAGACCAGAGCCAGTCCCTGACCACAGGAAGTTTCTATTGTACCATAGTAGACAACAGGTACATACATTAAGTCTATATAAAATAAACGGGCAGCTTTGGGAGTACAGCCCTCGTAGTCGGAAGGATCTAGAAAGATTTGGTGCAGCGTCTGCGCTGAGCTCTGGAGGAAAGGAGGGATTCTAAGAGGCTGAGAGAAGGATGGGGTATCCGGGTACGGGCAATGGAATCTGCAAGGGCAGAAAGACAGGAAGTGGAGAACTGCAGGTAAGGAACAGCAAGTACAGCCACAGCATGAAGGAAGGACAGGCTGGAAAGTGGGACAGCAGCACAGAAACAAGCATTTATGCAGCATTTCTTATGCCCCAAGAACTGTGCTAAGCATGAGAAATGCAAGAGAAAAGAAAGGCAGCCCCTGCCCTCAAGGAGCTTACAGTCTAACACCCAAAATGGAGTTAGAGGAAGAAGAGAAGAAGGAAGGGCAGAAGCCAGGTAGTGAAGAAGGGAAGAGGAAGAAAGTGCAGCCAGCACCGAGGGGAGGAAGAACCAGAGGTCACTGAGAGGACAAAGTACAGGTGTGGGAAGAGCAGAGGACAGGGCAGAGAGGAGGGCCTGGGCAGACGAAGGCACTTCAGAGTTCTTAATCACGTCGGCAGGACGATCGTGGCTGACTCAGAACGAGATACGACCAGTCTGCTGAAGGGACACCGAAGCACCAGCCCACGGCCCCTCTGCTCAAGGGTCTTACAATTTAGCGGAGTGGACAGTAACAGCAGCTCACATTTACAGAGTTTACAAAGCATTATCCTCACAGAGTTTATTATTCCTAAAAGTCAGAACTTGAGGTTTGAAAAGACGTTAAATGATTTGCCCAAGGTTACCCAAGTACTCAACCAAAAAGTAAAAAGTTCTTTCCACTCCAACATACCTCCACGCACACAACATACAACAAAACAGAACAGACATTCTATTATATTAGACCACTACATGCAAAGTGCTCTGAGAACTGTAAGGTAAAAATCATCATTTATGACCAGGAGCAGTAGGCAAAGCTTTCCAAGGAAAGCTTTTCAAGTTGGGTGGGTTCTGAAGATTGGGTGCATTTTAAGAGGCAAATAGGTAAAAGGGGCATAAGCAAGGGGGTACATGGCTGTCATGGGGAACAGCATAAGCAAAGATGGAACCTCTCTGAGAAATGGGTAGTCCTATTTGGGGTAGAGAACGCATGAGAGGGAAGGAGTAAAACTACAAAGGTATGCTGCAGGGAGATTGAGAGAGCCTCAAATGGCAGACTAAGGAGTGTGGACTCCTTATATAAGTAGAAAGTCATCTGGCAGGCAATCGAGTACCACTAGTTTTTGAGCAGGCTGGTTTTCAAAGAGGCAGAAGAACCAGAGACCAAACTGCCAACATTCACTGGATTATGGAAAAAGTAAGGGAGTTCCAACAAACACCTACTTCTGCTTCACTGACTAGACTAAAGCCTTTGACCGGGTGGATCACAATAAAACGTGGCAAGTCCTCAAAGAGATGAGAGTACCAGATCCTCTTACTCGTCTCCTGAAGACACTGTATGTGGGTCAAGAAGCAACAGTTAGAACCAAACATGGAACAACTGATTGGTTTAAGATTGGAAAAGGAGTATGACAGGCGGGACATTGTCACCTTATTTAACTCATACAGAGTACATCATGCAAAATGCCAGGCTGGACAAATCAAAAGCTGGAATTAAGGTTGCCAGGAGAAATATCAACAGCATCATACATGCAGATGATGCCACTCTATGGCAGAAAGTGAAAAGGAAGTAAGAAGCCTCTTGATGTGGGTGAAAGAGGAGAGTGCAAAAGTTGGCTCAAAGCCTAACATCAAAAAAACTAAGATCTTGGCAACCGGTCCCATCACTTCCTGGCAAACAGAGGGAGAAGAAATGGAAGCAGTGTTAGATTCTTTGGCTCAAAGATCACTGCAAACAGCAACTGCAGCCATGAAATGAAAAGACACTTGCTCCTTTGAAGGAAAGCTGTGGCAAATCTGGACAGCAGACTAAAAAGCAGAGACATCACCTTGCTGACAAAGTTCCACACGATCAAAGCTATGGTTTTTCCAAAAGCAACGTACAGCTGTGAGAGTTGGACTGCGAAGAAAGCTGAGCACCGCAGAATCAACACTTTTGAATTGTGGTGCAGGAAAACACTTTCAGAGTCCCTTGGACAGCAAGGAGATCCAACCAGTCAATTCTTAAAGAAATTAATTCACACTATTCACTGAAAGGTCAAATAATGAAGCTGAAGCTTAAATAGTTTGGCCACATAACAAGAAGACAGGACTCACTGGAAAAGACCTCGATGTTGGGAACTGAAGACAAAAAGAAAAGGGGACAGCAGAGGATGAGACGGATGGTGTTATGGAAACGATGAACGTGAGCTTGGACAGAGTGTGAGAGAGAGTGGAGGACATAAGGGCCTGGCATGCTGTGGTCCATGGGGTCATGCAGAGTCAGACATGACTGAACAACTGAAGAACAGCAGCGGAATGACGCAATGAGGAAGATAAACATGGCAGCTGGTGCACAGGATGAATGTCTGCTGCTGCAGGCCAGCATGGGGCTACCATCTTACACTGAGCTTAAAGCCCACTACCTGGGTGGCACGTTAGCCTACTGCTGTTCAAACTGTGAGTGAACTGGTCTCGCTACTCTGGAAAGCAATGGGCAGTTTTTCTAAGAAAGTGCCTAAGATGTCTATGTTCTTTGGCCCAGAGATCCCACTGTTAAATTCATACCCTAACAAGGTCAAAGATAAAAAGAAAGGCCCATATAGACTGAAATATTTACATCAGCACTCTTTGTAATAGAAACAATTAGAGAACAGCCAACAGACTGTGAGACATGAATATGATGGATTAGCATTGCACTGTAAGAAATGCAGAATATGAAGAATTCAGAAAAGCAAAGGAAGACTTATATGAACTGAGGCAATATGAAGTGAGGGGAACCAAGAAATCAATATACCCAGTGACTTTAACGATGGAAATGAAAAGAACCAAAAACACTGAAACTGAATGCTGTCGAATTATGAAGGCCAAATCTTGGCTCAAAGGAAGGGATATGAGAATGCACACCCCTACCTTCTGTGTAGAGATGGGACACTACTGGTGTGGAATGCTACGTATAATGTGGAACTTGGTTAGTTTTGTCAAACTCTTTTTTTTCTTTGTTATAAGGAATTGTTCTCTGAGAAAGGAAGGAGGAAGGTCATACTGGGAAACTAAAGTGATGTAAAAATAAAAGGCATTAATAAAGATTTTCTTAAAAGAAATGAATATCAGGGCAGCGAGGAGGCGCAGTGAATAGAGCACCAGCCCTGGATTCAATAGGACCTGAGTTCAAATCTGGCCTCAGACACATAACACTTACTAGCTGTGTGACCCTGGGCAATTCACTTAACCCCATTGCCTAACCCCTCCCCCCCAAAAAAGAAATTAATATCATGGAAAAACAAAGGGCGTAGATTTTTTTAATGATGCCAGAATGGGCTTAATGGCCCCCTTGGTGGCAAACTTTAAGACTATCTTAATTTTCTCAGTTTTTAATTAACTCCTTTTCATTTCCAACACCTTGACCAAGGCGTTGTATACTGAATAGTGCACTAGATTACTAGGAAAGGCAGGGGATGACCTCCCCATCCTCTGCCCAAAGGTCAGGTACCAACCAGGCCACAGCTCTTCCTAGCTCTCAAACCTTCCTGACTCTGAAGCCCCAAGCTTATCCTTCCTAGCCTCAGATACCCTGCGGCATCTGTTACAAGCAACGGCAGCATGGCGTAAAGGACATCCTCACTGTCACCCAGTCCCAAACAACACTCCCTGGGACTCCAAAGAGTCCTAACTCCAAGAGAGTCTGGAGTGGTAAGTGTGGACCAGCAGAGAGGCTGGGCAAGAGGCCTGAACCTTGGGCAGTAGAAAGAACAAAGGCTCTAGAGCCACTGAGTCTGCTGCTCAATCCCTCTAGATAAGACGAGGCCATGTGAATTCTCCACTCGGGGCCACAGTTCTTCCTCTGTAAAATAAAGGAGTTAAGTTAGATGGTGTCTAATTAATTCTTCATCTTCTCAGGCTAACAGACCATCTAGAAGCCAATGCCCCGAGAAGCTGTCCAGGATGATTAGGTCCAGAGAACTAACTCTCCCGAAATTCGCAGATTCTCACAGCAGTGCTCTCCAAGGGTTGCGGAAAACTCTAGCACGGCCTGCTTTCTGAACCTGCAGAGCACCGCTGAAGGCCTGGTGGGGGAAGAAGAAATTTCATCTTATTGAGTCTTCTAAAAGATAATAAACAATCAGTATACCTCATCTAAGTGTACCTGAATCTAAGTGTGCAGATCCCCTCAACTCAGACTCAGCACCCTGATGCTGGGTCAAGCCTGGTTGGAATTTCTTTTTTTAATGGGAAATTGGGGATGGAGATGGCACAGTAGATAGAGCAACGGACCTGGAGTCTGGAAGACTCATCTTCTGGAGTTCAAATCTGGCATCACACACTTCCTAGCTATGTGACCCTGGGCAAGTCACTTCACCCTATTTGCCTCAATTTCCTCATCTGTCAAATGAGCCGGAGAAGGAAATGGCAAACCACTCTAGTATCTTTGCCAAGAAAACCCTAAATGGAGTCACAAAGAGTCAGATGTGACTGAGATGACTGAATAACAACAAAGGGGGTGAAGAAGGGGAGGGGAGAAATAGGAGGAGGGGATGGGTAGGGGAAAGAGAAAAAAGAGGAGAAGAACAGGGAGGGAGAGGAATAAGAGGGGAAAGGGGAGAGGAAGGAGGAACTCTGCCATGACACCATGGATTCCCTACAAAGGCTACTTCCCAGACACTGCTTGGGATTCACTTTCACTGGTCAGATACTGGTCAACCCCCACAGCATGTGTGGAGCACAGAGAAGCTGGGAGGAGGAGAAGGAGGACAGTCCAGAGCAAGGCGGGGGGGGGGGGGAACAGTTCTTCACAGAATAAATTCCCATTTGTTCTGTAAAACTTGGACTCAGTCAAAAGGCCGCACCCAAGGACCCAGAAGGCCACGTGTGGCCTCAAGGCCGCAGGTTCCCCGCCCCTGGTCCAGAGTAAGAATCATGCCAATGTGGTTCCAGCTCCTTCTTTGCTACCAGAAAAATGGCCACCAGAGCCAGGAGCAGCTTGATGGGGAAATCACTAAAAGGAGATGTCCCCTGTGCATGACTGAGGGTTATTTAGAAAAACCGTGTTGCCCTTTCTAATCAAAACAGTCACTTATGCAAAGTTCAGTGTTTTGACCACTCAACCCCAGATTCCATGTAAGCCCAAAGGGGCCAAGAATTTGGCAAAGAAGATGGCCATGCTCTCATTAAACCTCCCACTCCAGTGTTTTTCAAATCACTAAAAGTACTGAAGTCTGCCACTGTTTCAAAACTACACAGCACTTGGAATGCTGCAAAACCTCCCTGCCAACATCTTGAAGCATGTGGCCAATATGGCGGAGTCCACTAGGCCAAAGGCTTTTAAATTTCTCATTTTACAAGGCCTAAGAGGCTGTCAAATTAAAACCCTGGAGAATTACTTAACCAAACATTTTTAACCTTACAACTTGAGAACAAAATGGTTTCCAAGTTTTTTAAAGGGAAACCAAAGTGAAGGAGAATCTAAGCTTAACTGGGCCAGAAAATTCACTCAGAAAGGCCTACATACTTTTCTGACCCTTAGGCACAAAGAGCAGAAGGTTTGTGGAAACCCCATGCCCTAAAAGCCAGGCCTACTTCTTTGGGACTGGACCTTAAAAGGAACCATCAGTATTTCCCAAATACTAATGGGGTGAGGAGGAGGAATGAACATTTTAAAGAAGATACCTCCCAAATGGTTCTCCTGCTTTGGTTTTAAGTTGTAATCATTCTTCTTCCAGACATTTTAAAATTTAAATTCAACTGAAGTTCTTGTCCAAGGTTCTTGTCCAAGGTCCTTGGAAGTTGTTGCCAGTCATGAAAAAAAGATAAAGACAGTGGAAAAATGCACTATTTACCACACGCTTCTCTCCCCACCCTCCAGTTGATGCACACACGACTTCCGACTTTGTGATGGCTAGTCCAGGACATCTTCCACATCTGGGTTAGGGTCCTGAGCCATCTACATTGAAGGAGAAAGTTCTGTGGCACCTGATAGCTAAAAAGAAGCTCGCTTGTGTAAAACACAAGAAGTCTTCCAATTCAGCAATCCCTGCCCTTTAGGCTAGTATATTGTCTATCTTTTTGCTGCCTTCCAACCACTCGTATATCTCAGCCCTCACAGGCTTACACTGACCCTATGAGCACCAACTCTGGTTCACTCACTGGACAAGCTTCTCTTTTCTGTTCCTAAATTCACTGAGTGACTTCTCACAGATGCTTTGGTCTGGTGTATGCTTGTACTGAGGTACTCAAGCGCTGCTGTGGTACAGAAGCTGCTGCCCAACCACTCCCCCACAGCCAAGAACCTGAGGGTGGCCCCCGCTCTTGAGGACTATCCAAATCGGCATTATTCAAAATGGGGAGAAGACGGACCAAAGGTACATTCTGAAAATGTCCCATCACATTTTTTTTTTTTGCTCTATGGCGAGGCAATCAGGGTTAAGTGACTTGCCTAGGGTCACACAGCTAGTAAGTATCATGTGTCTGAGGCCAGATTTGAACTCTGGTCTTCCTGACTCCAGGCTGGTACTCCATCCACTACACCACCTAGCTGCCCCTAATCACATTTTAACATGGTAATAAATGTATAATTGGGAAGTTATATTCTTGACCAAGGATCAAAGGAAAACACTTAATCAACTATAAATTATTACAGAATCAAAGAATCTGAGAACGGGATGAGACTTCAGGGCCACCTGGTCCAACCAGTACAAGAAAAGGAATGCTCACCATAACAGACTCAATGAGCAGCCATCTGGCCTCTGCCTGAAGACCTCCAAGCAGGAAGGACTCACCACCTCTGGAGGCAGCTCACTGCAGTTCTACAAAGGTCAAATGGTTTTATGAAACCTATCCTGACATGAAGTCTAAGTTTGGTTCTTTGTCCTTTCCACCCACTGTCCATGGCCCTATCTAAACAAAGCTAATTCCTGCTCCATGTGACATTCCTACACACACCTGGAAACAACTATCACGTGTACAAAGTGCTTTGTATGCCTTAAGGTGCTATAAAAATGGGAGCTATTACTGCTATTACTATTACAGAAAAAAAATAACCGTTCTCTTCTTGTCTGTCATAGTTCAGATAGAAATGCCCTGGGACATATCTCCATCCTATTATTTTTATGTAATGGTTAATATATACGTATGTGTGTCTATGTTCTGTACATATGTAATATTATATTTATTATATAATATTATACAGAGATATATGTAGATATATTATAGGCGGATAAAACAACACCTTTGGAACAATGCCAGTGGCAGAGAGGATGCTGGGAATAATATCTAAACCTCATCATATCTGAATTTTGCGTGTTTTTTATAGCTTAGAAATTGTGAGTCTTCTGGTATAGCAACATCTATTAAATTCTTGTTTTTGAGTCTTTAAGTATCAATGTTCTATGTGGGCAATTGTAGGTAGTCTCAAGGACATTTTGAGGTCTCTAAGAAGATTGGCTGTCTATCAGTTTACAAAGATACTGAGTATCTGATACATAATTCTAGGTACCACATCATATCTTGCTAGGAATTCAGTGGGTACTAAATTTTTGCAGCCTACAATGATGTGCTGCAAAGTTATAACAACATGTCTTTTCATCATCTACATTTATCATTAAATCTGGGCTCTTTCAGGAAAACCCTTCTGTAATTTCTCCTGGTGATGACCTGGTCTTGGATTGACATCACAAGCCTCTCCATTTCCATGAACAAATCTGCATGACTCAGCTGTTTTTTCTAGGCCTCTCCGTCACCGTACAGTTGACTGAGTTAATGTGAATGGTGCCCATGGAAGGCATTTTGGTCCCCTTCTTCAATTTTAGCAATTTTACTTATTATTATACTTCCACGTGGAGGCCAATGACTTTCAGTTGTAGCCAACAAATGCAATGGCATGTCATCGGCCTTTATTAATTACGATGATTGCTGGATGTCCTCAGTAGAATGCAAGCTCCAAGAGGGCAAGAGCTGTCTTATTTGTGTCTTCATATCCTCAGCCCCTTCTACAAAAGCACTTAATAGCTATTTGACAAACTGAATTCAACATCAGTCTAATTGAACAAGACAGCAGAGTGACCAACTGCGTAGAACTGTTTCACGTAACACTAAGAGACTGCATGCTGACTGCATCACAGAGCAGCACAGCTTAAAGATACCAATAAGCCAGAACGGGTCAACAGGAAGGCAACCAAAGGGTCAAGTGTCTAGGTCTGTTACACGAGGACTGTCTGAAAGAAGTGTGGATGTTCTGCCCAGAGAAGAGGCAGCCTGGGAGACGTAACCACGGGGTTCCTGGATCTCAGAGGCTTTCAGATTTGTCCTGTTTGGTCCCAGAGGAAAGAGTAGGTAACAGGCAGAAGCTGAAAAGAGGCCAACTGAGGCTGAAATGGGGAAAGCCTTCCGACCAGTGAGAGCAGTCCAGAAGGGAAGGGCCCACTTCCGGGGTTGGTGGGCTTCTCATCAACCAGGACTTTCAAGAAGTTGACTGAACCCTTGTCAGGCATGGACTGGACCAAATGACCACTGGGCCCCTTCCGGTCTCAAATTCTATGCTTGACATCACTAGTTCTGCACCAAATTATACATAACACAACATGATAAAACCCGGCATAGAGTTCTGATTTTCTTCACAATTCCTGTCTTATTTTCCCTACAACAGATCAGAGGGTAAAAGAATCTTTGCATCCACATCACAGAATTCACAAGGATTTGGGGAGGAGGGGGAGATTTCACAGGCATTTTTAAGGGGACTTTGGGGAAGACATGGAGTCTGGCTGATCAACATTTGAGAACCTGAATTAGGCAGAAGCATTTTGATATCTGCCTCCTACCTGATGGGAATCCCAACATAAAAGAATCAACACTAAGTTCAGTTGTTTTTTCTCCCACATTAAAAACAGAAAGCCAGTTTTCTTCACCTAATACGTGACGTTGTAAAAAGCATCTCCAGGGGCAGGTAGGTGGCACAGTGGATAGTGCACTGGCCCTGGAGTCAGGAGGACCTGAGTTCAAATCCAACCTCAGACACCTACTAGCTAGCTATGTGACCCTGGGTGAGTCACTTAACCCCCACTGCCTCCAAAATAAAATAATAAAAATAAATAAAATAAAAACAAAAAGCATCCCTTTAAGCACACAACATTCCTAACTTTCACTGAATGTTTTCATCCTGTAATCTCTCAATAGGTGATTGTGTCACACATCAAAATACTCCAGTCTCTGGCTTGAACAGCAGCCAGACTCCAGAGGTGCCAAGCACTGACTCGGTTGTTGAACCCACAAAACCATTTCTTCTAATCTCAGCCCCAAGTTCTGCTCTGGATTGCAATTGTCACTAGAGCATTGGTGGGGGCTTTCCCCCTTTTGTCAGTCCTTTTAAAAGATTTTTAAGAATTTACTATAATCTGTAGGGATTCAGGTAATGAGACTTGAAAAACTAACATCCTAATTCATGCATTTCCCTTTAAAAGTAGGCCCTAGGGAGTCCACTAGACCTCAGTCTCCCTTTCTACCTCAGACTAGGGGGAGGGGGTTGGTTTAGATAATCATAACTATATAAATACGAGCAGGATCCACCTGGAATGTCACCTGGGAACATATTTTATATCTCCACAAAGAAGAAAAAGCACCCTCAACTCCCGCGTAAGACTAACAAAAAATACATCTCAAATACAGGGCGAGTTTATTTCACTCAGTAGAAGATACATTTCAACGATGCCGTAAATAGTTAAGACAACTCTCTTTCCCTCTTTGGTGAGTCGTACCTCATCAGAAATCTCGTCAGTTCTCCAAACTAAATACTAGCTTATACTTAAGACTCCCCTGCAGTAAAAACGCACACGGTGGCTAGAGAATCAATGCTCTCCTCAAAAGGGTCTCCATCTCCCCAGAGCGTGTATTCCCAAATTCTAGTACCAACCTAGGCCTGAAGGCCCCTTGAAAGGGGGGAGCACAATCAGACCTACACTTCAGGAATATCACTTTGGCAGCAGCGTTGGAACTAGATCAGAGTGTGAAAAGAGACTTGGGCAAGTGCAAGAGTCCAGGTGAGAGGGGACGAGAGTCGAATTAGGATGACAGATGGCTACGTGAGCAGAGAAACAGGCACATATACAAAAGAAGCCGTGAAGGTGGAAATGACAAGGCATGCTAACCACGCAGGGAGCGAGAATAAGTGGAGGATGACACAGAGATTGCAAACCAGGGTGACAGGCGGGTGATAGCGCTTTCTAATTCAATCACATAACAGAGAATCCAGATACCTGCAGGTTCCAGGCCCAGGCCCTCTTACCCATGCCATGCCAGTGAAGCCAGCTCACCTGGCAGGGCCTTCTACCAACACTGCAATGCAGAGAACAAAGAATCAACCACAATTCAAAGATGAGGTGGAATTATTATGTAACAGTCAAACCTATGGACACCATGACCAAAGGAAATCACAGCCAAGAAAGTTATTAGAGTTAAACATTTACCACCAGAGCTCCAGGACTCAGGAGCTCCACTGACCTTGATTTTCTAATGACAAGACTTCTTTACTTAAAGCACCAAATAAACAGGAATGGTAACAGTCTTTTATTATTAAAAAATACAGTTTCACTGCTTCTAGTTTTGGAGACTCATGAAAAGTTCTGGAGATCACTAAACCAAAAACACAGATGCAAACAGCCCAAACCAATTGAAAGAAAGATCATTTTGCTATAATAGTTTTGCTCTACCAATATTAAATATTTAGCATTTGACAAACACGACAAAGTATGAAGTCAATCTCGTAAAGCAGCACAGGCCCTTCAAAGATCTCATCTAGTTTGTAAACATTTAGGCAATAAACTAATAAAAAATACATTAATTTACTTTCATTTGAGACTAGTCAGACTGCTTCCTCCATCCAGATTTATATAAAAAGGAATAAATATGATCTATCATCAGAGGTTAAGTGAAAGATCAAATTCTATCAATTTTTATGTCAAAACCTCATTTGGAGGGGCAGCTAGGTGGCGCAGTAGATAAAGCACCGGCCCTGAAGTCAGGAGGACCTGAGTTCAAATCCAGCCTCAGACCAAACACTTGACACTTACTAGCTGTGTGACCCTGTACAAGTCACTTAACCCCAATTGCCAAAAAAAACCCAAACCTCATTTGGTTCGCCTACAAACTTGTAGAAGACACGCCTTCTTCTTCATGGCATCATCAGCAGAAAGGGAGGACGAAGGAAGGGTCTATATTCCTGACCATCAGGGCATGATTAAAGAAAGGTTTTCTAAGTTCCTGAACAACCACCATCCCACTGTTTTCTGCTGGTCAAGCCACGCCGACACAAGGATGTTCAGTTCCACAGGGCAGATTTCAGGAAAGACAATGAAAAGCTGGTAAGGCAAGCTCTTCCAAAGGAAAGCAGCCAACACGGAGGAAGACCTAGAGAGACTGCCACGTGCTTATGATTCAAAGAAATGTTAGCCTGAAGACTTAAAGGAAACATGATAGGTCTCTTCAAATGTTTAAAAAGCTGTCATGTAAAAGAGGGAAGATACTGGGGAACAGAACTAGCAATGAGAAGAAGCTGCAGGGGCAGATACAAGCGTGAAGTCAGGGAGGGAAACCTTTGCAATAACCAGTGCTATCCAAAGTGGGCCAGACAGCCTGAAGAAGCAGGGAGCCTGCCATCAGCAGGGGTCCTCCCGCACAGGCCAAACGATCACTGGGTAAGCTTTAGAGCAGGGACTTGCTCGGACACCGAACAGATTAGATGGTCTCGGGTCCCTCCAAGTCTGGGTCAGTAACAATGGGCAGCAATGCTTCTCTCCTCCTCTGCTCAGGGACACAACGATTAACCTCTCCTCCCCACGTGGAGCTCAGAAGCGTCCCCTTTGATAAGAATTCCAATATTATTGTGCCTGCCCTTCTTAAAGGCACCAAGCCTAAATTATTATCATCAACATGGTTACAAACCATATTTGCTCATTCACGGTGGGTCACGGTACTAGCTTATATTCTTTCCCCTGAGAAAGATGATTATTTTTACTAAAACATAGGAGGACCAGAACCACTTGAAAAGGTGAAAGAATAGACAACGTAGGACTCAACAGGAAGTAAGCCTCTTGAGGATAGGGATGATTATGTTTTGTCTGTTTCTTGCACACAGAAGGAGTCTAATAAATGCTTACTGACTGATAAACAGACTAAATACTACCTAATTTTCCCTAAGAATTTTTCACCTTAGTTTAATAAGACTCTTTTTCCCCATAAGAACACATCTCCAATTTTTAAAAAATGACAACAGACAATAGGATTCCCTTGATGGAAATTGTTTTCCAAATGCAGCCAGCTCTGCTAGAACCTCTGTTACATACAAGGCAGGATAACTACAATCTCAGAACTCATTCTAGTCATTAGCTCCAATACAATCCAGTCTCTCTAGTTCAGGGTCTCCATCAAATCCCCTCTGGTCAAGAAAGAGAAAAAAGAGAGTGACTAAAGTACCTGTCTTCCTCTCTCTAGCACAGCAAAGAAACGAGGGATATTCATGTCCTACGAACCTCCAACATCTCCCTCATGAATGCTCAGCAGGGGTGGGGAACCTGCAGCCCCTGCAGGTTCAATTTGCAGAACAATTTGTTCTGTAAAACCTGGACTCAGTCAAAAGGCTGAACTTGAGGACCTAGAGGGCCACACGTGGCCTCAAGGCTGCAGGTTCCCCATCCCTGGCTTAGGGAATCGTATTATTTCTTTGGCTAAATTCTTCATCTATTAAAGGACACTTCCCACGTTTAAAGATTCCATCATTGGCACTCCAAACAACGACAAATTAAAAAAAGCTACTGTGGACGTGCAGCATTAGAGGACTAATCCTAGAGAATGACATGTTTCTTTGAAAGTGACTAGTAGCTAAGTCATCCAAGTTAAACAACAGTTTGCTGCACGTAACTATTCCTGCTGACCTCCCTGAAGAGCCATACAGGACCAAATGCTCGGGCTACACTAATCAACGCGAGAACCAAAACTTCTTTTCACAGATTCTCTGGGGGAGCAACGTCCACCTGTCAGGCCACGGATATTGCCAGAGAGCGCCGCCACAGCCGCCACAGCGGCAGCAGCGACCAACGGCAGGGCAGAGGGGCCATACCCTAGCCAGGGGTGGGAACCGGCTCTATCCCAACATGAGGATACAGAATGGCATCTGTACTCCTGTATTATTGCTGCCAGCGTGCCACCCACTACCCAATCCAAAATAAACCTATCAACAACTTCTCTCCACACGCTTACCGAGTCTTTTTCTTCAATTCAGAATTCAAAGAACTAGGCCATTTATTTTTCAATATTTACAATCAACTCATTCAGAAGCTGACTGTCCAGTGTTATTCTTCTTCCTTCTTGCTGCCAACCTCTGACCCGCTTTAGTGTTTTTAGCACCTCCACGAGCGGATTTGGAAGAAAGAGCAAAGGGATAATGTGAAATAAAAACCAGCTCTAGGAGCTTGGTCACTGGCTTGGAACTGGCAAATTATGTGGTGGAGAAGCAAGCCAAAAAAGTGGATCAGCTACAGAGCCAGCCTGACACAGTACACAGAGCACTGGCTTTGGAAGTCAGGGAGAAATGGGTCTGAATCCCACCCCAGAGGCTCACTGGCTGTCGGACCGTGGCCAAGTCCTACACCTTTCTACACAGCCGCAGTCTTCAGATGTCAAATGGTGCTAATCGCAGCACTGACTTCACAAGGATGTTGCAAGGCTCAAATGAGATGATGCACGGAAAGTCTTCTTGCAAATCCCAGTACTATCTCAATCAGACCAAGAGTCGGAGACCTGGGGTTCAGGTTCTTCTGGTGACACATACAGAGTAAGGATGAGCCAGTCACAGGCTCCTGGGCTCCTGGGCTGCTCCCGAGGCCACAAGGTGCAGGAGATGACTTATTACACTGACAGAGGCAACTCCTCACCAATGAAATGTAGGTTCCAAACAAAACATATGTCTATAATATTTACCATAATACATATATACAACACTTTGAGATTACAAGTATCCTTTCATTTACAGAACAGAGTCCAGCAATACTAGCTACATAAATCTGGGTAATGCAAACCCTATTTTCCCACTGACTTTCATTCTAAAATTAAAAATGAACTCCCATGGAGATAAAAAGATTCTTAAGCCCTTAAGCCCTAAGGCACGTTAAACCCTGGAAGACCGGAGGAGTCCTAAACCTACAGTGCCCCCAGCACATGCGCTAAACACAGCAAGTAATTCCTATTTGTTGAACTGAATTGAGCTGCATCCCCACCTGGCAGATCCCTTTCTGACGACGTCATGTGACTTTCCAGACTCTCAGCTTCTCCCTCGTGCCTTCAGCCCCCATTCTACAACTGCCTTGAACCCTAAGGATCTCGCCCATTTCTGACGACACTCCCCACTCTACCCTCTCAGCTCCTTCTCTGATATGGATTTCTTTGTACATTTGGTCAGACCCAGTCTCTCTCCTGACTTCATCTTAAAAATGCCATTTCCACTAACTTATGAGTGGTATGCTGGTACTGAGGGGTGGGGCACAGAAATGACAGCAGAAATCATAGAAAACTGGAAACCAGTGTGATGCCAGCGCACACGCCTGCTTCTCTGGCTGCAAGGGGCCCCAGGCCAGGCCCGCTGCGAGGTTCGTCTAGCCATCACTTTTCACACTGCTGCCCATCAACTCCTGGCAGTCTCCTCCACAGCGGCTGTCAGGCAACGAAACATCTGCTGCCTATGGTGATTTGCTGACCACTTTACATCGGCTCGCCGCCTCTAAGCAATGGCATCGATGAGAGAAAATGTCTCTCCTTTTATCTGTTTCAACAGCTTGTGGACTCACCTCAGCTGGCGGCTGTTCTGAGGGAACAATGTCGCCTTCTCCTCTTCCACCTCTCATGGGATTTGGAGCAGTGGGTGACCTGACCCCCCCACAGAATAGCGCTGACACAACCCCGATACTGAGAACTAGTTATTTCCTGTCTGTAAATATTTAGTCCATTTCAGAGGGGACTGGAGGGGGGATATTTCCACAGCCCTCAACACAACTGTCTACCCTCTCCTACTGGACCCTCTCTGTTCCCCTGGTCTTCCTGACTCTGTTTTCTCTTGCAGACACATGGAACACTGCATTTGGGATCACAGGACCTGGGTGCAAATTCTGCCTGTCATTTACTTTCCTATGTGATCCTGGAGAAGTCACTTAACCTAACAGACCTCCTTTTATTGACTTAGAAAATGAGAAGTTTGAACAGATGGACTCAACAGTCCTTCCCATCCTAAACCCTACGAACCTGCTCTGACCTTCCTGACCACTCCCTCTCTTGGCCCCCAAGGTCTTGAGTCGGGCTCTGTTATCTACACTCTCCACACCCTCCTCACTGGTGTGCCCATTTGTTCCTGTGGCTTCAGTTATCAGTTCTACATAAACGATGCCCAAATCTGTATATTCAATTTTATTGTCTGCACTGAATTTTTCTCACATTTCCAAATGTCTGCTGAGCACCTTCATCTGGATTATGGCTCCTCAAATGAGAAATAATCTAAGCCAAATTCACTCTTGTCACCCCTTAACTGCCTCCTTCTCCCACCATAGTAAGAACTGACAGTTATAAGTTGCTTTAAATAGATTCTCCTCTGATCTTTTTTAAGAAGCCTGTGGAAGAGCACTCCAGGTGGCATTATCCCCACTTTACAGATGAGGAAACTGAGACTCTAAGGGCTTAAAGGACTCATTAAGGGACTAGCACACAGCGCAAAGGTCTCTGGTCTCCCAGTGTGGACTCTTCTCAGTCCAGCAGACAGCTTTCTGTGGTTGCCTCTGTCATCCTGCCCTTCCTCCCCTTCCCCCCCCCACATGTAATCAACTGACAATTCTGATCAATTCTAGCTCCATAAAATTCTTGTGAATTCATTCCCTTCTTTGCCTTCATGTTACCACAAACCTAGTTCAAGCCCCCTTTACAAGGCCTCTCCTCTGTCAAAATATACTGTATGTACTTATTATATAAGTGTGAGCTGAAGGGTTAGGAAGACCCGAGTTCAAATTCTATGACACTTACTAGCTATGTCACTCTGAGCCAGTGACTTATCCTGTCTTCCTCAGTTTCCTCATCTGTAAAATGGGGATACGACCACACAGGGTGGTCATGAAGCTCAAATGTGGTATATATAAAAGCACTAGGCAAACCTTCAAGTGCTACAGGAATTCTGGCTATTAGTTACTGCTACTGTTGTGGTTGTTGGTGTATTCTACCACTTGACAGCAGGAGCTGTTTTCGGATTGCTTTTGCACCCCCAGAGCCCACTGTATATACTTTTGTTGTTCAGCTGTTTTCAGTCATGTCTGACTCTTTATGAGCCCCTCTGGGGTTTTCTTGGCAAAGATACTGGAGGGGTTTGCCATTTCCTTCCCTGGCTCATTTGACAGATGAGGAAACTGAGGCAAACAGGGTGAAGTGACTTGCTCAGGGTCACACAGCTAGGAAGTGTCTGAAGCCAGATCTGAACTCAGATCTTCCTGACTCCAGGGCTGGCCACATTCCCCCTGCCAGATCCCCAATTAAAGCCTAAGAGAAAGAAATCTAATATAACAACAAAGGCCACTTGGCCAAATCTGGGGAAGAAGACGACCAAATCACTTGGAGCAGCACAGACCCTCCCCCCCAATTTCTACTTCATTACAGAAATTTCCTCTCTTATACTAGTCTGAGATATGGAGCCAGAGGACCTATTATATAATGAAGGGTAAAACAGTTTTACTATATCAGATTTGAAATTCTATTAGACATACGTCCCATCAAGATGCCACTGCCCATTCAAACACACATTCATTTTAAAACATAAACATTTGGAAACCCTATAGTTACCCAACACACACACACACACACACACACACACACACACACACACACACACACAGTGTCTTTACCTGTTCCCCATCTTTGAAATCTTTGCATGCTTCTGGGAATATGTCATAAAGAATGAGAGGGTATCCATGTTTGATGAGGTTCTTGGCCATTGGATTTCCCATGTTGCCCAGTCCAATGAATCCAACAGGAGTCTTGGAAGCCATTGACCTAGAACACACTGATTTCAATACAATATTTTCAATCAGGATGAAAAAATGATTTTTTTAAAAACTTCAAATGACTTTCAAATTTCAATTTTTTGTTAAAGTGTTTAAATTTAGAAATACCAATAGAGGAATAAGCAATGTAATTTCTAATTCATTATCATTAACCAGTGTCTCATCTAGGAGAAAATTAACTATTCCATCTTGTTTTCCACTTCCATTCCTTCTCTCTCCCATTTTTAGAAACAAATTTAGCAATGCTTCTAAAAAGCTCCATTTGTTACGAAGTCGGCGTCCTCCTGCCCAAACGAAGGCCTGAACAATGAATTTCTTCCCCAACTAACAGAAGCAAGCCTCATCTCTAACACGGCAGGACAGCATTCTGATTTCTGTTCAGTACAAAGTAGACTAACACTTGGATTTCTGGTAATAAAAGTTAACTAGTTTCTAAAAATGCTCATTCTCATTCATTTGGACTAAAATTATAAGACAGTAATATCAGAATCTTATCACTAGTTCCTCGATGCCCTACTTTTAGTGCCATTTACCACAGATATATCTCACTATCTCAGCTTTTCAAACTATGTGAAAATCTTTTTTTTTATTAACTAAGAATATCTTAAGTCACTAGGAAAGCTTAATAGTTAAAGAGACTCCACAGAAAGAAAATCTTTGCAATACAAATCCTTGTCTCTTTTCCCACCATATTCCCTAGGCCATGATTGAATCAGTGTCAGGAGCTCAAGGGCAGAAATCACCTTTCCTTCATCAGAGCAAATCATCTGAACTTCCAAGAGAGGCCTGGGCACTGCCCAAAGTCACACTGGATCCGCGAATTTCTGACTCTGGGCAGCTAAGTGGCACCATGGTGCTAGGCCTGGAGTCAGGAAGACCTCAGTTCAAATCTGGCCTCAGACACTTCCTAGCTGTGTAACCCTGGGCAAGTCACTTCACCCTGTTTGCCTCAGTTTCCTCATCTGTAAAATAAGCTGGAGAAGGAAATGGCAAACCCTGCCAGTATCTCTACCATGAAAACCCCCAAATGGGGTTACAAAGAGTCAGACGGGACTGAAACAACCAAACAACATCTCTGACTCCAAGACTAGACCTTTGTCCACGAGGCCGCCAAAGCTAACTTTCAGGAGTCCCTAGACCCTTTTACAATGTTTATTTTCCAAGAAGTACCACAGTTTAGTGGATACAGAGCCACCCAGGACTCAAGAAGAACTAGGTTCAAGCCCATTATGTGCGTAAAGGCTGTGGGATCTTGGACAAGTCACTTAAATCGTTAGTGTTGAGGCCCAAAGGAGCGGAATACTTACTGATCTGCTTTTGATAAGGGAGTTTCTTTTTGGGGAGTTCCTCAAACCAATGAAATCACAGGACCAAAACAAAAAATCTAATATGTGTTTTTTTTCTATTTATACATAAATTACCTAACCAAATAAAAATGTCTGCCTTACCTTTAAACCTATTTAGGCCTATGGTTACCCGAAAGTCAAGAGATTCTGATTTCAGCTCTGGCCCTGCTCCTCACTAGGTTCGTGACCTCAGGCAAGCCACTTCTCCACTCTGAGTCTCAGCCTCTTCATTCAGAAAAGGTAGAGGATTAACTACAGGTTCTCTCAGAAAATATGGCTCAGCCCCTAAAAGAAATCCTGGAGAACTTGCAAGGTTTGGGGCCAGGGAAGTACTCATAACGTGCTCCTGTCAAGTCTGCATGCCAATGAGTCCTCCACATCAGTAAAAAAAAAAGTCTGAGGACCGATTTTAAAAATCAAAACAAAAACCTTCCCCTGTAAAGCTGGTCTACGGAATGGACATTACTAAAGGAGAAAGCTTTGCAGGATTTAATGCACAAAAGATGTGTCAAGAACTCCCTTTGCACAAAGCTCGACTTTCTTTTTAGTAGGCTGGTGAAGGAGTGTTCCATCGTCTGCACGTATACAACACATTCATTCAGAAGTACAAGAACACGACGGTCATGCTAAGCCACCCCAAGCTGCCTTATTTGGGGTACCCTGTCCCCTCAGATCCCTTTCCAGGTCTGGAAACTGGACCCAATCAACTCCGGGAAGACGGGGTCCCACTCACCATGTGGCAGGTGCCCCCCTTGGCCACCCCCGGGGACTGGGATGCCAGCTCGGTGAGGGCAGCGGCTGCTGTGTTGCAGGATCTTCATCCCCAGTGCTCAGCACACAGGAAGCACTTAATAAGTGCTGTTTCAAGTTCTTTGAATGAGTGTTAAAAGTTTTTTACATATAATTGGGAAATATTTAACGAAATAAATAAAAATATGTTGGAAAAATGCTTTTCCATTCACTCATTCATTCAACTCCACCTTCAACATTAAATGACGTTTCCTAAAGACATGCCTTCTGGAGTCAGGAAGACCTCAGTTCAAATCTGGCCTCAGACACTTCCTAGCTGTGTAACCCTGGGCAAGTCACTTCACCCTGTTTGCCTCAGTTTCCTCATCTGTAAAATAAGCTGGAGAAGGAAATGGCAAACCCTGCCAGTATCTCTACCATGAGGGCATCTGCTCTGAAGCATTCCACCAAGAGACCTCCTTAGGGCAGTAAGCTTTCGTCATTCCAGAGTTCCTGCCTGAAGCCCGACTCCCCAGGAGGCAGTGAGGTGTGTCCATCTGGGCCAGTGGGCCTTCAGAGCCAATGTAAAGTCATCAAGTGTCCTACAGGGCCTTTGGCTTCAATATTTCAGTCCAATAATAACCACAGGCATCTTCAGAAGATAAAAAGGGACACAAGATGCTAAGGGACACGTTATGCTTTCTACGCTGCTTAATTCCACATTATTTTCTTTTTATAAGTCACTTAATGAGAAGCACAGTCTGTTAATCCAAACTTCCTTGACACTAATGCTACTGACTTAATTATAACAATCAGATACATGGCATTGGGCCAGATTGATTATGGCAAATTAAGCACAGGAAAGAGAAAGTTTAGAATCTAGAATGACTAAGCTGAGCGGACCCTAATTTAGAGGGTTTTTTTTTTTTTTAATATTCTTAAGGGCATGATAGGGCTATACGCTTCTTCCCAATTTATTCATTCAAAAACAATTATTGAGCAAGTAATAAGTACAAAGCTAGGCAGAATGGGGGATAAAAGATCAATCAAACAGTCCCTGCCCTCAAGAGGTTCACAACCTAGTGATAATAACAGTCATCATTCACAATCACACAGGGCACTAAGTAATAATTCATAATTCAATTCATACAGGGCACTAAGTTTTACAAAGCGCTTGTCTCCCAACCACCCTGTGAGGGGAGCAGAAGCAAAGACAAACATGCCAATAACTAGCTAAAGGTGCCTGCACATACACAAGCGTGCTGAATAAGTGAATGCGGAGAGATACCATGGAAAGGCAAAGGAGGAAGAGAGGATCTGAGGGAGGGTCACCCCAAGGAGGTGGCACCAGAGCTGGGCCAGCCTCTGTGCCAGGCACTGGCAGGTGCTGAGGATCCCAAGCCAAAGCTGAAACAGCCTCTGCTGGCCCCCCTCACAGGAGGGAGCAGGAAGGATTCCAGGCAGAAAGCACACGATGGACAAGGCTGAAGACGTGGCCACCCAGGAAAGCCCAGGGGCAGAAGAAGCAGCAGGCCAGCTTCAGGGATCACAGCACACCTACAGGGGGGCAGCAGAGGCTGCCACAAAAACAAGGAAGGCCCAGAATGCAAAGCAAGGAGTCAGGGCTTTACGCTACAAGTAATCAGGAGCCCCGACAAGGATGTTCCCCGACCTTCTCCACTCTGTTGCCCACTGGCCTCCTCAGCTCCCCAGCTTTGCCTGGCCATCTCATCTCTCTCCTGAGCCAGAATTCTGCATCACCAAATGCCTGTGGGACACCTCCAACTCAGCATGTTCAAAACAGAATGCATTCGCTTTACGCCAAACCTCCTGACCGCTCCACCATCTTTCCAAGCCTCCAACCTCACTGTCATCCAGGCTCTTCCCTTTCCCTCACCCCACATATCTGTATCTTGCTGTTTCCACATCCCCAACACCCCTCCCTTCTCATGGCTCCCACCCCCAGCACAGGCCTCATCACCTCCGATCTAGAGACTACAATTGTCTCCCAACTGGTCTCCCCCAATGCCAAGCCCTTCTGAACACGGCCACCAAGGTCTGACCAGGCCATCCCCTACAATAACTCCCCATAGCTCCACAGGCTCTCCATTCGCTTGGCATCTCACAATCTGGCCCCAACCTCCCTCTCCAACTTCAACCCAGATCACTCCCATTCCCAGTCCTGCATGTGGCTAAACTCACCTCCTCTCTGTCCTCACACACACAGCGCTCCCACCAACAGGCTCTGCCCAGAATCTACAGCCTTCTCATCTCCAACTCCTAGAATTCCCTGTACCTGAAACCAAACGCCCCCAACCTCCAACATCCTCTCCCTCTCTAACCACCTTGTATTTATTCTCCAGAGATTTATTCTGTATACACTTATTTATAAATCTTTTCTCTTCTTTTCTTTTTTGTTTGTTTTTGTATCCCCAGCACCTAACACAGTGCCTGGCACATAGTAGGCATTTAACAAATGCTTGTTGACTGATGGATTAGTAGAGGGTCATCACAAACTGTGATGATGTAATTAAAAGTAATATCTCTTTAAAACAAATTTTGACCACAAATTAACAAATGGAAGACTGAAGTGAATATTTTCTCGAGTGAGGAATTAAGTATTAAAAGTTCTCAAAAAGCAAGTGTATATCCTTTGTAAAATCTCGTAGCAATTCTGGGTTCCAATCTTAGGTAAGTCACCATTTAATGCTAATGATTTTTCCTACGTCTATGCTGGCGGACCAATAGCAAGTCATTTTCTGAGAAAAAACGTCCATCTTTGGAATTCCCTCTGCCATGGCTAACAAGAAACCACTTAACTCAATTTTTGGGCAAGGCATAAAACTCACCTTTAAGAAAAACTTCCATAATGCTTAACAAGACACATTATTTTATGCTGGTCATTTTTTCAAATGACCACTGCTATTTTAAATATCTTCATACTATTCTGTGCTTATCATAACCTAAAACTTGAAGTGGACAGATTTTTAACAATCAAATTTTATTACATTACTGACGATATACACATAATATTCTATGATAGTAAATTTCCTTTACAGAACACTGGACAACACTACACAATTAAGTAATATTAAACATTGAAATAATGGCTCTTCAACATGTCATCCGTTTTCTTAAAATCCCCAAGCCTCTAAACAAATTATGGGTACATGTGTTTACTTTTAGCAATTATATCTAATTTAAATCTATTTTTTCTACTAAACTCAAAGTAGGACAGTAAAATGTCACATCACATAGAAATGATAATGTAAAAAAAAAATCAATTGTTACTGATTTCAAAAAAAATCATTTCCATAAATCCCCCCAAAGCAAAGTTGTACTTAAAATGATAACAGTACATCATCATAATAGTACTTACTGTTGAGCCAAAGAGCCCAAAATATAAGAATGTATGTAAAAAGATAGGTATGTTATAAACAGAAGACTCTTATCCTCCATTCATTCTTTGTACTTGTATCTCCAGGGCCTCTGGTTTAAGACAACATTAACTGGCAGACTTTTATTTTCTAAGAGGGCCACCAAGTTAACTAATTACATGAAATAAGGGGAAGAAGCAAAGTCCATTGTCAACTTTCACTGACTGGTCCAGAGAAGTGTTTGTGTGTTGGGTTTTAAATGGACAACAGTTGGAGGCCACAGTTTTTGGAAATAGAGGAGGAGGAGAGAGGGGGAGGAGGAGGAGGGAGGGGAGGGGGAGGGGCAGATGGGTCCACCCCACGGGTGCAGTCCCCCAGGTCACCGGCCACGCCATCCTACCCTACATGGTCTGCACTATCCGCTGCTCTCCTGGACACTCGGTCTACAGCCTGGCACACAGCAGGCGCTTAATGCATGCTGATCCATACCCGCCCCGGGCTCTCCAGGTCCCGGCTGTCACGTCCCTAGACTTGGAATGCGCTGTGCCTGGGCCTCAGCTTCCTCCCCAGCAGAGTCCCGAGTCCCCTCCCGCATGAAGTAGGGTTCTTCCCCTCCCTGGGCCTCAGTTTCCCCTTCTGTAGACCAGACCGCATCACTGACTCGGGAGCGGGCTCCCAGCTCTCGGTCTGGAGTGCCGACATTCAAGGCCCCCGTGCCTCACGGGCGCGGCAGCGACAGGAACACAGTCCTGAGTTCGAATCCCGGCTCAGCGTCCCCACCCGGGGCAGGAAGGGGCGCGTGACAGCGGCCCCCGCAGAGGCGCCGACCCTCCCCCCAGAGTCAGCTGGGCCCGGCCCGGGCAGCCCCCGCCCAGCGGCCTGGCCCCGGCGCCGCCGCGAGGCCCTCCGGCCCTTACCCGCCGCGAGGCCGGCCTGGCCCGCACCTCGACGCCGGCCCCGGCCCAGCAGGCTGCCGGCCGCCCCCCGGAGCACCAACGCGGCTGCCATGCTGCGAGCGAGCGAGCGGCCGAACGAGCGCCTCCTGCCGTCACCGCCGCCGACCGGCAGCCGCGCCGTCCAATCGCTCCGCCGCGCCCCGCACGCCTCCACCCGCGAACCAATGAGAGAGCGCGCTCTAGGGCCGGGGGCGGGGCCAGAGGCGCTCCGCCCCCTGCTCGTCGACCGTCGCCCGCAGGCGCCCCGCCCCGCCCTTCCCGTGCCCCTGACTCGGCAGCCTCTCTTCGGTTTGTTTACGGAGGGCGGCAGGAGGGGCGTGCGAGGGGGTGTGGCTGTCAATCAGGGCCGAGCCCGCCCCCTGCAGGCCGAGGGGCGGAGCCTAGCGCTGCGGAGAAGGGGGGGGAGGGGGGGTTATGCCTGCCTCTGGTTGCCTGAGCTGGACACGGGCACCTGACCCCGCGGGACCCGCTCCTCCAGGACCTGCCAGGGCCTTGATTAAGCCCCAAAAGGCCCGAGACCTCGCACTTTTTATATCAAGAAGCTGAAACCCTGTCAGTCAATAAACATTGATTAAGCACCGCTGTATGCCAGGTGCAGGGTGACATGCTAGGGAAACCAGGAACGGGGAAGACCCTGCCCTCGAGGAGCCTAATGAGGGAGAAAGTGTGCAAGCTTTACACAGGGTAGATCCGAAATAGTCAGCAGAGGGAAAGCACTAGAATTAAGGGGGATCCCACCTGAGAAAGGGGGGATTTTGGCTGCCAGGAAGGGGGGGGCGCTTCTAGGCATGGGACATAGCCAGGGGAAATGCCCGGAGTCTGGAAATGGAGGGTGGCACGGGAGGACAGCCAGCAGACCAGACCAGCGACGCTGTTGTATGGAAGGCCGGGGAGAAGGAGTCAAGATGTAACAAGCCTGGGCGGAATGGGGGGTGGGGGGCAGGGGAGAAGTGATTGACAAACCCCTCTCCCCATCCCAAGGAGTCTGAGCTCCAGACTGTCAGGGGAAAGCTCATTCTCCGCCTCCCACTGCCCTGCCTTTGTTTTCCTCAAGCCAGTATGCCACCCCAATGATCCACTGCCACCGACCCCTTCCATGGTGCCCTCTGGGGGCAATACATTTGCTTGCATCTGAAATCTTCTCCTCTCCCACTCCTTCCACCTTATGGCTCTCCCTGAGACCTGGCTCCACCTGGTGACATAGAACCCCCATCCTCACCCCTCCAGCACTGGCTTCACTTTCTCTCATTCTCCTGAAGGTTGGAGAGGTGGAATTCCTGGTTCGAAACGGCTACTTCCAGGCTCTTCCCCTTGGTGCTTTTCAGCCTAGCTGTGTGCTCAAGCAAGGGCTTTGGGCCCCCTCCTACCCAGAGTCAGCATGAAGCCACATGCCTCTGCTGTTGCTGGCACAGGGGTCGAGGTGGTGGTTGTCAGCTGGCTGAGCTGCCCCTCTGCTCTGTTGCGTCTCTTTGGTTTTGCTCTCGGTGAGAGAGAACTGTGCTAGGTTACAGGCCTTATCTCCCTGGCCAGGCTCATGAGCATACGGCCTTGATAATTGCTTCTTTCTCTGTGTCATCCATCCTTTCCTAATTTTATGTGAAGGAGCATGAGACTGGGCTGGGACCTTGTGAACTTTGAGAGATCAGGGAAGGGAGCCAATCAAAGTCTGGGTAGAGAGTCCTGACCAGAGTGTGCTGTCCACCAGCAGAGCCCCAAGGAGTCATTGGGACCCAGCCTTGTGGTCAATACTCTAGGTCCTACAAAAGTGAGAGATTTGTCCATCAGCTATGCCGCATGCGGAAGTGAATTTGGTGAACCAAATGTTTTATAGAAACTGCTTTAAGTTTGATCCCTAGGGACTGATTGGTATGGGAGGATTGTACTCCTAGGTGTTTGGGGGTGTATGTGTGGAATTTGGGACTCCTTTGTTTTCTCAGTAAATATTCCTTTGTAAAAGCTAATTGATGTTAATTGGTTAGAGAAAATAGGAGTGCTAATCACTAGCTGTTTATATTGAGACGAACATACCAGAAAGGGAGCTGAGACTAATATTAGGAAGAATCACCCCAACTCCTCAGAGATACTCCTAAAACCCAGGGTTTCTCTGCAGCCTTACCCTGAGGCACTTGACTCACCAGTGTGAATATGAGTGCGGATAAGGATCTCCAGAGTCCTTATATAGGCTAAGTTCACCATGAAGGGCAGGGGACCTTCCTGCATGTCTCTTGACACCCCAAGGGTACCGTTCTTTGACATCCTTTGCTCCAAATCTCCTTTACAGTTTCTCATGTGTAATAAGTTGCAGCCTGTTCACCCCTACCATGTACTTCTATGTCATCCTCTAACTCAAATAAAGACAGATCCTTGCTGGCAGCAGATTGACTAAGAAAACCACAAATTAACATTATCTCTGTCATAGTGTATTTTTATTTATTTTGTTAAACATTTCCCAATTCCTTTTGAATTGGGTCCAGTGTTTTTGTAGACTGGCCGACTCTGCTCTAGGTGATATCATGTTATCCATCCAATCTTCAGAGCCATTCAACAGGCATGATGTTATTTAAATAACAATTATTGTGAGAATGTTGGTATTTAAAATAGAATGTTGGTAATTAGAAGATAGGCCTTGATTACTGAGAGGTATTTGGGGCCATTTAAGAATTTTACAACTTCCTAAAGACATTCTGGTCTCTCTCTTCTTCCTTTTCGAGTCTGGGTCCAACCCATCGTCCCAGTTTCATAGATGTGGAGGTGGAAGGCACCTCAGAAACCCCAGAGTCCAACCCTATCATTTTACAGATGAGGAAAATGAAGCCTCTCAGAGAGGTTCAGTGATTTCCCCAAGGTCACACAGCTAAGAAGCATCAGAGGTGGGATTTGAACCCAGCTCTTATGGCTCCAGAACCACTGCTCTTTCCATTGTGATGTTGCTCAGTCATGTCTGATTCTTCATGACCCCATTTGGGCTTTTCTTGGCAAACATACTGGAGTGGTTTGCCATTTCCTTCTCCAACTCGTTTTACAGATGAGGAAACTGAGGCAAACAGTTAAATGATTTGCCCAGGGTCACACAGCTAAGCTACTTAGTGGCTGAGGCTAGATTTGAACTCAAGAAGATGGGTTTTCCTGACTCCAGGCCTGGCGCTCTATGCACTACGGCGCCCCCTAACTGCTCTCTTTCCATTGTACCAAGCCCCAAACGTACGAAAGAGTGCTGTAGTTCATCTCGCTGCTCCTTGTATTCTAGACAGTTGTCACCTTAGTTGCTCCTATGAGTTACCTGTTAATTTGATGGGTTAATAAGCCTTTTTAAATGCTAAGCATTTTCTGTAAGAGTTATTTCCTAATTCGTAAGTCATTTGATGGCATTAAAAATAAGCATTTTCGGGGCAACTAGGTGGCACGGTGGATAGAGCATCGGCCCTGAAGCCAGAAGGACCTGAGTTCAAATCCCACCTCAGACCAAATACTTGACACTAGTTGTGTGACCCTGGGCAAGTCACTTAACCCTAATTGCCTAAAAAAAAAAAAATAAGCATTTTTAAATGTTCTTAGGTCTCTTGCAGGTCTCTTTCCAATCCTTTGTCTCAGACCCCTCCCAGCAAATTGCAAAGAGACAGCCAAGAGGCATGGTCAGATTTAACTATGGCAGTGATTTGTGGAGCCGGGCTTAGATGCAACCGTTCCTCCACTTATCACTACACCCTTCTGGGGCCTAGACTCCAAACCCAACCTCTTTCAAGGGGACCACTCCAGATCAATTTGTGGAGGATTTCCTGCTCAGCCATAGCTGCATCGTGGCTTTGTTCAGGTTTTAGCAGAAACAGATTTGCTGCAACCCATAAATGTAACCTTCCATAATTAACTGCTGAAATGCAATCCTGAGTCCCACACTGTCAGCCTATAATCACATCTCTGAGCTATTTACAGCATGCGGCACTGTCTCCATTGATCTCCCCAGCCATGGCGGTCCCTCCCCAGCTTTATATCGCGTCGGATTGCTTTAGTCATTTTTACTGTATGCTACCAGGTTTTTGTTTGTTTCTCTCCATTGTTTTTAATACTTTCTTTTTTAAAACAAATATTTCTCCATCCTGCCCTATAGGAAAATAGAAGGGGAAGGGAATAAGAGAAGGGGGGGAGTGATAGAAGGGACTGCAGATTGGAGGAATGCACACCATGTAGGGGTGAGGGGAAGGGAGAGATGGGGAGAAAAATTGGAACTCAAAATCTTGTAGAAGTGAATGTTGGAAACTAAAAATAAATAAATTAATAAAAATAAAACAAATATTTCTTTGCCTCTGGGAACAGTCATTAGGTATAATATACTGCCTGGGGCCCGCCATGGGCCTGGAGAAGAATGGTGAAGGATTGGAAGCAGCTCCTGGCTCATGGGGCCACTTGCATGGGACGAATGACTCAACCTCTCTGCTTTTCCAGTTCTCCATGCCTGAATTAGATCTGCTCATGTGAGATTCATGAGCTAAGGCTTAGAGATTTGCACGGGAGTCTATACTGGCACGCTAGCTGTTTCAGGATTCCCTGTATATGAAGGATGTATTGGGTCAAAGGTGCTACATGCAGCTCGGTCTATAATTCAATTCAACAAGCATTTTTAAGCAGTTATGCTTAACAAGCGTAACATGGAAGGGAGCAGGGAGGGACTGGGGAGTCCTGAGAGAATGTACAGGGAGTTCTGCCTCCTGTTAATCATGTGGATGCTTGAGGAACCTGTTTCTAGACACGTATGATGACGTGACTTGGGGCGGCCTCTCCCCTTTCAGAACTCTGTGATGGCTGCTCGTCCCATTACCGCGTGGTAAAGAAAAGCCTTTAAATTGGATGTTGGGACAAAGCCGAGCAGGCAGACAAAGGGTCTTTCTGGCCAGGTCGGTCTCTGGCTTTTCTGGGAGTTCAAGAACAGCTTGCTTTAAGCTCGCAATGGGGGGAGAGAGAGCAGCAATGTCCCACTCTCCCCACTCAGGTCAACAGGACGCCATGGTTTTGCTAGCGCTACTGTTGTGTTTCATTCTTTCCTGTTATCCAGTGAACGAGAGTTGGAGATGGAAGCAGTGATCTAAGCTACGACCTTCTGAGCTTCCAGAGGTCAAAAGAACTCTGAGAGGTCCTGGAACTAGAGTCAAGACCAGAGTTTGACAGCAGCAGTCAAACAGAGGGGTGAGTAGTCTGCAAAATCCAGCCCAGCAGTGAATGGGCAGGATGAGACATTGGCAGCTGAGACATTGTGTGCTATAGCAAAGGAGAAATCTCAGTGTCCACACCACACCTGTGAGTTAGACATGGAAATGCTGGTGACAAATATTTGTGTTTAAGTTTGAGCTCAAATGCAATCATCCTAGACAATTCCAAAAGACTCATGATGGAAAATGTTATCCACATTCAGAGAAAGAACTATGGGGTCTGAATGCGGAGCGCAGCGTACTATTTTCACTTTTTTGTTGTTTTTTTCTTTCTCGTGGTCTTTCCCTTTTGTTCTGATTCTTCTTTCACAACATGACTAATGTGGAAATACGTTTAACGTGATTGATTGTACATGTAGAAGCTATTATCAGATTGTTTGCTGTCTTGGGGAGTTGAGAGGAGGGAGAGAAAAATCCGGAACTCTAAATTTTACAAAAATGAATGTTGAAAACTATCCTTACATGTAATTGGAAAGAAAAACTACTATTAAGGGGAGACCTTTTTGTTCTCAGTCTCCCCAGAGACTGAGAACCGGGAGAACTCAGTCTTTTATTGCTATGGCTTGTTGTCCAAAGTCATGTGGTCTACAGGCCATCCGCCTCTTTAGCTCACTTTACAGCACAGGTGCATTGCGTCTCCCACTCACTCTTCCTTCCCTTGTTCCCAATTAGTCTCTGTTTCAGCAAAGATTCTTATTCTGATAGGGAGGCAGGAGCATTCCAATATTTCAGTTGACAATCCCACCACGTCATTTAGATTCAGTCTAATTCAATGCAAGAACCATTTATCAGGTGCCTGTGATGGTGCTGAGGACGGGGCTGGGTGCTGGGGACATAAGGACAAAAATCTTCCAGGAGCTTCTATCTGCCACATGGGGGATACTGGGCAAACCCCCAACATAATACTCCAAGTCTGTAATCTAGATTTACTCTTCTCTCTCCTTATACCTTCACTGTCTGATTTGGGATTTCTTTGACACCCCTCGGATCAATCATCCAACCCCAGGGATTTAACTTGGAAGTCTGGTCCCTGGGACAAATTCAGTTGCCAAGGGAGAGGGGAAGGTCTGATTTTCTTATGCATGGTGGAGATGGGCTAAAACAGAGTTTATGGGAACAGAGGAGGCTAAGGCCATGGTGCTTGTAGGAGAGATGAGGTGAAAACAAGACTGAAAACCAGGTACTTCACTCATGGGGGAAAGAAAGGTGACCTGGAAATTCACAGATAGATGCAAAACTTTTCAAGGCTGAGTGATGGGGGAAGAGGAAGGGTCTGAAAGAGACTGTGGTGGGTAAGAGGATGCTCCCTCCTCCTCCTGGCTGTGTGGATCATGGGATGTGGGGGGAGCATGGGAGATGGAACAGCCAGTCCTAGAAAGGTGCCAGTCGATGTAGTGACTGCACAAGATTCTTCTTCAAATACTTTTCACCTGAACTATGGCACACCAGAGCCACTCTGCCTTCCACACTCAAGACATCAAGTAAGTCATGAGGAATTTGTGTCTTGTCAGCTTTTGCTCCATTTTATCTATTATTTGCAATTTTCACTGTACATTTCTCCTGAATTGCTTTATAATAAACACTCTTGACAAAAGACTTAAGAAATTGCTGGCCTGTTTTCAGGGAGCAGAGGGAGGGAGGAAAACCTTTGCCCTTTCCCCACTCTCATCCCCGTATATCAGCCCCGCCCCCACACACCATGGCCAGGAGAAGGCAAGGCAGCAAAAATGCAGTAGAGGGTCCTTGCTGGAAAGATCCAGAACAAGCAGGGGCAAATGGGAAATAGCATTTCCAGCCGGGGGATGCCAAGGTCTCATGGCATCACAGGTGTGTGGGAGGTGCCTGCCCAGGTGGGGGCGGGACATGGTATTATAAACCCACATTAAAATCTATTTTGCTACCTCCGTTCCTCATCCTTAAAACTGAAATTTTATGCCCTTTTTAAAAGTCCAGAATTGAGAGAGGGATGATAGAAGGGAGGGCAGATTGGGAGAAGGGGTATTCAGAATGCATGCCTTCTTGGGGTGGGGGGAGGGGAGAGATGGGGAGGAAATTTGGAACTCAAAATCTTGTGGAAGTGAATGTTGAAAACTAAAAATTAATTAATTAAAAAGTCCAAAATAATGCTCCAGATAAATGATGGCTTATGTGTATCACTGGATATATATCATATGGATTATAAATAGATAAACAGATAGATTTATCATTAGAATGGAAATTAAAGGTCATCTGGTCCAACCACCTTTTTTTTTTCCAGATGAGGAAACTGAAGGCGAGAGAGAGGAAGAGAAATGGACAAGGTG
This sequence comes from Vombatus ursinus, assembly GCF_900497805.2. Taxonomy (NCBI): domain Eukaryota; kingdom Metazoa; phylum Chordata; class Mammalia; order Diprotodontia; family Vombatidae; genus Vombatus; species Vombatus ursinus. The sequence continues at coordinate 5,780,377 of NW_020954577.1, read as the reverse complement.
ACGCAGGATACGCCACATGGCCTGTCATTCACCATACTAGACATTTGCCACTAATTCTGGGTGGCCAGAGTTTATAAAACTGGAATAGGGCACATGGAGAAATGACAATTGCTTTTCTTAGCGTTTCAAACTCAGAAACAAAGTATTGAGTTTATGCTTTTAGGGTATGGTCAACGTTTGTTGAATTCCTACTATGGGGTGTGACAAATGAGATGACGTAGGTAGTATGCTTAGCAAACTCTGAAATGCTACCTATTATTATGATTAATTATTATTACCCCACATATCTCAAGGCCCAGCTCCAAAGCCATTGCCTCTGTACAGAATTCCTTGGTCCCCTCCTTCCTCCCTTCCCTCCACCATTCAGAAATAACCTCCTCCTTCTCTGGACTCTCCCAACACTTGCATCTCACTGCATTTTCCCATTATACTCTCTCTCGTAGCTATTTCTAAGTACCTTTTTTTCTTTCCCACTGAACCATAGAGTCAACGGTGTAAGCTGAGCTGAAATGAAGTCGGCAGCTTCTGGACCTGCAGTGACTGCACTTGCCTCCAGAGAAGAGATAAATTATAGAGCAACCCCCTCATTTCTGTGGAAAGGGGGAAGACTACAGGTTCCAGATTGCTTACACTGTCACTATGTTGGTTAGTTTTGCTGAGGCACTCATCTCTTGCATGTGGAGTCCCCAGAATAGTTACCCCAAGTTCAAGGTACTCTGTGGGTTGCATCTCCCTCAAATCCTAATTTATGACCCCCGCCCCCATCAAAGTGCTTGCTAATTTTTATCTAGTCAGCCAGAAGACACAATTAATTCAAAGCAAAGGCATTTAATGAAATAGCATAATAAGAAAGGTAACATGGAAACATCTTCCCTCCCTTCCAAATACCTGGACATACTTTCTCATATATGTGTGCTTCATGAGTGGAAAGAGAGGACATAGGTCAGGACCCACACTGAAGGAGGGAACATGGAGGCATGTGGAGGGCTTTCAGACCTCTGACTTCACAGGACCAGCCGCTGATATCTGCTGGAACTCTCACTGAGCTGCCTTCTCTCCATCTTCTCCCTGCTCGATGGATTGTTCCTTGCCTTTCGCTCTGTCCCAAGCTTCTCTGATCTCTGTTGGGAGCACAGCTCTGCTGATCTCACAGTATCTGCTGGACCAAATTCCAAATGTCTAGAGCAATGCCTACTCTGTGCAGGCATTAATATTACTTAATAAGTATGTGTCCAATGGATGTCCATTGTACATTTAAGGAAACGGAGCATTAGACAAAATAAGTGACTTGCCCGAGGGCACAAAGCTAGTGATTAAGGAGATATCAAACCTCACATCTTTCTAACTGTAAACCCAGAACTCTTTCTATGCCATACTACCTTAAAAATATATTATCTGGGGGCAGCTAGGTGGCGCAGTGGATAAAGCTCTGGCCTTGGAGTCAAATCCAGCCTCAGACACTTGACACTTATTAGCTGTGTGACCCTGGGCAAGTCACTTAACCCCAATTGCCTCACACACACAGACACAAAAAATACATTATCTGCCAATCATTCACACATTAGCATGAATTACTTATGCTTACTTTCTTCCTAGTAGAATTCTATGGATACTGATATTGAAGCAAAGAAAAATTTTATTTAGGTTGGGGAGCACATGAAGAAGGAATTTGAAAGCCTCCTACCAGTGTGGGAAAGGCAGATCCGTATGGAGCTTTGGGTAGCCAAAGGGCAGAATGTTTGAAGGCAGTCAGCCATGAGAATATATTCAGGGGAAGATGACTAAGCGGAATATAGAAAGGGAAGCGCCAGGTTCTAAGAAAAAGTTTGTTTCACAATTTTGCTTGGGGCACTGCTAGGAAGACACTATCCTACCAAGGATAACACCTTAGCTAAAGCTTTAAGGACATTGCTGAGGGCTGCTATTTAAAAAAAAAAATGTTGAGCCAGGGGTCGGTACTGGTGTCATTGCCAATTTCATCATTATTACCATGTCCTCAATGGGCAGGCATGGCCAGAGAGCCCACTTCCATTCCAAGGCAAGCTGCAGTGCCACACCACTGATTATGGTTTAACTGTTTCAATGGGTGACTGTGTTGCTAAAATAAAAATGAATACTGATAACCATTTCAAAATTCATAACATACAATAGACAGTCCACAATTTGCTAATGAGTCGTGCTCTAGAAGTACACCTGTATGTAGCTCAGTGCTCTTTTCCCCAGAGCACATACCGTGTCCTGGTTGCTCAGGTTCCCAGGCCAGAATCCAAAATTTCATTTAATAGATAATGTTCCTGAAGTTGAAAGTTGTATGGAATCCAGCTGAACCTAACCATGTGTGGGAAGTTTCAATGGGAAAGTCCAATCTCAGAAAGACAGAACATATTTCTCCTCTCACCAGAATCTGCAAAAGGACCTCTGGTTTTCTATCCATTCATCTCCTTCCTCTGCCTTTACCTGTTTATTGTTGTTTTACATTTAACTTTTATTCTATTTTCTCAATTACATGTAAAAAAAATTTAACATTCTTTTTTTTTAATTTTGAGTTCCAAATTCTCTTCCTCCCTCCCCATCTCCCTCCTTGAGAAGGCAAGCAATATGATATAGATTATAGATATGAAGTCATGGAAAGCATATTTCCATGTTAGCCATGTTGCAAAAGAAAATGTGACCAAAAAAGTAAGAATAATAAAGAAAATTTAAAAGTTATGTTTCAGGAGCAGCTAGGTGGCGCAGTGGATAGAGCATCAGCCCTGAAGTCGGGAGGACCTGAGTTCAAACCCAGCCTCAGACCGAACACTTGACACTTACTAGCTATGTGACCCTAGGCAAGTCACTTAACCACAATAGCCTTAAAAAAAAAAAGTTATGTTTCAATCTGTATTCAGATGCATCAGTTCTTTCTCTGGAGGTGGATAGCGTTTTTCATTATAAGTCATTCAGAATTGGCTTGGATCAGTGTATTGCTTAGAATAGCTAAGTTATTCACAGTTGATGATTGTACAATATTGTTGTTACTGTGGACAATGTTCTCTTGGTTCTGCTCAATTCACTTTGCATCAGTTCATGCAAGTCTTTCCAGGTTTTTCTGAAGCATCCTGCTCATCATGTCTTATAGCACAATGGTATTCTGTCACAAGCAGGTACTACTACTTGTTCAGCCATTCTCCAATTGATGGTCATGCCCTCAGTTTCCAATTGTTTGCACCACAAAAAGAGCTGCTATAAATATTTTTGTACATGTGGGTCTTTTTTTTCCCTTTTTCTCTCATCTCTTTGGGGTACAGAATTAGTAGTGCTATTTCTGGGTCAAAGGGTATGTACAGATATGCCCTTTGGGTATAGTTCCAAATTGTTATCCAGAATGGTTAGGTCAGTTTGTAACTCTACCAACAATGCATTAGTGTTCAATTCTTCCACGTCCCCTCCAACATTTGTCATTTTCCTTTTCTGTCATATTAGCCAATCTGATAGTTGTGAACCTCAGAGTTGTTTTAATTTGCATTTTTCTAATCAATGATGATTTAGAGCTTTTTTTATATGACTATAGGTAGCTTTGGTTTCTTCTTCTGAAAACTACCTGTTGGTCCTTTGACTATTTATCAATTGGGAAATGACTCATATTCTTATAATTTAACTCAGTTCTCTATGTATTTGAGAAATGAGAACTTTATCAGAGATAATTGCTGTAAATTTCCCCCCAGTTTCCTGTTTCCCTTCTAATTTTGTCTGTATTGGTTTTGTTCATACAAAACCTTTTTAATTTGATGTTGTCAAAATTATCCATTTTATATCCCATAATGCTCTCTGTTTCTTGTTTGTTTCCCTTATCCATAGATCTGACAGGTAAAATGTCACATGCTCCCTAATTGGCCTATGCCCTCAGCTGTTGGAAAATGGACTCAGGGCAGGCCCCAGGCCTTGGCAGCTGGTGGCTATGTCCTGGTTTTGCCCCAATGTCCTGTTAAAGTGATGGTTGGAGAATTCAGTGTTTGGAGGAATATCTTCTATAAGCTACTTTTCGAAGATCATCTGACCCTTGCTGGAAGACCCTAGGGACTCTTCCCCTTGAACCCACAACCTACTAAAGCAGCTCAGTATACTTGTGGATAGATCCAGCTTTCAGGGAGATTTTCCTTAAGTCAGATGAAATCTGCATCTCTAAATTCAACCCATCGCATCTACTTTTGCCCTTGAAGGTTAAGCAAAGCAAATCTAATCCCTTTTTGCAAATGAAAGACCTCCAAAAACTTAAAGATAGGGGTGACTCCCAAATCTTCTCTTCTCCAGGACCAAAACCCCTAATTGGGTCCCCTGACTGTGTACCATCCTGGTTGTCCTCCAGTGTCTGTCCTAAAATGTGGCACCCAGGATTTAACACGATATTCTAGGCGTGGTCTGACCAGGACGCAGTATAACAGGGTTATCCCCTCTCACAACTGAGTCTCTGGTAATAGAACCCAAGCTCATCTTAGCTTTTGGGGCTGGCATGGGAATCTCTCTCCTTTAGCAAAGTTCTCCATCACAAAAAGGACCACCTCATTCACACATTTCACAAGCCTTCATTAAGCAGTATCTTCCATGTGGTAGGTACTGTGCTTCAACACTGGGGTATAAAGACAAATAGTAAAACAGTTCCTGCACTCAGGAGTTTTCATTATAATGGGGAAAACTTGTTGCAAAAAATTTTTTCCCCTAGGGAAACAAGTATTTCTTAAGCACCTAGTATGTGCCAGGCACTGTGCTAAGCACTTTACAAATATTATCCCATCTGATCCTCACAACAATGGGGGAGGAAGATGCTATTATCCCCATTTTTCATTTGAGGAAAATGAGGCAGGCAGTGGTTAAGTGACATAGCTAGAAAGTGTCTGAGGCTGTATTTTAATTCAGGTCTTCCTGATTCCAGGCACAGAGCTCTGTGCACTGTGGTGTCACCTAGCTGCCTCTTTCCTACATTCAGTCAATCAATAAACATTTATTATGCACCTACTATGTGCCAAGAGCTGTGCTAAACACTAGAAAGACCTCATGTAGCAGATGACTTTTAACCTAAGACTTAAGGAAGCAGAGGTTTCCACAAGGCAGAAGTGAGAAGGGAATGTATTCCAGGAATGGAGGACAACCTTCCCAAAAGGCATGGAGAAGGGAGATGGGATGCCAAATGTGAGTTAGGATGCTTATCATTTAGAAGGTTGGGCTGGAAGGTAGAGTTCAGGAGGGGCAATGGTGTGTAGTAAGCCCAGAAAGGCCAGCTACAACCAGCGTTAAGAAAGGCTTTAAGTGAGAAGCAGAAATCTGTCTTTTATTCTAGAGGAAGTAGTAAGCCACAGGGGCTTTCTGAATCCATGAGTGACATGGGCAGCTAGGTGGAGGAAGGGCTGGAGAGGCAAGAGCCTGGAAGCAGGAAAACCAGTTGGGAGGCTATTGCAACAGTCCAGGTGTGAGCTGCACCTTGGCACCGACCTGTATAAGGAACCGTTTGTAAAGAAGAGTTTTATGTGGTTCCCTGTGTCCTGTGGTTTTTATTAAGAAGGGTAGAGTTCTCCTATAGGGAAGTTAGGCAGTGCATGAGAAGACACCTTTATTCATGTGTTAACCTTTCCCTCTTTTCTCACAAAGGTCTGCCTTTGGTGTTCTGGGGACGTTCTTGTCAACTGGAGGAACCTGCTAGTAATCCACCAGTAGTGTGCATGCGCATGTTTGCATGAATAGCAAGAATGGATGAAAGGCGTTGTCAGGGGGCAGTTGTTATCCCTTTCTCCTTTTGGATACGTCTTGTTTCCATGACATCTCTTTCCGATCACCAGGCAGACACCCATCTTATAGTGGCGGTACATTGGCTTTATGCCCTGTCTCTGCCCCCACCACCTGGGTGACCTTGGGCTGTCCACTCAGTTTTCGTGGACCTCACTTTGCTCCTCCTTAAAATGGGGGCATTGAGGCAGATGGCCTCTGAGGTTCTTTCCTGATCTAGGTCTCTTATCTAGAGTAAGATGCTATTTCTTGGTTTGTTGTCTTTTTAATTTTATTGTTATTCTAATGTTTACATGAATTCCCTTTCAGTGCCTGGTGGGCAGGAGGTGGTTTGCTTCCGTGCCCAGATGCTGACTTAGAGGCTTACTCTTAATGTGTTTTCCTGAATTTACCTCACATCTGTTTTAGTAAATTGTTCTTTTCCACCACTACAATGAGATGTCCTATAATTGATATGTAATTGACCCATAGGGACCAGTCCTGCAGGCATATCCAGAGATACTCCCCACCCACTTCTGGCCGTGGTAATTCAGGGTTTTATACTGTGGGATGTATAAAGGTACCACCTGCCACTGCCTGGCTCTCTTGCTTCTGGCTTTAATGTGTGGAGATGACTCTGAGCTGCTCAGAGGGCTGGAGGTGTGTGTGGGGTGCGGGGAAGGAATGGGGGGAGAGCACGCTCTTCCCCACCTTCAGTGGAAAGCTGGGAGCCCACGTCCTGCCTAGGCAAGGGTATGTGGGACGGGGCAGAACAATTTCCACTAGCAAGGACTGAACATTTGGGCACAGAGTAAAAAGATAAAAGTTAATCCAGAGGCTTTGTGAGTCACAATTGCCTCTGGCATTATTTTAGTTATATTAGAAGTGTTTGGTCTTTCGAGGCAGAATTCAGTGTCATTAATCTGTTTGCAGGTTTTAAGAGACTGGAAGTAGCTAGGGGTCGCTATACTTCTGAATTTTTAGAAAAGATCTGAAATTTTAAATGGAAGACCTCCCCATTAAAAATAATAATTATAATAATAATAATTATTATTATTTGAACTGAACCTATCATTTCACTGTTACCAGGCACTTCTTTTTTTTAAGAGGGACTTTCTAATTTTCTTTGTATATCTATTTTTTAAATTAATTTATTTATTTTTAGTTTTCAACATTCACTTTCACAAGATTTTGAGTTCCAAATTTTCTCTCCATCTCGTCCCACCCCCCCACCCCAAAATGGCATGCATTCTGAATACCCCTAATCTGCCCTTCCATCTCTCCCCCCCTTCTCTTATCTCCTTCCCCTTCAATTTTCCTGTAGGGCAAGATAGATTTCTATACCCCATTTCCTGTATATCTTATTTCCCAGTTACCAGGTACTTCTAGTGAGAAGCCCCCCAACACTGTCGATGCAGCCCAGACCTATTCAGCAGTTCCTAGTCGTAGGGTGCTGTCAGGACAGTGACAAATTGAGGGATTTGCCCAGGATCACACAACCTGTGCCCACAGTAAGATGGAGATCATGTCTAAAAGTCCATTGAATTAGGCTTTTAAGAAAAAGTTGTTGAAAACATTCCCCTCTCTTTGGGGTTTTTTTCCCCCGTTGATAGAGAAAAGAGTTAATTTTTTATCCCTGAAATGAGGAAGCAGATTAACTTTCTCGTGCCCAGCATGAGCACACTGGAGAAGTACAAAACTAACAGACCCTGTACCAGAAAGCTTCCACAAGAGAGCGTTCAGGCTTCAGGAGAGCAGCTTGGGGAGGTGCGGCCTTCCCCTGGGGAGGAGCAGTGCCTTGGAGCAGAAGCCGGCCTAGAGAACACTCCTGGACTGTGACAGAAGTCTGGCCCCCAAGCCAGCTGGCACCGCAGGGCCTGTGCAGACCTGCAGCACCAGGAATACGCCAGTGGAAGCTGGATTCATCTTCCCTCTCTATGCCCAGGGAAAGACAATCGCTCCAAGGTCTCGAGGTTTTGCTGTTCAGCAGTTTCAGTCGTGTCCTACCCTTTGTGCAGTTTTTTGCCATTTGCTTCTCCAGTTCATTTTACAGAGGAGGAAACGAAGGCAAACAGGGTGAAGTGACTGGCCTAGGGTCACACAGCTAGTTAGTGTCTGAGGCCAGATTTGAACCCACGAAGACGAGTCTTCCTGAGGAAAAGGAAACAAAACTAGGGAGCTCTAGGAAGCTACTGGCAAAAAAGGAATGTGGACCATCTCTAGAAGCTTGTTTGTCAAATCACAGCCTCCCAAGTGATATTTCATTTAAGAAATGGATTCCAGCAAGATAAATCTTTATTTTCTTTGTGTAAATATTTAATCTTAACTGGGAAAAACTTGGGGTGAGTTATAGAGTTACTGTATCCCAATAATTAGGCTAGTAAGGAAAGGTTCTATAGATAACTGGGCAGATGGGATGCTTTGCTTTGACTTGGGTGGGTTTGGGAGAGGAGAAGAGAAGACCAGATCAATGATTTCACTGGGTAAAGGAATTCTTGGGGGAGAAACCTCCTCTTTCAAGGCAGATCTGCACCTGCCCTGCAATTGATAACTTGAGTGAGCTGTCTAGGTTGTGGTTCATCCAGGGTCATACACTAAATGCTGTATCAGAGGCAGAACAACAGACTAAAGACCTTTTAAAAAAAAAAAAGGTGTATCATTTGTTCAGTGGGGAAAACACATTCCCTGGAGTCCCACTCAGAATTAAATTAGATGCTTCAGTACCTGTAACACAGAGCCTCAGGCCCAACGATTTCTGGACCAGCCTGGCTAGACAGCCTCCCCTGGTGTTCTTGTCCCCTGAGGTGTTGGGGGGTCTCTCTTCTACTATAAGCAGCTTGATGACTGTGTTCCCCTCATTTGTTAGGGGCCCAGCTACTAGCACCCCTCCTTCCAAGTAACCACTTAAATAGATTTTACAAAGGGCCGTCTATTTCTAAGATAGAGCAAGCACAAACATAGAAGCATTTCCCCCAGTGCCTTCCAGGCATACGCTCCCCTACCCCACTGGTATCAACCTCAAACGGAAATAGGGGCCACTCATCCCTACATGAAAATCTCTGAGGGCCACATTTTGATTTAGTTTTAAAATGTAACAATATCTGTTTCATTATTTTTTTTATTTATTTTGTTACATATTTCCCAATTACATTTTAATCTGATTCAGACTCACCCCGAGAATGATGGGCTGTGTGGGGCCACCGGCCCTGGGTCTGACACCTCTGCCCTACACCAATTCCGTCTCTAGACGAATAGGCACAAAATTCATCTCACTTCCTAGAAAGCATTGGTCCCACCGAGTTCAAATCCAAAGTCAGTATCCCTGTGGGATGAATCTTTCTGCTGGGCTAGGGTCCCAAACATTGTTCCTTGTGCCTTGTTCCTTGCTCCTTGGGGGCATCTGTGAAATGGGGCTGCATCTGGCCAGCATTTCAGCTCCTGAATTCCTGTGGTTCACTCTCCTGGGGACAGACTCTCCCCACACTTAGTCTTACGGATTCTGCCTCTGCAACATGGCCTGCCCAGCCTCCTACACCTACCCTCCTTCCACCTAGTGTCTTATGTTCCATGAACCATCCCTAGTCTTCTCAGACCAAAATTTCCTTCGCTGGCTACCACTCCCCCATATTTGTTGTATTTCCCTACTAGAATATAAGCTCTACCAGCTAACATTATTAAATTTTAAATTATCGACATTTAAATGCTTTAATTTAAATCATATTTTGGTAGAATTATCTCTAAGTGTATTATACACATTCTTGCCTTCATAAATAGTACACACTGGTCATGATTTAGCATATTCTTCAAGACTGCATCACCTCTGTGAGCATCCACCATTGTATTATGCTATAATAAGGTGACACCCTCAGGGGTTACTGAAGCCCTGGGTGACTATCTGCTCCCAAGTGTAACAGTCCTAACAGCAGTGACCACTTCACTTCCTCCAGGCAGGAACTGAAGCTCCTCATTGGCTGCTTGATGTTGCACACAAGTCTACTGCACTCAATATTAACTGTTGCTATTGTTTAGTTATGTCCGATTCTCCGTGACCCTGTTTGGAGTTTTCTTGGAAAATACTGGAATGCTTGGCCATTTCCTTCTCCAGCTCATTTTACAGATGAGGAAACTGAGGCAAATGAGGTTAAATGACTTGCCCAGAGTCATAGAGAGAGTAAGTGTCTGAGGCCTGATTTGAACTCAGGAAGATGAGTCTCCCTGACTCTAGGCCAGTGCTATCTGTACTAGCTGCCCTAAATGAAATTAGTTTTCCTCAAATTTCTTCAAAGGCCTGTCTTTCACTTTTTTTTTTTGCTGTGTTCCAGATGATTGAAGTTTCTAGAATTCTGTCCTCCCATGTTAGATATCACAATTTCATTCTTTGCGAAGTAGATTACTCAAAGCAACTAGAAATCAATTCCTATTACATTTTTGGATAAAGAATACCACAAAGCAATGTTCAATAAAATATTTTTTTTGTTTCTTTTTTTTTTTGGTGAGGCAATCAGGGTTAAGTGACTTGCCCAAGGTCACACAGCTAGTATGTGTCAAGTGTTTGGGCTGAGGCCGGATTTGAACTCAGGTCTTCCTGACTTCAGGGCCGGGGCTCTCTCCACTGCGCCACATAGCTGCCCCTTCAATAAAATATTTAAAGCAAGCTATTAGGTCATTATAGAAATAATTCCCTTTGAAAGCTTAAAACCTCTTTGACTGCTTACATGAAAGAATATCTGAGTTCCTAACCACAAAACTTGAGGTAAATGAACACTACTTATTGGTACTTGAAATCGATTAACAGGAAACTCTGTTTTCTTATATGGACAAATATCAGATTACTTGACATAACTGAGGCATTCCAAATTTCCCTGCAGATTTCTGAAAAGTAAATCCTACATTTCAATTGCTTTTCATTACAAAAAAATTAAAACGTTTCCCTAGTGGGGGCTAAGCTAAAAACTTGATGGCCATGTTTGCCAAAAGAAGCAGTGTTTTTTTGGGGGGGTAATTGAAGCCTGGGCCCCTTCCTTCTTTTTGGAAACGTCCTCCCAGGCATTGACTATTCTCCCACGTCTTTCTCTTTTCTTTACTCAAATAATAGGAATTACTGCAACATCTCAATATTCAATCTCCATGACCATAGCAATTTGTTACCTTCTTTCTCCCATGCATGATGTTTGTAAATGTCTAATAGAACTGGGGTATACATTACATTTTAATCCACAGATGTGAGGCAAGTGCTCCACATTTTTGGAAAAACAAACTGGTGTGCTGCCCCTATAAATTCTTCGAAGCAACCTGGAGTCATGGAATTTGCCGAGTTAGCTTTGCAGAAGCAGTTTAATCCTTTCCTCAGATCTTATCGCACCAGGGAACGTAAGGGGAATACATTTATTATTGAAAGACAGTAAGAAGTTCCAAACTTAAGGATTAATTGAGAAAATTCCTAGTAGTGGGTTTTTTCATAATTCTCAATTTACTTTAAAAGGCTTACCAAGCTTTTAAACAACTTGTCGAAACATGATGATCACTAAATACTATGTTAAACGGTGATTCAAAATTAATTTAAGATCAAAAGAAAATGTGCATAAGATTGTACAGAATGGAAAAGATACAGAGAGAATACTGACGCTGATGACAACATGGGCCCATTCAAGCAGGCATTACTCAAAAGTATGAAATAAAAATCCTCCAAGGATTTCCTGATAAGTACTGTTGCCAATCATACCTGTCAACATACAGAGACAGATTATTATATCCTCAGCGCATAGTCCCATGGGTATAAACAGAAACCAGTGGGGCCTTTTTAGCAGCCTCACATGGGTTTTAGTCACAAGGCTGGATGCACAATGAAATTTTGCAGAGATTAGATGTAGAAGGTAAAGATTTGCACACCAAAGAACAGATAGCAGAAGGGAAAGAGCTACATCAGGTAAAATAATGAACTAGTTAGTGGACAGTTGGGATAAAGGTGGAATTGCATACTAAGCACTAACCCCGGATCTAAACCTAGTTACGTGACATCTTAAGTAAGGAGAGATAATAAATTTGAGTCAGAAATTCTTTTATTATTAACCATTTAATCACTAGAGCTGAAGTTTAGCGTCTCAGCTAAATTCCACAGTTCTCAAGCAAATAACAGCAATAGAACCGAACCAGAAAAATTCTCCTATGACAATTATAGTTACTGTTTCATTTGATATTCTATCCAGTTTTTATTGAAATTATTAATTCATAGTATTCTTTATGTGAGACCTGTGGTTTCCACTTTACCCCTTTGACTTTTCCAGAGAAATGACTTTTCTTTTTTTTTTAATTTTTTAATTAATTTATTTTGATTTATCAACAATCACTTCCATAAGCTTTTGAGTTTTAAATTTTTCTCCCCTTCCCTCCCCAGCTTTTTTTCAGAATAGAAAAATTATTGAATATTATAATAGCTGTACCAAAAACAAGATTTTGTTTGGATTTCAAAGATATGACCATTAATATCTAATAATTCAATATTATATTTGCATATCATATATGCAAACAGATTTGACATGCTATTAACTGATCTTCATGTATTAAGATGATACTAATAGAATACCATTTGTGGCTGAGTTACTGTGCCTAGAGTGCTGACAGATTTTAATCATTGACCACATGTGTTTTCTATATGTATGCCTTACCACATCATATTCTAAGTTCAACTTACTCTTTCCTTGAACTCTGTATGTATATTGTGGGAGAGTGCCCTTAAGACTTTTGGGAGGATGTTTTATACCAACTGTTCTTACTATATTACCATAGTAAATATCCTTTCCTAAAAGGTGGTTGAAATATGGCTGACAAATCCCAGTGGGAAGCACACTGGTGGAGGCTTATAAGTCACATTGCTAGAAACTCAACCCCTGAACTCAAAGACTAGTAGTAGCAGCTGCCTTCTGGAGACATGGCTTGCTAATGCAAGTGAGAATTGAAAAAATAGCCTGGAGGGGGTGCCACAGTAGGGATTTAATGGAACAGGTCTTCCGTTCGCATCAGTAGTCATTCAAACTGCTACGTTGAGGGGCTCAGATTCGCCCATTACTAACGCCCTTCCTCCAGAAGTTACTTTGTAACAACTTGTCATACATTTTGCATTTAATTTTCTGCAGATGTTGTTTTCCCCCAATAAAATGTAAATCCCTTGAAGACAGAGACTTTTTCTTTACGTCCCCAGCCTAGCCTAGCACAATGTCTGGTTCACAACAGGTGTTTAATAAAGGTGTGTTTCAAGAAACTTTTTTTTCCATTAAAACTAAGTTTACAGTTGACCACACCAATGCAAGAGCAAAACTTCATGATTTTCTTGATTTCAGCAGCTAAGCCTATCCCCTGCAAGAAGGAGTCATCCTCCCTGACATCCAGGTCCTCCTCCAAGTTTATCAGACACCCCCTTTTCTTACAGAAGTGAGGCACCCTTAACCATATGCAGCGTCCTGAGAATTGAAGGTGGTTGTAGCCGGTAGGAAACCAACAAGGAGAGGAGTCCAATGTCTGTTGGCCCAAAGGAGAGCCCCTTCTCAGTTCAGGGAAAGAGAGCGGAAGCATAGGGAGAATCAAAGAAATCTGGAATCTGAGGCTATAGTGGAACTCTAGTTGGGAAGCAGCATAGGGAAAAATCACATCCAGGGAAGCGACTGGGACATTTTAACCTCTGATCCTGGTGCTACAGAATTGATTCCCATCTACAGTGGAAGTAGAGAGAAGAGGCAAATGAGGAAAGGGCCAGAGACTGCAGATTGGTTAGGGGTCTTTTGCTTGAGGTAGAACTTTCAGGAAGCAAGAGAACAGAGTGAGAGCAAGATAGACCTGCAGAAACCAGCAAAGCCTGGGAGGAAGCTACCTGAGAATGACCAGAGAGGAAAGAGTCTTTGCATCTCATAGACAAAACATGAGAAAAGGGAAGCCCGTCCAGTCCTCGGACAGAGGAGGGGATGAGTCCAGTGCGGACAATTTGATTTGGAGACAAAGAAAGTTGAAGGAGCTTGTATAAGAAAACTTAAATCTTTTTATTAAATAAAGACAGGGGTCTGAGTATTCACACCTCAGAAATCGGTGAACACTACTTATCAGGGCTTCATTTCTTGCCTTCTTGATTGTCTAAACTTTAAGAAAATGATGAATAAAATGTTAATAACCCAGACTTATCTTAGGATGCTGGTGAAGATCAGTCCAGAACATGAGGAGAGCCAGCTGAGACAGGGATTCCCCGATCACGAAAGCAGGCAAGGCTGCTAATGAGGAAGCAGATGAGTCTGGAGAGTGGGTTGAGCTGGGGAAGAAATCGAGTTAGGACCTCATGGAAAACGGAAAGGACTACGTTTTGCATGACTTTACATGTATAATTGATATCATATTGCTTGCCTTCTCAAAGGGTAGGGAAGAAGAGGGAGGGAAAGAATTTCGAACTCAAAGTGTGTAAAAAATAAATGTTAAAAAAGAAACTTTACATGTAGTTGGGATATATTTTATGAAATAAATAAAATATATTTAAAAAGAAACTGGTAATGGTTTTCAAATAACTATGGGGAATGCAATAGTGTGTTGTTTCCTCAGCATATTGCCAAGCAGCTGTGAATTTCCAGCTGGAATTATCATCAACCCATGGACAGAGTCATATGACTTTCTTCAGCAAAACTCAGAAAAAGCAGAGAACGAGGTTGACCCAGGGTTGGCCATTGTCAGGGAAAGTTTAGTCAAAGAGAATAGGATTTGGAACTGGAAGAGGCCTTCGAGATCATTTAATCCAACTCTCTTATTCTACAGAGGAGAAAACTGAAGTCCAACGAGACGATTTGTCCAAGGTTACAAAGGAGATAGGAAGCAGAAATGAGGTTCCAGTCAAGGTCATCTGACTCCAGTGGCCTTTCCACTATTCCATGTTGATTGAGGGGGTGAGGGACACAGGAGCCTAACCAAGAGTATTTTTTAAATGGCAGATGGGGGCTCCAAGATGGAGGAGGGATGTGCTTGGTAGACTGGGAGATGAGGAAATGGGGCGAGGGACTGGAGGCATGAGGGTGGAGAGCAGGTTCAGTGGGAACGAGTGAAGGGGAGAAGTGGAATAAAAGAAGAAGTGGGGAATTCACTGGGTCTGAGCCACCGAAGGCACAGCAGTCTGAATGGTGATGAGGTACCAGGTTTGGCCCTGTTTGTGAGCAGCTGACTAGAGCAGACTGCAAGGACGTTTAATTTCCGATACAATGGAAAGTTAATTACAGACTTGGGCAGAACCTGTCTGACTGGTTTGTTGGCTAGCACTCAGAATAAATTTCAACTGCCTGAAACTCCCTCACTTCCTCATAACCAAAACCCACCTGACCAGGCAGAGTAGCTTGAATATCTTCTCTAAAAGTCTCCTTGGTTCACGTCTTAATTCCCATTTGAAGACAAATGAGCACAATCCTGCAAGAATGGGATCCACAGCAGCAGGGGCGTGCTGGTCAGTGTTTAACAACCCGGTGTAGGTGGGAATGTGTGTATAAACACTTTTAAAATTATTCACACTTTCTTAAGTCTAGATGGCCAACAAAACGATAAACGAAGCCCTGATTTGAAGCCAATGTGGATTTCTGGGGCATAAATGCTCATACTGAGAATTTAACCATCACTGGTTGATTAAAGCTGGCTCCCGCACAGCCTTTCATGGCAGGAAGCCGGTACAAGAGTAGAAGGGAACAGGGATGGAGAAGTGGGAGAATGTCAGAGAGAGAATTCCTGTTTCACAATGTGGTGCTGGCCAGCCCTGTTATATCTGAAGTTCGTACTCCACCCGCAGGAAGCCCCTTCTAGTCTCTCCAGCCACTAGCGCCCCTCCTCTGAGATGACCTTCCTTCTACACTGTTTATATCTCGTATGCGTCTAGTTTTTTACGTATTGTCTCCCCAACTAGAATGCAAGCTTCTTGAGGGCAGGGACCACGTTTTAAACCTTTCTTTGGATCCTCAGTGCTTAACACGGTGCCTGATATATAGTAAACATTGACTGCTGATCCTCTAACTGACAGTCCCAAGGCATTTAACCCCTCTTTAAATTCTGAATTGAAAAGGCAGAGATGACTTTCATTTTTGAGAAAACCATATTTCTTTTTGTTGACACTTTATTTATATCTTTTGCTTTTGTATCACCTTTTCCAAATATTTCCCCCTCCCCTACTCATCGAGTCATCTCTGCTCAGTCAATAAACATTTATTAAGCACCTACTATGTGCGAGGCATGGTACTAAGCATTGAGGATACCAAAAAAAGGTGAAAGATAAAAGACAGTCCCTGTCCTCAAGGAGTTTCCAATCTAATGGGGGAAAGTAATACACATGCAAAAAAAGCTGGAAAGGATTGGGGAGAGTATCCTGTGAGGGGGCATCGTGAAGACCTCCAGTTTAACAGGTGCTCTGTTTAAATGGAGATCTGGGAGGAGCTCTCTGAAGCCTCCCCTACCCCCTCTCCACTGTGAGAGAGGAAGGGGGGTCCCAGGACCGGGCCCATACAGAGGAGGTGTGAGTTTCATAGCTGATGTAATGTTGCAGGAAGATGAGTTATTGGAGACCATGAGGAAGTCCGGGAGATTAGCCAGGAGGGAAATGATGAGAAGCCACACTGGGCCCCTCCCTAAATGGAGCATCTAGAAGGATCCCAAAGGAAGAATGGAGATGGAGCATTCTGCAGCTACCGTCCCCCACCTCCATGCACTTGCTCCTCTTTTCTGTGGGGTCAAGGCTCATCACTCTAATTAAACAGCATTCAGGGTTTGTTTTTGCTGTTCCTTCTTTCCTGAAGTCTTCCTAGTTTTGCTTATTTTGATTTGTATCAGTTAATAAAAGTCTACTAATGTTTTTTTGTATTCCTCATATTCATCATGTCTCACAACACAGTAACAGTCCATTAGAAAACCCTAGGTGGCGCAGTGGATAGAGCACCTGCTCTGGATTCAGGAGGACCTAAGTTCAAATTCAACCTCAGACACTTACTAACTGTATGACCTGGGACAAGTCATTTAACCCTGATTGCCTCCAAAAAAAGAAAGAAGAGAAAACCCCGTTTCTTGTTGTACAGGTGGAATTTACGAATTTGTAACTGAAAGGGATCCTAGAGACCATGTAGTCTGGACCTCACTCTTTACCGGGGAGGAACTGAAGTGATTTGTTCAAGATTGCGTAGGCTGCTAGGTGGTGCAGTGGATGAGCCTGAGTTTGGGGTCAGGAAGCCCTCAGTTCAAATCCAGCCTCAGACCCTTCCTAACTGTGTGACCCTGGGCAAGTCATTCAATCGCTCTCTGCCTCAGTTTCCTCATCTACAAAACGGGAATAATAATATCACCTACTTCCCAGGGTTGTTGGGAGGATAAGATGAGATAATATTTGTGGTGTTTTGCAAACTTTAAAGCACTGTGTTCAAAATTATTAGTAGTAATAACTTGGATTCAAACTCAAGTCCTCTGATTCCACGTATAGGGCTCTTTCCGTGGCACAATGCTGTCCACAGTGTTGAATGTTTATTTTGCTTCTCCAGATTAATTTTTAATTTCTCAATTTCTCTGCCACTGATGTTTCTAAAATAACAAATGGAAAAATCTTGGTGCAAGAATATATTTTTAAAAACAAGTTTCAATTCTATTTTTTTTTAACTTTATAAACATTACAGGTGATTGAGCCCCATCACTGGCACAGGTTCAGAGGACACACTTAGGTCTTCCCAGTCCTAAACAATCCTTCTCTTGACACTTTTGGTCTCCTGGCTACTGCCTCATTTCTCTTCTCCTTTTCACTGCTGAACTTCCTGAAAACATTGTTTCCACCTAATGTCTTTCCTCCCACACTAAGCATTGTTACCTCCAGCCCCTCTGCACTCTTGCCTTGGTGCCCACAGCTTCAATGACCACCTCTCTGCAGATGGCTCCAGCCCTGGCATCTCTCCTAATCTTCAGACCTGAGCCTCCATCTGTCCAGAGGACATCTCCTGGATGTAGCAGCTCAAACTCAACATTTTCCAAATTGAGTTGAGATTTGTTTCCCAAACTCACACCTTTTTTTTTTTTTTAAACTTTACCGTTTCTGGTTGGGACACCACCATTTCCAAGCCCCCGTATTTATGACTAAAGGCTATCTTTGGCTGGTTTTTTTCCTTCAGCTCTTCTATCCAATCAGTCAAGAAGTGCTCTCAACTACATCTCTGCAACATTTCTCCTATCCATTCCTTCTTCTCTTTTTCCACCACCATATCCCTAGTACAGGTCCTCCTCGCCATCTATGTATAGTTTTCCAGGAGCTACCTGACGAGTTTTCCCATCTTTATTTTTTCCTTTAACCCTCATGAAATATTGCTTCCAGAAAATATATCTTACGCATACATCTGGCCAAATCAGCTGTTTGTACTAACAACTGGGAAAAAACTTCAGTGATTCCTCACTTTCCAAGCAAAGTTCCAGCCCTTTGCTTAGCATTCAAGGCACCATCTGGTGCCATCCTACATTTTCAGCATCATGTACTTTTTGCACCAGTAAGACTTGTCTACTCTTTTTTCATCAACGATTCCATGCAACTTCCTGCTTCCCTGACTTTTCTCATGCTATTCATTATGCCTGAATTGCCTTCCCTTCCTTTTTTCATTTGCTGAATTCCTGTCCATCCTTTAAAGTTGAATTCAAATGCTGTCTCCTTTATGAGACTTCCTTTATCCCTTGTTTGATAATGTCTACCTTCACAACCTAAGCTCTATATTACCTCATACTCTATTGTAAGCTACATTGCATTTAAACTTTTGATGTCCACAGAATTTGGCACAATGCTTTGAGTAAACAGACATTTAATAAATACCTATTGTTATTGAATGAATGAATGGATGGATGGATGGATGAAAAGATGGAAGCCCTGTTTTTCTTTTACAGGAGAATGACAAACACATCATAGAATGACAAAGTAAGAAAATTAAGCCGCCAGCTCAGTGCTGGGACTCCTACTGGGAATATCTTCTTTATGTCTTAATTCCTTGGCTTCAGTTCATAGATCACACATTCTAGATCTAAGACTGAGATCAAAGGCCATTGAGTTCAACTCCATGATGGTTCCTGGTACAGATTTCTAACACTCTGCAGCCCATGAGTGAATTGTCACATATGGTTCTCACTGTTTGGTGAAGAAGGGTGTCCTGGGAAATGAGTGCTGAGAGTGTTTACTGCTCGCCATAATTTTCTTATTATTTCTCTTGCTTTTCAATTTCAAGCATATAAGTTTTGCATTACTTCTGTTCAAAATTCAGAGGGGAAATAGGAGTACATGAAAAAAGTGGGGAAAAGGAAATGGAGGCTCATAAGAAATAGAATACAGACCCAGACAAATGGAAGACAACCTCAGGTAACAACGGGAAAATGTGCTACATATGTTTTCCCAGTGTCACAGAGAGATTTTCCATTTCCTCAACCTGGATTGCAAAATCTGATTCAACAATTAAGTAGCTATGATACCCTGTGAAAAGGAAATGAGGACATTTAGTTAATTAAATTCAACAGACATTTGTTAAACATTTATTACATGCAAGACAAAGCATCATGCTAGGTCTGGTGCATACAAAGAAAGATAAAACAGTCCTTGACCTCAAGGGACTTCCATTTTTCTAGGGGGATACTGGGGTACAGAGAAGCAAATCAAAGTAATATGAGGAGGAAGAAGGCACTAACAACTGGCAGGATCCAGAAAGACTTTGTATAGGTTTGGCACCTGAACTGAGCCTTACAGAAACTAAGAATTCTAATTCTGCGGTCCAATGGCAAATAAAATCACAAAAGGAGCATTCCTGCTCTAAATCACTATTGATTAGAGAAATGCAAATCAAAACAACTCTGATGAGGTACCACATCACACCTATCAGATTGGCCAACATGACAAAACAGGAAAATGAGAAATGTTGGAGAAGATGTGGGAAAATTGGAACACTAATGCATTGTTGCTGGAGTTGTGAACTCATCCAACCATTTTGGAGAGTAATTTGGAACTATGCCCAAAGGGCTATAAAACTGTGCATACCCTTTGACCCAGCAACACCACTTCTAGAGCTATATCCCAAAGAGATCATAAAAATTGGAAAAGGACTCATATGTACAAAAATATTTATAGCAGCTCTTTCTGTGGTGGCAAAGAATTGGAAATTGAGGGGTGCCCATCAACTGGGGAATGGCTGAACAAGTTGTGGTATATAAATGTAATGGAATACTATTGTGCTGTAAGAAATGATGAACAGGCTGACTTCAGAAAAACCTGGAAAGACTTATATGGACTGATGCTGAGTGAAGTAAGCAGAACCAGGAGAACGTTGTACAAGGTAATAGCCACGTTGTGCAGTGACTAACTTTGATAGACTTATCAAAGCAAGGAGCAAGGATCTAAGACAACTCCAAAAGTCTCATGATGGAAAATGCTATCCATATCCAAAGAAAGAACTATGGAGCTTGAATGCAGATTGAAGCATACTATTTGCTATTTTTTTTTTCTTTTTTTGTTTTGTTTCCTCTTTCTGGTGATTCCTCCTATTGGTTCTAATTGTTCTATTTGCTATTTTTTTTCTTCTTTTTTTGTTTTGTTTCCTCTTTCTGGTGATTCCTCCTATTGGTTCTAATTGTTCCTTACAATATGAGTAATGTGAAAATATGTTTAATAGGAATGTATATGTATAGTCTATACCAGATTTCGTGCCGTCTGGGGAAGGGAAGGGAGAAAAATGTAAAACTCAAAAGCTTATGGAAGTGATTATTGATAAATCAAAATAACAGCTAGGTGGTGCAGTAGATAGAGCACAGGCCCTGGATTCAGGAGGACCTGAGTTCAAATCCAGCCTCAGACACATAACACTTACTAGCTGTGTGATCCTGGGCAAGTCACTTAACCCCAACGCCTAGCCAAAAAAAAAAAAAAGATAAATCAAAATAAATTAATTTAAAAAAAAGAAAATAAGCTGACCTCAGAGTTGAAAAGGAGAAGGAAAGTGAGTTGGATTTAGGCAGTTTGTGGGCATGATGAATATTGTGCTAGACTTGAATTCAGTACGACCTAAGTTTGAATCCTACCTTAGGTATTTACTAGCTGCTTCAATTTGGGCAAATCATTTAACCTCTCTTGACCTCAGTTTCCTCATCTGTAAGATGGGGACATAGCATGTTTTTCACAGGGCTTTTGTGAGGATCGGATGAGGTAATGCTCTTAGAGGTCTTCTAAATAATTATAGATTCAGAGCTGGAAGGGACTGTGGAGGTCAAGTTTAACCCAACATTTTTCTGGGTCCGAAGGAGGTTAAAACATCTTTCTCATGGTCACACAGCTTGTGAGCGTCCAAGGCAGAATTTGAACCACAGGCTTCCTGACTCCAAGTCCCCTGGCCTAACCACTGCACCATGCTACCTCTTCATTGCCCTCTGGGAATTCTTATCTTGTGCTATGTGTTAGTTATTATTAATTATAATAATTATGATTATTAATTGTCATAATATTTCTGTTATTATGGGTGTGAGCAGACCCTGATGTCTAGCTCTGAAGAAACAAGGAATTCCATGACAGGAAGAGAAGATAGATGGTCAAGTCCTAAGAGAGGAGGATGCTAGGTACATAGCCAGAGTGTTGCATTGGTGTGCTTGGGGTCCAGAAATTTGAAGAAGGGCTCCAGCACATTGGGTGGGACTTCTATGGTGAACATATCAGGGAGAACAGACAGGAGTGGCCCAGAAGGCATAGGAGATCACAGCTCATCAAAGTCTTTGATTTTTACACTGACAGTTTCTTCGATGAGAGAAGGGACTTCTAGGAGCATTCTGAAGAAAGGCCTTGGTTCCTTTTCTTCTGGACGGGCTTACGTGTTTCTGATCCATGCTTCGGCTAAAATAAGAATGTGCTTGACTGCTAAATAGGGCACATTCTGTTCTTAGAAAGGGGTCAGATTCTTTGTGCCCAGAGCTGTTCCATACTTGGAATCTCAGTCTCTATGACTATGACATGGAGCCCATTAGGGAGGGAAGGCATAAGGCAACAGGACGACCTATAAGAAGAAAGATCCCAGGCCAGCCCTCAAAGACTTCAGATGAGGGACTGAGTTTCCAGGAATTCCTCTCCAACCCAAGGCAAAAATGGGGATTTTTTTTCTTTTAAAAAGGCAAATCTCTGATGGGTACCTCTGAATGGTTTAAAATGTGCTATGCTGACCCTGGGTTCTGACTTCACTGGTAAACTTTGAAAAAAGTTTTCTTTTTTAAAGAGCATCTGCCTTATAGTTGGTTCTAGCACTGCCAATGCCTAAAAAGGATGCTGGAAATTCCTATCGACAGAGAGCAGTGCACATGGGAGCAGGGATTCCATTGGTAGATTTCTTTCAGGAACTTGGCCTATTTTTTAATAAAATTAATAATGTAATTTAATATAAAAATAACTGCTAACATTTATGTAGTGTTTACTATGTGCCAGGCACTGTGCTAAGCACTTTACAATTATCTCATTTGATCCTCACAACAACTCTGGCAGGTAAGTGTCATTATCATCTCCATTTTACAGATGAGTAAACCAAGGCAAACAAAGGCTAAGTGACTTGTCTAGAGTCACATAGCTGGTAAGTGTCCGAGATGGAATTTGAATTCGGTTCTTCCAGGTCCAGCATCCTATCCCTTATGCTGCCTAGCTGCCTATATAAAACAATATAACAATAATAATATAATCAATGTAATAATTTAATGAGATAAACTTGTGATAACTACAACAGGTTTGGAAATTTACAGAGATGGCGAGTGCAGCTGTAGGAGAGTAGATTGATATACCCTATCCAAAAGAAATGACAGTACTGATTTGATTATGGTTCAAGAATTGTAGGATAATTTCTTTTTTTAATGCGCGAATAGATGAGATCAGGGGAAGGCAAGATCAGTATTTCCCAAATGTTGACAATTTGTGAAGCTCCCTTATCCCTACTCAAATCATCACATTGCTATATAAAATTGTTGATGTCATCTGCATATACTGTCCATGCTTGAAGACTCAGGCTCATTAAGAACTCAATTATTGAGCCGTAAAGCCTAGATCCATTTCTTACAAAGCCGTCCTTTTGTTGTAGAAAACCAGTTCTGTTCAGGGGGATCAGGGTTCAGCTGAAAATAAATTGAGCTTTCTTATTTGATTTTACTTTTATACTTTTCCATTTCTTTGCCAAGTTAATCAAATGATTTCCATATGAAAAAATTTTGGAAAAACTCAAGCTTCACTGGCCTTCAAGATACCTTTGTTTGAAGTAAATAACTATGAAAGAATTCACTTCTCTTGAAACAACTTGCACTTTATTAAACAGAGTAGCAGTATTTACATATTCAAATTCCAGTACTGACTTTTCTGAATGAATTTGTGTATGATTAGCTTTCCCAAACCAAGCTATTAAAATGTGAGTATTATACATGAAATGTTTATTATTTGTAAAGGCTAGTTTTACATACTGTGACATTCTGTATTCTCCATATAAAGATCTGCCTACATGAACCATTTGGGTGTATAAAATGAAACTACCTGAACGCTTTAAAAAAAAAATTAGAGCAAAACCTAAAAGTGTCTATAAAAAGAAATTCATTAGAGATTTCAAAATACCCGTTAAGTGCTAAATAAGCTTTCCAGAAATCAGTGATTACACTGCAAACGTGTCACAAGGGGAACTGTTAACAAGTGTGACTTTGCCAGTGGTCGGAAGACTGCCAACACTTAATTGGCTTTAAAGTTGGTGTGTTATCAATGGTTCATTGTGTCTCCAAGGCAATAATGCCAACGTTTATGATTTAAGCCTCAAATGGGGACGAAGATATGCCTAACTGAGGCCTAGGGTTTGGCTGCTTCCAGATCACCATCCCCCTGGCTGGCAGTGCCATTTTCCTTTGATAGACTTGGAATCTTATCGGCACAGACACCCCTCAAGTGATACAGACCACGGCCCATTTGTGAGTGCCCATCTTGGCAGCTCTGCTTTCATGGAATCACAGGATTTCAGAGATGGGAGGGAGGGAGGGGGCTCTGCAGACAGTGAGCACTGCGGGACTGCAAGCACAGTCTGAACAGCTACTTGTCAGGGGTGTTATGGGGGCATTTCTGTTGTGTAGGCGCTGGACCAGATGGTCACGGAGGGCCCTTTTAATGATCAAAGTCTGTAATTCCATAGGAATTCAGAGGTCATTTAATCCAATCCATTTCTGAAAAAGAATCCTTGTACAACATGCCAGACAATCATAAGCTCCTTGGGGACAAAGAAGGCTTCATTTCTGGTTTTATATTTATTAAGAGCCTACTATGCCCCATCTGGCACACAGTAGGCACTTAACAAATGCTTGTTGAATTTAAGTGAAAATGACAAGTGATCATTCAGTCTGTGATTGAAGACTTCAAATGAGGGAGAACCCACCACCTCCTGACCAGGCAGATTCCCCTTTCTGGCCTCCCTTTGTTAGGAAGCTTTTCCTGACAAGCCTAAATTTGATGATCTGCAACTTTCACCCACTGCTCCTAGCTCTGCCAGGTCAAGTAGAACACGTGTTCCCTCTTCTACATCACAGCTATGACAGGCCCCCAAAAAGCTTCCTGTTCTTCAAGCTCAACACTATCATTTCCTTGCGCAAATCTTCATATGGCATGGAATCAAGGCTATTCTGATTTTCCTCCTATAAACCCTTCACAGGGGTCCACTCCATGCTAGGGGAAGGGGAAGGAGGAGGCTTCCTTCCTCTGGCTCTCTTGATGTCATATAGCTTTCGACAGAGTGAACTAGCTGTCCATTGGTTATCACCCACTCTTGACTCAAGACTGACCCATTTTTTTTCTGGTTTTACATCTCTGATCAAATGAATGAACATATGTAAAGCGCTTTGTAAATCTTAAAGCACCATGTAAATGTGCACCATTATGATAGCAATGATGCCATCCTTTGTGCTGTGTCTCTTACACAGTTCTTGGTTGGTAACATGCTACCCACCCTATACATGCTCTATTTGCCCCTTCCCACCACCCTGTGAGTAACTAACATCTATTAGACACTTTGACATTCCAACATGGCAAAAGAGCATCCCCAGAAGATCATTTGTGTTGAAAAGATTCACCTTTGTTTCAAGAAGAAGCTGGGGGCCCTGAAAAGCACTACACAATTTCCCTAAGGCAGACTTCTCTCCATCTCCTGTTTAAGTTTTTGGGTTTGTTTTTTTTTTGGCTAGGCAATGGGGTTAAGTGACTTGCCCAGGGCCACACAGCTAGTGAGTGTCAAGTGTCTCAGGCTGAATTTGAACTAAGGTCCTCCTGACTCCAGGGCTGGTGCTCTATCCACTACACCACCTAGCTGCCCCTCTCCTTTTTAAGTATTGCCCATTATTCAACCCCATTTGGGGTTTTCTTGGCAGAGATAATGGAGTGGTTTGTCATTTCCTTTTCCAGCTCATTTGACAGATAAGGAAACTGTGGCAAACAGGGTTAAGCAACTTGCTCAGGGTTACACAGCTAGTAAGTATCTGAGGCCAAATTTGAACTCAGGTCCTTCTGCCTCCAAGCCCGGCACTCTATCCACCTGGCACATAGTGGATGCCTAAAAAAATGCTTTTTGGTCTGTGGTGGTTGTTGATTTGACATTTATTAAATGCTCTCTAGGTATCAAGTACTGGGTTAGGCCTGGGGGATAAAGACACAAGAAATAAATCAGTCCCTAATCCTCGTGGGGGATAATTTTACTGAGGGGATACCTCATGCATGCAGATATATAAATTCAAGGTGATTGGAAGGGAGAAAATGGTAGCCACCATGGGAATCAGGGATGACTTCTTGGAGGAGGTAGTGCCAGCCCTAATCCTTGAGAAAAGATAAGCATTCCAGGGAATACATTAAAGGCCTGAGCAATGGCTTATGCAAATTCATGGAGACAGAACTGAGTCGCAGTCAAGGAACAAGCCTGCTCCAGTTTGTCTAGAACATCAGTGTACACGGGGGAGGGGAACAAGGCGAGATTAGCCTGGAAAGGCTGGCGTATTGTGGAGCGCCATGGTGGGGAACCTGCATGTTATCCGAGAGGCCATGGGGAGCCACTGGGTTTGATTCCTAACTCTGGGAGACCTTGCAAAGCCTCAGCTTCCTCATTTGTAAAACGAGGGGGGATGACTGGTTGACCTGGACGCCCCTCCCCCCGGCTCTAGAATCCCAGTCCAGGAGAGAGCAGTGGCTTGGCCAGGAAGTCGAGGGGCCAGGACTAGAACTGGGGCCTTGTGCTTCCTAAGCTGGCCCTCTCCCCATCATGCCACACTGCCTATTGCTCGTCAGGAGAGCCAACCTAGCCTCATCTCTAAACCCACCATCATCCTAACTAGGAAAAAATCAACAAGGGGGAGAATTTCTTATCATGTTGGGAACTGACTTGAGAGTCAGGAGGTCTGGGTTCTATCCCTGGTCCATTACTGGATATCTAGTCCCCAATTCAAGGTCTTGACCAGTCTTTCCCTTGGATCCCCCGCTTCTCTTCTAGTCTACAACATGGAGGATGGGAACACTGGATTTGGAGCTGGGCAGTCGCTGGGTTTGGATCTTGGCTCTGTGGCTGACCACCTGCTTGAACTCAGGCCGGTCACTCAACCTTTTCAGGTCTCTGTTTCATCTGTAAAATACAGGCTGAGATGAAGATGACCCTGAAGGTCTGTTTCACTTCTAAATTCCTCTGCGGCATAATGGACAGAGTGCTGGGCTTTCCCTGGGAATCTCCACTTCACAATCAACCCTTAACGAGGAAGCAGTGTGGCTTTGTGGATGGGGAGTTGGCCTCTGTGGAAGGCCTGGGTTCAAGGCCTGCCGTCTGACCCTGGGTGAATCGTTTAGCCTCTCAGTACCCCAGGCAGCTCTCCGAGACTATGTGAGCAGCACTGACTGGTAGAGTGGGCTTTCTCACAGGGAGTTCTCTAGGCTGATGAAATCGCAGGCCCAGACTAAATCTGGAATTGGTACGACATATAGAGAGGGCGCTAGATTTGAAGACAGGAAGATCTGAGTTCAAATCTTTGACTCTTATCAGCTGTGTGACTGAGTAAATTACTTTACTTCCCAGTTTCCTCATCTATAGAAAGTTGACAATAACATCTGTGGTAGCTTTCTTCTGGGGCCTGTTCCAGGGTTCACATCCTCCCAGAGCTGTATGCAAGCAAAGTTGCAAGCGTTAAAGTGCTGTGTTAAGGTAAGTTATTATTGTTATTATTTTATGAAAATGCTCACCTTTCTGGTGGAATTCACACAGAAATAGTCTTGTTACGTGATTATTACCTCAACCTTCTCATCTTTCCAAAGGAAGTTCAGCTAGAGGTGGTCCTGGGCCAGGTCACTATCCTGCTGCTATTCTTTTTACATCGAATGAACGTTCTACATATTAAGGCACAGGTGAACAAAATAACTGGTTTTTTGGATAGTTGATTAAAAGTAGTAGCCTGTTAGCCCAACCCTCTGCAGGCTCACTGAGAGCATCCACGGTTCAACTCCCGTAGCAGACAGGATGATGGCGATAGTACATACCTCACCCTGTTCCCACATCATTTTGATTTCTTCTGACGTTCTGAAAACCTTTTATTCCACGTGATTGTGAGTATTTGCCACGGCAACATTTATTTAAAACACACATTTTATGAATTAGTGTTAGACCTGAGCAATTGCAGATACCAATCCAGGCAGCGACAATAATGGTCCAGTTCCAGAACTGTGGAGTTCTCAAAGATATTTTGAGGGCAGTATTTGTAGCCAGGGGATTTGTCCTCTCTCGGTCCATGAAAGATAGAGAGGTTATGATAATAATTATTACCATAATTATATTAGAAACATTTGTCTCCCTTTTAAGCTTAGAAGATCCTCTGGCTGGCTATGAACTCTCCTGGACAGTCCTATGCAGGGAGTCGCAAACTCCCAGCCAGGCTCCCTCCTGGCAATGCAGGAGGGGGTGAGACAGATGCGGCTGGGCGGCTGACCTTGGAGACTGGCCTGCTGGTATCACTTCAGATACAAGCACAGTAAATGAGGGATTGCATGCGACAGGAACTCCAGGCAGCAGAGGGAAATTCAAGATTCTTGAACTGGAATTGAGGAGATCTGGGGTCTAGTTCTGGCTTCGATCCTATCCTGTTTATGTCTCTGAAATGAAAGGTTTAGACTGCTTGGGCTTTGAAGTTGCTTCTGGCTTTGGCATTCTATAACCTGGTACTGGGTGGAACAAGGGCATGAGAGGTTCTGCTTGAAGGAGGCCGTGGTGAGCAGGTGCTGGTAGCTGATGGGGATTCATGTGGGCTGGACACCAGCGGATGCGCTGAGGGCCTTCCGGCTCTGCCAGTGACACCGCTGTCAGGAGGGCCGCATTCCCCAAATGGACACACCCGGGTGTTACCAGCTCTGGCATGTCCCGCAGAGTCCTTGGCAGCACCCTCCGACCTAGAGGCTCCTCAGGAAAAAAAGCGCCCCTCCCCCACGTGTCACTTAATCACTCACTGTGTATGAGGGGATGTTGACGAGGCAACTGCCCCATCTCCCTCACCTTCTGTGGGACGTCATAGTGGCTGTACTATGGGATCGGCCACAAATTGGCGGCCAGGGCCCCGTACAGATGCTGCCGGATTACACAGGATCTCTGCTAGAATACTTAAGGAGGGAAGAATTCCTTCCCTTTGCCTAAATGAGTGCACGTTGCCCGTTCCACTCGATCTCCCTCATCCCCCAAAACGTGGGAGATTCATATGTGTAAGCATTTTAAGAGAGAGATTTAAATGGAAGACACCACATAATTACAGACCATTAGATTAAATGTTTCAGTTTCTTTTTTAACATTTAAAAAGTAGATATTTTCCCAACGTATCCCCCTCGCATCCCTTCTCAGAGAATCATCCCTTTTGACAAAGAATAAAAAAGCAGGAAAAAAGCAGTTCAGCTGATTTAACCGACATATCAGCCAAGTCAGACATTGTATTCAGGGTTGGACACCCATAGTCCCCCACTTCCTCAGAAAAGGGAGGGAGATGCATTCCCACCTCTCTCCCTTGGGACTCTGGTTATTAGCTATGATTGTGGTGTGGTTATTATTATACATTTTTATTCTCATATGGGTATTGTGCTCCTCGGTCATTGTCATTTGATAGCATTTCGTTTTGGTTCTTTGGTTGCTGTTCCTTCTGGTCACATTGGGCTCATCGTATTTCACGTGTGTTGGCCTGTGCTTCTCTGGGTAATGAGTACGCATGCTCTGGTCTGCTCTCCAAGAACCAGATGGGCTGTGTCAGGCTTCCAGGACACCCTGAGGAATGGGGGTGTTCTTTTCTCTGCCAACAACGCTTCTGGCTCTGTTCTGGCCCCTGCCCATGGTTAGGGGCCTGTGACCACTTACAGCTGAGTTGGCTGGACCCAGTTACACGATGTCTGTCCATGCTCCAGTCTCTCCAAGGTACGTTCCTTACAAGTCCTCATGATTCTCCCAGCAGCCACCTCTCCGGAGTCCTCCCCTTGGAAAGGCTGTATCAGCCAAGCCAGTTGATGGGGTCTGTGCATGCCTCCTATCCCCATTACATCTATGCCCTTCACAGTCATCACTTCTTATCTGTAGCAATAGTCTTTTACAGTCATGTATGTCAACTTGCTTAACTATTATCCTTCAGTCAGTGGACATCTACTTTGCTACCAAGTCTTTAGCAGTCAGTCAACAAACATTAAGTACTTAATATGTGCTTCTGTGGGGCAGCTAGGTGGCATAGTTGATAGAGGGACCTGGAATCAGGAAGACTCATCTTCCTGAGTTCAAATCTGGCTTCAGACACTTAGTAGCTATGTGACCTTGGGCAAGTCACTTACCCTTGTTTGCCTCAGTTTCCTCATCTGTAAAATGAATTGGAGAAGAAAATGGCCAACCACTCCAGTGTCTTTACCAAGAAAATCCCAAATGGGGTCATGAAGACTAGGACACAATTGAACAACAAAAACACGCCTCTCCAGAAAGTATGGTCATAAATATTTTGGTGCATATAGGACTTTTCTTTTTGTCATTGGGGTGTTGCTCAGCAGTGAGATCCTTTGTTTTAGTCACTTTCTTAGCATAATTCCGAATTGCTTTCCAGCATTGGTTGGAGCAATTCTTAGCTCTACCAGAAGTGTATGAGTATACCTGTCTGTCCAAGACTCCACCAGTCTTGTCTCCATCTTGTACCATTTCTACCAATTTGCTCAGAGTTGTCCTGATTTACATTTCTCGTATAATCAGTGATTTGGAATGGTTTTTCATATGGTTACTGATCATTCTCTTCTTCTGAAAACTAAGCATCCATATACTTTGACCACTTCTCTGTTGGGGAATGACACTCATCATTATTCAAATCTGAGGCTTAGGTTTCCCAGAATACTTGCTAACGTGCATATTAATGGCATTTCCGAAAGGAATATGGTAGCCTCCCCAACTAGTTAAATGAAGTATCCCCAAGGAAGCTTAAAACCTCTGCATTGCCCTGTCAGAACAAGACCTTTAGTAATGACTGAAGCCTCCTCAAGTCATCTGCCATTTTCTTAGCATTGCTCATAGGAAAATATATTCTACAAACAGAGGCCATTGTTTACTAGTTTCTAAGCCAACTATAAAAGCATCAGTTCATCATTCCTCGGCATTTTTTCATCACACATTCAAAAAAACATATTCCTATGTTATAGTTGGAAAAAGTCTGAGGTTCACAGTAAAAATAAATTATTAAATATGTCAATTATGATTTCCAGTTGTAAAAGACGAAATTGTGTGTGTGTGAGACGATGGCCTATTTATTAAATTCAAGTTTTATACGTGCAGGAGAGAAAGATGTGATGTTTGCGTTCATGATTTCTCTTTGAGTAGTTCTTTGTGGCTACATTCCAGCCTTTGGAATAGAACATGATTATTATTTTTCCACCATAAACAAAGTGTGCATTTAGCTCTCCAGAACTCCTGAAATTGTTACTTTATTTTTAACACCTGTGTTCTGAGGAAAGGCTTTATGAACCATCTCATTAATCTTCCCAACACTCCTGTGGGCATTGCCAATAGCACCGTCAGCTATAATCTTTCCCCATATGCAAGAAGAGCAAGGCTCTCTTAAGGGAATGCAAAGATGTCCTGGGTATCCTTGGACAAAGACTGCTAACTTTTAATTTTTGCAGACTAAATGATGGCATATATTTCCGAGGTCATTTTCCCTCCCTTTGCTAGTACTTGGTTCACAGTATTTCTATCTGCTTCAGTTCCTGCCCTAGAGGACTAAGCATACCCGTTCCTTCAAGCACCCTTATGACACAGTTCTTCGATATCCTTGACTTGCATGACCTACTTAGACCTTGGCCACACATGAGGATTTCAGTCACGGCCTTGATCTCGCTTTCACTCACAAGCGTTCCAATTCCATGTTGAGGAACTGTCAAAGTCCTCTCTCTGACCCAAACCTCCTAGCTCTCTTCACTGCTCCTAAAGCAATTCTTTATATATACATATATATGTATATCTTGACATTATCTCCCATTCTTTCCTTCTTTGCTCTAATCTCTGATAAAGAGAAGGCACTTGTCCTTGCCAGGGACAACATGTCTGCATATATTCTTGACCTCATCCTCTTCGGTCTTCCCCAGTAGATTGAACCCATAATCATCCTCACCCTTCTCTCTAACTTTAAATTTTCACCTTTCTCCTGGTTCCAGGCAGCCAAGTCAAACCTATCATTAGTAAGCTCTGAATAGACTCTGCCAAGCCCTCAAGCTATCACTCTCTCTTTTCCCTTCTTCAGCCCAAGTCAGAGACCACGGTCTACACAGCTTGTCATCCCCTTTTCTCCTCTAACTCACCTCTCTACCACTTGCGCTCTGACTTTCTACCTACAATTAGGTAGGTAG
Source organism: Vombatus ursinus (assembly GCF_900497805.2). NCBI lineage: Eukaryota > Metazoa > Chordata > Mammalia > Diprotodontia > Vombatidae > Vombatus > Vombatus ursinus. Next base: position 5,748,735 of record NW_020954577.1, on the reverse strand, counting down.
AAACTGAACTGAAAATGCTCTCCAAAGTTGATGACAGTCTCTTAATTGGCAAATCCCATGGACTGTTCTTGGCTCTCAGCCTTCTTACCCTTCTGCTGAATTGCCAGTGTTGACTACGCTCTGCTGGATTCTCTCTCTTCTCTGGGTTTTCATGATAGTGCTTTCCCTCGGTTCTCCTCCTCCCTGTATGACCACTCTTTCTTTGATCCAGAACTTAGATCTCCACTAGATCCATATCATGGCTCCTAACTGTGAGTGTCTCCCAACATTCCATCCTGGGTCCTCTTCTCTTGTTTCTCTACACTTTCCTCCTGGTGACCTCATCAGATCGCATGGGTGTAATGATTGTTAGGCAGATGACTCACAGTTTCATATGTCTAGCTTTAGTTTTTCTCTTGGGTTTCACACTCATATCACCAACTGACTATTAGATATTTCAAACTGGCTTTCCCAGAGAAATCTCAAACTCAACTTGTCCAAAACAGGACTCATTATCTATTACTCCAAACATCCCACTCTTCAGAGCTTCCTTTTACTGTCAAGATTACCAGCATCCTTCCACTCCTCTAGATATGAAATTTTATAGTCATCCTTTACTCCTCTCTCTCCTTTACACCACACAGACATACCGTCAAATCTTTCTTATCCATTCTATCTCCACAGCATCTCAAGTGTCCATTCCTTTCTCTCTACTTACATGTCCCACCGTCCTGGTTCAGGCCCTTATCACCTCTTGCATAGACTTTTTTTTTCGGCATAGACTATTGCAATAGCCACATAATTGGTCTTCCTAACTTGTCTCTCCCCATTTCAATTGGCTGTCCATGCTCAATTAACAGTAACCAATCAAACATTTATCAAAGGCCCACTATGTATTGTGCGCTGGAGATACAAATATAAAGAAAGAATATCTACTCTCAAGGACCTCATATTCTAATGGGGGAGACAAGAAGTACAAATATGAGTAAACACAGAATAAATGTAAAAAGAATAAATACACAGAAATATGAAGGACTTACTATAAATACACAAATACAAAGTACTTAAATATAAGGCAGTTAAGAATGGAGGGCAGTAGGGGCAGCTGGGTGGTGCAGTGGACAGAGCACCGACCCTGAAGTCAGGAGGACCTGAGTTCAAATCCGGCCTCAGACCAAACACTTGACACTTACTAGCTGTATGACCCTGGGCATGTCACTTAACCCCAATTGCCTAAAAAAAAAAAAAGAATGGGGGGCAGTAGTTCTCAGGGGATTAAGAAAAGTTTCACGTAGCAGGTGGTACTTGAGCTGTGTCTTGAAGGATATTCCATGAGGATGAAGTAGATTCCAGGGTGGAAGACAGTCTGTGCAAAGACACAGAGACAGAAAACATAGTCCAGTCTGTTAAGTATAAGGAGAAGGCCAGTTTGGCTAAGGTGTAGAATATTGTTTGGGAACCAGGTTGGGGACAGACTGTAAAGAGCTCTAACACCTAAACTGAGGTTGGACATGGTGGTGCATGCCCATAATTTGAACTTGTGGGGAGGCTGGTGGCTTGCTCGAGCCTGGAAGTTTTGGTTGCAGTAGGGTAAATGCCGCTGGGTATCTATTAAATCCGTTACCAATATGGCAAGCCCTTGAGAACAGAAGTTACCAGGTTACCTAAAGAAAAGCAAACAAACCCAGGCCAGCAACATAGCAGGTCAAAGCTCCTGTGCTGACTAGCGGTAGGATTGGGTCCTTGAGTTACAGCCCGGCTGAGATGGGGGGGCTTGGTCTACAAAAGAGAGGACTTAGCAGAGGAGTTCATATTTTAACCTGGAGGTCACTGTAGTTGATGGAGGAGAGTGAAATGATCAAATCTACCCTTCAGAAAAGTCACTTTGGCAGATAAGTGGAAGACAGACTGAGGAGTTTAGGGAAGAGATTTGAGGCAGGGAAAGTAGAAGACCTTTGCAATAATTTAGGTGAAAGAGGATGAGGGCCTCAATTAAAGTAGGGGCTGTGTGAGTAGAGACAAGGAGTCAGATCTGAGAGATGTTGGGAAGATAGAAATGGCAAGATTTGGCAACTAATTGGATATATGAGGTGAGGAAGAGAAAGGAGTAGCTCAGAACATAAGGTTGTGAGTCTGAGGGACTGGAAGAATGGTGGTGTTTGGATGTTTTTGTTTTTTACCAGGAATAGGGAAATTTAGAAGAGGGCTGAGCTTCAGGGAAAAGAGAATGAGTTTTGTTTTGGACATGTTGCAGTTGAGTTTTCTCTGGGATCCCTTGTTTGAAATGTGCAGTAGGTAATTGGTGGTATGGGACTTAAGCTCAAGGGGGAGCCTAGGACTGAATACATGGATCTGTAAGTCAGCTGCACAGAGGTGCTAATTAAACCCATAATGTAAGAGAGAGAGAGAGAATATTATGGGCCAGGCACTACACTAAACACTAAGCATAGAAAGAAAGGTGAAAGACAGTCCCTGCCCTCAAGGAGCTTACGGTCTAATAGGGGAAAGAGAGAGAAGGAAAAGAAGAGAAGAGGGACCAGGATGAATCCTTAGAAAACAAACGCAGCTGGGGGATGTGATACGGATGATGAGCAAGCAAAGGGAACTGAGAAGGTGTGGTCAGAGAGGCAGGAGCAGAAACAGGAGAGAAGAGTGACATGAAGACCTAGGGAGGAGAAATGCAGATCTTATCATGGCATTCCCATAAACTCTGATGGCTCTTCTTGACTACTCTGATAAAATGTAAACTCCTGATTAGAACGTGACTCCCTTCACACCCCGGCCCGATCTGCCATTCCAGACTTACTACACACTATTCGCTTTCATCTACTTGGCAGTCTCGTCATACTAGCCTAGTTCCTCATGCACTATATTCCATCTCCCATCCTCAAGCCTTTGCTCTGATTGTCTTCTGTTTCTGGGACACTCCCCCTTCTCATCACTGCCTATCTGTATCCCTAGTTTCTTTTAAAGCTCAGCCTGAAGGGCAGCTAGGTGGATAGAGCACCAGTCCTGGAGTCAGGGGGACCTGAGTTCAAATCTGGCCTCTGACACTTGACACTTCGCTTACAAGCTGTGTGACCCTAGGCAAGTCACTTAACCCCATTGCCTAGCAAAAAAAAAAAAAAGATAAAGCTCACCCTGAGGACAGCCTTCTGCCTGAAGTCTTGCCTGGTCTCCTGAGCCCTAGCCCTTTATTACCAAACATTACCGAGCATTTCTGGTATACTTTGATGAGACCCAGGTATTACCTAGATGCATGAAGTGTCTATACCGTCTTTAGCACCTTGCACCCTTACGTGGGCAAATGAATACGTACTCACTTTCTGAGCTAACCTACTCATTCCAACCTGCCCTCACATTGACAGATCTAGAACGACTCATGAAAGCAGAAGCTATGAAGCTAGCCTGAGTCCCCATGACGCGCTTTCATTTACACAACCAGCTATTCACAATGATGACACTTTTAGACAGCGAACCTAACCATTTATGGCAATAAGACACAAGAAACAATAACACTGCAAGTCCTTATTTATTAAAGCCAATGCAGGAATAATGAATACATTACAATCCATACAAAGCTAGGTCACCTTCTTCCGCTAATGCACCCAGTATGCGTGTGAAGAGCAGGAACAGGCTTAGAGAAATCTGGCGGGGAAGCCTATGAGGAAGGAAAACCCATGTGCCTAGGATAACTTACAACTCTGGACCGAAAGCTTTGACATCATTGATATCATTGGTCCATTCCGGAATATGTGTACCGTAGGAAACCGCTTCTCTGCTAGTGTCTGCCTGCTGGTCCTCCCCACTCTCTAGGTGGGCCAATATGATTCTTTTCTTGAACTAAAGAAACTTTTATAAGTTCTTTCAACTTACAATCAGCCTTAAAAGGGTGTTGGGAAAATGTTATATTATTTAACTGGTAAATGGTTCTCTTGAAGGCAGAGAACAGTAAAATTCATCAGGCTGGTTATCTCTGGGCTAGACAGAGGTGAAGTGACTTGCCCACAGAGACCAATACTCAAAGGGTTCTGGGAGCTCATTTATGGGAATAATTCTCTCTAATGATGCTGACTGCTATTCATTCTTGCCTGTCCATCCCTGTTACTCTTGTCCATGTGCTGCCATAAATCTGCCAGCAGGGACCTTGCTACTTGCATACTGGGGTCTTTCCTCAGTTGCTCTTGAAGTGATTTGGCTACCAGTAGTGCCTAGGGTTGGCCATAGTCACACAGCCAGGAAACATCAAAAGTGAGACTTGAGCCCAGAGCTTTGTGTGGCTGTATTTCAGAATACATGAAGGGAGTTCTCGTGTCTTCCTTCCTTCAGGGTGACTCCAGATCCAGTTAGATGGTTGGTTATTGTCCTTCACTCTTGAAGAAGACCAAAATGACATCACTTTGTTAGAGTCAAGTTATGGGGTGTCTGACTGTGGCTGATCAGACCAATACAAGATCAGAAGGCTCTATCACAGCTCAGGCACAAATAGTCTGTGTGAACATTTGGGGTGGATTCTCTAACTTTGCGCATCTCGTGTTTCTTTTGAGCTACTTCAATTCTGCTTTGCTCCTAGAGCACAGCACCTTCTCTGATGAGGGCACGCCGTGCTGGGTGGTCCTGTACCAGTGTCTCTCATGTTGTGCAATCAATTCCAAAGTTCCTAAGAGAGACCTTGAGAGCGTCCTGTTACTGAAGGCAGTGTGGTTTAGTAGAAAGAGTGTTAGCTTTGGAGTCTTTGCTACAAGCATTGTGTTTTTCATTTTTTCATTAGAGGCCTGCATTTGGGGAGAGAGGGAAGCTAGTGATAGTGTGGCTCCCCTCACCCCCAAAAAAAGAGAAAGAAAGGGGAAAAAAGGGTCATTTTAAAATGCACAAAAGAGAAGCGGAGGAAGTTCCAAAGGAAACAAAGACAAGTAGGACAACTGTGAAAGTAACAGCTGAGAATCTATCATATACTTTAAAAAACCTCAAGCTTTCCATAATAAGTTTCACATCTAATTTTCTTTTTCTTTTCTATCTTGTATATCGACATGTTTGCTTGTTTGTTAAATTCAGAATTTTTTTAAAAATTAAAAAAAAAAAAGAAATGAAGTCAGTCCTTTTTATTCACCTCCTATTATGTGATCTCCTCCTTCAGGATTCCATGAACAAAATTTAGTCTTTACAAAGGTATAAGGTACTTGGTGAGGTTTGTTTTCCTCTTGCTATCTGAGTGTTGCAAGCAGTGATTCTGCAGGTTGAACTTGGATGAACACTAAACTCATTAGGCTTAGATAACCTTTTCTTGATCACTGTGAAAGGCAGCCAGGGCAAGTTAACTAAAGGAGGTGGCCTTCAATTAGAATTTTTTACATTGCTTATTTTAAGTCAAAGCTAATAGCATTGTTTTGTATGACTCTATAATAATTGATTTGGCTAGGATAGGATGGCTAATACAACATCAATTATAATTGTGTACAATGAACTTCTGGAAATCACAAATGATAAAAATGAAACTGCCTACACCCTCAAAGAACTTTCATTCTTTTTTTCTTTTTCTTTTTTTTTTTTGGCAATTAATCTTTCTTTATAAAACTTTTATTTTCTCTTCCTTCCCACTCCACTCCCAAATTGAGAAAGAAAAGCAAAATCTTTGTGACAAATGTGCACAGTTAAGTAAAACAACTCCCCACATGGGCTGCATCCAAAGTGTATCTATCATTCTGCATACTAAGTCCACTGCTTCTTAGCCAGGAAGCATAGAATATGCTCCACAAGTGGTCCTCTCAGATTGTGGTCGATCGTTTCATTGTTCAGAGTGCTTAAATCTTTCCAAGTCGTTTCTACAATGCTGTTTCTGCGTAACATCTTCTCCCTCTTCTACTCACTTTATTCTACTACTTCACTTGGTGATCTTAACTGGATTCAATTTTTATTTCTATGCTGATGATTCTCAAATCAGCTTATATAGCCCTAACCTTTTTACTGGCTTCCAGTCTCACATCTCTAACTGCTCAAGACATTAAGAACTACTTGCCCTGTAAACAATTTAAACTCAACCCATTCAAAACTGAACTCATTATTCACCCCCACCAAAACCTTCCCCTCTTCCAAATTTCCCTGTTACTATTGAGGGCACTACCATCCTCCCAGTTACTCAGGCTCAAACACAACCTAGGTATCCTCTACTCCTCACTCCCCAAACCTCCCTCCTCAACCCCCAATAGCTACCAAACTGCTAAGGCCTGCCAATGTTATCCTTATGACATCTTTTAAATATGCCTTTTTCCTTCCTCTGACATTAACATTGCCCTTATGTAGGCCCTCATCACCTCACACCTGGGCTACTGCAGTAGCCTACCAGTTCTTCTCTAGGCCACAAATCTCTTTCCACTGTAATCTACCCCCCACTCAAAAGTCAAAGTGATCTTCTTAAAGCACAGGTCTGGACCCCCCCCCCCCCCCCCCCCCCTCCCCACTAGGTAAACTCCAATGGCTCCCTATCCGCTCTAGCATCAAATCTAGAAAGTCCTCTATTTGGTATTCAAAGTCTTTCAATGCCCATTCTACCCCTGCCCCCCACCTTTCCATTCTTCTTACATCTTACAATCCACTGTACTCTTCAGTTCAGTGACACTGGCCTCCTTGTAGTTGTCTAATCAATCAATAAACATGTATTAAGCGCATACTATATGCTGAGCACTATAGGTGCTAAGTTTTGGGGATATTAAAAGAGGCAAAAGATAGTCCCTGCCTTCAAGGAGCTTAAAATCTAAAGGGGAAAACCACGTACAAACAAATGTATACAGAGCAAGCTAAGTACAGTATAAATAGGGGATAATTATCAGGGGAGGCATTGGAATTAAGAGGGTTGGGGGAAGGCTTCCAGTAGAAGGTGAGATTTTAGTTGAGGCTTAAAGGAAGTCAGGGAGGTCAGTAGTTGAAATGAAGTTCCAATCATGGGGGATAGCAGAGAAAATTCCTAGAGCCAAAGGATAGAGTGTCTTGTTGTGGAAGAACCAGGAGGTGGGTGTCACCAGACTGAAGGGAATAGTGCTGGGAAGGAAGGTGTAAGAAGACTGGAAAGGTAGGAGGAGACAAAGTCGTGAAGGGCTTCAAATGCCATATTTGCTCTTGGAGGCAATAGGAAGCTACTGGAATTTACTGAGTAGGGGAGTGACATGGTCAGAGTTACACGACAGGAAAATCACTTTAGTGGCTGAATGGAGGATGGGCTGGGATGGGGATAGACTTGAGTAGCTCTTGTAATAAGTCAGTTGTGAAGTAATGAGGGTCTGCACCAGAGTGGAGGCAGTGTCAGGTGAGAGAAAGGAGTGTATTCAAGAGACGTTGCGAAGGTAAGATTGACAAGCCTCGGCAACAACTTAGTTGTGAGAGGCGAGAGACAGTGAGGAATCCAGGATGACTCCTAGGTTGTGAGCCTCAGGGTCTGGAAGGATGGTGTTGCCTTCCACAGTATTAGAGAACGTAGGAGGTTGGAAAGGTTTAAGGGGAAAGACAATGAGTTAAGTTTTAGACATATTAAGTTTAAGATGCCCACTGGATATCCAGTTCAAGATGTCTGAAAGGCAGCAAGAGATGTAAGATTGGAGGTCAGCAGAGAGAGGGGGCAGGAAAGGCAGATTTGAGAATCATGAGTATAGAGATGGTAATTAAATCTACGGGAGCTAACGAGGTCACCAAGTAAAGTAATTTGGAGAGAAAGAAGAGGGCCCAGAAAGAAGCCTGAGAGGCATCTGTAATTAGAGGGCATGATCTGGAAGAGGATCCAGCAAAGGAGACAGAGGAGAGGTCAGATAGGTTGCAGAAGAACCAGGAGAGATAGTGCCCCTAAAACCTAGAGAGAAGCGAGTATCAAGGAGGAAAGAGTGACCAGTAGTGTCAAAGGCTGCAGAGAGGTCAAGGAGACTGAGGATGGAGGAAAGGCCATTGGAGTTGGCAATTAAGAGATCCCTGGTAACTTTGGGGAGAGCAGTTTCAGTGGAATGATGAGATCAGAAGCCAGAGTATAAGGGGTTAAGAAGATAGTGAGAGGAGAGAACGTGGAGGCACCGCTTGTAGACACATTTTCTAGGAGTTTAGCTACAAAAGGCAGAAGAAATATATATTGATAGTGGGAATGGAACGATTGTGGGAGGGTTTTTGGAGAATGGAGAAGACTTGGAGTGTTTGTAGATGGTAGAGAATGAACCAATAGAAAGAGAGAGAGATTGAAAATAAGTGAAAGTGGGAAGATGTCAGAAGGGGCAATCTGTTGAAGACAGGATGAAGTGGGATCACTTGAGCATGTAGGGGGTTTGCCAATTCATCACGTGAGACCGAAGTGAAGGAGGAGATGGTGGGAGAAGGCACTTGGATGATAGGAGGAGAGAGGGAGTTCGTGGAAAGCGGCCTTAATTTTTTCCGTAAAATATGAGACAAGGTTCTCAGCTGAGAGAAAATGGGGAGAGGGGGCCACAGGAGGTTTGAGGAGGGATGAGAAGGTTTGGTGGAGCCTCTGTGGAGAGAGGGAGCTGATGAGAGAGGTGGATTAGGATTGTCCTACAGCAGCGAGGGCCCAGCTGAGCTGGCGTAACATCAATGTGCAGAGCAGTTGCATGATTTTCTCCGCCTTCACTCATCAGCATGTATGTGAGAGCCAAGGTGTCGAATGGTGGGAGTGATCCCAGATCAAGGCTTGGCTGCATGACTGGAGATTTGATAGGGATGCTTGAGATTCAAGACTAAGACAATGTAGAGTTTAATTGTTTATCCAAGGTGTTGAGATGGGGAGGAGAGAGATGCTAGTGCAGGAGAGAGGCCTGGGAGAGAATTGAAGGGTTAAGAGATTGGAGGTCATGGCATGGATGAAGAATAAGGTTATGCAAGAGAAGCCAGAGGTGAAAAGCCTCCATCTCCCCACCCTGGCATCTTCACTCTCTGTGCATGGAATGCTCTCCCCAGGCTGCTAGGTGGTACAGTGGAGACACTGCTGCTCCTTCAGCATGGAAGACCCGACTTTGAATACCGCCTTTGACACTAGCTGTGTGCTCCTGAGCAAGTCACTTAACTTCTGTCTGCCTCAGTTTCCTCAACTGTACAATGGATATTACAATAACACTTACATTACAGGGTTATTGTGGGGATCAAATGAACGAAATAATATTTGTAAAGCCCTTAGCACAGTGCTTGGCACACAGCAGGTGTGTTACCTTCTACCTTTTTTCCTCATCTATGAATCCTGACTTCCTTGACTTCCTTGAGGTCCAAACCAAAATCCTACCTTCTCCAGCAAGCCTTTCCCTAGCCCTCTTATTTCAAGGGCCTTCCCTCTGTGGATTATCTCCAATTTATCCTGCATAGTTCATTTGTACATAGATGTTTTTATGTGGTCTCCTCCATTAGACTGTAAGCTCCTTGAGAGCAGGAACTGCCCTATCCCCAGCACTTAGCACAGTACCTGGCACATTTGTTGTTGTTCAGTCCGGTCCAACTCTACGTGACCCCATGACAAAGTCTATGGGCTTTTCTTGTCAAAAATACTGCAGCGGTTTGCCGTTTCCTTCTCCAGTGTGTCCCCATTTTTACAGAAGAAGAACTGAGGCAAATAGGGGTTAAATGACTTGCCCAGGGTCACCGGGCTAGCAAGTGTCTGGGGCCAGGTTTGAACTCAGATTTTCCTGATTCCAGGCCTGGCATATAGTAGGCACTTAATAAATGATTACTGACTGACATCAATTCTTACAAAGTTTCTGGATTTCTCTGAAACTATCTTTCTGGTCATTTCTTGGGGTTGTGGTAGTATATTAAAATGTCCTTTTTTATTTCTTTAGAAATAATATTTACTTCTGAATTCCTTTCCAAAATCACTAGAAAACCCCTTGGAAAGGTGGGAGATAGACCAGAAAAAGAGATTTCTTAGGGAAATAATGGAGATAACCAAACTTATCTAAATGGCTCAAGAAGTGATCTGGATCAGGAGATTAGGACCCACCCAAGAGAAAGGCCCTCACCCTCTTCCTTGGAAAAGGAGGCACTTTCACTGCCTCGGATTAGCTTTGGATGTTCTTATAGGTGGAGAGCAGCCTGGTAGATTCCTTCCAGGGGGTGGTCCAGGAAGGATGAGAGTTTATTCCATAATTCTGATGTGTTAACCCAGATTCTATTTTACACATATTGTGATTTTCTTTCTCTGGATTCCAAAAAATGTCCGTTAAAATTGTCTCAAGGCAGAAAGTAATGTCTGGGACCCACCATTCTAGGACAAACAGCTTGGATACAGGTTCACGTTAAATTAAATAAAATTGCTTTTGGCAGACTTGACCCCAAATTTCAGGGTACAATTAGGTTTTGTTTTTTTAAATAATAGGGTGCAATAATATTCCATTTCATCCATTTGCTCAAGCATTCCACAGCTAATGGACACTACCTTAGTTTCTAATTCTTTGCCTCCACAAAGGGCTGCTGTAAATGTTTTTGAACATACAGTTCCTTTTCATCTTTCTTTGATGGCTTTGGAGTATGGGATTAGTAGTGGGATCACGGGGTCAAAGTGCATGCACACACATTTTCGCAACTTTTAGGGCAGTTACAAATTACTTTCTAGAATGCTGGATCAATTCACAGCTCTATCCATAGTGCTTTTTAATATTTCTCATTTTCCATTTTTTTTTGTCAACTTTTATAATCCAATAGGTGTGATGTGGAAGCTCTCAGAATTGCTATAATTTGCATTTTTCTAATTATTAGTGATTTGGAGCATTTATTCATATGGCTATTGATATCTTGGATTTCTTCTTTAGAAAACCATTCATAACCTGTGATAGATGATTAATTAGACCCCAATTTTATTGGACCCCTATTTTATTCCAATCAATATTAATCAGTTTGATATGATTCCATAGGAGTGGTGATTACAAATTCTGATAGTAGGCCTCAGAGCTGTGAATTGCAGATTTTAAATTTACCTGTTTAATCAAATAGGAACAGACTAAGGACCCTCCACCCTTTCTTCCTGCTAAGCAGACACCAAGCCCAGCATGGTGGAAGTGACTCAATTACATTGAAAGTCCCCCAGCCATTTCATTGCCCCTCCACCCTTCGTTTTATCCCCTTATCATTTGGCCAACGAGTGGCCCCAGTGGCAAGACTGCAGCCTGCCCTTGTCCTTTGACATCCACTCATCAACCCAACCAACCAGCCTGCTCTTCCCCTTGGTAGGCAAGATAGATTTTTTTAAGATCTGCTTACTATCTCATTGTCTGTCAACAATGACATTCCGTACGTTGTGCAGACCCTTCTGGAGGGTCAAGGGCAAGGTCCACCAATCTCAGATTCTGTATTTTTGGTCTACTACACCTGTACTGTCTGGGTATCAAGCACTATGAAACTAAGGCCTTCAAGGAAGGGGGGGCATCTCAGATTGTGAGGAAGATCTGAGGACTACTCATTAGAGGGGACCATAGGCCCTTTAATAAAGTACCATTGGATCAGAGCTGCCTCAGTGGTTTTTCTTGCATATTGGACAATTTCAAACCCCACAACCTTTAACCATTTATCAGTTGGGGGATGGTTCTTCTTCTTATAAATTTGAATCTGTTCTTTCTAGAGCTTGGAAAGGAGACCATCCATTATCAGACAAATGGATTGCAAAAAAAAAAAAAAAATTTCCCCCAGTTAACTGTTTCCCTTCTAATTTTAGCTACATTGCTTTTGTTTGTATAAAATCTTTTTTTAATTTTATGTAACTGAAATTTGTTTATTTTATTCTCTTCAATTGTTTCTATGCCATGTTTGGTCATGAACTCTCCCTAGACATAGACCTAAAAGGCAATTTCCTTTTTGCCAGTGGCCTACCCTGTATTGGATGACCTCTGAGTTCCCTCCCCATTGTAAACTGTCAAGTTTTTTGATAGCAAGCCTATACATAGGCTGAGGCCAGGTAGGTGAAGGATGTCATCATTGGTGCCAATCAGTCTACCAGATTATGCATTGAAACAGGAGAAAACTAAGTAAGATTTCAAGTCAGGTCAGTAAGGTTTCCATGGGCAGGGATTAATATTAATGATTATCACAATAATACTAACAACTAACGTTCAAATTGCTCTTTAACATACAGCATTATATGTACATTACCTCATTTGAACAACCCTATAAGGTAGGTATTATAGTTATATTCCCATTTTACAGAAGAAAATGAGTCTCAGAAAATAACCTAACCATGGTCACTCAGCTAGTAAGAATTAGGGGCAGTTATTGAACCTACATCATCTTGAGTCCATGGCCAATACTGTATCTTTTATACCAAAGAATTCTCAAGCTGGGCTTGTTGTAACAAGGAGTGCTAAAGATCTGTGGCTTTAGGGATCCTTTACTCAGCGGAGGCCCAATTTAGATGGTAGGACTCTTTGTCTTAAAGACCCTGACCGTTAGAATAATTCTGAGATGAATAAAAACCCCAAAGAAATAGAATTTCTGGGACTTATTAATTAGGTTAGCTGGTAATCAATAACTTGATGGTCAGTGGTTTCTCTTGGTAACCAAAGAGAAGGGAGACCCTGAAATGCCTTACGTACCTTCTGAAGGGAACTCCCTTGACAAGAGAAAATCAACCCCGATTCACCAATTATTTAATGAGGAGGTGGGTTCAAAGTCTTCAGCTCCTCCTGCTGAACGCCTTGGCTTGATCAGCAACTTCAAGGCATCTGGGCAATGGGAAGCCATCTCCACCTGGACCTCTCTGGCTAGTTTTCTCCTTCACGAGCTGGGTTGCCCTGAACTCCAGTGAAGGGGACCAAGGGCAGGGGCTCCTTCCTCCTGGATTCTGTTTAAACTCTAAACAGCAATTAGGTCTCCCAGTTGGGTGGGATCCTAATGCCTTGAGGGCTAGGTGCAAATCTCATCACTCAGCCAAATTCAGAGACTAACGAATCTTTTCCTTTTTTTATTTTTTAACCTTTTTATTTAAAGTTTTGAGTTCCACATTCTATGCCTCCCTCTCTCCCTCCCTCCCTTCCCAGAGACAGTAAGCAATCAGATACAGGTTATACCTGTGCAATTATGTAAAACGTTTCCACATTAGTCATTTTGTACAAGAAGACTCAAATAAAAGAAAAAAAATGAGAGAAAGAAAGTGAAAAAGAGCGTGCTTCAGTCTGTGTTCAAACAACATCAGTTCCTTCTCTGGAGGCGGATGGTATGCTTCATCATTAGTCCTTTGGGGTTGTCTCGGATCATTGTATTGCTGTCATTCACGGTTCTTTATTGAACAATACTGCAGTTAACTGTGTACAACACAGTATTTCACTTTGCATCAGCTCGTGTAAGTCCTTCCAGGTTTTTCTGAACTCATCCTGCTTGTCATTTCGTACAGCGCAATAATATTCCATTATAATCATATACCACAGCTTGTTTAGCCATTCCCCAATCAATGGGCATCCCTTTGATTTCCAATTCTTAGCCACCACAAAAAGAGCTGCTATAAATATTTTTGTACAAATAGGTCCTTTTTCCCTTTTTTTGGATGTCTTTGGGGTATAGACCTAGTGGTTAACCCTCTTTTTCAGGAGTTGGGTTTTAACAGAAGGGAAGAGGGTGGATCACAAATTAGTGATTAGTTATTAATAATAGTATAATATTAATTTCTCTCAATTCCAAGACTTGTGGAGATAACGTATTCTCCTTATCCTCCAAGGAGCACCCACTCTGTTTGTCAATGGAAAATCATGTCTCTAGATGGAAATTTTTTTTTTTTGTCATGGGTGGAGATCTGAGAGACACAAGACCCTCTATTAGGTGAACTTCTAGCACTGGAAGTCCTGGTTGGCAAGTCAATAAATCAACAAGCATTTATTAAGTGCCTCCTATGAGGGAGGCACTAATGCTATTATAGGCTTTTAGGCTACTAAGTTAAAAACAGTCCCTGCCCTCAAGAATCTTATATCCTACTAGGAAATAACATATATAATCAATCAATTAAAATATAAGAATTTATTTATCTTTTTAATAATAGCTAGTATTTATATACTTTTTACTGTACATTGTATATACTATATATAAGGCTTAGGGCTTATAAAAATGTTTGACCTATTTCTCTTATTTGATCCTCACAACATCTGTGAGAGGTAGGTGCTATTATTATCCTCCATTTGACAGATGAGGAAACTGAGGCAGACAGAGGTTAAGTGTGAGGTTCTGAGGCCGGATGACTTCCTGCCTGCACTCCAAATCCAACACTATCCTCTAATGAACATTTATTAAGCACCCACTGTCTGTCCAGGCCCAGTCTGGGATGCTGGGATACCAAGGCAAAGAATACAAAGAATGCCTAATTTCAAGGAGCTTACATAATAACAGGCGATGACTAAGGTTTCTTTGGAGCATTCAGTTTCTTTCTGTGCTATTGCTCAGACTTGCCTTGGATTTAAAATAGGCTGAAGAGTTCCTTCTCATTTTGAATAACAAATTTTAATTTTACCGACTATAAAGTGAGAATAAACAAATTTCAATCCTTACGTTATCTGGCCAAATTGCTTAAATTTATAATTTAACTGGAGTTATTTACTACCAATTAGTCTCCTACTCAAAATAATATCTTGTAAAAGGATTAGTGTTGTGCTAAAAATATTTTTGTAACTTCACTCACTACATTAATAGCCCGTGTATATTTTTAGCATATTTTTAAAAGTACCCTAGAGCCTTGAAGCCTAATGGCTTTACTTGGTCCTCTTCAGGGTGGGCATGAAATATAATTTGGGCTCAGATATCAGCCTGGCAGGAGCAAAGAACAAAATAAGCTACTGGCCAGCATCAATACAGAAATGCCAAGCGACTTCACTGCTTGCTGACTCCTCACCACTGAGATGGGCTGCCATTATCTTCCCAGGGTGCTTGGATGAGTCAAAAGCAGACATCTCCAGGTAAAGAGACCAGCGTGGGTAGAGTGCTAGCCCTGGAGGCAGGAGGACCGGAGTTCAAATCCAGCCTCAGACACATACCCCCTGTGAGACCCTGGGCAAGTCACTTCACCCTGTTTGCCTCAGTTTCCTCATCTGTAAAATGAACTGGATAAGGAGATGGCAAACCCCTCCAGTATCTCTGCCAAGAAAACCCCGAACGGGGTCATGGAGAGTTGGACACGACTGAAACAATGGACAACAGGAAGAGTAGCAAAAGAGACTCGATCCTTCCCAGACCACCTGTCCCGAGGGACCTGGGCCCATCTCCAGGTCAGAATCTGAAGTTCAGTTCCTGAGGAGACGGCATTTCTAGAGCTCTTCGGGTGTCTAGCAACTTGTTCACAGTGTAGAGGTTCTTAACCTTGGGGCTCATGGATAGATTTTGGGGGCTGAGAACTGGGATGGGAAAGAATTACACTGGTTAACTTGGTCATCTCATGCATTTTATTTTACACATTTACAAACATTCTGAGGCTACAGGTTTCACCAGATTGTCAAAAGGGTAGAAGATTAAAAAAAAAGAAAGAAAGAAAGAAAAGGAAGTCAAAGATCGCCTGCTCTACTGGAGAGAGAGCCAGCCTTACAGCCTTGAACACCTGAAGGCAGGTCCTGCCTGTGAAGTCTGCTGGGCCTGTGACCCTCTCAGTGTCCCAAGCACCTCCCTAAGATTATAAAACCCATGCATACTTGCACTGGTGGAAGGAGTTCCCTCCCCTGGGAGTTCCCTATAGCCCTGTCCTCATCTTCCCTCCCTCTGATAACACAATGTAAACATTTAGGCTAAAGTTCTCCTCCAGTGTTTCATCACAGTGTTGGGGTCACTCTGGGTTGCCCCAGGCCAGGGCAGCATGAGTCCTGCCTGGTCCTACTGCTCTGGCCAGGCTTCAAGTACAGCTCCCACTGGTGGATTTGTTTGAGGACAAGATTAGCTGAGTTTGAAGGGCTGGCTGCAGGGTGATTGGCTTCAGCCTTCCTCCAAGAAGGTCTGGTACATGGTAGGTGGAGAAGGTAATCAACTTGCTTGCCTTTTCAAGGAGTGAGGAGGAAAGGGAGAGAATGTGGAATTCAAAATTAAAAAACCAAATGTCAAGAATTTTTGTTTACATGTAACTGAGAAAAAATAAAATAAAAATGAAAATTTAAAAATAGTGGTGGAAATAAAAATTAAATGTAAAAAAAAAAGTGGTGGGTAGAGAGAGGACTCCCACTGGTGACACCGAATGAAATCATCGATTGAAGTGTAAGGTCCCTCCTTTGGCTGGAGGCCCACTCAGGGCCTTAGCTTCCTGGGACTCCAAATTAATCCTGGAGAATCTGCCTTTGGCACAGGGATTTCTCTTATTAGAATCTATATTTCACCGATTGTTCACCTTATCTTGAGGTGCTAAGAATCAAGGCTTCCATGCTTGGTCCCTGGCCCCTTGGGGTTTGAAATCTGCTGCCTGGATCCTTTATTTCCAGCTCCTCTGCTGCTGTGATCCCGCTGCCAACCCCGGCAGCCACACACACAGTGTGTCTCTTACCTGTGCACTTCTGTGACTTGTCTCTTTCCTTCTCCTTCACTGTGCTCTCAATCACACACTTTCTCATTTTGAATATTTTAACTGTTGGCTCTTCTCTGCTGCCTACCAAGAGGGCCAGGTCTCCCTCATGCTTTGAAAAATCCTTCATCCACTGCTATTCCATTGGGTTACTGTCTTCCTAGACACTTTCTCTGCTCTGCAGTCAAATTCCTAGAAAAAATTGTCTACACTCACTGCCCTCCTAGTCCTCAACCCCTTCTAATTTTTCTAATTTAGCTCTAACCTCCTATTCCCCTAAAGCTTCTCTCTCCAAGGTTATCAGTGATCCTGCAAATTGCTAAAGACAGTTAGGAGGCATTGTGAATAGAGAATGAAACCGGAGTCATAAAGAACTGAATGCAAATCCTGCCTCATATAAAAGCTGTGTGACCCTGTGCAAGTCACTTAACTTTCTCAGCCTCAGTTCCCACATTTGTAAAATGGAGAAAATAATAGCACTTAGCCTACAAGGTTATTATTGGATCCAATGTGATAACACAAGCATAGCACTTGGCAGACCTTGCAATTCGATGTAAACATTGGCTATGGTTCTCATCTGAATTGATCTTTCTGAAGCTTCTGACTCTGGGCCACCCCTTCCTCTCTCAGTCACTCTTTTTGGCTTTCTTGATATCAATCTTTCTTAATTGCTCTATGAGCTGTCCGATGCATAGCTCCCTCTTCGTCTCCTCAGCTGGATCATCATCCTTGTCTGGCTCCCCTAGTGTGGATGTTCCTCAGCTAAAATGTGAGCCCTTTATATATGGTATTATAAAGGAAACCAATAATTACATCGCAATACTGTAATCAGAAATTTTTTTTAGAAGTTCACAGACACTAGGATAGGAACCCTGGCCCTAGCTAAGCAAATAGAAATTTCCAATAAATGGAAGTACTTAAAAGTAGATAGTCATTATTACCTATATTTGCATCTATGTACATGTGGAGATATATATATATATATATAGTCACTTTTTACCCCTAAGTGCTTCTCCTATATGAGAAGCAGCAGGTATAACATATAGAGGGCTGGCCTTAAAGTTAGGAAGACCTGGGTTCAAGTTCTGCCCCTGATTCACAGAGTAGAAGCTTTCAGACCCTAGGTGAGTTACTGGCTGATCGCTCATTTACAAACATCTGTGCGGGGAATTAATGGGCAGAGTGTTTCCTACTCCTTTGAAATAACTGGTCTAGGTTCCCTCCCCCCCACAGAGAGATGCATTTACATACTCAAGGTCTTTCCAGAGTTATTGTTTTTGGAATGGGAAAGCATGTTATTAAAGTCTCTGAAATAAATTAGATGTTGCATTTGATACTTGCAAATATTCATCATATCCAATGATTTCTGCAATATGTTTTCTCATGAGGCAATCTTGGATGACACAGAGGTCTCTCATGTTCCAGAGTCAACGTTTTCACAATGGCCATCTCTACTGACCTTTGGCTTAACAGTGGTGTCCAATTATCCTAAGCCCAACAGAATCATGGCAAAGGGCACAGGAGCGGGGGCGAGGGTATAGGGAGTCAGGAGGAAGTATATTAAGTAGAAAGGAAGATGCCAAAGGATAAATTAGTAGCCGTACATGTCCTAGAAGACTGTGCATAAGCAGTGAGGCCAAAGCCAAGATCGCAGCCCCCCCATGTGGAAGAAATCTCTGTTACCTCCCATGTCATCAGACTGCACCCTTAGACCTGGTCAGCATCCTCCACATGTGGGTCATTGGCTCACAAGATGCACCAACAAGGGAGTGCAAGGAGATTGGTGCAAATCTGTAATTATGAATTAGTCAGCATTTTTAAACACCAACTATTTCCAGGCCCTGTGCTAAGTGTTACAAAGAAAGAAAGAAAGAAAGGCCAAAGACAGCCCCTGCCCTCAAAGAGCCCCCAGTCTCATGGGGGAGAAAACACATACACAACCATACACACAAAAGCTATAGCACACATTGGAGAGAAGATTATGGGAGAAAAGGAACAGTTTTGTGAGGCTCTGATTAACAAACAGCTCCCTTCAAGGTTCAGTGCACAGAATCCTTCTACAGCATCTCCCCCAATTATCAGTGATCTCTCCCTTGTGGTTTGGTCATGTCTGACCCTTTGTGACCCCATTTGAGATTTTCTTGGCAGAGACACTGGAGCGGTTTGCCATCTCCTTCTCCAGTTCATTTTACAGATGAGGAAACTGAGGCAACCAGGGTTAGGTGACTTGCCCAGGATCACACAGCTAGCAAGCGTCTGAGGTCAGATTTGAACTCAGGTCTTCCTGATTCCAGGCTCTATCCACTGAGTCATCTAGCTGCCCCAATCTCTCCCTAGGATGAAAGATCTACATACCTTGCTACTGATACCCAGGCTGGCCTGCTGTTTGGTGACTGTCCTTCCAGGCTGGAAGAGGACCATGACATCTGGGACGTGACGCCACGACATGCAAGTGAATTGGACTTCAGTGAGGGAGGGCTGTGCAGTCACCAGCCCCACTGGCTCCTGGGAGCCATCTGGGTCCTGTGGCAAGACATAGATCAGGACGACTGGAGATGGCCCTGGGGCCTTTTCCACCATTAACGCTTCTCAGTTTGACTGAGGCATCGCCATTCAGTGATTAAGGCTTAATAAAAAAATGAGGCAAAGAATGGCCTCTTTAAAAAAAAAAAAAAAGATCTGAGAGGGGAGATTCTCAGGCCAAAACAGAAACAACTGTTATATTTACATTCATTCTGGGCCAATCAGGGCCCACCCAAGTAGGGCTGAGTCTGGGACCAGAGTGATTTGGGGTTAAGGCTGGTCTTTAAGAGAAAATAAAGTTTCAGAGATTAAAATTTACATTCCCTTTGAGCTGAGGACTGGCAGGTAAGGGTGTGGTACCCTATATGGAGAGAGAGAAGAAAGAAGAGAAGGGAAAGAAAGGAAAGGAAGGAAGAAAGAAAGGTAGAAGGAAAGAAAGAAGGAAAGAAATGAAGAAAGGAAAAGCTTGAAAAGGCCAAGGTCCCCCACTGTATCCTGGGCCATCTCCAGTTGTCCTGATCCACATCTGGCCACTGGACCCGGATGGCTCTGGAGGAGAAAGTGAGGCTTGTGACTTTGCACAGCCCTCCCTCACTTAAATCCATGATGCACGTCATGGCATCACCTCCCTGATGTCACGGTCCTCTTTGTGAATGAAGGACAAACAGGAACCTCTGCGAGTAGAGAAGGAGTTGGCCCCTAGGGACCAAACTTCTAGTTGGCCACCAGCTGGGCAGCAAATCTTAGAGTCATTGTTAAGAAATAAGGACGCCAGACTGGGTCTCACACTGCATCTCCAATCCCAAAGCACTCCAGTTCTAGAGATTCTGGGAGGGTGGGAAAACTACCCTCAGGTACAGTAATTGCCTTTCTTCCTCTAAAGCCATCTTCCTTAGCATTTCCATACTAGGTGGTGTAGTGGACAGAATGCCAGGCCTGGAGTCAGGAAGACATCTTTCTGAGTTCAAATCTGGCCTCAGACACTTAGTAGTTGTGTGACCCTGGGCAAATTATTTCACTCTGTCTCAGTTTCCTTATCTGTTAAATGAGCTGGAGAAGAAAATGGCAAAACCACTCTGATATCTCTGCCAAAAAACAAAAAACCAAAAAAAGACCACAACCCAAATGAAGAGTCAGACACAGTTGAAACTTCTGAATCACAACACCCTTCTTGGGACCTAAAAGCTTCTCTTAAACACCTATTACATACTTGCAAGGCACAAAGCTAGGCTGCAGGGGATATAGAGATAAAAAGTCTCTGCCCTTAAAGAGTTTACATTCTGCTGCATCTCCAGGTACTACATAAATAGGTTGTTTACACTGTAATTTCAGGATTGAAGAAGCACTAACAAATGAGGGGATAAAGAAAGGAGCTGGGCTTGAGGGAAGTTAGGGAGTATAAAAGGCAGAGGCCAGTGGTTAACAAATCCAGTCCATTCCTGGTGTCTGTCTGGGCTCAGATGGGGAGGTGCGAGATCCCCTGCTGAGTTTGGGGAAACAGCTTGTACACAATTTGACTGGAACTCTGAGTGTATGAAGGTAAGTAATATGAAATATTCTGGAAAGGTAGGCTGCAACCAGGTGATGAAGGGCCTCATATGGCAGCCTGAAGAATTTGCGTCTGTCCTAGAGGCAAAAGGAAATCACTGGGAAGCATTCCTTTCTGTTCTCTCTTACCAGGAAACCTCCTCTGGCCACAAAGACAAAAAAATGAACAAAAAAAGTAGTTTGGTAAAACCAGCCAACACATTGTTTTCATGTAACAGAGTGAGTCCCATGGACCAACTCGCAGTTACCAAAGTGAGTTAGTGGATGATGCCTCCTACAATCCTCCAATGTCAACTAGATCCATTTTTTCTTGCTTTTGCTGATTTTCTGGGTGTGAGGCGAAAGCTCTAAAAGTTCTTTAGCAGGCAAAGCATTCTCCTTTGGCAGCTGTGTGGAGAACACATTGGAGAGGAAGGCAACTGGAAAACTTGGAGTCCAATTAGGAGCTTTGGCAAAAGAGGCCATGAGGGCCTGACTACAGAGAGACAGCTCGGTGAATGGAGAGAAGGGAATGGTTTTGAGATATGTCGTGGATATAGAGTAGACAAAGCTTGGCAACTGATTGGGTGTGATGAGGAATGAGTAGAGGAATGCCAAGGTGGTGAACTTGGGATGGAGGGATGGTAATGCCTTTAACAGAAAGAGGAATATCTGGAAGGGAAAGGTTGGGAATGGGGGAGGAAGTAATAAGCTCTGTCTTGTACACACTGTCTACACTGGTTTCAAGAGGCCTATGGGACTCCAGTTGGAGATGTCCAGTAGGCAGTTTGTCATGTGGGAATGGAGTTCAGGAGAGAGAATGGGTCTGAGTCTGTCCATCCTGTTCATCTCCACCAAGGTCAACCTTTCGGTGTGGATCCAGACTGTGTTAAAAGGTGTGTTTGTGTGTGTGTGGGGGTGGTGGGGGTTAGATATCAGGGTCTATTAGATAGAGCTATGCATTCATACAGCAAATCTGCTATCCAAACCATTCTTTGGTCTCTCCTGTTGGGAGTGTAGTGTGTTTGTGGCTGTTGGCCTTTACTTTTCCCTCCATCCTGGGTGTCAGAGATGAACTGAGTCCCCTAAATGAGAAATGAAACCCTCCCTCAGTCACGGGTCTCCCAGAACGAGAGTATTTATAGTACACTAGAGAGAAGGGCCCCAGTGAAAGCCAGCATTTTATTTGTATTGGAACATTCCTTTGCCCCTTGACAATACAGCGATCCCACTGTGAAGTAACAGCCATTCCAATGTGTGCTTTCAGAAACATGTTTCTCATGCCCATTGTAGTCGGTGAAGCTGCCAAGTCTCACACCTTAGGACCACTCTTTCTTTCTGCCATAGACAAAAAAATTCTCATATAGACAAGCAGAATTAACATGTCTGCTCTCACCTACTCCCATGTGAACAAAGTTACAAATTTCATCAATCTCACTCAGACAGTTTTAGGAGTATGGGCAGCTCTGGCAACCTTTAAATGGGGTTCTTCATCAGCTCTAATTAAGTGTCAGAACAGAAAATCCAAAGTGTGCAGAAAGACTTTTTACTTTTCAGAGAACGTTAGCAATGTGGGATATCTACTCTGTTCCAAAGACAGGTCTGTACTATTTATTCTGGAAGGCTGGGACTGTCCCACAGTCCTGGACTCCACTTCCTCACCTTTGTCTTTAAGGTTCACTTGCAATGGTCATTTTCTCCAGGAAGTCTTCCCTGATGCCTCTAGCTGCTAGTGCCTTCCCCTCTCTAAACTCACCCCCACAAAAGGACCCCCAAAACTACCTTGTATCTCTTTGAATCTACCCAAACATATGTACAAGCCGTGTCCTCCCTATTCCATACACCCTTCAAGGGCAGTGATTCTCTGTATCCTCATCCCTGCTACATAGGAGACCCTTAATAAAAACCTCTTCATATGAATGTTCCTCATACATTAAAGGTTGCTCTATCACACTCTAGAATGAAACCTGGTTACCTTTTCCATGAGAATTCTTTTTTTTTGTTTTGACTAGGCAATGGGGTTAAGTGACGTGCCCAGGGTCACACAGCTAGTAAGTGTTATGTGTCTGATGCCGAATTTGAACTCAGGTCCTCCTGAATCCAGGGCCCACTTCGCCACCTAGCTGCCCCATCCAGGTGAATTCTTGGAAAACAAAAATGAAGATGGTTATTCTGCAGTAGAAAGTGAAATAAAGATCTGGCACTAAGCCAGTTAATTTGATCAATGTAAATAAGAAAACCGCATATGCTAAATCAGGCCAGGGTAGGTTTATTTTTGATCAGTACTGTTGTTTGACTAAATTGACTGCCAATTTTTGCTTTACTTAGACTAGACATAGCCTTAGTAATTGATCTGGCCTGCAACTTAATTTGCTTACAAAAATTTTAAGAAACTTTTAATAAACCAATTAAACTACAGCCATTAGTATATATTTGGAAATTGTATAAATAAATGGGTGCTATATTTAGAACACCATGAAAAGTTGGTTAATCACATTCTGTTTCTATTGGAATTTAAATCAAACCTTAAATTTTGAAAAAGAAAAAGTAGCTTTGCTGTATAGCAAAGAGAATAGCTTACATTTATATTTGTGTAGCCTTTTGACTACAGAGACACACACACACGCACACACTCACACTCACACTCTCTCTCTCTCTTATCTGATTTGTTCCTTAACAACAGCTAGGTTAGGTTTATAGTCTAAGTGTCATTTATGCTCATTTTCTGGATGAGAAAGCTGAGGGGTGAGTGGTTAGGTGACATGACTCAGTAAGTAACATCAGTGGGATTTGTTTTGAATCAAACCTTCCTTGATTCAGACTCTGGGGTCTTTTTTCCTACCCATTATCAGGCATAATGAGACCCTGTCCTTCTGCATTTTAGGAGTTTGCTCAATGTGCTGGAAATCTTGCTGACCTGGCTTGTTCATCTGAGTCACTTCATCCTAGGCTCTCAGCTCATGAGTAGAGACTATGGCTCCAATTAGAACAGTGAGGCATTTTGGAAATAAATAATAACAGACATTACACAGTGCTTTAAGATTTACATGTGCTCTGTGTAATTTTATTTCAAGTAACACTATTTCACTTGATCCTCACAATAATCTCTTGAGGTAGGTAGAAAGATTTTGTTATCTCCACTTTACACATGAGGAAACTGAGGCTCAGAGAGGTTAATGACTTGCCCACAGTTGTACTACTATCAAATAGCCAAATTGAGATTTGAACCCAGTGCCTTCCCTAACCCCACTGGACCTTCTAGTATTCCATCCCACCATCTCTAAAGTTGCTGAAAAGCTTCTTTAATACTCTGATGGATCTGTGATGTCAACAGGGTGGGTCCCCTGGGCAGTGGGGACGGCAGCCCATGTCTTCCCTCTCTGTGTGTTTTCTGAACTCATCCCCTTGTAAGTCTTCACACAATCTACACACGGGGGCCCTTGCTCTGGGTCTTTGGATATTCCCCGCATTCCAGTGCAACCCTGGGCATGGGCTACAGTCTCCTGCCATCTACCAAGCATCTTTCCATGGCCTCCTGGACCATCCACTATTTTGATTCTTCGAAGTTGTGCCCTGATTTGTTGCCATATAGCCTTCCTAGAAGTAGACTGAGGGACTTTCAAAACACAAGCCCTCAGTCTCCTATTCAGTTCTGATCTCCACTCATCATTGCCCATTTCCAGCACCTGTCCAAGGTAAATACACTGATGCACTAACTTAATGGACTGGACATCCCCAGCTCGCCACAAGACAATCCTCCCCACCCCACCCGTCTCCCCTTTCTGCCCACCCAGGTCTTCTTGGCTATCCGTGTCCAGTCTCCACATCCTGGAGAGTCTTCCATTGACTTGGGTCATTGCCATAAACATGGTCCACAGCCTCCAATTTCATTTAATCAGTAAGCATTCAGGAAGTACCGTCCATGTGCCAGCCACAGGGGCTGCGAAGACAAAACATTTCATTTCTCTGCGTCCAGTTTCCCCCTTATTCAATCTTTTTTCATGCCACTCCCCTGTTCAAAAAACTTCATTGGCTCTGTATACTGCCTTAGCCAGATATTCAAGGCTTTCCATAAGCTAGGCCTAACTTTCTTTTTTCAAAACTTATCTTTCAAAAAAACCCCCCAAAACCAACTTATCTTTCACGACTCCCACAACTGCATCCTCCTCTCCCTCTCAGAAGGTCAGTGCTGGCTGGACTCTGAATGAATTTGAAGGCCCTTCCTTCTCTGACTGTCCAAATCCTACCAAAGTGATTCAAGGTCCCCATCTCAATCTCATTTTACCCCAAATGTTCACATGGACTATTTGTGCCCGACCTGGTTAGAACATCCTGAGCTCCCTCACGTGGGTCTGATCAGTCACATTCAGGACACGCTGTAACCTGACTCCAGCATGGTGATGCCATTTTGGTCCTCTTTGAGAACTAAGGACAACAACCATATTTCCACTCTTGTTTAGTTTTCAAGGTCTTGACTGATATAGTTCGTCTCTACCTCTAACCTTATTCCATACTGATCCCTGACTTGTACTTCCTTTCCTCTTCTGGTTATTCTTCTTAATGTTTCAAGAATATGCCAAGCTCATTCCCGTTTTGAAAAGTGTAAGCAACGCTTTGGTTCCTGTCGTTTTTCTGGTCTAGAATTCCCTCTGCACTGCTCTCTAGCCATTGAAATCCTACCTAATCTTCAAGATCTGTTTTGGTGTCCAATCTCCCATGAAGTCATGACAACAGCCTTCATTAATCTCTCCTCACTTCTTCCACAGCAGAGCTGTGTGCTACAAAACCTTAGGCTTAGTTGTATGCTGGGCTGTTTGGTAATGCTTGTTTTATGTGTGTTAGTCTCATCTCCTAACTAGAGTTTAAAGCAGAAATCATTTCTGGTATTTCTGCATCTCCTGGCAGTGCTGAGCAGAGGAGAGATAGGTTGCTTCACTGACCGTCCACACTCACATAATCGAATTCAACCTTTGAGGACTGGTTTAATTAAACACTCTTCTATTAAGCCCCCCCTTTACCACCTGTTCTGTATAGTGTTACCTCCTTTCTTTAAACTCCCAAGTTATCTACTATATTAAAAGGCAGTTTGGTATAGTGGGCAGTTTGGACTCAGAAGCTCAAATCTTATTTCTGCTACTTGTAGCTGTGTGGTCACTTCACCTGTCCAAGGGCAGTTCAGTTTTCTCATCTGCAGAATGGGAGTACTAGATAGTATCTGCAGTAAGTACTTCACTGGGCCATTATGAGGAGCAAATGAGATGGAGAATATAAAGCTTTATACACAAGTCAGCTCTCCTGGTAACTTTTTATTGGTAGTTAATATTTTATGCATAATTTCATCTACTGGATGCTCCTGGAGCTCACGGATTGCCCTAAGCTGTATTTTTTACTCCTTATGGCATTTTGCACTGTGCAGTACACTCAGTTTATCTTGCTGACTCATTTTCTGATATACTTTCCTGGGGGACAGATGCTTGGTAAAGTCACTGTCATTAAAATGGAACACATTAACATATGTGAGGTTGACTATGCACCTGGATTTCATTTAGTTAAGAATGGAAGCCAATTGGCATAAACTGTTTACTGTGCTAAGAAATGCAAAGCAAAAAAAACCTCCACAAATAACCAGGGGCTGATGTCACCAGTCCATCTAAAGTCCCTTCAGGCAATAGTTGGTTTCACTTTCCAAAAGGTCAAGATTACAAGATGGGGATAAAAAAAATCAGAAAAATGCTTACTGTTAGTTACTATATATAGTAACTAGTTATAGTAATTCCTATATATGTAATATATGTATATACAAGTACTAAGCTGGTTTTATACACATCATATCCTGTCACATATATGTATAAATTTATGTGTATGTGTGTAAATGTCATACACATGTGACTATGCACACAGACAGAAACTACTGGATACGAGAGGGACTTTATACCCAGGAGTTCCCTTCACTGCTTGGAGTCTGGAGGACTGGAGGACAAATCCAGCCTCAGACACTTCCCAGCTGGGGACCCTGGGCGGGTCTTTTCATCTCTGCCTGCCTCAGTTTCCTCAAGATGGTAAATTTAACTGTACAAGAAAGCAAAGGGTAATAACATTAGCTTTACATACGAATGCAGTTTGATATTGCATCATGTAGACAGATGGAATGAGCTGCCTACAGGTCATGGGATCATGAATCTGGGGCCCAAGGCTCGTTAAGGGCCATCGAGTATAAAGGAATATATGACAAATGAAGAAAGCAGAGCAATCACGTGATTTGCTCAAGGTCATACAGGTTAGTAATGTGAGTCCAGGCAAAATCAGAACCCAGGTCCCTCTGGCTCCAAATTAATAAATCAACAAGTATTTGTTAAGCACCTCTCATCTATCCCAGGCCCTGCGCTGGGCCCCAGGGGATGCAAAGACCGAGGGAAAACAGGCCCCTCCCCAGCCTGACCCTCGGCTGGGGGAGGACCACAGGTCGGTCTGTAGATCCCTGCACATCATACACAGAAGGAGAGGAGACGGTCCTTTCCCCACTTCCAGGCAGAGCAATCAGTTCAATTCATCCACAAGCCCCGAGGCTTGTTTCAGGAAGCCCTGGGCTTAAGAGTCAGGGAGATCCGAGTTCACATCCTGCCTCGACGCTTTGCTAACAGTGTGAGCCTGGTCAGGCACTGAACCTGCCTGCCTCACTGTAAAATGGGGGCGATAATAGCGCCTATCTCCCAGGGTTGCCATGAGGATGTCGTTGGGTAATATTTGCCAAGTGTTCTGCAAACCCACCTTCACGTAGTGTGCCTGCACTGGGGATACAAGCACAGCAGCCCTGCCTACCCTCAGGAAGCCTTCTCTGAGTGGCTAAGGCGGCCTTCGAACCCAAGCACTGACGGAGCCCTCTCGCCTTCCGGTCTCCAGGCCAGGGATCCGGATAGGAAGGCTCAGGGGGCGGGACCCCAGCCCCAGGCAGAGGCCAAGTGACAGTCCGAGCCAAGGGCCATTGCGCCTGCGCCGGCAGGGCACGGCCCCGCCCCTTCCTGCCCGGTGCCCCGGAATGAGGCCGCACGCGCGCGGCGGAAGCCAGCCTCCCGGAAGGGCGGAAGTGACGCGCGGCCGCGGCTCGCTCGCCCCTCCCTCCCTCGCTCCTCCTCCTCCACCTCTTCCTCTTCGGTCCGTAGGTCCGTCCGTCCGCCCCTCAGCGACGGCCCTTCAGCCGGTGTGTGGCCGAAGGCGTCTGGCGGCCGATGGCGACTCTGGGCGGCTAGGCCTTGGTGACGCTGCCCAGCCTTCGCCGGGGCCTCGCCGGCCCTGCCTTGGGTGAGGAGCCGGGGCTGGCGCGCGGGACGCCGGGCCGGGATTGTGACGTGCCCGCAAGGGGAAGGGGCGGCCGGGTTCCGGGGAAAGGGGCGGGCGCTCTCTGCCTCGGTTTCCCCACTGGTAAAAAGAGAGCTTCCCGGAAGAGGAGAGGGCTGGGGGTCCTGCGCTCCCGCAGTCCCCCCCCGCGAACCTCCGTAGCCTCTGCGCGTATACCGCCGGCGCCCAGTGAGTGTTGGTCGGTTGACTCACTCGGGCTCAGGAGGCAGGAGAACGAGGGGCGGGGCCGTTCCTCCTCCGTAAACTTTCTGGGGTGCGGTCGAGGGCCGTGGGCGTGGGGGGTCGGGAGGGGGAGGGGAGCGCGGGGCGTCCGGAGCCGGTGTTTGTGTGTGACGGGGAGGGGCGGGGCCTTCGGGAAGGGGAGGGGCTCGGCCCCTCTCGGCCTTTCCCGGACCCCACGTACTTCCGGAAAGGGCCGGTCGGGGCCGGCCTCTCCCTGGGGAGCCCGCTGACCTCCCCGGCCCCGGGGCTGCGCGGGGTGTCACCAGATAGCGGGGGGCTGGAGAGCAAGTGGGGTCGGCCCCGGGCGTCAGAACTTTGTGCGTTTTAAAGAAACATCAAAGGAAATTAAGGGGGGGTGGTTAGGCAGAGTGGGCCTGCGGGACCCTGATTCTGCGTGCCCCGGGCCGCCTTCTGACCAGGAGCTGGAGACGAGTGGCCATCTGCCTTCGGGGAAGGGAGGGACTTTATACCCAGGAGTTCCCTTCACTGCTTGGAGCCTGGAGGACTGGAAGGCAAATCCGGCCTCAGACACTTCCCAGCTGGGGGACCCTGGGCGGGTCTTTTCATCTCTGCCTGCCTCAGTTTCCTCAAATACATAAAACGATGTGATGATAGCGCCAACCTCCCAGAATTGTGAGGATCCAACGCCGGAGATGAGATTCTTTAAAGGGCTTAGCACTGTGCCTGCCTTCCCTTTCCCTTCCCACTAAGGTGCGTGGATGTAGATTTTACAGTGTGGTAGAATTCTTAAACTGATTTAAATAATATTCATATAAACAGATTGTGCAGTTTCCCCTTTTTGAATCAGACTTGTAGATTGAGAAAATCCACTGTTCTTTTCACATTCTGACCTTTCAGACTGAATGTGCTCCCTATCCCCCTAGGCTAATTTATGAAATAAAATTGTGTGCAAGCCATTGCATTCCACCTGCTTGTATTCAACCTACAAATACAAATTCCCCAACTGAGGCAATATAGACAGTCCTCTTAGAGGGTGAGGTTTTTGAAAAAGCTATTAAATTATAAAGGGTGCTGCTTCTCAGAGTGCTGAAGGGCTCTTCAGGTATTCAGGTAGATACTTATCCTCTATTTGAAGGGTTTTATGCAGTAGTGAGCTAAAAGCATGGATAATCTGAAGCTTTCAAAATGCTGGACTTCTTTCTTCAAGTGTCTGTAGGTGGAATATGCAATTAAAATGCAGTGTGAGTTGTACATAATTTTATTCATTCATTTATTTTTCTAGGCAATTGGGGTTAAGTGACTTGCCCAGGGTCACACAGCTAGTAAGTGTCAAATGTTTGGTCTGAGACCGGATTTGAACTCGGGTCCTCCTGACCCCAGGGCTGGTGCTCTATCCAATGTGCCACCTAGATGCCCTCTGTACACAGTTTTAAAAAAATGGATGATAGAGATCATTGGCCCTGGAGTCAGGAGGACCTGAGTTCAAGTCTGGTCTCAGACACTTGGCTCTTACTAGCTGTGTGATCCTGGGCAAGTCACTTAACCCAGATTGCCTTGCCAAAAAAAAAAAAATGGATCGAGATATAGCATATTTTTCCATGTTAACATCACTTTCACTAAAAGTAATACCATTTAATACACTGGCTCATAGTTTCAGTTATTTGCTTGGCTTTTTAAGACCTGGATTCAGAGGCCAGAAGATCTAGGTTAAGCTCCTGCCTCTGACAAGGCAATGTGAGCTTGGGCAAGTTCCCGAGGCACTGCTCTGTTACTGGAAGTTTAAGAGAAAGTGCAGGCCTGCTTTAGTAGGAGTTTTCCTCAGCTCTTCATTGCAGTACTGAAGTCACAGGTCAATTCCCTCTTTCTGTCATCCTTTGTATATGCTAATATTTAGAACTGCTAAATTATGTCGGGCAATTGGAAAAAAGCTTACGACAACTGACATAATTTATGAATCTTTTCAGTGTTTTATATTTGTTTCAGTTGGCTAAGGATTGCTTCTGCTGTATATGCTGTTCGGTTCAATTAAGTGAAATGGGTGGTGCAGTGTAGCTTGAGAACAGTCAGCTTGGTCCCAGGACTTGGAGTCAAGGAGACTTGACTTCGAATCCTGCCTCACTCACTTGGTAGCTGTGCTAGCCTGAACACGGCATTAATTAAGCTGTCTCAGCTTCAGTTTCTTCCTTTGTGAAAAATGGGGGTAATAGCACTGACCTTATGAGATTCTTGTGAAGGGCGAATGAGATAATATAGTATGTGGAAATGTTGGCTGTTGTTAGTATTCTAGAAGAAAACATAATAACCAGCAATCTTATGGGACCAAAAAGTTTGCCTGGAGAAGTGTAGGTAATAATACTTATTGAGCTCCCACTCTTTTCACACAGTGAACTGTGTATAGGACTGTACACAGAAATGCACAGTGCAGTTATTACTTTTAGAATTAAGATTTAAGAATTTTGTTCAAAGATTTCATAGTGTAGAGTTTTCCTCTGTGGCCTGTAAGGATCCCAAGAAATTGGGTTTAGCTGGCTACGGACTTCATCAGAGATTTTGGATAGGCAGCATGAAATGTGGAAGTGGGCTATTTTGTGTGTGTGTGTGTGTGTTGTATAGTATTGTACTATAGTATAGTATAGTATAGCATTGGTGTTTATGATCAAAACTCCTCAGTTTTCACTCATTTTAAACTGGCTTCCCATTCCCGGGCGCTTGGTAGCAGAAAGTGAGAGGGAGGCCTGGAACTCGGCAGTTGTGTGGCTTTCCCTTCCTTGTGCAGAGGGTGTTAAGTGTGATAGGCTTCTCTCTCTTTTCTAGGAATGGGGCAGGGCTGTATTTTCTCTAGGAATGGTACTATTTCCAAACAAAGTGAAGGTAGTGTGTTTCCTGGGACTCTCCCTACTGGGTTCTGGGGAGAAAAAGCAGAAAGGGAGGGAATTTGAGAGTCCTGGAAACTAGAGTCAGAGAGCTTGAGGGAGCAGGTGAAGGCAAGGTTAGCAGAATTTGGAGGTAACTGGTAGAAAGGAGTCTTTATTCTATTTGATAAGCCAGAGTCATCAGCATTGTGAATTATCCAACTGTTAATTTTTGATGGTTTGAAGATATGAAATTTCAATAGAAGGAAAGGGAAGAAAATCATGATAGCCCTGCTTTAATAAACTCCATTTATTTTCATGCTGTAATATGTATTGCAAGTTACTTGTATTAGGCTTAAAATAATTCAGAGCACTGCTGCCATTTATGGACTGTGAATATTTTTATAAATGTGAATATTATCATTCTGATTAACTCTCCCTCCAGTGTAGCCATTATTACAGAAACATTTTTGTTTTGAATTTAGTTTTTTACAATGTAGACATAAAAATTCACACAAGTGCAGTGAGCAAAAAACAACACTTCTTAGGGTTGGATAATGAATTAATGTTTTAAAATTGTTATTAATTTTCTCTTTATATTCCCGTTGCTTTGGACAGTGCCTGGTACATTTTAAGTGTTTAATAAATGCTTGTTGACTTACGCTGCCCATTTGTTTAAAAGTTAGAAAAGAAGTACTGTTTCTCTTAGATTACCTCTGGGGAGCAGCATTCCCTGAAATCATATGTATTGTATAAGTTTGAGGAAGAACTTTCTGAGTTTTATGCTTAGGACTTCAAGATTTGACATCGATTAGATTTGACTGACTGGAGTTTGGGAAGGAGGAAATCTGTGGCCCTGGCCTCGTTAGCCAACCACGTACCAACCCACTAACTCATTGGTTCGGGCAACACAGATGTACACAGTGAGATCTTTTGATTTTAAACATATTTCTAACTTTTTTCATGAAGAAATACTTCCCATCTTCCCAGAGCCTGAAGATCACCAGGGTGGGCAGTGCTGGATAAAGTAGAAAGGGAAGGGTGGAGTGGTTGTTAGTCTTTAGTGGGAATTAGAGTATTCTGCTGGTTGCTATTCCCTTTGAGCAAATATTGCCCTTGGGGCAGTGTTGCTGGAGTAACCAGTTTGGGAATATATCAGGTCCGGAAGGGTGCAGTATCAATCCAGTGTTTGAGGTCTTCATTACATAATTAAGCTGAACTCTAATTCTTTCTCCTCTGAAAAGTTCTGGTACACATAGGAGATTATAGAATAATGTGCTTTGGTGGTAAATTTTGGAATTGTACAGACTTTAATCTTTGTAAAAAAAGGAATTAATTTTTAAAAATAGGAATTGGTAACTTTTAAGATTTTGGTTTTAGTGGCTTTCAAACCATTTAAATTTTTCCCTTTACTTGAGTGAAAATTTTTAAATTTAATGCCTGTATTTTTTAGTTGAATTATTTTTCTGTAGTTAATTTGAAAGGTTAAGAGGATAAAACAAGTGAGGAGACATCAGAATAGGAAGTTTTTGACTTTTAGGTATCTTTCTAAATAAAGTCTTAGACAGCAATTACTAAATTATAGGGTAGAGTTTCAATACAATCTGATCCCACAGATTTTCATTGACTTATGAAACAAATTGAGATTAATACAGTGCTAGCGATTATTTCTTTAATGATTAAGAAAAGGTGACAGGATTATCATGACGAATATTAATTATGTAGTATTGTAGCTGTTGAAGGTAGAAGACTTACTGTGATAAAAATAGTAAATTGCATTTTTGGAGCAATCTGCAGTAGTCAAATTTGTTGTCACTCATAGATGTAGAGTGCAAAATGTAAAAAACTGTAAGTTTTGTAGTTGGGAATTCATTCACCATTCATGAGTTAATACCTCAGCTTAAATAGTACCTACTCCTTGAGCCAATGAGCATTCTGTGAGTTTTTAATAGTCACATTTATTGATTTTGTGTACTTGACATTTCCTGAATGACATTTCTCTTGTATTCAATTACCATTAATTTGAGATCTGAGCAATCAAGACAAGGTTAAGATGATAAGCAAGCATACATTTTATTAGACAACAGTAATTAAATAGTCTTTCTAATGATTTAAATTTGATTAATCATGAAAAACAAATCTAGCCTCTTCAGTAGTTTTCCATATTTTTGTTATAAATGAGGAAAAAACTTTAATCATGCTGTCTTGACTGTTACTGGAGGGGGGCAGATTGTGAGAGGCCAAGACTCAGAGTGGTTAGACTAGAGGAGTCTTACTAATAGTGTATCTCAGGGTAGCAAACAATAGCAGCTTTGAGAGCTCTTAAATATAGGGAACTGGTAGGAGCACTTTTCTTGGTAGGAAGGAATGGTCACAGGTCAGAGGATGGGATTAAAACAGATAGGAGTGGGTTGGCTCAAGCAGACAGCGAGAGTCCATTGGAATTAGGCAGGAATCCAAGGGGGCCAGGCCCTAATTCATGTATCAAGGGGCTGATGCAGGTAATACGTTGTGCTAGACACTTGAGATGCATAGAAAAAGCACAGAACCATCTCTGCCTTCCGGAAACTTACGTTCAACTGGAAGAATATCAAATGTAAGCATCAGCTGGGTGGTGCAGTGGATGGAGTACTGGGTTTGGAGTCCGGAAGACCTGAGTTCAAATACAGCCCCAGACCTTTTGGTAACTGTAGGACTCTGATAAATCACTTCATCTCTCTCTGCCTCGGTAACGTGGGGATAATAACAGGACCTACCTTCCAGGTTTGTTGTGAGGATCAAGTGAGATAAGATTTGTGAACATAGTGCCTGGCCCATAGTAAGCTTGATATAAATATTAGCTATTATTATTAAACATATATGTAAACACACGATAAGAAGAAGGAGAAAACACAACAAACTAGGGAATTAGTTTCCCGTAGGAGGTAGCCCAGGGACTAAGCCTTAAAGAAGTTGTGGATTCTAAGAAGTGGAGGTGAGGAGGGATGTGTTCCGTGCATAGGAAAAAGTCCAAGGTGGAACGTGGCTTTCACAAGGCCTGTGTGTTTTAAGCGTGGAAACCTTAGAAGGGACAATAGGAAAAAATACTGGAAAAGTAGGCTGTAGCATATAATGTTTTACTGTAGAAACAATGGAAAGTCATTGTAGATTCTTGAACATAGGAAGGAATAATCCATTGCACCCTTGTGCTTTAGGAAGGTTATCTTGGCGCTTAAGTAGAGGAAATCTTGGAAAGGGAAGATTTTGTAGGCTCTGAGCTTAGTTAGGGTCTTGAAAAGATAAGAGGTGTTGAGGGCTTGTACTGGGATGGTTAGAGAAAAGGGGCTAGCTGGCACTGATAGATACTACAGAAAGGCTTCATTTGACTGGCCCTTGGGGAGTGAGTCAGTTAGGAAAGAATCAGAGGATTGCTGTGGAGCCTGGAGAGTCAATTGAGCTGATAATGTAATTAACATAGTTATCTACTGGAGAGGTAGCCATCTCTATAGGGTGGAAGGGAGGCGGGAAGACCTGGGTTTCAGGCCCACCTCTAACATGCTTATCTTGGCTGTGAAGAGAAGAGCAAGTGGCTTCCTCTCTCACTGGCCTCAGGCAGCTTTCTATACTTTGCCAAAAAGGTGGCAGTTTGCTCTCTATAACAAGGAAACCACAGCTGAAGTCCAAAGACCAAAAAAAAACCCACCCATTGTTTAAGTAAGTGGTGAGAACCCAGTTCTGGACTGGATGGACTAGGTAACAGAAGTCCTACAACAAATGGAGGAACATTAGTGGCAATGATCAGTTATGCCCACCCTACCCTGCTTCGGCTGAGGACCGCACCCATGGTTTGTGAGCCAGAAACCAGAGGGTGGCGGAGCCTTTGGAGTTGGTTGCTTTTAGATTGCAGTAGACATACAGAGCCAAGACTTTGGGGAGTTCTTATATACGAGAATTTATGGTTACTCAGTTCGTTTGAACTTTATCCCCAGTTTTCCTTTTGATTAACTTTCTGAGCCATACTACTGACAACTCTTCCAATAAATGTACTCATAGCCCACTTATTTACAGTTGTTCGCTTTCTTTCTCCCTTTTTTTTTTTTTTTGGCTAGTCAGTGGACTTAAGTGACTTGCCCAGGGTCACACAGCTAGTAAGTGTCAAGTGTCTGAAGTCAGATTTGAACTCAGGTCCTCCTGACTTCAGGGCCGGTGCTCTATCCACTGTGCCACCTAGCTACCTCAGTTGTTAGCTGTCTTGGTACAGAACCCAAAGTGGAGATTGTATGCAAGAGGGCAACCAGGAGGCTGAAGGGCCTCCAGATCTGTGGGGAAGTGGTGCTATTTAGCCCAGAGAAGAGATTTTAG
Source organism: Vombatus ursinus (assembly GCF_900497805.2). Taxonomy (NCBI): domain Eukaryota; kingdom Metazoa; phylum Chordata; class Mammalia; order Diprotodontia; family Vombatidae; genus Vombatus; species Vombatus ursinus. Next base: position 5,713,497 of record NW_020954577.1, on the reverse strand, counting down.
CCTAGAGAAGAGATTTGAGGGGCACATGATTGTTGCATATATTTAAAGGGCTGCCATGGATGGGGAAGAAGAATTGATCTCTCCTCACTGCACTCTGTCCTTTACAGAGCTGTCAAAGTGATTTTCCTTAAATTCAGGTCTGTCTATGTCATTGCCTGATAAGCTTTTACAGCATTTCATATCTTGGTCCCAGTCTATCTTTCTAGCCTCATTAAATCTCAATAATGTAATTAACATTCAGCTTTATACAATGCCACCTCTCCAGACTCATCTCTATCCTGAGCTCCAGTCCCCCATCTCCACCTATACACATCCAGATGTCCCAGAAGCACCTCATGAATCATCTTGGAATCCCACTCTCCAAAATCTGGCCCTCTAGCCAAATTGGCTTATCCCCCTGTTTCTCACCCATGACTTTCCATCTCTTTGCATTTCCTTTGGCCATTCCCCAGCCTGAAATGCACTCCCTTTCCCCCTGCTTCTTCTAATCCCTATCTTCCTACAAGACTCAGTTTAGGCACCACCATCTACAGGAAGCCCATAAACTACTTGGTATGTATTTTGTACATCCAGTTCTATATGAATGAGGGTCACAGTGAAACAGCTCAGATGAACCATAGAGACAGTCTGGTCTAAGTCCTTCATTTTACAGAGGAGGAATGGAGGCCGAGAAAGCTTTGACTCTCACGTGGCTGATAATTTTCTGAGAACTGTCCACTAGACTGCTGATAGCCTCTACATTCTGTCACTTGATAGGCTGTAAACTCTTTGGGAGCAGGAATTGTTTCATTTCTGTCTTTGTGTCCCCAGCATGTATCATGGTGCCTGACACACATAATCGGCATGTAATAAATGCTTTCAGAGTTGGATTTGTTCTGTCTGGTTCTAGGAGACAACCAGAAACAAGGGGTAGAATTGGCTAAGACGTAGATTTGGCCTTTAGATTATGGAAAACATTAACAGTCAGTTTGTCCAAAAATTAGAATGGACTGCCTTGACTGAAAGTAGGTTCCTCTTCAGAGGTCTTCCAGCAAATTTGCTCTCTGACTCCAAACCTCTTTCCCCTCGACTTTCCTGAGTAAACACTTCCCTGGCCATCACTCCCTCTTGTTGTACCCTGTCCCCTATTAGAATATAAGCTCCTTGAGGGCAGGGATTGTATTGTTTTGTTTTGTATTCTCAGCATTTGGCCTGGCTTTATTATTCACTCTTTGTTCATTCATTCCTTACTATCTGTTATATGTTCTGTGGAGGATCTTTTTTCAGGTAAGGTGTGGACTTAGAGGTCTTTTCTAACACTAATATTCTGTGATGTTTTCACTATCAGTGCTTATGTGCTTTTTCTACAGGTGGAGTCTTTTTACTTAAGATTGGCAAAAATCAAGCAAGTTAATAAGATTTCTCTTAATAACTTCTTACAGATAAACATGACATCCTTTCAAGAAGTCCCGTTGTCAAGCACTCTTCAGACTTCCAACTTTGCACACGTCATCTTTCAAAATGTGGCCAAGAGTTATCTTCCTAATGCCCACCTGGAATGTCATTACACTTTGACCCAGTATATCCATCCACACCCAAAGGATTGGGTTGGCATTTTTAAGGTGAGAACACTTGAACCAGTCTTCCCTAATGGATTTAGGCAGGCAATTGGATGTTGGTTTAAAGGTTATCTTGAAACAACAGTTATTAAATTGAACCTATTTTAACTTTTCATACTTCTCTGTGACTGTAATTTCTTGCTAAACACAGATAAGAATAAAGTGATCACAAGTTTATTTCAGTGATTCCTCTCCTGGAGTTAGAGCATTTGTGTTTTCAGTAGGACTTAAAATCGCAGAACAATTGCTGATCTGCCTTGGGAACTGGTGGTTTCCTTCTTGGGAACTCCAGTTCTAACTTGGCGGTTTGTGAACTTGCTTTTGGAATATTTTGATAGCTGCATTTCAATAGTATTGATCTTTTAATCCTATATATTTTATTTTATGTATATAAAAGATAAGAACCTTATTTTACAAAAAGGTCCATAGACTTCATCACACTGCCAAAGAGAATTGCAAAAAAGGTCAAGAATCCTCGCCTTAATTTAGCCGGTGACTGTCCTGTTCTACTTTCTTTATGGGCTTCTAGATAGTGGGATTTCTAATTTGCATTTACTTAAATATATTCTGGTTATACAAAAATAATTTGTAGTTTGTTTTAAATGAATTTGGCTTGCATAGTTTTTTTTCTTTCTTTACAAATTTTTTTCATTCTGCTCCTTAGCATCCCTCAACAAAGCATTTCCATACACACAACACAACACAAAAAGAGGATTCTCTATGGAACGGCGAATCTTCATTTCATATTATGGTTATTTGCACAACTACCTTGCCTGCCTCTCTGTGCTTCCTTTTAATCTTTTCTCTGTGTAAAAAAAATGTTTCCAAGGCTGTATTTTTTTGGCATCACTATTAAAAACTCCCCCCCAACCCTCCAATTAACAAGAGAAAGAAAGGAAAAAGACTTGTAACAAGTAAACGTAGTCCAGAGAAAGGAATTCCTATAGTGGTCATGTGCACCATGGGGAGCCAGGGTGTTGTGGGTGTTTGTCCTTCATTCTCGAAGAGGACTGATGACATCATGAGTGGGATGGACAGACTTGTGTCTGACAGATTGGATTGGAGTGAGGCAGAGTTGTCAGCCTCACTCTCTCCTCCGGAGTCGTTGGAGTCCAGCGTCAAGGCAAAGGTCAAGATGACTGGCGATGGCCCTGGGGACTGGTGAAATGGAGGTTGCCTTAATAGAAGTGGGGAAGTGAGGAAGAGGGCCAGATTTTGGAAAGTGGGATTCCAAGATGATTCATGAGGTGCTTCTGGGACATCTGGAGGTGTATAGGTGGAGATGGGGGACTGGAGCTCAGGAGAGAGATGAGTCTGGAGAGGTGGCATTGTATAAAGCTGAAGTTGAATCCATGGGAGCATATGATATCACTGAGAGCATGCAGAGAAATAGGAGTGGGGTACACCTAAATATGGGGAGTACATGGGCGATAATTCTTGAAAGGTTCCTGAAAAATGTTGGTCAGCCTCGGGGTAAGGGAGCCATCCCTTGCAGATCAGTGTGTATCCAACTGGGTGGTACTCACCAGGATCCAGGCGCGGCGTGAGAAAGGCCTTGGAAGAGTCAAGGGAGCACGCTCTCAGAGGTCCAGCTGCATGGAGTGGAAGAGCATTTGTGTGCAGGAGCATCAGTGGAAAGGGCAGCCTGGATCAGCTTCCAAGGAGCTCATAGGGTCACTTGGGGAGCCCTTGAACAGTGTTTTGTCACCAATGTTGTGAAGCCCTTTTAATTAAAATGCCACTTGTAAAATTGTCAATCACTCACTTATAAAATTATTTCTGTGCAATGGTTCCTTTCCTGTAACTTTGTTTCAGCTGGTGTTTGTGTGGAAACAATTGGTGACAGGCAGGGTGGGGATTTTTCTAAAGGGCTGTGGTTTAGGTTGGTGTTAGCCCAGAGTATATATTTCAGCCATGTCCTTAGATTGGCAGCCCGGCACGTGTAATGCTTGGATGCTGATTTTCAGGTCTAAGTCAGTAATTTTTGTGGGTGTAGGAATCCTCCTCTTCTAGCTCCTCCCCTTCTCTGTTAGTTGCTTGCTTAGTTATGTGTTAGTGAAGAAATCTTATGCCTTTTCTTCTGCTCTAAGTAGGCATTATCATACAGTTTTTAATTTTTACTGTCATATGCTCTCTGGCAGTTGGCTTCTTCTTTTCCATATTGAGTTCTTTTTGGCTTCATTTCTTTCTGGATAGTGATAGATCTTTTCCTGGTAGTATTTCAGTTTTTAGTTATATATTGCCACTTAATAAGATAAGCTGTGAGATGGATAAAAATATATATATTGAATATGTTAATAGCTTACTGACAAGTAAGGAGCTAGGAGATTAGCTTTCCTCTCCTCCTCCTCCCTTCTCCTAATTTTCCTTCTCCTCCTCCTTTCTTCTCTTCCTCTTCGCTCCTCACCTGTCTGTCCCTGCCCTGTCTTTCCCTTTCCTCCCATGTCTTCACCTCTCCTCCCCGTCCTCCTTTCTCCTCTTCTGTTCTCCTCCTCTATCCTCTCCTTCATTTTCATCTTGCCTGTTCAAACACCAGATAAGATGAGCATGCCCATATACCAAGGAGACCAGAAAAATAAGGATTGGTCGTACATAAAACTGTGAATCATTATGTTCAGCTTGTGTTTCTTTTTAAGTATATAATAAATTTAACATCTTTCATAGCTGTCCTACCTGTCTGTGTTTCCTTTTGAATTTTTTTCTTTTGTGAATTAAAAAAAAATGCTTCAATAATCCTCTTTTTGTTCTTTTTATGGCAACATTATTGCTAGCTCTGTTCTCCCACTAAATCCCTCTCCCTCAAATAAAAAATAAACAACAGCAATTTGTAACATAAGTATAGATAGTCAAGCAAAACAAATCCTTGCATGTGCCATATTCACAAATGTATGTCTCATTCTGCACCTTGAGTCCATCATCTCTCTGTCAGGAAGTGGGTAGTATGCCGCTTAGCATTGATTGAAGTTCTAACATCTTATTTAGTTGTTTATCTTTATTATATTCTTATTATGTAAATTATTGTTTTTGTTTTGTATCAGTTCACATCAATTTTCCCGGGTTTCTCAAATATAGTCCCTCCCATCATTTCTTAATGCACAACAATATTTCATTATATTCATGTACTGTAATTTGTTCAGCCATTCCCTAAATGAATTCTTTGCTTTAACAAAAAGTTAATTTAAATACATTTGTAGATGAGGATTCTTTTTCACTTTCTTTGATCTCTGGGGGCATAGACCTTATAATGGTATCCCTTGATCAGAAGAATATGCACAGTTCAGTAACTTTAGGGGCACAGTTCCAAATTGTGTTCCAGAATGACTGGACAATTTAGCAACACCACAAACAGTGAATTAGTGTTTTTATTTTCTTGTAGTCTTCCAACAGCTGTCATCGTTATCAATCTGATGCGGCTGAAGCAGGATCTCAAAGTTGTAGAGATTTGGAGCATTCTTTGATAGGACTGTAGATAGCTTGAACTTCTCTTCCTTTGAAAACTACTTGTTTGTAGATTGACCATTAATCTATTCAGGAATGGCTCTTGTCTGTCTATCTGTCTCTCTCTGTGTATACATATATGTATATGCGTATGTTGTATAAACATCATTTCCTTAGGTCTTGGATATAAGACCTGAGAAACTTGTAGCAAAGATTTTTTTTTCTCAGTTCATTCTTTCCCTTTGAGTTTTACTAGCATGCATTTTATTTGTACAAAAACTTTAAATTTTAGTAATTGTGATTGTGCATTTTATCTTGTTAAGACCCTCTCTATCAATAACTTCTTTGGTCATGGACTCTTTCTCCATCTGTGGTTGTCGTAGGTAATTTTCTTTCTTGCTCCTCTAATTCATTTAGACACGTATCCATGTGGCACTTGTCTTTGCATATTGTGTGAGATGTTGAAGTAAACATAACTCCTACCACACTGCTTTCTAGTTTTCCTAACACTTTTTGTCTAACAGTTGAGGTCTTTGGGGTTATCAAACACTATGGTACTGTGTTTCATTGCTTTGCTATGTTGGGTAACTGAACCATACTACTGATTGACTTCTATTTTTAACCAGCACTAAATTGTTTTGATGATCATTGCTTTACTGTTTGGTATGTCATATTCCTTTTCTCTATCCATATGCATTTTCTTAGATTTTTTTTTTTATTAATTCATTTTGATTTATCAACAATCACTTCCATAAGCTTTTGAGTTTTAAATTTTTCTCCCCCTCCCCACCTCCCTCCCCAAGATGGCATGCAATCTGATATAGGCTATACATATACATTCCTATTAAACATATTTTCATGTTAATGATGTTGTAAGGAAGAATTAGAACCAATAGGAGGAACCACCAGAAAGAGGAAACAAAACAGAAGAAAAAAAATAGCAAATAGTATGCTTCAATCTGCATTCAAATTCCATAGTTCTTTCTTTGGATGTGGATAGCATTTTCCATCGTGAGGCCTCTGGAGATGTCTTAGATCCTTTTCTTGCTGAGAAGGGCTAACTCTGTCAGTATTAGTCATTGCACAGCATGGCTGTGTACAATGTTCTCCTGGTTCTGCTCACTTCACTCAGCATCAGTCCATACAAGTCTTTCCAGGTTTTTCTGAAGTCTGCCTGCTCATCATTTGTTATTGCACAATAGTATTCCATTAGATTTTTTTTTTTTTTGAGCGACATTGACTAATCAAGGGACAGTTTACTGTGTATTTGGAAACTATCTGCTATTCAATTTCTATAGGATCTTTTTATAGAATTTAGTTAATAGCTTAATAAAAATTCATGATAAAATTTTGACATGCTTGTTAAAATAATTTCTCAGCATTATTAAATGTATATTTTGGCTTTAGGATGCAGTAAAATGGTATGTTTTGGCATGTTGTAAGATATTATAATGTTATCTTGAACTATTTATTTGTAATCAAATGATTCATTTGGGTGTTTTCTTTCAGGTTGGTTGGAGTACTGCTCGAGATTATTATACATTTTTATGGTCTCCAATGCCTGAACATTATGTGGAAGGGTCAACAGTCAATTGTTTATTGTCCTTTCAAGGTGAGAGACCTCCTGTGAAATCTGATAGAAGTATATGTCTTACTGGCATAAGCTTTTTAAAAAGTTTCATCTAGTGTAATGTTCTATTTAGCTATGTAGTTATTGAGAGGCTGGGGGACTAAGACAAGTTTTGTTTATCAAAATTTGGAAACTTATTTCCTGTCACCTCATTCCCTAATCTTTTAGTACAGATCATAATAGATTTTTCTCCAGCTCAACTTTTGGTAAATGATTTTATTTTCTTTGATCTGTGTTCTCCAGACATTATTTTCGTGTCAGTTTCAGACTAAAGTTTAAGAACTCTAGTACTGATCTTAGAATAAGGAGAAAAATTGGCAGTATCAAGGGCCTTAGGCGAATGTCTTCTTTGTAGTTCCTACTTGGGCTTGACCCTTGGGAAACAAATCAGCAAATGGTAAGACGACTGGCTAGAAGAAGACTTGACCGTTGGGATCCTGATAGAGCCCCTTGCCTGTCTTGTGAATATATTATGATTTTTTGGTCATTGTGGGAGATTTTCTGATTAATGAGGATTCAGCTATAAGATAAAAACTTAGATATTAAATTAGAATAAGTGAATCTGTGATTTATTTGTTTGATCTGTGTCTGTGGACGGCACCAGGAGTGATGGTGGGCAGAATTATTTTACTTGGAGGTAGATGGAACAGATTCATCTCTCTTTGGACTGTGGACAGGTTCAGAGTGAGTTATTTGGCTTTATTAATGAGACTAGAGTTCTCTAGAGAATTCCCTACTATCCTGGAAAAGTTGTATTATCTGCAGAAGCTGATCAGTTTTCTTTTTACCGAAATATGAGATTGACAGTTTTAATTGCAGTTTAGTAAGTTTTTAAAATACTTAATTATTTGAATAAGATGGGATCAAGTTTTTATTTATTTAGCTATTCTACTTGATAATTTACCTGATCTTTTGAAAAAAGATATTGATGTCTTTAGTTTCTGTATCATTTCCGTTTCCCAGGGTAGCCCCAAAGGAAGACAAGTATCGAATGCATTTTTATGTTTTAAGAAAATATAATTGTCTTGTTTACAAAGACTATTGTATATTTAAACAGTGTAATATTTGTGTCAGGATAGTAGTTGTTAGTATGATATTGCTTATGAAATATAAATTTAAAGCTGTTCTGCTGTGTGGCAGCAAAACCATGCTAGGGAGGAAGATTTTTTGCTGTAATGAAATTATATATGTACGTTTGGTCATTTTCTCAGTTGTCTGATGCCATGAGACTAAATCTTAAGAGGCCTTATATGAAATTTGATCAATGAAAACCATTTTTAGTTGGGTTTTTTTTTTTTTTGGTGTAGTCACATGTAAAAGATTTTATTGGGTTTTTTCTTTTGCCTTTGTTTCCTCTTATGTCCTTCCTTCTTTGTCTAGAGTACGAATTCTAACTTATTTTAACATTCTCTTTTATTTTGAATTTCAAATTCCCTCACTCTTTCTGTGTCTTGTCCCTGCTCATTGAAAGGGTAAGCAGTATGATAACCATTATACATGTGGAGTCATGCAAAGCGTGTTTCTCTATTAGCCATGCCTCCAATAAGAACAGCAACAAAAGCAAACCAAGAAAAATAAAGTGAAAAACAACAGGCTTCAGTCAGCACTCAGAGTCCAGCGGTTGTCTCTCTGGAAGTGAAGGACGCTTTCAATTATGAGTAGAAGTCTAACCTTAAAAAAAAGAAAAATGAGCAAAACTAGCCAAGCCAGCCATCAAGTCTGATACTGTGTGCTGTGCTCTATGACCTTCCCCCCACCTCCACAAAGAAGAGGAAGGAGAAATTTACGATTTTTCGCTTCTAGGGTCAAGCCTTGGTTATTATAATTATTCAGCATTTGGTTTTGATTTTTATTATTTCCATTTACATCTTTGTCCCGTGTAGGTTTTTTAGTTCATATAAGTTTTCTCATTTCTTAGGACATGGAATGTTCCATTATGTTTATGCTTTGTTTAGTCATTCCTCAATCTGCTTTGTTTCTCATTCTTTGGAGTCCCATTTTTGTTCTCTACGATGTTGTGATAGAAGGGGTGCTGGACTGTGAGTCAGCATTTACATCATCACTAGCTGTGTTACCCTAGATAGTTCACTTGTCTCTGTATGCCTCCCATCATCTGTAAATTGAAGGCATTGCATTAGATGACCTTTAAGGACCCTTCTGTAATTACTCATAATGGAAATTGTTCTTAAATGATGTAATCTCTAACTTTGCATAATTACCCCTTCCACTGCAAAGAATACAGGAATGACAATTTTCTGATGACGGAAGGACTGTACCTTTTTGGTGTATGGTAATTTTTCTTTTTTAAGTAATAATAAAACCAATACAATAAGGCAAGGTCAAACCAGTGAAGTGTGGCATATTTCCTTGTGAAATTTTAAACAAAAAGATCTTGGTTTTGAAATAATTTTTTTACATTGATACATTCACAATAAATGTTTTGATCAATTGGGAGTGTTGTTGTTATGTGATTGTTCTTTTATGTGGCTTTTACTCAAAGGAGCTCAAGATGCTCTTGATGAAGAAAATAACCAACAGCCTTTATTAACTTTTCCTGTTTTTAAGGCGACAGATAGTAAAGTAGACAACTTTAACTGTTGGTCTTATTCCTACTTCTATACCTTTCGAACAAATGACTTTTTGCAACGTTACTTTACTGCAAAAGAAAAAGGAACTGATTAATGATGAGAGAGTACAAGGCATGGGAGAAAAGTAGGGGAAAAAACCTTTGAGATTGTTAGATAGAAAAAATTCTACATTTGGTATTAGTATTTTGCTGGGTACATGATGTTCGGTAAACACTTTTTTGATTTGGGTTGTTACTGCCTTTCTCTCTTAGGGTATTACCTTCCAAATGATGATGGAGAATTTTATCAGTTCTGTTATGTTACCCATAAGGGTGAGATTCGAGGAGCAAGTACACCATTCCAGTTTCGAGCATCTTCTCCGGTTGAGGAACTGCTGACTATGGAAGATGAAGGGAATTCTGACATGTTGGTGGTCACGACGAAAGCTGGCCTGCTTGAGGTTTGTTTCAGTAGAGATTTATACAGACATTGAGGCAGCTAGTTAGTGGGTAGAATGCCAAATTAGTAGGTAATTGTTTCTTAAAGATTCTCACTTGTAACCAAAAAATTCTTAGCATGACCTCATAATATAGACGTTTAGGATAAAACTTTAAACATTTTTTCTTTCAACATTTAACAATAAGAGCAAACATTTACATAGCGCTTCACAGCTTACAAAGTGCTTCATTATATTTTTTTCTTACAACTTGTGAAATAGGTTCTGATAAGGCCTTTTTACAGATGAATGGCAGGTCTCAAACTCAAACCTTCCTGGTTCCAATGTCTTGGGGTGTTGGAGAAGCATTCCAGTGTTAAAAAGTCATAGCACCTTTTAAAGCAGGACTTTGGCCTGCCTTTCCTAGGCTACTGTGCCACAGAAAGCATGGCAGCAACTGTGGGCATTTCTGCTCACTGAGCGGCACAGAACACCTACTAAGCACTAGCTGCCGGCAAGAGGTTACCACGTGAGAAGTTCTGGGGATATATAGATACAAATAAAATAGATTGTTCCATTGGCTTCTTTAGCCAATGGGAGGGGGGGGGGGGGGGGAGAGGGGAAGCGGGGGAGAGAGAGAGAGATAGATTCCTTCTCTATAAGACAGGAGTAGCTGTGCTTGCCCAGCATCTATCATTGAGTGGTTGTGAGAAGGCTTTGTGGAAAGGAAAGGAGCTCCGTTCATATGAACTATTGCTTCAGTTAGTATTTGCTTTCCTTGGAGAAATCAGGATGGGTGTGGCTGTTGCAATTATCTCATCCTCTCCCCTACCCTGCCTTTTTGTAATGTGTGGATGTCTTCCCACCATAAGTTTTCATAGGTAATCACTTATTGCCAAATCAGGTTTATTCTGTTTTGATCTCAAAAGGAACAGGGCCCAGTTGTTTTGGAACTTAGTGGGGTTGCAGAGGATAGAGCGCTGGGCCTGGAGTCAGGAAGACCTGAGTTCAGATCCTGCCTCAGACACTTAATTAGCTGTGTAACCTGGGCAAGTCACTTTACCCTGTTTGCCTCAGCTTCCTCATCTGTGAAATGAGCTGGAGAAGGAAATGGCAAACCCCTCCAGGATATCTGAGCAAATCCCAAGTGGGGTCATGAGGAGTCAGACACACTGAAATGCCTGAACAGAAGAGTGACTCCATTTATGTTTTGTTAGGTCTTAGAAAGGGAGGAACAAAGGTTACTGCCCTTCACATCTTCACTCATCCCAGCTCACACATTTCATACTTTGTGCAAAATAGTTTGCTGGGTGCTGGGGGAGGTACAGAGTTTAAATAAGATACAGTCCCTCCTTTCATGAATCATGTAGTCAAACACAGAACAGCATACGAAGAGCACTTGGTGCAAAACAGAGTCAGGAAGACCTGAATTCAAATCCACCTTCGGTGCTTTCTAACTGTGTGACTCTAGGTTAAGTCACTTAACCTGTTCGCCTGACAAGGATCCACTGGAGAAGGAAATGGCCAACCACTCCAGTATCTTTGCCAAGAATACCCCACGGACAGTTATGGTCCATGGGGTCATGAAAGGTCAGACATGACCAAACAACAACAAAAGTTCATGTAATAGTTTGCAAATAATTTGTCCTTTTTCTAGATTTGTGTTGGAGTGTGGTATAGTAGAAAGCAGTGGGCTTGGAGTTTGGAGGTCCTGGGTTCTGGTACTGCCTCTGACACTTTTGAAAACTGTGTGGCGCTGGGCAAGCCACTTAACCCTCTGGGTTTCAGTTTCTTCAAATGTAAAATGAGTGGGGTTGGACTCCTTGGCTTCTAAGTTTCCTTTCAGCTTTAAACCTGTGATCCTGTGATTCCTTTTGTTTTTATGGTCACCTACATTTCCCAACATATGCTCTCTCCTCCCTCTTCCAGAGAATAAAAAGAGGGTAAAAAACAGTTCAGTAGAACTATCGTATCAAACAAGCCTGACATTCCATTACAGTGTTCCACACCTGTAGTCCCTAACCTCTGCAGAGAAGCAGGGGGAAATACCTTCTCAGTCCCTTCTCTGGGGCCACCCTTGGCCAAGATAATACAAACAAATAATTCAAAAAGACTGTCTTTTGCCATCTGCCTGAGCCTGGAAGCCCAGGTTCGTGCCACCCTGATCTGCAAGGGGAGCTTCGGTCTGCTTTGTTCCTGACCTGGGCTGAGCTGCTTTGCCATCCTTCACCACCCTCGGAGCCCCCACCATATTCATCTGCCCACTTAGCCTTCCTGGCAGCCCATGGCCGGCAGCCTGATGGTTTCACAGTGGTCAGTTTCAGTTGTTTGGTCATTATTCTTTCCATTTCCGTTATTAGAGTCATTTCAGAGTCTCCTTTTCCCAAGTCTAATTACTTCATTTTGTACCTGGGTCTTCCCGTGCTTCTTTGTAGTTGTCATGCTCATTATTTCTTCAAGTACAGCGTTGCTTCATTATATATACCAAAACTTACTTGGCTAGTCCCCAGTGGGTGGGCATTTACTTTGTTTTCTGTTCTTTGCTGCCACAAAAGGTGCTGTTCCAAACATTTTGGTGTATGTGGGGGTCATTGGCTTCCTTGGAATGTAGGCCTACTTGCATGTAATTTTACTTCCAGCTTAATTATTTTAAGAATTAAGAATGTGGAAAGTAGACACCTCCCCTTTTAAAAAACCAGTGGTAGATATATTTTTGTAGAAATATGTACGACTAAGAAAGCTAGAAGCAACTGATATTTTTCTTGGGAATCCTTCCATTTTATTCCCCCACTCCCGAAATTCCTGTCTTATCTTATATAAATAAATTTAACTTTTATAGGGTGGCTAAAACATTTTGTAGTGACAACTGCTTAATGATCAAGGTTTTTAGCCTGGTATTTGATAGTTCGTCAAAGCCTGAAACAAACCGTCCCTCTTGAGAAGAATGTTGTTATGACTGATAATGAACAGCTTGTTGGGTACTCCTTAGACCACCCTGATTTCAGGAACTCTACCAAACTCCTCCTTGTGCATTTAATCCTTGTGATGCTTATTGCTTTCTATTTCTCCTAAGTAATTGTGTGAAGTGGCATTAAAATTTTTCTCAGTTCATCCTCATCTAATAAGAGGGCTTTATAGAAAGAAATTTGGAACTGTTTGCTTGTTAGGTAGAACATTTCCTTCTGTGTCCTTCTATATTTCCCTTTTAGAATGTCAGCCTGGAATTAGAATGTCCAGAGTTATGTGGGCTTGTAGTTTAGTCTTCTCTTTTTTTTTTTAAACAGATAAAGTTGAATCACAGAGTTTATGTACATGTAAGCGATTGGGTGGTCATGCCTCCAAGGATCAAACACAGGTTCCCCACTGACCAAGCTGATTTTGTTCTCAAAATCAGTCAGGCACAGGATCAATCAACATCCCCTTCCCTACTCCACCCCATGGAAATGTAAGCTTCTTGAGGGCAGCAAGTTTTGCTGTTCTTTTCCTCTTGATTCCCAGCACCCAGCATAGTGCTTTCCACACATTCTAGGCAGGCACTATGTGGAAGTCAATACAATGGGAACCAAGGGTGCAAAGATACCACTAAAACAGTCCCTGTTCTCAGGGAAGCTACATTCTATCAGGGAGAACATAGGAATGCAATTAAGTCAATACAAAATGTCTAACTGTATGGAATGAATCATTTGTGGAGACTGTGATGCAACAGAGACCAAGCAGTGGAAAGTGACTTGCCCAAGGTCACACAGGAAGGTGGCAGCAGAGCAGAGACAGAAAGCCCCTTCTCCTGACCTTGTCTAGGGCTTTTTCAAGCTTTTTCAGTCTCTCACTTTAAGGCAAATGTAGTGTATTTAACACACCCAAATCTACATATTCCGGTTAAAAATAAATTGCAATGTTGTCAATAAATTAGAGGCCTCACCAGGCCTGTGATTGTATTGGTGTAGTGAATCCCCTTTACCAAAGCAAGTCTCTTACGCCTTCTGTGATGGCAGCTCAGTTGTTGTCAGTAGTCCCAAGAGGTCAAGTGATTGGTCCAGGGTAACCGAGCCAGCCTGTATCAGAGGTGTGACTTGAGCCTAGATCTTTGACTGTGAGGCTCGTACTTTGTCCACTGCACTGGATATCAGATGTGCAGCCACAGGCTGCCCTCAGTACTCCCAAGTGCCACTTGCACCAGATTAAAATGTAATTGGGGAAATTTCAACAAAATAAGTAAATTCAATAAAACACAGATAACACAACATTCTAAAGCTAAGTCATCCTGGCGGCTGCAGGGACCCCTGTGTGAGGCTGTGTGGCCAGTGTGACCGGGCTGTCACTTCAAGGTCACTCTCAGTGAGAGTCTTTTTACTCAGCAGAAGGCAGTTAAAGCTCATAGGTTCCAAGTGGGGAATTCTGGGGGGAGGTACAGGCCTAATGGCTCCAGGTCCCTCTGGACCTTGGGGATGTTCTATGTTGATTGACAAGTTACGAAAACTTGAATTTAAGAGATTCCTAATGGCTGTGTGTTCCTAGAGCACAGTGCAGCCACATTCTCCAGGCTGGGGTCCTGGTCATGGGCTTCTTTAACCCCAGCTTTGTGGAAGGGATGTTTCTGGTGGGGAGCCAAGCTTATGAAAGGGTTTTTAAGAGTCCAGAACACCAAGCGGAAAGCAAGCAGGAAGAAGTAGTCTGAATTCAAGTGCAAACAAGGTGACCATCAGTGAATAGAAGCTATCTGCAGGGACTGTGGAAAAGACTAGTTCTGTGGGTCATGTTTAATAAAAAGAGTGCTGGGTTGGGAGTCCAGAGACCACTTAGGATGTGACTGTAGACAAATAATTTTACCCGTCACCTAGCCACCTCATTTCCCACATCTATAAAATGGGAACATTGGAAGAGATGATTTCTAAGGCCTCCTATCCCTGAAAAGCCTGCAGTTCCTGCAGTCTTTTTACTCTGAAACATTCCCCCACAATGCCTACCCTTCCCCTTTTCTCCTCTTGGTGGGTTCCTCTTGGAGCATTGGGCTCAGAGCTCAAAGCAGCCTGCTGCCTGCCTGCCTGCCTGCCTTCTCCAGGCCCTGTCCAGAAGCATGCCTCCTCCTGCCCTCCTTAGCTGCCTTTTGTGCATCATCATCCCCCAGTAGATTGTATGCTCCTTGAGGACAGGACCTGTCTTTCTTTTTGCTTGTGTTTGCATCCCTAGTACTTAGAACAATGCCTGGCACGTAGTAGGTGCTTAAGTGTCAGTATGACAGACAGTTATAGGATCTGGAATTTCTGTGATTTCATAAAAGCTCTCTAACACAATATATGAGAGAGTATATAGAGCTGAAAGGGATTGTAGAGGGCATACGGTCTATTCTCCTTATTTGACAGATAAGTGAATATACACTCCCAGATGTCATGCAAGGTCCCCTCGCTGTTGCTGATAGCAAACATTTTACATAGTGCTCACTACGTGCCCTGCCGGGCACTGTGCTAAGCACCTTACAGTCATTTAACCCTCACCACAATCCTACTAGTATTATCCCTATTTTGTAGATAAGGAAAGTGAGGCAAGTAGAAATAAAGTGACTTGCTCAGGGTCACACAGCTACAGTGTCTAAGTGTCTGAGGCTGGATTTGAATTCAGTTCTTCCTGACTTTGGGTCCTGTGT
The DNA here is from genome assembly GCF_900497805.2 of Vombatus ursinus. Lineage (NCBI taxonomy): Eukaryota > Metazoa > Chordata > Mammalia > Diprotodontia > Vombatidae > Vombatus > Vombatus ursinus. The sequence goes on along the minus strand of NW_020954577.1, from coordinate 5,698,187 downwards.
GCATCTGCTGCACCACCAAGCTGCCCCTAAGTGAAGCTGGGACTAGAAAGCAGTCTATTGACTTCCATACTGCTGCTCGTTTTACTTCACTGGAGTACTTGCCAATTACTTCATAAATAAGATGAAGAAATCCTTGCTAAGATTTGCTTGAGTTTTTCCTCTGCAAGTGGAGGCTACCCTTAAATTTGCTTCCCAGGGATATGTCATAGTATTGATAAAAATGGATCCCCGTAATATGGAGGTAGGAAAGACAAATTCTGTAGTAATGATTTTCCAGTATTTGAAGATCATACACATTTTTCACATGTGGTAAATGTCAATTTATGTACACTGTGACAGTTCTCTTCCTGTGTGGGTTTAAACAAATAAATGAATAAATTTCCGAGCAGCCCTTTTGTCTTTTTCATCAGACCAAATGAATACTTCAAAGAGCTGACCACATTGGTAAGAACAGATGATAACCCTTGGTTTGGGTCACTAACAGCACTCTAAGAGTAAGTGCCCAAACTTAAGACTCATTTCTCTGACTTCTGTAATTTGAACAGGGATGTGAACATAGGCTCTCACGAGCGCTGCTTTAGTTTCAAACTTGTGGGAGGGAGGTGTCTTGCAAGAAAAGACAGTTTTGTTTTTTAACTGGGAGAGAAAAAGTGAGAAGTCAAAGCCGAAAGGTCTCTCCTTTGGGCTAAGATAAACTTTGTGGTGTCTTGCTAATTTGCTACAGTTTTAGCCATTGTTAAACATGTTCACAATAAGAAATGTGGAGACCATACAGAATTGTGTGTGTGTGTGTGTGTGTGTGTGTGTGTGAATTCTCTATGAATTCATAGAGAAGAAGAGAGAAAAACTCGACTAAGCCTAGACTGTTGGATACCAAGCTTGATGGTGAGCCTTCAAGGGAGACTGAGGGAGGAGTGAGCATTCAGACAAGAGCAGAATCAGTAGAGAGCAGTGTTTTGGAGGCCAGAGGAGAGAGATTCCAGGACGAGGAGATTGTCATTGATTTGGAAAGCTGAAGAAAGCTCAGGCCATAGAAGTGAGCAATTAAAAGCTCGGTAAGAACTCTGAAAAAGCAGTTTCAGAGAAGGGATTGGGTCAGAAGCCACATTCTATATTCCAAGGGAGTCATTAGATGAGGAAATGGAGGCTATGAGCGTAGATTCCTTTGAACTTTAACAATTTTATTTTTTCCAAATTGCATGGAAAAACAATTTTTAACCTTTTGTTTTTGTAATTTTGAGTTCCAAATTCCTTCTCACTCTCCATTTCCTCCCCCCCATCATCAAGAAGGCAAGTAGTTTGATAAAGGTTATACATGTGCAGTCATGCAAAACATTTTCATATTAGTCATGTTGTGAAAGAAAACAGACCAGAAAAACCCCCAAGAAAAATAAAGAAAGAAAAACTATGCTTTGATTTGCATTCAGATTCCATTTGTTACTTCTTTTGAGGTGGATAGCATTTTTCATCATAAGTCCTTCAGAATTGTCTAGGATCTTTGTATTGTTGGGCGTAACTAAGTCATTCACAGTTGATTATTGGACAGTATTGCTGTTCATTTGTACATTGTTCTGCTCACTTCACTTTGCAGCCACTCATGTAAGTCTTTCCAAGTTTTTCTGAAATCTGCCTGCTCGTCATTTCTTATGGAACATAGTGTTCCATCACAATCAAATACCCTGGGCTCTTCAGCCATTCCCCTCAATTTTCAAATTTTTGCCACAACAAAAAGAGCTGCTATAAATATTATTGTACATATAGGTCCTTTTCCTGTTTTTTTTTTCTTTTTAACCTCTTTGGGATACAGACCTAGTATTTGTGGGTCAAAGGAATAGTGGCTGTACATATACATACATATTATATACATATACATACACTATACTATACTATACTATACTATACTATACTATACTATACTATAGCCCTTTGGGTATAGTTTCAAATACCTTTCCAGAATGGTTGCATTAGTTCACAATTCTACCAACAGTGTATTAGTGTCCCATTTTTCCCGCATGCCCTCCAGCATTTGACATTTTCATTTTCTGTCATCTTAGCTGGTCTGATAGGTGTGAGGTAGTACCTCAGAGTTGTTTTAATTTGCATTTCTCTAATCAATAGTGATTTGGAGCATTTTTTCATATGACTACAATATAGCTTTAATTTCTTTATCGGAAAACTTCCTGTTCATATCCTTTGACCATGTATCAATTGGGGAATGACATTGTTATAAATTTGACTTAGTTCACTATATATTTGAGAGATGAAGCCTTTATCAGAGAAACTTGCGGAACATTTTTCTCCCCATTTTCTGCTGTCCTTCTAATTTTGTCTGTATTGGTTTTGTTTGTGCAAAACCTGTGTAGACGCCTTCGACAAGAGTATAGGAATATAGCTTGAAGGAGGACGGCAGAGCTAAAGGGATGTTTTGAGGTAGTGAAGCAGAGGAGATGAAGGAGCTCAGGACAGATGACCTCCATTTTTGTGAAAGACAAAGTCAAGCTGTCTGCTAAGATAAGGAGGATGGAGCGGAGTTGAGGGACGGCAGTGTTAATGCTTTCGTTTTGGATAGTGTGCTAGCTGCTCAGTGATGAGTAAAGGCTTGCTTTGTAGTAGTAAGACCCAGAACTTTTAGCGGGTCCAGTTTGTATTGTGGTGGTGTTTGTTCTTTGTCTCATTAGGTGACAGCTGTAAGGATCCAGAGAAGGCTGATGACAGTAGGTAACTTGAGCTTCCTAAGAGGAGAGAGGGGTTGCCGAGTAGTGATGGTGGGAGGGTCTGGAAGTGGCAGAAGGAGTGAGTAGAGTGTTGCCTTTGGTTATGTGCCTGGCAGGGTGTAAGACAAGAGCTATGCAGGAGTCAGGGATAAGATCTATTTAGGCTTGCTAGATGGTGTCCATGAAATTCCCATTTAGGTGCTCTTGTTTTTTTCTGAAGTTCCTGTTACTTAGAAATGCTTGACAAATATTTATAGTTTGCAGTGGAACTGGCCCCGAAGCCCAAACAGATCACTGCATAAATTACTGATTGTTCAGTACTTAGTGTAGAGATCCTGGGATCCTGGATCTAGAACTGGAAGGCCCCTTGGGGTTCATCTAGTCCAGTTTTTTAGATGAAGAAGCCGAGGTCTAGGAGAATCAGTGGACTTGCCCGAGGACGCAGATATTAAGTAGAGGTGGGAAGTCCACCCAGGTCCTCTACTTCTGAAGTCAGTGCTCTCTCCACTGGGCCATGCTGCCCTCTGTGTCTAGTGCAGTGCAGCTTTCAAAGGGTAGCTGCTACACTGACTGGCATTTGATTCCTACAGCAGCCCTGAGGGTGAGTAGGTGGTATCATGATCCGTGAGCCATAGTTTCCTCATTTGTAAAATAATGCTAATATCTATACTTTCTACCTTATAAGGTAGTTGTGATGATCAAGTAGGATAATGTATATGAAAGCCTTCCCATTGCTAGGGCACAAGTGGGGATCCTAGTCAGGGTTCACCATTTTGACAGATGTCTCTTAGGCTGACATTAAGGAGATGATAACCGGGGAGACATTGTGGTGGGAATCAGATCTGAGTTGAGTTCAACTTGGTGTTGGGCAGCTCTCTAAGAAAGTTGGGTAGCAGAGCAGGTGCTCATCTGTGGTGGTAGATAGACTTTCCTGACTGGGAGGAGGGAGCCTGTGGCATCCCTGCAGTAGCATTGAATATCCTCAAGGGCCATGGTGCTTTTGTTTTGGAATTTATTGTCACAGTCTGGATTAGGGTTAGCATGGGGGTGTCTGGCAAATAAAAGGTTCAGTAATAATTGTTTGTTTGAATTAAATCTACCATGACCACATCATTTTGTTTGAAATGTCCTTTGTTGGTGTTGAAGCTGTAGTCTGATGGCTTATTTCCTCCAGTATATATATAGTTATTGTTAATAACATTTCTTGCCAATGCCAAGATTTTTTTTTCCTGTTTAATATTGGGATTATGAAAGGATTTTTCCAAGTGAGGGTTGGTAGAGGTTTTTTGGCATAAGTAATGTAGAGATTGTGGTCTCTAGTAGCTCTTCATTCACTTATCGTAGCGGAAGAACAAACTTCAGAAAACAAACTTGCTTTTAAAATCTTAAAAATTTTAATTGACATAAGATGTCTTTGTTTTGTAGTTCAAAATTGAGAAAACAATGAAAGAAAAAGAAGAGCTGCTGAAGGTAACCAGTGTCCTGGAGAAGGAGACTTCGCAGCTCAGAGAAGAGGTTGGAAGACTGGAAAAGGAGCTTAGCAGTGAAAAGGAGAGAGGCAACCAGCTGCTAGGGGAAAACAAGGTGAGGCGTGGCACTGATGATGATCGACCAGTGGCAAAAGCCACCTTTTCCAAGAACCAATTAAATGGGGTAAAAACCAGCTATGGAAAAAGTCATTTACACAAGAATAGGTCAGTCCCTGTTAACCTTCTGCACATTGCCTTTTATGTTATAAAATGGTTAAAATACTTCAGACTTTTGGCACCAGGCTTGGTAAGGTAGTTCATGACAACTATTTCCAGATGTTTTGACAGTAATTGCAGCATTCAGGATAGAAAACCAATTTTTGCCTTTGTTTTTGAAATATTTTGAACTATTAACATGCTAAGAAAAGGGATCATAAAATAAAGCAATGAAAAACAATTGTTTTTCAGAAAAGAAGAATTAGGGAATTAACTTAGGAAGTGAGTAAGGGGGGTGAATTTTTGTAATTTTTGACCATAAAAATCAGTTTGAGGCACCTTACTGGATACCTAATTAAAGCTTAATTCCATCAGTTCTATTAAAGCTGGAAAATGCAAGATACAGAAAAGCATGGAGGGACTTCATTGAATGATATGTGTTTAAATTGGAAGAGGAAAAACAGTGAATAACTGTAAGAGTTTTGAAGACTTAGATACAATTATTATACAAATACTGACATATTCTTAGAGTACTGAATGACCATTTAGATAGTAAACAACAGCTGGAAGGGTATTTAGGACAAGGATTTACAAAAGAATAGCTTGGAGAATGTGTGGGAGTTTGTGAAAATTTTGAAAAAGTTCAATCAGAATCTCTTGTGCAATTGCCTCATGGGAGGCAGAAGACAGTTTATGTTCTTCCTCTCTTCCTACCATGAATGACTTCAGTTTATTGCTTTAGACAGTAAGTATCTGTTGAATCTTTTAATTTAGTAGAAATAACATTGGACATTTGAAGAGCTCTTTTAAGTTTTACGAAGTAGGTGTACATAATTATCTGATTTGTTCCTTCACAACAGCCTTATGAGGTTAAAATTGCAGATATATCCATTTTATAGATGAGGAAATGAGGATCAGAGAAGTTAATTGATTTCCTGAGGTCATACAGCTCAAGTACCACAGGTGGTGGGATTTGCATTTATTCTAACTTGATGTGAAGTCCAATCTGGTCTTCACAGAAAGATCCTACCTATATAAACCTCAAGAATTGGATATATATTTAGGCAGAATGGAACATGAAGTAATTTATTTATTAAGGTAAATTTATTAAATAAATAATATTTATTTATAAATACATACATTTCTTTATTAAGGTAATCCTATTTTCTTACTGATTTTTATTATAAATTTAGGCCTGTGATCTATGTGAAAATATTTTGGCTCTCCTGCTTCTTAAGACATAATGAATTTATGTATAAGAGCTGAAAATCTTTTTAAGAATTGTAAATTTGGAAGGAAAGCTATAAATGATTCATAACAGGGTGTTGCAAAAGCCTTTGCAGTTTTAAGCTATTAAAAACTTAGTAATGATGTCCCTAAAACTTAATGGTGTCCCAAAAGTCTTTGTCCAAGTTTAAGTTTTAATAACTTAAAATTGCACAAAGATTTTTGGGATACCCTGTATAGGGACTCCTGATTTATGCAGTAAACTTTTTATAAGAAGATTGTCTCGACATTGAATAGTTCTAAATGCAATAGGAGAACGGGCTGTTGTGATTCTTTTCATAAAATGAGTAATTTTTAAGGAACAAATTAGTAACTTAAAATAACTATTCTAGAATTACAAGGTCACAAATCTCGATGTTCACATATTTGGAAAGATAAAAAAGTGCCTTGAGGACAAAACTCCTATTTTATTTTCCTGACCCCAAACCTATGCTCTCCAGAGGTAAAAGGGCGTGGTTGAGACATGTGCCCCATTCCTTCTGTGGCAACAATCTAGTTGTTACTTTAAATCCTAGGAGCAGTATCAAGGACAAACCAGTCTGCTTAAAGATGGCCCATGGAGGAATTTGGCTTTGGTTTTAAAACAGGAAGAAAGATGAGTGTGGGGGAAGCATTTATTCTGAATTTTGCTTCACCATTTGTATGGGAAAGCAACAGAAAGGGGGTGAAATCATGTGGTTAGTCTGACACTAAATATACCTTCTGGTCCATATTTCAAGAATGTAGCTCTTAGAGACTATTTGTATTAGTCATTAATTGAAGCTGCCACTATTGGAAGTCATATTTTAGGGGGGGCAACACTAAATCACTTGGAACATAGCCACAGACCTTGCCTTGGGTCCAAATGACCATTGGGCAGTGAAGATAATTGCTTTCATAAAGCCCAGGTATTTTACTCCTGTAGGAGGACTTAGGTAGCTCTCCTCAAGCTAGTGGGTTTTTGTTTTTGTTTTTAAGGCAGCAGATTAGAAGCACAAGAATATTTAAACCACGAAAGGGCGAGAGAAGCTTAGTCAACGTTTTAGGGTGTGTGGATAGGCGTGATATTCAGAATGTGATCAAATGAAGAGCCACACACATTTCAGCAGCCTTTAAGGGTCCTGTGGTGGAGAATTGGATCTTACTGTAGAAGAGACTTAAGAAATGGAATTTTTCTTTACAGATAGATGTATGTAAGGACACTGGGCCCCAGATGTGCCTGTAATCATCACCATTGGCAGAGGTGTGACTGTGGTCCTCTTGATTTCCACACTTTCCCCATTTTGATTTCTCATAGCTTTTTCCACAGATCAAAACATAATTGATATTTATAACACTGTGGTTATGGCATTAGTCAGTAAGCATTTATGAAATACGTGCTGTGTACCAGGCACAGGGTTAAGTACTGGGGATACCATAAAAAGCTCCCTGCCATCAAGAAACTCAGTCTAGCGGAGGAGACAGGCAAACAACTGTGGAGAGAGACAAGCTCTATCGAGGATCAATTGGAAATAATCAGCAGAGGGAAGGCACTAGACTTAAGAGTTGTAAGGAAAGGCTTCTTTTAGAAGGGGGGATTTTACTTGGGATTTGAAGGAAGCTTGGGAAGCCAGGAGGCAGAAATGAAGAGGGAGAGTGTTCCAGGCATAAGGAGCAGCCAGGGAAGATCCTGGGAGCTGAGAGATGGGGTGTCATGTTCATGGAACAGCCACAAGGCCAGTGTTCCTGGGTGGAAGAGTGATAGGGAATAAGGTGTAAGAAGACTGGAAAACTGCAGGGAGGAGTGGGTTATGAAGAGCTTTGAATGCCAAACAACATTCTGTATTCGATCCTGGAGGTGATAGGAACCTCATTGTACCTATACTGGTGCAATGGAAAGAACCCTGAGTTTGGAATGGAATTACTGGATTCAAATCTCTCAGCTAATTATTTTCTGCCTGTGAGACTTTGGACAAGTCATTTTCTTTAGCCTCTGCTCATTTTTAAATTAAGAGGTTGGGTTAGATGGGTTCCTTCCAGTTCTGATGGGTGGTGTGAGTCCTTATGGCTCCCTATATTCAGTATCTTTTTTTTTTTTTTTTTTGTGAGGCAACCGGGGAAACTTGCACAGAGTCACACAGCTAGTGAGTGGGATGTGCCTGAGGCTGGATTTGAACTCAAGTCCTCCTGACTCCAAAGCCGGCGCTCTATCCACTGTGCCACCTAGCTTCCGCAGTATTTTTTTTTTTTTTTCCTAAGGAGACATCAGGTACATCATACATTTTAGAGGCTCTGAGGATTCTGTAGGTCAGCAGCAGGAATTGAAGATTAAAGGGCATTGTAGCAGCATTCTCTGGAGCGTCAGGTTTGAGCATTAAAGAGGTTCTGAGACAATGACCAGAAGCAATTTGTTTTCAGATCAGATTGTCTCCAGTCCACCATTGGGTATTGAAAAAAATCCCTTGTTGTTCTTTGACTAGATACAGTAAGGTCCTGATTAATGCAAATAAGGAGTCCTGTGAACTGATCATTTGCACTCATATTCACAGTATTTGAAGTAATAATTGTGTGAAATCTGGTCTTTCTTTCTAGCCCAATGGAAATATGCAGTATGAATCCAAGGAGTGCGATCACTTCATGGGATTTGTATTCACACTAATTAGGACCTAGCTGTTGTATCAGTAATGCTTCTCTGTGCAGAACAGGATGTCTAGGAGGAATCCAGCATCCTCAGGGTTCCGGACCATTCCTGCTGCTGTTGTCCTCCAAGGGTTGATCAGAATCCTTTATCATAGGGGCCCTGGAGAAGAAAAAAACCAAACCCAAATCAGACCTTTAGGTGAAAGTTTGTAACCTTAACCTCCAGATCAAGCTCCTCAGTCTAATTTTCCTACATAATATCTCCCTATCTTAACATGTTAAGCAGCCTTTTTTTCTTGCTACTTTCTACCATGAACCCCCTCTTGCCATCTCTCCAGGCCAGATTCTTCACTTTTTCTTATCTAACTCGTATTTATTACCACTTCTGCCAAAAGAGAATAGTTTTTCTGTTCTACTCTTAAGTCCTACCCTTTCAAGTATATCAAGATGCCTTCCTCTCCTAACTACACTAGCCAAGTTTTTCCTTTCCTTCTAAATTCCTATATATGTACAACCGTAATCCACAACTTTGTTCTTGTCTTGTTGTCTAATGTATTTTGTCTTTGTAGCTTGATTGTAAGCTTCTGTTGGGGGGGGGGGGGGGCGAGGCCCTAGCCTTTTCTTTTTCATTCATTCCCCCGATGGCAGCTTGTACTGGCTCATAGCCGGTGCTCATTATATTCTTGAATTGACTCTGAAGACCAAAAGAATGTTCTATAGTCATGTTACAAATTCACCTGATATCATTTCTGTTATGTAAAGGGATTCAAAAAATTTTCAGTGGCTTGTTTTTGTATTCACCACCTGATTCCTTTTTGGTTTGCCCTGGTTTCTGTTAGGCTGTGAACATAGCCTAAGTTGTGTAGTTATTAAAGGTGATTACCCATATAACATGCATTTGCATTCATTTATCACATTCAAGTCAGTTGTATATTGCTAAATTTATTTCAGGTGTTCAGTATTTTTAGCACTGGAGAAGGAGATGACAAACCACTCCAGTATGAAAAGACAGACATGACTGAGCAACAACAAATATAATTTAAATTTGGGGCGCTAGGTGGCGCCACAGTGCATAGAGCACTGGGCTTCTAATCGGAAAGACTTCATCTCATGAGTCCAGATCCAGCCTCAGATATTTATTAGCTTGGTGACCCTGGGCAAGTCACTTCACCCTGTTTGCCTCAGTTCCTCATCTGTGAAAGGAGCTGGAGAAGAAAATCGCAAACCACTGCAGTATCTCTGCAAAGAAAACCCCAAATGGGGTCACAAAGAGTCAGACACAACCAAAGGATTGACTGAACAGCAATAAAAATATCTTTAGATTGCATTCTGAACCAGCTCATCTGATATGTACCTCTCTGTGCCTTTAGCCGTTATTCTGGAAGGGGAGGTAGTGCAGACGTGAAGGATTGTTGGGGGGTGGGGTATTTTCAGAGATGAAGAAAATTGAAGTGTGATTGTAGAGCCAATAGCTGAAGCAGCTAACAGTTATTATAAGACCATAATTAGTGACTCAGAATAGGAAGAGAAAAAAAATGAAAACAGAGTTTTCCAAGGGTTTGTTTATTACACACGCAAATGTCGTAATAGATTTACTGGGACATGTTCTAAATAAGAACACATTGACATAATCAGGTTGTTGGAACGTCAGTACTGCGTTCTTGTCACTTGTATTGATGAGTCACACTTTGACTATTAAAGTCTTCTGGGCACCAGTTTTGAAATAATTTAGAGCTTTCTTTTCACCAGGCAATCTTGATAATTTTTAAGATACTTATTTTTGGTATGGTTTGATTTATTAAGAATATAATGAAAATCATTACTGACTTTCTATGTGCCCAACATTACTATATGTACCAATGTAGCAAACATTTATCAAACCCCGCAGAAAATGCTGTGTTAGGCATTGGGAGAGATATAAGATTTTAATAAAATATGGTTTCTACCCTCAAGGAACTTTTAGTTTTATTGGGAGAATAACATACCAACAGCAGTAGCTGTAATACACAACACCATGTTAGAATTAGAAAATAAAATGCTGTGTGGGATTTGAAGGTAAATGTAGGGGATCTGCTCAAAAGGGATTGGGGAAGGTTCCGTTTGTTAGGTTTTCAAGGATGACGAGAGAGGGACAGGCCTTCTAGATATAGGTAGCCATTTGAGTATGCTGGGTTCCACTCCAGCTGGTCTGCTTGGTGTTTTGTATTCCGTCTTCTCTTTTGGTACCTTTGTACAGACTGGCCTTCCCTCCATGCCTTTTGGAACTCCTAAGTTCTCTTCCAGGCTGAGCTAATGGATGAGCTGAGTCCATGAGGCCTTTCTAGTTAGTGGTGCTGTCTCCATGAAGTTCCTTTATATTCATCTTGCATAGATCTTATAATTACTTAACTATGTGTTTTCCCCCTGGACGAATAAAAATAAGTTTCTTGAGGGCAGGGATGGTTTTGGTTTTCTCTTTTTATTCCTAGTACCTATCCAACAGTTAGTAGGTATTTCTTAAGGGTTTAAACTGAATTCTTGTTTCTTATTCAGTTTCATTTTATTTTGAGTTCTGAATTCTCTCCCTCTCAACTCCCACTCTCCCACCCATTGAGAAAGCAAGAGAAACAACCCCATTACAAATATGTATAGTCATGCAAAACAATTCTGCATTAGCCATGTCCAAAAAAAAATATGCTTCAATCTGCACTCTTTTTTAAAATTAATTTATTTTGATTTATCAACAATCACTTCCATAAGCTTTTGAGTTTTAAATTTTTCTCCCACCTCCCTCCCCAGGATGGCATACAATCTGATGTAGGCTATACATATACATTCCTATTAAATACATTTTCACATTAGTGATGTTGTAAGGAAGAATTAGAACTAAATAGGAGGAACCACCAGAAAGAGGAAACAAAACACAACAGAAGAAAAAAAAATAGCAAATAGTATGTTTCAGTCTGCATTCAAACCCCATAGTTCTTTCTTTGGATGTGGATAGCATTTTCTATCATGAGACCTTTGGAGATGTCTTAGATCCTTGCATTGCTGAGAAGGGCTAAGTCTGTCAATGGTAGTCAAAGTCTTTCCAGGTTTTGCTGAAGTCAGCCTGTTCATCATTTCTTATAGCATAATAGTATTCCATTACATTCATATACCACAACTTGTTCAGCCATTCCCCAACTGATGGGCATCTTCTCAATTTCCAATTCTTTGCCACCACAAAAAGAGCTGCTGTAAAGATTTTTGTAATTAAAGATCTCTTTCCTTTTTCCTGTTTTATTTTGCATTTTTCTAATAGTGGTAGAACATTTTTTCATATTTATTCTACTTATAGCTTGATTTTTTTTTCCTCTGAAAAGTGCCTATTCGTATTCTTTGGTCATTTATCAATTGGAGGATGACTCCTATACTTAAATTTGAATCAATCCCCTGTATATTTTAGAAATGAAACCTTTATCAGATAAACTTGCTACAAATGTTATTTTCCCATAAACCTGCTTCACTTCTAATTTTAGCTGCATTTGTTTTGCTGTGTAAAGACTTTTAATTTATGTAATCAGAATTGTGCTTTTATTTCCTGTGAACTTCTCTGTCTTGTGTGGCTTTGAATTCATCCACATCTGTGTATCTGACAGTTATTTTCATCTCTGCTCCTCCAATTTGTTTATGATGTCACCCTTTATGTCTCAATCATGCACATATTTAGAGCTTGTTTTGGTAGATGGTGTGAGATGTTGCTCTCCAGACCTAGTTTCTGCCTGACTATGTTCCAATTTTCCCAAAGGTTTTTCTTAAGTAGTGAGTTCTTGCCCCCCCCCCCCCAGTAGCTGGGATCCTTGGTAACATGACCTTTTAAAGTATTTGAAGGAGGGAAGGTTACCAAAAGGTTGGCCCAAACTCTCAGACCTTATTGTTACCAGAGAAGAAAGGAAAAAGATAGAACCTGAATATCCATGTCTGTCATTGTTCTCATTCCCACTGAATTTCCATAAGAATGACGACACACCTGGATTGAAGGCTGTAGCCTGCCATGCCCCAGGCTCACAACTGTCCAAGATATAAGATCCCGTTGTTATTGTTTGTTGATTGTCAAAACAAAATCCGAATTTTTGATTTAGTGGAGCAGGAGGCCAGCATAAAAGGTCTCCGATAAGATGTTTCCCATTCACATAAAAATCAAAATGATTTCTTTGAAGAAGTAGCAATAGAAATAGCTTTTACCTGCTGATGATTAATGTCACCATCATAAACCAGTGAGACTTACGGGGGGTAAAGGTTTTTGTCCTTTGGAAGCTGTCCAGTACAGAGTCCAGGTAGACGAGAGATGCCTAGTAGATGGTAAGGTCCTCTATGTGTTCTCTTTGGGGATGACTTTGAGATGATTGCATCAAGCTCCACAACCTTACAGAACTTACTCAATGTGACTTTTACTCATGAGGAATTCAACCTAACTATCCACACTAAACAAGCCAGGTGGCCAGAAATGCTTATTGTCCAGTCTGTGATGTGCTGTTCATAATGTGCGTGGACAATGACTTGGGATCTTCGTTCCACAGGCAGAAGGAGAAGGGGCTGTATGGAGTGTGGGAGGTTCTACAGAGCTTTCTGGTTTAGATAGCATGACCACATTTGTATTGTAGAATGCATTTGTTGCAGAAATCCCTTCTCTTTTTGCAAGCAGTTTGTGCAGTATTGGGATTAATCATTCTTTGAATGTTGAATAGAATTTACTTGTTACTCTGTTTGGTCCTGGAGTTTTTTCTTTGGGAGCTCATTTAAGGCTTGTTCAGTTTCTATTACTGAAATTGGGTTGTTTAAATTCTCTTATTTCTAGTTCTGATAATCTGGGTTTTTATATTTTCTAACTATTCATCCATTTCATTTAAGTTGTTGTTTTCCTTGTGTAATCCGTGTGACAATTATGTACCCAAACGATTACTTGTGGGATAAATAGAAAATAATTGCCAGAGGGAAGGCCCTAGAACTAAAAGAAATTGGGAAGGGCTTCCTGTGGAAAGTGGGATCTAAGCTGGGACTTGAAGGAAGTCAGGCAGAAGGGGAGCATTCCAGACATGGGGGGGTGGCCAGTGAAAACACCTGGAGTCGGGAGATGAAGGAGGGCATCCAGAGTGGTGAAGGGCATTGAGGCAATTCATATGAGCCTTAGTTGAAGGAAGTGGGGATGTTAATCCTGGAGAAGACAAGTTTAGGAAAGCATTTTTTCACTGACAGCTTTGGTCCATGTGTAGATGATTCTCATAAAGATTTTATAAAGCTGGAATAGTAAGACATAGGGGCCTGCAGTTACTGATTGTCCCCCTGATCTCTTTTTAGGGTTAAAATACTGTTGGTCAGTTTTACCCTTTTTAGTATCTTCCTCTAAACATCACCGGAAGCCTTTCTAGGATAGAGAAACTTCCATTCAATAAAAAGGTAGCAGATTCTGTCCTCTAAAGCCTTAGACTTCTATTTTAATGAAGTTTGGAAATAGTTGAGCAATTTTCATTTTTCTTAAAGGTCCTAAAAACAGTCAGTGTTCTACCTCCAAATCCATCAGCTCAGGTACTTTATGCCAATGTAAAGTTATTTTTAAATTCTAAGTAATATAATTGATAGCTTTTTAAGCTGCTGGTTGGGAAGAATTCTTATGTAGTTTTTGTTGTGTTACTTGTGAATGTTAAAAATTCTTCATTAAAAAGAATTTCTGTCTTTAAAAAGTTTTTGTATTGCATGCTTTAGTTCAGTAACATCATATAAATTTTAAACTTCTTTCTGTTTTTTCCCCAAACCACATCAGTCTTTGTCTCATTTTTTCCTTAGCTTTAACCAAAAGGAAAAAATGGATTAGTGGCTTATTTTTAACTTGAATGTTAAATTCTGTTTCAGTTTTCATAAAATAAATTAGGGATCTTTTGTTTAATAACATGCCATGTGGTCTGCAACTTACTCATGAAACTTTGGGTCTTTATTTTTCCTTAAAATTTGTTTAGAAAACAGTATTGAAAAAAATTGCATTGTTAGTAAGTGAATTCATGCAATTTTGTTATTAATAATAACAAATACTTAAGACTCTTTGCTAATGAAAGGGACCTGTAGTGTTAATGATTCTGATATTCATATGAAACCACATACTTTTGCCACCTGGTTCAATTTTTTCTGTCTTGCACCTTTATAGAAAAGCTAGCCATGAAAAATAATATTGATCTGCGTTTCCTTCTCCCTTCTAATGCCTGCCCTCTGCTGGAGAAAATAGTGAAATTATCTGAAGCTGGAGGATGGGATGGGCATTGGTAATACATCAATTTATAAAAATTATTTTGTAATCATTTAGGTGGTAAACTTGGTGTTTCAACATAAGTACTGCCTGTGAAGATTTACTACTCTAATATTTTTGAAAAATATGTGATTTTGATTTTTGTGTTTGGAAGTACCTCCCTGATTCTCATAAATGTCTCTTTCCAAAGGGTCTTGTTGAGGCATCACAGAATCTAAAAATGGAAAATGAAGAGCTGAAGAAAAAACACAGTGAAGCAGCTTCCAGAGTTCTCCAGCTCGAGGAGGATCTTGTGACTGTGACCCAGAGAGCGATTACAAAGGAGACTGAGTTGGACAGGTATTGAAGATGGCGGTTGGTGACTGCTTTACTTTCAGAAGTGACTTCTTCTCATATTTAACTTGACTTGATGTTTTCTTAGTTTGAAAGACAAACTCAAGAAAGGAACACTTGAAAAAGAGCAACTGGAATGTCAGTTGAAGACTGAAAAGGATGAGAAGGAACTTTATAAGGTAATTTGCTTTTTTTTTATCTTTCTCCTTATAATAATTAGATTTGAAATTTTAGAAAACTAGGTGGCATGCTCAATGTATGTAGTATGAGAAAGGTAATCTATTTTTTAAACAATAACTTATAAATTCAAATGAATATCATGTTACAAGTAGTCACCAGTGGAGATTGTACTTATTCCATCGAGCCTTTTATTTCTCGGGTGTTTTTTGGAGTAACTTTTTTACCATTATTGTTAGAGCCTAAAATTGTAATATATTCAAGCTTTAAAGATGGAAACTTGCTACTATAGCTGATAAAACTTGGGATACCAGAGAAGCAAAGATTTTGTTAAGGTTATACTGTTAATGTGTACAGGCAGGCGTCTCAATAATCAGAGCTCACATTTATAAAGCATTGATAGGGCTGTAAAGTAGATTAGCTCATTTGATCACAGTTGGATTCTCTTTCCATTTCACTAGATTACTTTCTTTGTCTGTGTCATTAAAAACAACCAGTATTCTCTCATGGTGACAAATCTTTTCCCTTTGTGGGTGGAGTTCTTTTTCTTTTTCTTTTACTTTTTTTTTTTTGCATTTCTTTCTTAGATGTTTTTCTTTTGTTTCCTTTTTTTAATTAATTTTTTTGATTTGTCAACAATTACTTCCATAAGCTTTTGAGTTTTAAATTTTTCTCCACCTCCCTCCCCAAGATGACATGCAATCTGATATAGGCTATACATATACATTCCTATTAAAAATATTTTCACATTAGTGATGTTGCAATGAAGAATTAGAACCAATAAGAGGAATCACCAGAAAGAGGAAACAAAACACAATAGAAGAAAAAATAATAGCAAATAGTATGCTTCAATCTGCATTCAAACTCCGTAGTTCTTTCTTTGGATGTGGATAGCATTTTCCATCATGAGGCCTTTGGAGATGTCTTAGATCCTTGTATTGCTGAGAAAGGTCAAGTCTATCAATATTAGTCATCGCACAGCGTGGCTGTTATTGTGTACAGTGTTCTCCTGGTTCTGCTCACTTCACTCAGCATCAGACCATACAACTCTTTCCAGGTTTTTCTGAAGTCTGCCTGTTCATCATTTCTTATAGCACAGTGGTATTTCGTTACATTCATATACCACAACTTATTCAACCATTCCCCAGCTGATGGGCATCCTCTC
This sequence comes from Vombatus ursinus, assembly GCF_900497805.2. Lineage (NCBI taxonomy): Eukaryota > Metazoa > Chordata > Mammalia > Diprotodontia > Vombatidae > Vombatus > Vombatus ursinus. The sequence goes on along the minus strand of NW_020954577.1, from coordinate 5,681,969 downwards.
AATTTCCAATTCTTTGCCACCACAAAAAGAGCTGCTATAAATATTTTTGTACATGTGGGTCCTTTTCCCATTTGTGTGATCTCTCTGGGATATAGCCTTAGGTGCTATTGCTGGGTCAAAGGGTATGCACAGTTTTATAGCCCTTTGGGCATAGTTCCACATTGCTCTCCAGAATGGTTGGATCATTTGACAACTCCACCAGCAATGCATTAGTGTTCCAATTCTCTCACATCTTCTCCAACATTTATCATTTTCCTTTTTTGTCACGTTGGCCAATCTGATAGGTGTGATGTGGTGTGGTACCTCAGAGTTGTTTTGATTTGCATTTCTCTAATCAATAGTGATTTAGAGGGTGGAGTTCTTTTTCAAGTTAAATCATTAATAACTAAGACTGGTAAGTAAAGTGGATATTGAAGCCAAAGAGTTTTTATTTTGGACAAAGATGAAATTGATTTTCTTGCCTATATTTTCATTTCTTTAGAAGACAGTTCTAAAAGCAGTCCCACAAATGTTTTCAGCAGTGGCAATATCATTGGAGTCAGTGCATATGCCCTTAAAGGTGATGTTTTGGAAGGATAGTGGTCAGTGAGATGTTGCAGTTATGGTGTGTTGTTTTGGAAATTAGGGTGTAGTCTCCTGTGAGGAAGACATGATCACACAAAGATGAGGTGCTGAACCCCCCAAAAGAATGGCTCTGAGGAGATCTCTTTGTCAAAGGGGATTGACTTTCTGTGTAGCATTGGGAGCCCTTGCTGTCTGTGGAATGTTTGTTTCATTTTTGTCTCTGGGTTTACTGTTTAGCACGTGGTAGGAACTTAATGCTTGTTGGTTGATTTAATTTGTTTACACACACACACACACATACACACACACACACACAGTCTTTGTGCTTAAAATTTATTGGTAAATGATTAAATCCCCTGGAAATTTAAAGAGATGTCAATGGAAAAATCATTCTTAGTTTTAGTTATAATGGAAGAGCTCAAGCATAGAATAGCCCGCTAGAGAAGGGATGTAAGAATTTAATTAGTTATAACTAAACAGCTTTTATAGAAGACTAATACCATGGAATGCACATTCCTCATTTGGGGAATGGGGGAAGGAACAGGCGTTTATTAAGCACCTATTATGTGTCAGACACGGTGCTAAGTGCTTTTACAGACACTCTCTTTAATGCTCCTCACAATAACCCTGTGAGGTAGGTGCTAAAATGACCCCCTGTTTTACAGTTGAGGAAACTGGGACAGACAGAAAATATGTGACTTGCCCAGCGTCCTACAGCTAAGTGTCTGACTGAACTCAGAGCTTTCTGGTTCCAGGCCCTGTGCTCCAAGCCACTGAGTCGCCTAGCTGCTTGTTTTATTTAATTACCACAACACTTTTGTGAGCTGAAATGATATTTGTGTACCTTTCTGGTTTGAAAATTTTACCAAGTTGTTTTTGTTTTAATATGAAGAGCAAAAAATTTCATACAGGATTTTTGGTTTGTTGTTCATTTGGTTCAATTGTGTCTGACTCTTCGGTGACCCCATTTGGGGCTTTCTTGGCAGAGATCCTGGAGTGGTTTACCATTTCCTTCTCCATCCAGTTCATTTTACAGAGGAGGAAACTGAGGTGAACATCAGGTTAAGTGACTTACCCAGGGTCACACAGCTAGTTAGTGTCTGAGGCCAGATTTTGAGCTGTGGTCTTCCTGACTTCAGGCCCAGCACTCTATCCACTGCAACATTGCCTCACTGCCCTAGTCAGGATTAATTTTAGACTAAATAGCCCAATCTGAGTTGGGCAGTATAGATGTTCTAAAGTGTGTGCTTGTATTATCTAGATATTAGGAAGTGTACATACCTGAAAACTTCAGTGATGGGAGAGAGGGGGAGAGAGAGAGAAAACTTGGCAGTCTTTTCTTAGGAAGTGGAGGTCCTCTTCTGGGTTGAGTGCCCCCTTCTTTTTCTTTCCTTTATTCCCTCCCTGATCCAGGTTTCAATGAAAGCTTCAGAGGGTTGCAGGTCTATTTGAGAGGAAGCTCACAGTGTTCTTGTCCCGTTTCCTTGTAGGGAGCACAGCTGATTCTTGAGTTGCACCTTATTTCTTTACTTCCTGACTTTTTCTCCAGGTTGCCTGCCTGGCCCCCCAGCAGGATTGTTGATCCTGAAGTATAGATGAGTCTCCACAGGCCGACAGCCTGCACAGCAAGCCCCCGGGGCACTGTCCCTTTGCTTTGACACAGGGTTTCCTGGCTTATTGCAGGTTACTTCCCCGGGTGCCAGCAAACATGAGTCTGTTGGTTTTTCCCTGAATGCTGCATTCTGCTCCCTATCTGGGCCTTTGCTTTGACTTGCCTCTGCACCTGGAAGAGCCTCCTTTCTCTCCTCTGCCTCTTAGAATCAGATCTCCAGGGGCAGCTAGGTGGCACAGTGGATAGAGCACCAGCCCTGAAGTCAGGAGGACCTGAGTTCAAATCCGGCCTCAGACCAAACACTTGACATGTACTAGCTGTGTGACCTTGGGCAAGTCACTTAACCCTGATTGCCTCCCCCCCCCCAAAAAAGGAATCGGATCTCCTTCCCTGGGTCAGCTGACCGGCCCTGGTCACCCCTAGCTTGTCTTCATTGCCCCTGTTTTGCTGCTAGTCTCTCCCACTCCCATGCCCCAATAATTACTTTATAATTTTACAGAAAAAATTATCTTGTAGTAACTTACAGGTGTGTTGATTATGTGGAAAGCAAGCTCTTTGAAGCTGACAACAAATGGTTCTTTCTCTGACTCCAGCTCTGGTGCCTGGCATGGCGCTTCACGTGTGCTTGTGGAATGAATGACAGGAAGGGAACGTTCCTTTGGGCATTTTCCCCTTGGTTACTCACTTGCTGCTTTCTACTGCATGGGACTTGGATTTTCCATTTGAAATCTCAGACCATTTTCCCATGGATTCTGATTAAAATCCTACTTTCCATGTGTCTATTTTTCAAAAAAAATGATCCAGTGCTCACTTCTGGCAGGGGTTTCTTTTCTGTCTTCTGTGCCTTCGTTTCTCCTCCTCTGGCATGGCGAAGCTTTGAGACCTGCCTTTCTTACTTACTCACCAGGTGACCAGGCCCTTGTCCTGGATCCTCAGGGGTTTCCTCTGCCACAAAATGGGGATGATTTCTCTGGTGCCTACTTAGAGGCCTGTTTGAGGGTCGGATGAGATAATATAACATCATTATAATATAACGTAATATGACATCTTTATAAAACTGAACCACGATAGAGGTTTCTATTGTTATGTTATTAATGATGTGAAGAGGAAGCCTGGTAGAATGAAGATAGTGAGGTCTTCCTTGTGCCACATCAGTGACTCCATGTATCTGCAGGAAACACCAATGTGGGTGCTGGGGGAATATAACGCATGATGCTCTCCTTTCCTTTTAATTTGTTTAACACTTCCATAAGCAAGCATTTAAGTGCCACATGCTGGGCACTGTGCGAGGCATTGGGGACACAAGACAGAGTGACGGGCCTGCCCTCAGACAGCTTTCTTCTCGGAGTCTCCTCTCCTCATCTGTAGTTGATAACCCTTCTTTTCTCTCTAAGGTCATTGTGAGGATCAGATGAAAGCCTGCTTGAAAATGCTATGTAGGGTATAAAGCTAGATCATCTGTCTGTGCAATGGTTCTCTCTCTCCCCCTTTGGCCTTGGTGCGGTGCTAGGCCCATTATTTTTGGAGGTGGTCTGGTGATATAACCCTGGGCTCTGGGAGTCAGAAATTCTTGGGTTCCCCTTTGTGTTTGTGGCTGAGGAACAGTCTCACTACCCCTTATTTTCCTTGTCTGGCTCACGGAGTTTGTGGTGAACTGCGAAGCGCCATTTAAAAGGGAACAGACAGGCCTTTGGTGGGAGCAGCCCCTGAGATTTCTCCATAGACATCCGGAGACTTGGACATGGGCAGAACAGTCCTGCTGTGTTGTCATGGGAGGTCTTCCGTGGACTCTGGGGCTCTCGAGGCATACACCCTAAGAGGAGCCTGGGGGATGGGCTCTTTCAGACTCCTCCGTTCACTGAGTTCTGAATTGATCCCTCAGTTCTGGGTTCACCTAGAATACTTGGGAAGGACCACCCAGCTTCTTCAGATTTCATAAAGGGCCCTGACTCTAGTTTTATTGAAGACCCTGAAGTGTCATCGCTAACCTCGTTTTAGAGGTAAGGAAGCTAAAGCCTAAGAAATCCGAGCCAAGCGTCTCTCTAATTACACGGTGTGGCCGTGACTAGACTCCCCTCTTGCTGTTTTCCCGTAGAAGATTTCAGTGATTCATCAGTTCATAGGAGCTCAGTTAGTTCATGATGTACCTTTATTATATTATTGTTCTAATGACATTATACAACCAGACCACTGATGAGCTTGCTTCTCTAAGAATATGCATTCCTAGTTCCAACTCAAGATGCTTGGGACATATTTTCCCTCTGATATAAGACTGGGAACTCTGAACTCTCCTTTGTGCCCACTCCTCCCATGCTTTGGGATGAGGGACTTTACCTATCGAAGCCGCTGTTGATGGCCCTCTTTGCCTGGTTTCCAGGTGTATGGGGAGAAGGTTAGGGATGAGGCCCAAGGGTATTGAGGTAAAGATCTTTGAGGTCAGCAGAACTCTGACCAGCATCAGTTGCTGGGGAGGCTTAGCCTTGGAGGTGGGCCCTCTCCCAATTAGATGGAAATACAAGATGAGAAGGAGGGCTGCTACCTGGGGGGTGTAAAGGGCATGGTTCCATGCCTGAAAAAGGAGGAAGTACAGGAAAGCCCCAAGTGTGGGGGTCAGGGGAGAGGGATGGGGGAAGGCAGAGAACCTTTAATTAAATGTAGAACGATCTCAGATTGGGGTGTGCCCAGCCCCTCATTTGACAGGTGAGGAGACCAAGGCCAGAGTGCCCAAGGTTAGTCACCCTTTGCAGCAAAGCTGGACCCGAGCACAGCTTTCCAAACAACTGCCCTTGTGGCATTCCCACCATTGTTGCAGGTCCATCTGAAGAACACAGAGATTGAGAATACCAAACTTGTCACCGAGGTGCAGACTCTGAAGAATTTAGACGGAAACAAGGAGAGTGTGATTGCCCATTACAAGGAGGAGGTGGGCCGGCTGCAGCTCTGCGTGGCGGAGAAGGAGAACCTGCAGAGGGCCTTCCTGCTGGCAGCCCCAAGCAAAGTGAGTCCCTACAGTTCTGCGCACTGCCCGTCTCGCGCACCATGCACCTCTTTGTCTGTGATAGAGACGAGATGTTGATGATATCAATATGGATGATCAGGGTGTTCAGTTGTTAAACCGGTGTTTTGGACATTAAAAAAAGTTAATGTTAACAATTCATTCAATATGGATTAATTGTAGATTTTTGTTTCTTAAAAAAGTCTGATTGTATGATTGCATTTCGTGACCCTTCTATTTACTACGTACGCAGAGTGTACTGAGATACAACTTATTAGTTTTAATCAAAAGAATCTATTGCTTTCTTCTGTACATTTTTAAATATACACAAAGTAAAAATAGGATAATTGAATGTAGCAAAGTTATTGTGAGGAGCAGTTGGCTGCATTGTACAGATCTCCTGAACATGGAGTCACACAAAAATCCAGCACTTGGGGTTACCAGAGGCAAGTCACTGAAATATTTGCTGGGCCTCAGTTTCTTCATCTGTAAAATCGAGATGAGGATTATTGAACTCTCCTTACTTCCCAGAGTTGTGAGGAAAGTCGTTTGTAAACTGCAATATGTAAATTTGTTGGGTGATTGATAATAACACAAGGAAGAATTTTCATGACACGTTTAACCTTTTAACATTTGGTTTTTAGTTGTATCCTCATGACTTATCTTCATTTTTGGCAGTTTTTCAGACCTTATATTGATTATTTGATAGCTTCGATTTGTAACCAATCTCTAATAGAAAATTTGACCGAGTTATCCATTTGTTTGCTCTTTTGTCACCCAGTCATTATTTTACTAAGGCAGCCAGGTGGCACCATAGTGCATAGAGCGCCAGGCCCGGAGTCAGGAAGACTTGAGTTCAAATCCGGTCTCAGACACTTAGTAGCTTTGTGACCCTGGGCAAGTCACTTAATCCCATTTGCCTCCATTTCCTCATCTGTAAAAGGAACCGAAAAAGGAAATAGCAAACCACTCCTGTATCTTTGCCGAGAAACCTCAATCGGGTCACAGACAGTCAGACGTGACTGAAACAGCTGAACAAAAACAACAACAAATATTATTTTACTGGGCCCCAGTTAGACTTAAGGTGGGCAGGTCCAAAACCTGTTTTGGATCGGATTGTAACAACTTGGAAGTTGTTTCACAGACTTTTAATACAAATTGAAGGGTTTGATATTATTTAGATTTATGATAATGAAGGTGATAATAAGAGCTTAACCACTGTGACTCTCAAGTTATGATGGCCATAGCTGTCTTCATTTTCTCATTGTAAAATAATAAGGAAGGATGTAAAAGAAGTGGAAAGCTGAAGAACTTAGTACCTTGGGGCCCATGGGGTCCAACCCCTTTAGAAAACTAAAAGCTCATGAGATGAAATAATCTACTTGAGGTTACATAGATAGTAAATAACAGTGGTGGTTAACTTTAGGTCTCCTGCTCTGAAATTCTTTTTGCTCTTAGTGAAAACCTTTGGCCAAAAGTTTTTGTACTTCCAGAACAACTGCACGGTATTCCTCATTGGCTGTTACCAGTCATACAGCTGGGCTGGGGGCTCTGCTTAGAACAGGGATTGGGCTTGAGAGATGGAGATCCTCCTGCTCCAGAGCATCGTTGTAAGGGCAGAGGGAGGTGATAGCTTGGAGGGGCATGGGAAGACCATTGAAAAAGAAGTCCTGTGGAGATGTAAGATATTGCACCAATGGTCCCTTCAAGGCTTGTGGGTCATTTTGTTGTAATTCTAGTCTCCAGCATACAGTGGGCATAGAATGGAAGAATGGATAGACACATGACTAGTTACTTCCCTATGGAATTTTTCATTTTGCCAACTTAGTCATCTAGAATTACATCCAAGCAAAAGCATCCATGAACCAGAGCCCTGGCTCTGCAGTTAGTGGACTTGATTCAGACCTTGCCTTTCTTGGGCGTCTTGTGTGTGAAACGCGGTGGTTGGGCTAGGTGCTCTCTGCAGTACCCCTCAGCTCTCAAGCTGTAACTCTGTGCACAGACTGGGAGGGCATCAGGGGCTTATTTTCTTAGACATTTTAAAGATTTTGCTTTCTTAAAAATGAGAGAAGTTATCAAGTTTGAAGCAGGCATGTTGGTGTTACCTTCTGTGCCACGTTACTGTGGAGGTTAAGAGCTGGTGTGTTCTGTTGTTAGGAATAGAAGGTTTGGCCAGAAGTGGGTGGGGGTTGGTGGTTGATAGAGATTGGGAAACCTCGTCTGGATGAAATTTAGAGATTTTTTTTTTTACGTAGACACTTATTGATCATTTTTATTTTTTATTTATTTGTTTTTTTCAGGAAGATGCTGCATATCTAAAAGAGCAACTTCGCAAAGCAGAGGAGCAGGTCCAGGCTACTCGGCAAGAAGCTGTGTTTCTGGCCAAAGAGCTGAGTGATGCCGTCAGCGTGAGGGATCAGACCATGTCTGAACTCCATAGTGCCCGGCTAGAAAACGAGCAAGTCAGAAGCCAGCTAGCGGAGGCCGTGGCCGAGCTGAGAGTCGCTGTCGTGAAAAAGCAGCAGGTCAGTCAGCCGACTCTATTTTGAATTTACCTGGAGAAGTCATGCTGCTCGCAGAATATTTTCAAAGCTTAGAAAAGAAATGTGGTATTCTCATAACGTAGATCAAGGTTTGGATCACAACATTCTCTATTTTCATTCCTAATTCATCGAACCATTTTGCTTTCCTTGAGATTAATTTTGTGGTAAGCTAGTAGTATTTTCAGCATATTCTTAATGGTTCTGACTGATTCGGTTTTTGAATTAGGTTTTTCAGGGGAAAGATTATAATTTTTGTTTGAAATTTCCTGAAACCTGTTTACATTATTTAGAGTTAGGAATGTTGTAGGCAGAAATTCTTGGGAAAAAGTAGCCCAGATGACTCGGTTTCTTGGGTCACCTGTGGTTTTTAGTGGATGTGTGCTTCTGAGATGACTTTACCGTGACATTCTACGTATGTTCATTTGTGTAATGATTTTAAAAAATACGTGCTCTAGAAAACAAATGTGTTTCCAAAGGAAGTATCTAGGCTGTTTGTTTCTAAACTTGTTTTTACTAAAATCTTCTTCTTTTTAAAGGAGAAAACGGATCCAGTTGAGCAGGAGCTGCGTAGAGAGGTGGAAGACCTGAAGCTTCGCCTGCAGATGGCTGCAGACCATTACAGGGAGAAATTCAGGGAGTGCCAGAGGCTTCAAAAACAAGTGACCCGGCTCTCCGAGCAGGCCGTGAGTAGCTCTGATGGCAGGGCTATCAAAGGATTTCCTTCAGCCCTGTTGATGATCACTGATAAAAGCATGTTATAACCAGTACAAATATTAAGCAACATCCCAGCTGCACTATGCCTACATGCTTTCTGGGACTGGGAGGATTTTTCCTTCCTTTTTTTGCTTGACACCTGGTACCTAGGATTCCAGATGGATGAGACTTCCTTGTATTACAGATGAGGAAACTGAGGCCCACAGAGGGAAAGTGACTTGTCTAAGGTTGCTCAGGGAGAATGTAGTATTCTACATCTGGGGTATAGATTTCTACCACTACCCCTAGTACTTTTTCCTCCTATGCTGTGATAAGGAAATTGTCTGCTGAACCTGTCAGGGCTAGTCTGAAGTTGGGTCTCTTAGGGCAGCTTATCCAAGCGTAGCCAGCCAAGGTGGCAGGGTAGCAGTGGGAGAAAGTTGGGGCAACGTGCATGGCTGCAGTTCTTTTGTTCCTGATGCCTCAGAGCTCGGGGTGCAGCCTCTTGGTCCCTCTTTCTGTGGAATTGTGAGGCAGTTCTCGAGGGAAGTCAGCCTGCAGATTGGGCGTTCCACCTGTGAAGCAGTCCCCTGCGTCATCAGTTACCAATTTCCTTCTGTCATGTTGCAAGTCATCATTACGAAGGAAAGCAGGGATTTGGGCTGAAGAAACGCTGCAGGAAAGTGGAAGAATACAGAAGCCGGTCATTAGGGAAGGAGTATTAAAGACGTCATATGATTTCTGCTTTGTAAGGTGTTGGGGCCTGTCATTGAGGAGCTTAGGAGGTGCAGTGTTGATTTCCAGAGGGAGGTCTATGAGGAGCTCTGGTGACCAGAGGAGTGATTTATAAGAGAGACTTACTTCTCTGCTTGATAAAGTGTGTACAGTAAAGTACAGTGTCAACTGACAGGCCCTTTGTTAATCTTGTGGCATTATCTTTGCTAATCCTCTTCGTTTTTTTTCTTGTAATTATTAAAGTAATTAAATTTTGAGAATTCCTTCACTTATCAGATTGCTCCATGCCAAAATCTCTTTAAATGATTGTATGTATATTTTCAGTGATAATGTAAGTGTTTAACAATTGTTAAGATATTGAATAGACTACTAATAAAGATCTGTCTTTTCATAAAGAAAACTGGGAACCAACAGAAAGTGACGGATGCCTCAAGCAACACAGAGACAGCGTCTGGCTCTCCTGTTAACATCAAATTGGCAGCTGCTGCAGGTATCTTTAACCTGTCAAGTTTTTATGAGTTATCTTAGGCTTGAAAATAGCATCTGTCTGGAACAACATAGAGTCAGATAATCGAGATGATTGTTGGAGCAGAAGGCAAAAGAGTTAACATGGGATGATAGAGTGTCCAACTCTTTCAGCTCTGGCCTAACCCATTTAAATCAGCTGTTGATATTAGAAGGGAAATGGATAAAAAGAGATATCACCACAGTCAGTCAGTCTTTCCTGAGGAGGCTTAGCCAGTCACCATCAGGAGAAGGCCAAGGGAACCTAGAGAATGCTTTATCTCCTTGCTAAGCAGTGAGATGTGGTAGTCGGGTTGTCATTGGGCTTCTGGCTTGAAAACTATAAAAACCCAAACCCAAAACACTTGCTTTGGTAGAAGAGAATGTGGCCTTTGGTGGTTGTCTTCCAAGAAGGTGTCTTCCATTTGTCTATTACTATTACATAATATTTCTTGAAAGATGAAACAACATAGTTGGACCCTCTAATTATTAATAATAAATGAGGCACTAAACTGAGTGATGTGCGCTTGCTCAGGCTCTTTGCTGCTGTCAAGGCGTATATCCAGCAGAGCCAAACAGAAGAGGCATTCCCTAAAGATTGCAGCTGTACCAGCTGCTGGTGCTTGCATCAGACCTTAGGATGAGAGCCTATGGAAAGCATATGGCCTAACTACCTACACAGGGAGTCAGCTAGGTGGTGCAGTGGATGAAATGCCAGGTCTGGAGTCAGGAAGACCTGAGATCAAATCCGGCCTACTAGCTGTGTGACTCTGGGCAAGTCACTTCACCCTGCTTGTCTAAGTTTCCTCATCTGTAAAATGAGCTGGAGATGGAAATGGCAAATCACTTTAGTATTTTAGCCAAGTAAACCCCAAGTGGGGTCACAAAGAGTCAGACATGCTGAAATGATTCAACAATAACAACAACTCACACAGATTTTTGTGTGTGCTAAGATGGACACCTATTAGAACTGGTCCATCAGTACATAATCTTGGGTACGCATGGCACATAGTAAATAAAGTGGGCTCAAAATTGCGTAGGAGGCAGGTGGTGGGCTTGATTGCCTTGGGAAATTGTGCATTGCAAGCTTTTCCTCGATACAGAGGCTTTTTTTTCCTTTAAAAATAATTTTTTGCTGCTATCTTACATTTTAACGCCACCAAGATTTCCCAGTGTAACCCCTTGTTTGCCTTCCATAGAGCCATCTCTTATAGCAAGTAGTGAAGAAGGTGGGGTGGGTAGGGGGTAGTTCAGCAAAACCATCCAACCTGATGAAAAAACCTGACCCTGTAAGCAGTGATGCCTTCGCTTCTCTTGGGGTCAGGTTTGGTTAGTGTAATTTTGTGGGGTTCAGTTTTGATTGCTTTCTTGCTTCTGTCCTTTCCTTTACGTTGCTGTGCTCATTGGAGATATTGTTTTCCTGATCCCCTCTATCTCCATGTATGTAGTCCTGTCACGTGGTTCTGTGTTCATAACATTGCTCATTTCTTATGGCCCAGGGACATCCCATAACACTCACGGTCCGCAGCATGTTGGGGGCCCTGCCTCAGGCAAGGGGCAATTACTTTGGTTCCAGTTCTTTGCTACTGCACAGAATGTTGCTCTAAATATTTTTAATTCTATTGAGAATGTCAGTGTTCTTTTGGTGTGATGGTAACAAAAGGCCACAGTCTCTGATAAACCAGTTTCCAGCCACCCAAAGAACAGCAGCTAATGGGTGATGGATGTGAATAGGCTGAGGCATTGTCAGGAAGACGTGCAGGGGAAGCCATGCAAAGGATTTTATGAGAGAAATACCTAGAACCCATCCGTTCACGTGAGAAGAACAGTGGCAAGGTCTGGCCTTGTGTTCCGTCCTCGTTAGCACCTTCTACATAGATCTAGAAGAAATTCTTCTGAGGAGGGGGATCCTGCTGGAGAGCATTTATGGGAGGAGGGCTACACCAGTCTAGAGCCTGAGTAGGCATGAAGGGCACCTGATGTGTGCTCTGTCAGAGGGAGGATTTACATGAAGAGGACCCATGGCCAGTGATGTAGTGGAATACCTGTATAAAGACTTAGCTTCAGAGTTTGTAGGAGTCCAAACAGGACAGGAGATCAAGGGCTACGTTGTTTCAAAGCCAGCCTGAGTTTTAATCAAGATAAAGCGTCAGGATTCTGCTTTGTGAGACTTCAGCGTGAAATGTCTTTAAAGTGATGGTGGTGGGCACAGTCAGTCCACATGTTGCCTTTGGCAGTGGACTACCTTTTGTCCACCTAAGCTCTGCTTAGTTAACTTAAGAAGGGAAATGGGAGATTTCTCATCAGCACTTTCACATTTGTTTTTAATAGTTGGACTTGCTACGTCTGAGATGATTCCTGAGGTGGTGACAAAGGGGCAAGTTTGTGAAATGACCAAAGAAATTGCTGAGAAGACAGAAAAGTACAAGAAATGTAAACAACTCCTCCTGGTAAGTCAGTGGCTTTGAGAAGTTGCACCGGAAGCCAGTGGTGGAGGGGCTTCCAGGCACTTCTTCTCTCCCTCTCCTGAGGTCTCGCCAAGGCAAACTGCTCTTCCTGCTGAACACGGGCCGTTATTGAGCCTTTGGCCTGTGATTTTGTTGTGTGCGGCCTCCTAGAGGAGGAGACGCCAGTGCCCATGCTGGTCAGCACCTTCTCTGCCTCTGGTGGAGCCCTGAGGAGGCCAGTGACTGTGTATAAACTGAGGGCTTCCTGGATCCAAGGCTGGCTTCTCGTCACCATGGGATGTAGCCATTCAGCCTCATTTGTTTTTCTTTTAAAAAATGATGTGATGGAGCTTTAAAGAGACACAAAATGTTTCCAGTCTCTAGGTGATTTTTGGAAGACAACTTCATTCTTGGTAATAGTAATAATTCTCATTGATTTAGCGCTTTTCAGTTTCACGCATTCTGCTTTAAGCAGCCCTGTGGGAAAGGTAATTTAAGGATCTCTTCCTCCTTTCCAGATGAAGCAGCTGAGCCTCTGCCTGTGGAAGATTAGGATTTGCCCACAATTACCAATATAATAAGTGTGTGAGGCAGGATTTAAACCCAAGTCTCACACTTCTCGCATTATACTAGGTTGCTGTGGTCGTAAAACAAGTGAAATCACCACACTTTGCTTTTCCCTCTGCAAAAATTACTTTCTCTGGTATAGAGGAGTTGACACCAGCCTTGGAGTCAGGAAGCTTTGGGTTCAAATTCCACTTTTGCCATTACTATCTGCGTGACCTTGGGCATGCATTTAACTGCTGACTCTCAGCCTCCCCACTTAAAAATGATTGGATTCGGGGCATTTGGTATCCTTTGAAGTCTCAGCTAGCTCTCAGTCTGGGAACCTGTTATAAACATTTGCTTTTACTTTCAGTTCCAAAGTTTTTCCTGCCCGTTGCACGTAAAAAGTCATGCAAAAAATTTCAGAATTAGCCATGTTTTGGAGAGAAAAGAAAAAAAGGGAAAAAAAAATTTGGTTCAGTCTGCACTTTGAATCTGTCGGTTCTCTGTCTGGAGATAGATAGCATTTCTGATCCAGTCCTTTGGAGTTGTGGTGGATCATTGCAGTGATCAGAGTAGCTAAATCTTTTCACAGTTGAATATCATTATAATATCGCTGTTACTGTGCACAATGTTCCCCCCCCCCTTTTTTTTTGTGAGGCAGTTGGGGTTAAGTGACTTGCCCAGAGTCACACAGCTAGTATGTGAGGGGATTTTGGAGTTCTTTTTTTTTGTTTTTTTGTTTTTTTTTGGTGAGGCAGTTGGGGTCAAGTGACTTGCCCTGGGTCACACAGCTAGTAAGTGTCAAGTGTCTAAGGCCAGATTTGAACTTAGGTCCTACTGATTTCCAAGGCTGGAGCTCTATCCACTTCGCTACCTAGCTGCGCTTGCTTACTTCATTTTGCATCAGTTCACATAAGTCCTCTCATGATACCAACATTTATTTTGGAAGCCAGGCTAATAATATTTCCATTTACCTTTCTGCTACTTTTCATATAAATGAAATGCTTTCATTTTAAAAGAGGACATTTTTCAGTACAAAGTGGGTGTGCAGAATTAATCAGTGAGTGACCTCATTTGCAAAATGAGAAAGGCGGCCGGCTGTCAGTTGATGCTGTAGCATTCTACGCTTATCTTTTGGATCATGCAGAACTTTGAGTTTTGCTCCTTTCCCAACAGTCTGTCAGCTTAGATTTATTGGGCGTGCTTCACTGCAATAGAAGGAGGCTTCATTTTTCCCCTCTCCATTCCCATAGAAAAAGGGGGTCAGAATTGAGCACAACAAGTATTTCTATGCATATCAAGAGGATGTGGTCCTCAAATTTATGTGGTCATACATAGTAGCCAGTAGGGCCCACGTTAATTCCGTGTTTCTGTCATAATTCAATTAAGATGCAGTGTTATCATGGAAGAAGTAGCATAGTCTGATGGATAGTGGTTGCAATCAGTCCTGCCTTTGACACATCCTGCGTGCCCCAGGCAGATCACCAGACCTCTCAATGCCTCAGGGCAGTATCTAAGACAACACCTTTCAGAGCAGATGTCATATCAGAGATAGTTGCCTCCCTTGATGAAGTCCCTGATCTTTCCTCTCCACCCCCACCACAGTGACCACTTTAGAATGATGCCTTTAAGAGGGAGTCAGCTGATCTGCTCCTGAGAGTTTCACTCAATTCAGGAGCCACACTTGACACGTCCATCTCCTTTGGAGTATTTGGATTTGAGAATCGCTCTCAGTGCCTCGGCCTGTTGAGGTGTTGAAAGGTAGTTACAATGCTCCCTTGAGTAGAGAACTTGCTCAGATGGTACGCTGTGTCATGGAAACACTTGGAGGTGGTTTGGAGACGGTCATCTAACCGGGTAGGATAAGCCAGAAGGTAAGTGACCCATCTGTAAACCAGCGTTTTCTGTTTGGTTGGCTGGTTTTTTGTTTTTGCCTTAAATATAGGCATAATTGGGCAGAAATCCAGCTGATAATTACTTTCTTCAGATAATTTGAACTGCACAAGTGAGTAACCAAAATCAAAATGGTGTCTTGTAGGATGAGAGGGCCAAATGTAGCAGCTATGCTGACGAGCTGGCCAGATTGGAGCTGAAGTGGAAGGAGCAGGTGAAAATCAGTGAGGAAGCAAAGCTGCGCCTCGCGGAGGTGGAGGACCAGTATAAAGTCAGTGTGGTCCTTGTTCTGTTGTTTGTTAATAGTATGTTTAGTACTGTGGTGTCTGTCTGTCTGTCTGTCTGTCTGTCTGTCCAACCTATGTAGCCCAGAAAGTCTTATCCTCTCCACGTAGACCTGAGTCAAAGGGGGGGAAAATGACTGGATGTTGCCAGCTTCTTTGTGCTAATGTTGAACATCAGTATTCTGTAGCTCACTGTAATATTAGGAAACATGGGTGTCCCTTGCATTTCTTACAGAGCTTTCTGCTTAGGGGCACCTGGCCAGTACCTTTTACAGGGAGTCTCAAAATGCTTTGTGCGGTTTTCAGCTTTGATTACTCACAATGGCACGAAGACTTTTGGGACATCTTGGATGCCCAAGGTTAGTCAGTCTGTCCCCTGGATACCTATTTCATAGGTATTACTTGGATCACAAATTACATAGTAAAATATAAATATATATTCTGAATTTAATTCCTCACAATTCCACATCTAAGAGTCTATGCTTATGACCACCGTCTTTAGCTAATTATAATCAAACTACAAATACATCCCTATCAATTATTCCCTAAAGGAAATAAGTTATAATCTTATAATTTTAAGAATTTCAGTTTTTTAGTTTTTTGCATGAGTATTCTATGTGTGAAGACAAGAAGTATTTGATGCAGTGTTTGTCGTATATACACTATATGACAAATTAAAGTGTAGTTGAATTTATGGTTAAATGTTAGGAAACATTTCAAGATTGTCTTAAGGACCTCCTGTTTGTTACAGACTTGGCCAATTTAACTGTTCTCTTTACTTTCAACTGTGAAATTGTGGAAATTTGATGAAGCCATCAGTGAGCATTTTGTATTGAACCTGAACCTGTTTTTTAGACCGGTAGCTAATTTCTTGTGAAATTATTTAACTTTGATATGCTGAAATGATGTTTTTTTAACTTGACTGTGTATTGGTACAATTTATTTGAAAATTAGAGAGTCTACCAATGGTGTAACATATATGGTAAGAGTAAAAGGTGTACATTCACCACCTAATTCTTATCTGGAAGGAGCCTCTATACTCAGGAAGGATCAGCACAAGACTCTGTGTGTGTGTGTGTGTGGTCACATAGTTTGTGCTTTCAGTGTTTGGAGGCAAGACACTTTCCTTGCTTGCTGGAGGACATTGCCTTTGCACGTGGCTCTGGGAGATAGGCCACACTAATGAGAGGAGAATGTTGTGACAGGGCATTCCCTTCCGGGCAGACGGAAGATTGGTGTGTACAGGCAAGGCCTCTCATGGGAGTGTGGGATTTATGAGGGGAAGTTTTGGGGAGGTGAGATTTAGAAGGTGGTAGGTTGGGGTAAGATTGGATAAGGCTTAAGTTTTGGATTTTAATGTAGATAATAGGGAACCATGGAAGATTGACAGAATTAGGACAGCACTTTTGGAATGCTTATCTGATAGCAGTGCAGAGGTTGATTTGAAATGGTAGACTGGAAAAAAAGATTTGAGGGGGGAAGGGAGCAAGCATTTGTTCATTAAGTGCCTACTATGTGTCTGAGGCAGGATTTGAACTCAGATCTTTCTGATTACAGACCCAGAGCTGTGTCCACTGTGCCATCTTGCTATTAGGCTTCTTGGTAGTCTGGAGTGAAATCGTATAGATCTGAACTTGTATTTTTTCAGTGGAAATTGAAGGGATAGATTGTTCAGAGATGTGTGAAGAAGGAATGAATTTAATTATGCAGATTGGATGGGGTGGGGGAGGCACCAGAAGGATTTGCCTTGGACAGTGGGGGCCCCCATCAGCCTAACGGAGAGGAGACAAGTTAAGACTGAGGGTTTATTTAAGACAGTAAATCAGAGGATGATGAATCACTTTTAGGTGCTCTGAGTGTGAAGTCTTCGTGGCACATCAGTGGCTAGCAGATGGTTTAGAAAGCATAACTGCTACTTGGTGCAGAAATCAGGATGGGGACACGTGTTTATACGCATTATTATGTCATCTGAAAGGGGTACAGAATTGAAGTTGTGGGAGTAGATGAGATCACCAGGGGAGAGAGGAGAAGGCAGGCTGCGGACACTGTATTGGACATTGCTCACGAAGAGGAGGAAGGCCACAGAAAGGCGATCTCCAGAGAGGTGACGGAGGAATTGATTGTGAAGATTGTCAAGGAGAGGAGAAAAACTGAAAAAGCCCTTGGATTTGGCAATGAGGAAGTTATTGATAACCTTCAGGAGGAATTTCAGTAGAAGAATGTGGGTGGAATTATAGGATGAGTTAGATATGCCAAACTGTTCTTTAAATGAGTTAATGCTGACTTTTTGTACAGGTTCAGTTTTTGCAGAAAGAACAAGAAATAAATGATCTGACCTCACATTTGTAAAGTCTTACGAGGGAAAAGGAGGAGAAGGTAGGAAGTGCTTTTTCAGATTCTTTGCTGGTAGAATAAGATTGTATTAGAAGACCTGTGTATTTCAGAATACAGGTTGAAAAAAGGAAATGATATGTAATAGTCACTGTGAAATGGCTTCTGTCTTGTGATGATTAGTTTGCTCATGGTGACATCTTTTAAAGTAATCCAGTGTACAGACTTGGTGGTGTGTGTGGATTTACTTTTTCTTTGGTAACAGGCAGCATCTTTAGAGGAGGTGTGGTGGCAATTAATTACAGCTTTGTCTCCCATTCAGCTCTAGCCTAGGTCAAGCGAGCAGTAAAACATGATAGAAAGAAGTTGTTATCCTTCCAGAGACAGTGAAATAAGGGGGTGGAGGCAAAACCCAAAGCTTCATGGCATGCAGTAATAGGGAGACACAAGAAATGCATAGGTTTGAAGAGACGGCAGAGGGAAGGGCTTGGGGTGCCATGGTTAGTTTTTGTAATTGCTGTAAACAAACACTGCTAATAGAATGTAATGGAATAACATTTGCTATGTTATGGTCATCCATTTACATAGGGGCTGCAGCATATAGCAGATTGCCTTGCATCTTCCTTATGATTGTGTAAAACAAATGCATAGATACCTACCTTACAGGGCTGACACCCTGTGACTGTTGTACTAATTTTGTATGCTATTTCAAAAATGATTTCAGGTGCTTATCATGTTAAGAAAAATGGTTTAAGTAGGAAGAATAAGAAGTAAAGGGACAAAATTGTATTTAGTGTATGATAAACTTGTTCAGAATTGAACTTTGTCTTAGTGATCACAAGTTGAGTGTGATCTTTTCTTTAAAGTGTAATGAGCTTATAGTTTGCTAAGGTAAATAGTGAGAATGAAATCCATTTTTTCTAATCGAATTAAATCTTTAGCAGAATTACCCTATCAAATAAAATGGCAGTGCTGGAAATCTTGGAAATCCTTGTGATTTGTTGTTCTGCTTAGAGAATAGTTACATTTAAACTAGGATGAAATATAAAAACATTTTGGTCATGTTATAACAGCTGCCACCAAAGCAACAGGCATTTCAGTCGATTTACTGATTTAAAACAATAAGCTGACAAAGGTTTTCCATGTTTGTAACAGGAAATGTGGATATTTAAAAATTATATGTATATGCACAAAGATGTACATTTTTGACATTTTAATTGTCTTAGTATTTGGAAATGAGTGAGTTGCTTTGTACTTATCATAAAACAAAAAGGATAGACTTTTTCAATCTGGTTACCGTGGTAAATTTGAAATGTTGGATATGCACTTCTCTCATTTTTACCTCCAAGAAGTTTACTCATAGAGTGGAAATTAAACACGATTTTCTCCTTAGTTCCCCAAAAAATTCTTAAATAGTACGAAGGAAAAATACTGATCCTGTACTTTCAAAAGACATTAAAAGCTGATTATTCTTTAATCATTTCTGATAAATCCATTCTAGGGGTGTGATTTTGTTTAAAAGCTCACCGAGAATCTGTAATTGGTATTATTGAAGGGTGGAGTACAGATGTCATCAGCCAGTAAGGAGGTGCTCCGAAGCCACAAAGTCATTACTCTTAATACAGTTTCTATTCAGAGGTCGAATGGATATATTGCTTCAAATTCTGAGTGAATTGAAGTAATGATTCCTTTCTGTGATTTCATCTTTGAGTATTAACATTTTGAATTGAATTTAGTCCTCAAATCTATAAAGATTATTTAAAAATCCTTATGTATTTTTTATACAGTTGTTGATAGCTTCCTTCTTTTGTGAGCTGCCTATGCCAGTGCTCTGGCTGTTTATCTCTTTTAGTTCACTTTATGGGCATCATGTGTGAATCCTGAATCCTCACCATATATTTCTTCTTTGCCCCTTGTGCTGTACATGATACTGAGTTTTAGAAGAGTATAGGGTTATGGATTTAGAGCTAAAAGGGACTTTACAGGCCACCGAATCTCTCCTCTCCTCCTCCCTACCCCATTTTACAAATGAGGAAACTGTGGAGCAGAGGTTAGGTGATTTGCCCAGGGTCACAGGTCTAGTAAATGCCTGAGCCATTATTTCACCTCAGATTTGCAGCCCTATAGTTATTAATGGGAGATCCGCCAGATCTTGGACAGTGGTCTGGGCCCAAAATTCAAAAAGAGGAGGGGATAAATTGCGTTTGGTAAATCATGGGATGCTTTTAGGACAGTTCCAAGTTGCTCTCATCAGCCAAATCACATGTAATCAATCATCAAGTATTGATTAAACACCTACTATTTGTAAGGCACTGAGGATACAGATGTAGAGAATGGAATACCCTTACCCTCAAATAGCTTACATTGTAATAGAAGAGACAAAAAATGAATTTATAAGTGTCACCATTGGGACTGGACATTGTTATTAAAAACTCCCCTCTACAGCAGCAGGTTGGCACGTTCTCTACAGTTTATAATCTTTAAGAGGTGCCTAGAACACTCAGAATAAGGCTGACTGTGAGCCACACAGCCAACGTGGGTAGAAGGCAGGATGTGAAATTGGATTATTCCTGGCTGGATCAGCATTCTCTATGATACCAGCTTTGTGACTAAACCTGTAGATCTAACAGTAACAGCAACAATAACAGTAGTAGTGATGAATGTTGTTTTTCACTCATGTCTGACTGTCCGTGACCCTGTTTGGGGTTTTCTTGGCAAAAACACCAAAGTGGTTTGTCATTTCCTTCTCCAGTTCATTTTGCACATGAGGGAAACTGAGGCAGACAGCTAGTGAGGCTGGATTTGAACTCAGAAAGATGAGTCTTCCTGACTCCTGTGCTCTATCCACCGTGCCTCCTCGATGCCTTAATAATGATGCTAGCTAGCATTAATGTAGTACTTTAAGTTTTGCAAAATGTTTTATATTTATTATCTCATTTGACCCTCACATCAGCCTTTTAAGGTAAGTACTATTATACACATAGATCTCAGTGCACACAACACTGGGATTCATATCCACCCTCAGATATTTACTTAGCTGTGTGACTTTGGGCAGGTTACTTAACCTCTATATGCCTAAGTTTCCTCAGCTGTAAAATGGGGATATTAATAGCACCTTCCTCCCAGGGTTGTTGTGAAGATCAGGTGAGATATTTGTAAAGCACTTAGCATGGTGCCTGGCACATAGTAGGCCCTTAATACATGACTATTCCATTTCAGAAGTAAGTAGCTACAAGGTATTTTGGAGGGGAGAGCACCAGCCTTTGGAGGAGGGGAAGCTAAGGAAAGGTAGTGTTTGAACTGTGCTTCAAAACAAGAGAGGAATTTTATGAAGTGGAGGTGAAAATAATTTGGGCAAGAGCTTGTCTGTTGTAACTTGAGCAAATACAAAAAATACAAAAATACATTTTTGAAACACGTCCCCTGTGATCATTGTTTTGCATCCTGTATTTGTTTGACGCTGTCTTATCCATAAAAGACTTGGATCCTTATGGTTCTCTGTTGTTTTTTTAGGAGCTTAAAAGGAGACTTGAAAGTCAAGCCGAGAGAGTCACGGAAGGTCAGAGTGCCCAGCAATGCCAAGTGAGCGGCGCCTCCACAGAGCACAGCGGTCCTGTGCCTTCAGTGCCAAACAGGAGACCGGTTCTGCAGTTTGGAAATCCCTATGCAGCCCAGGACATAAGAGGTTTGTTTGGAAAGAGTTGTGGTTTTGAGTTAAGCTGGGCTATCATGGACTCTATGTATTTCAAGTGTATGAAAGGTAGGGGAAATATGTGATTTTCTTTTGTGGGTAAACAATGGGGAGAAATATGTCAATTCTTAGAAATTCAATAACTTACTTCTGGATGGTGGAAAGAACAGTGGACTAGGAGTCAGCAGAGATTTGAATGTGAATCCTGCTTCTGACAGTTACTAGTTGTGTGAGCTTGGGCAAGTCACGAAATACCTGAGTGTCAGCTTCTTCATCTGAAAAATGGGAAAAATAGCACACGTGGTAATCATCTCACTATTACTAGACTGGGTTGTGGTGAAGATGTGCAATAACATTTAGAATGTTCCGTAAGCCTTAAAGCACTATTGAAATTCCAATCATTTTAAAAACACCCTTGATTTTGAAAACTTTTGGGGATACCTAAACTATTTGGCATGTAAATTTTGATAGAGATTTACTGAGCCTATATAAAAACACTAAAGTATTAAGTTTCACTGTTCTTTTATGATTTTATTTCAGATGGAGCGGATGGCGCTTTTTACCCAGATGAAATCCAAAGACCACCCGTCAGAATGTTCTTGTGGGAGCTGGAAGACAACGTAGTCTGTAGCCAGCCTGCTCGCAACCTTAGTCGGCCTGATGGTTTAGAAGACCCTGAAGATAGCAACGTAAACTGAATTTCTCTTTTTCATTGCCTGACCTATTTATTAGAGTATTGTACATATATGGCCACTAATTTTGGAAAACCTGGCAGCATTTAAATTTCCTTTTGAGTAAGAGAATCAGTTATAAAATGCTTCAGAACCATTTTCTTCTTTGGTAGGATTTTCATTAAAGTAACAGGTAAATGTAATAAGCATCACGTAAGTTTTAGATTGACGTAATGAGAGGTAGCGTGGAGTAGTACAAAGAGTGTTGAGTTTGGAGTCAGAAGTCCTGGGTTCAAATGCTGTAAGTCACATCATGATCTTTATGGGCCTTGGTCTTCTCACGTGTAAAACGAGGTGACATTGGACTGGATGGTTGGCTGAAATGACTTCCCAGAGCCCGTTAGCTCAGAATATCTGACCCTATGGTCCTGTTTAAATGGGAGTTAATCAGTCTGAAGTGTTTTTATTCAAAAGAATTGAATTAATACTCACCAAGTAAGTGAGTGGGAACCTTTGCTTTCAAAACAGGCTTGCTAGACTGGAGTGAGATGTGTTGCAGATTCTATTTATTTCTTTGCCCGCTTGAAACTTTAAAGGATTTGAATTATATTAGTGTTCCCTAGAAAAGCCTCAAGCGCGAGTGTTATTGTGTGAGCTTCCTTTTTTGGAAGACGTTCCCTCACACATCTCTCTCCTGTTTAATGTCGCATCTCTTGTACTCTGGCAGGAAGACAAGGACGAGCACAGCATTGACTTGTGGAACACATCTTTGATTGCATTTAAGGGGTTTCTTAACCATTTACTAAATAAGTTTGTTTCTTTCTCGTCACACTTTCTTGATGAGTTGTGGTCTAAGATGGATTTAAAAGAATGACTTTATTGTGCTCTTTGCAAGAACAGGGGTATCATGACCTGCTTCTCATTTAATCTAGTTTGCTGCATTTAATTGCTATTAACCTTTGCAGAAGCTGATCAGTGTTCAGACAGGCATGATTTTAGCCCTGGTGCTCAGCACCCATAATGGAGAAAAATGTATTTCTCCCTTCTGCCTTTTGCCCTCCTGTGTCCATTACTGGGAATAATTAGGAAAGCTGTCATAACTTTTGCAGCCTATTTAAGGTCTGGAGTATTATCTTACTGCTTTTTCCCACCTTTACTCCCCATTTTGCATATCTAATCTGATCATTCTCGGCTCCAACATTACCTGTGACAAGCCCTTCTCTTCTTTAGTCATCTGCTTCAGTTTAATTAGCAGAGAGGTTGTTTCCCTTTTTTTTTTGAATCTGTGCTTTGCCCTCCTGCAAACCCATGAGAAGCAGCGTTAGAGTCTTGTGCTCATCTGCTGACACACTGAGATTTGGTAATGAGATGGAAAGACTCTAATCTGCTTGAAGAGGAAGTAACCTTGGATTACTGTTTCTCCATTCAGATTCTTTACACCAGACAGAAACCAGTTTGTATAAACCATCACAGATTTTTAGCTTCAAATTTTCCGGCAGTTGGAAATGAAAATCAGATGGGAGTACACTTCTAAAATGTAATTTTAATTTCTGCATGTTAAAAGAAGGACTTAAATGAATGACAATACAGGAATTCCTGATAAAATGATTTTTAAAGGTAAATTAGACTGAATGGCAGAGCAGTGTTAGTAAAGAAATAGCTCTATTAGGTGGCTGGAAGGAGAAGGCATAAAATAAACTCTGAGGAATAGTGAGTCCGGATAAAGCAGGTCACCCTAAAGCTAGGATGGAGGCAATTTGTACAGAGATTTTGAAAATAAATCTTTGGGTTAAGTGGCTCAGTTTAGTTCCCATGCCACCTTTTTACTGTTTCAGGGATTTTGTCTTCCATTATATAGTTACCATTTTAAGTTTACTTTAGTATTATCTTCCTGTCTTGGTAAGTCACCAAATGTGACTTTTCATAGAAACTTACCCAAGGCAAATATGATACTCTTTATTATTAATTTGAGAGACAAATCCATTCAAATTTGAGGGTAATGCAGCTGAGATTAATTGGGATAATAATGTATAGTAGGCTTGCAGGACCCTTCAGTATAATTCTGTGAGTCAGGTGTAATAGATGTTATTCCCATTTTATTTATTAGAAAATTGAGACTGTAAATGGGAAGTATTTTTGCCTATGATTGCACAGATGGTTTCTGAAGTGGAACCTGAAGCCCAGGAGAGCCCTCTGTCTCTTTGACATAGAGGGACACAATCAGTGACATCACAGCCCAGGAGAGAGACAACTGCTTACAGGTGTGGGGAGTTAAGAATGTCCTGTCCGTCAGGCTTTGATTCTAGGACCTGAGATATTAGAGGAAATTAAAAACAAGGTGATCCGAAGTTTTCTAGTATGAGCAAAAATGTTGGTATTTTAAGAAGTTGGTTCCTCACCAGAATTATGCTTTATCTACTTTCTTCTCTTTGATTTAACTGGTATGATTTCAGTTGTCTCTTATGTTGGCAAATTAATCCTTGAAAAATAAAGATAAATTCATATTATCAGCAGTAAGCATAGAGGGAAACTTTGAATGAAAGTTTGGATAAAACTTTTGATCCAATAAAATAGGGGACTTAAACATTTTTCTGAAGTATTTTCTACAGTGAACTTCTATGGAGCATACTTATAGACTCTATTCTTTTGAAACATTCAGGGAACTCTGTTCATTATTATTTTACGATCACAATTTAAAATCCAAGAAATTGCTATATAAGTAGGAGAATAAGATCTTGGGATATCAGGTGGTTATATCTTTTGGCTATCCCTAGTGCTTTCCATGGGGCCTTGAACATGGTCAGTGTTTAATAAATGCTTGTTGACTTGATTTCAGGAAGGGTAGTAATCTGTTGTTGGATACAGAGACCATGAACGGAAAACCAAGGTAGTTAATTAAATATGGGAAGATCACTAAATTATGTTGTCGTTAGAAAAATTCAGAGCAGAAACCCTGGTGGTCATTTTTTAGACACCAAAGAAATGAAGACAAAACTGAAATAATTGTTGCCTTCAAGGAGCTGTTACATTCCTTGGGGGGAAATACCATATACACATAGAAACTGAAACAAGATATAACCAGCACATGGGCGGGGAGAAGGCCATTCTCCAGTGCATAAATGATCAAAGTGAACAAAGGAAGAATTGCAGAATGTTCACAGCCCCATGAAAAAATGCTCCAGGTCACTATTAGAAAAATGCGAATCAACAACCCTGTGGTTTCACCTCATACCCTGCAAAGTGGGCAAAAATGATCCAGAATGACCACAATCAGTGTTGGAGGTGTGGTGGGAAGTTAGGCACACTAATACGTTGTTGGTGGAATTGTGAAATGGTACAACCATTTTGGAAAGCATTTGGAACTATGTAAATACAGTGGCTCAAATGTCCATACTCTGAATCAGAGACACCATTACTGGGTTTTTATAACCCAAGGAAGCCATTGATAAGGAAAAAAGTCCCTATGTACTCTAAAATATTTATAGCAGCACCTTTTATGATAGTGAAGAATTGGAAACAAAGTAGAGGCTCCTCAGTTGGGGAATGACTCAGTAAATTGTGGCACATGGTTGTAATGTAAGATGACTGTGCTGTAAGAAATAATGTATATGATGAATGCAGAGATGCAGAGTGAAGTAAGCAGAGCCAGGAAAACCACCTTGACAAACAGCCCTAGAAATGGAAATGGAAAGAATAGTGACACACCAAAAAAATCGTAACAATGCAGGAGGGCTCAGACAAAGAGAGATGAGGGAGGTGGGAGGCCTACAGGGGTCACATGGTGCATGTATTTTTGACTTTCTCAATGTGTCCATCAGTTGTGCTGACTTGTTTTCTCCTCTCTAGCAAATACTATGTCATATAGGATGGCTCTCCTGGAGGGACAGGAGGAGGGATACACAGAATAATCTGGTGATATAAAAAAGAGAAAATATCAGTAAATACTTTGGGGCAAAAAAAAAAAGAGGTACAGGTCGGAAAGGAGAGCATTCCATGCATGAAGAAGGTGTGCAGAGCCATGGGTTTGGCTAGAGTGAGTTTGAGACGCTGGTGGAACAGTCACTTGGAAATATACCTTTCTGATCAGCCATCCAGGTTGTCTTGGGCTGGAAATTTGTTTTACTCTGTTTTTTTGTGGGTTCTGCTGCTTTAGAATTTGTTTAGAGCCATTTTTTGTAGGTATTTGGAGGGGTTTGGGGGAGAGCTCTAGCAAGTCACTGCTTTCCCTCCGTCATCTTGGCTCCACCTTCTGTGTAGACATGTGGATGTAGTGTTTCTTGAATGCCATAAGGAATGTGCTTGTTTTCAGGGGACAGTGCTAGCTTTCTGTATGTTCTGTTACCCACAGAACAGAAGGGTAGGTCAGACACTGGATAGCAAAGGAATCTGAAAGGTCATGACAGGCAGAACATTGGCCTAAATCAGTTAAGATCTAATTTGCAAGTTGTACTTCTTAAGCTTTTGAACCCAGGGATGAGCTAAGACTGACTATTCTGAAAGAGATGTAGCCATTTTATGGATTCCTAGCTACTCATCATTGTGTTATAGGGACCAGTAGCTCATGCTCTGGGGTGCAGCTTCCAGGAAGAGCCGTGACAGTCTGGTGGCGCTCTGCCCTTGTCAGGCAACATCAGGGGAATTGTGCAGTTTTTGTTTCCACAGTTTAGGACCATTATGAGCTGGACAGAAAGCCCCCCGCAACGGGCATGGGCCTTGATTCCATTCCAGATGAGCATCGTTTCAAGGGATTGGGCGCATTTAGTCTAAAGGAGGGCAGTGGGCTTTGCAGGTGAGTGCTCTCCAGCCATTCGAAGGGGAAGAGAAAGTAGACTAGGAAAAGTAGGTGGGAGTTACAGAGAGGAACGTTAGGAGGCAACATGGCATGCCTTAGCAGGTAGTGAGTTGCCCCTTCTTTGAAGTCTTCCTCGAGAGGCTGGATGACAAGACGGCTTGCCAGTCTCACTTCAGTTTTACGAGCCTTTATTAATTGCTTTCCGTGCGCCAGACACGATGGTAGATGCTTGGGATATGAACACACAAATAAAATAGCCGCTGCCTTTAAGGGAGACCATTTGGGGTATGTGGTAGTGAGGTTTCTTTTTCAAGTACACGTCAAACTGGATGGTTTCTTCAAATTCAGCGTTTCTGTGATTCATGTGTCTGGAAGCATCTTGAATGTAAAACTATAATGAACTACAGTGGTGGCCACCAGTGTGTGAGGATTTGGGTGCTGAGGACAGAGCACCATGGAGTGATGCCACTTTCGTAAAGAGGATTTTTAATTGAGTGATTTGACGCTTCTTCATAGTCCTGAAATAATTAGTTTATAAAATTATTTGAGGTAGGTATAATGCCGATCATAGGGATAATGTCTCTCAG
>NW_020954577.1:5606954-5655068 GCF_900497805.2 Vombatus ursinus | reverse complement strand
TTATTTGAGGTAGGTATAATGCCGATCATAGGGATAATGTCTCTCAGACTATAGAAAGGAGCAGTGAATTTTGGGTTGCTGCATTTTCTGTCTAGCTAAGGGTCAACAGTTTTAATCACCCATAATTATAAAACTGTTAACTATCTTGGATATGTCTTTATTTTATTTTATTTTTTTTGGTAGATGTGTCTTTATAAAAGATAATAGACTTTGGCCTTCAAAACAATGTATCTGGAGATGTGCAGAGAGAGGTCTGGGATCTCCCTGCCTTGCACATTCTGTCTCCTGATACAGATTGCGATCCATGCTGCCCACCCGGGTGACTCTTCAGCTCCTGAGTTTTGCAGCATCCCTTGTGGTGCAGCCTTCTTGCTTTCTCTGCATCTTGTAAAGTGACTGGGGGTGGGGCACTTGAATGTCCGCTGCTGGTCATCCTTTGTCCTGGGCCATCGTGAGCCTGTTTTTTTTTCCTGTTGTACATTAACCTGACGATCTCTTTCTCATGATTTTCTCTGCAGTTCTTTGTTGATCATAAGTTACGGCTCGTTCACGTTGCTGTATGTCTAGGGCCTTCTTGGTGATAATAATTTCCACTCCTTCAGAAACACTTTTCAGTATCTCATGGCCATACAATGACGTTGTTAGAATATTGATATTATTTCCTGAAGGCAGTTTAGCTTCTTCCCCTCCTAATGTTCAGTTCTGGACCTGGCTTATTGTCTGTTTGTATAGCCTGTCCCAGATGCACAAACTGATGAATGAATGAATGAATGAATGAAAAGAATTTGTTAAATGTTTACTGTGTGCGAAATACTTCAGATGGAAATAAAAAATTAAGACAGGATGTGCTCTTAATGAACTTATGTTCTAAACTGGGGATACAACACATAACAGGGCTTTAGCTGCAAAATTGATCAAAGGGCCTGGTGATCCTTGGGATGCCACTGTATGCAGTGTGCCAAGATCCATAGGGCCTGGGGGCACGGAGGGCATCGTAGCGAGGTATGTGGTAAGGCTATTTCTCCTTCCTACATGGATCCTGACACCTATACTCCATCTCGTTTCCTGTGGGAGGGAAACTGGAGTCTTTGCATTGGGAGAAGGGTTGGTGGGGAGGATACTCAGTCAGCCATCTGTTGCAACAAGCACCACTGGCCAGCATCCTTATGAAAGTCTGAACTGGGTGGTGACTAGTCACCGGCCTTTAGAAGGACGGAGAAATGCTTAGGGAATTGTTTAAATTCTCTGTACTGGCAAATCCATTTTTTTTTTTTTTAAAGGCAATTGGGGTTAAGTGACTTGTCCAGGGTCTCACAGCTAGTAAGTGTCAAGTGTTTGGTCTGAGGCCGGATTTGAACTCAGGTCCTCCTGACTTCAGGGCTGGTGCTGTATCCACTGTGCCACCGAGCTGCCCCAAATCCATTTTTTTTTAATGATTCAAAGTCTATTAACCCAGGAAGTAAAGACCAACACCCTTTCTGTGATCGATTCGCCCGAAAGCCACAGAAGTGCCTTCTTTGCAACGATTTTAAAGACATTTAGTGACAATATTTGTATGATCATATATGCTCTTATTTGCCTGATTGTATGCTATTTTGTGTCCCAAATATAGTTTCCTATAAATCCCAGATTTTGAAACTAGATAAACACGGGAAAACTTTGTCATAATAACAAAATAGTTTGTCCTAGATTCAAATTGTATTTAAATGAAGTATCTTTCTTCATGTTTTTCATGAAATATATGGGCAACCTGAATATCTTTTACTTGAGTATCTGTTCTTTAAATACACAATATATTTTGTGTATGTGAGAGAGATGGAGAGAGAGAAGTAAGAGTTTTTGTGTTTCACTCTTCAGCTTTGATATTTTGCACATCTCTAGGCTTGAGGGAGCACGTGTCCCAAGAAAACTCATGTCATATCATGAGACATCTTGAACTGGGTTTTTTGTTGACAACTTAAACTCAACATGTCCTAAAATGGACGCATTATCTTTCCTTCATAACCCCCATTATTGTTGAGGCATCACTATCTGCCCAGTCTTTCAGGCCGCTGGGAGTCATTCTGGACTCCTTACTCTCCTCCTTCGTCTCCAAAGGTCTCTTGATATCATCTTCGTAACCTCTCTCCAGTACTCCCCTTCTCTCTTCTGATGCTGGCCCTACTTTGGTGAAAGCCTTTCCCACCTCAGGCCTGGACCACTGCAGTAGCTGCGGGGGGGGTGGGTGCAGAATGCCTGTCCCAAGTCTCTCCCCACTCTGGTTCATCCTCCATTCAGCCAGCTTCAGTCTGGTTCTCCTAAAGCCCAGGTCTGACCATGTCACATCCCCCACTCAATAAACTCCAGTGGCTTCCTGTTGCCTCCAGCAGCAAATACAAAGTGCTCTGTTTGGCCTTCACCACCAGCCTCAACACCAGCCCCCCTCCTGCTTTTTCCAGTTTTCTTCCCCCTCATTCTCTTTCCCCTCTCCACCTCGAGGCCATCGACATGGGCCTCCTTGTTGTTCCTCACATAAGATACTGCATCTCCTGACCCAGGCCATTTTCTTTCTGTCCTTCATGCCTGGAATTCTTTCCTTCCTTATCTCTGTCCTCAGCTTCCTTGACTTCCTTCAATTCTCAGCCAAAATCCCACCTGATGCAAGAAGAATAGCCGATTCTCCTCAATGTTAGTGCCTCCCCTCCCTTCATTATCTGTAGCTTATTCTGTCTGTCCCATTGGTATGGCTGTCTGCATGTTGTTTTCCCCCATCAGACGGAGCTCCTTGCACACAGTGACTGTCTCTCCAGCACTTGGCATGTAGGGGGTCCTTGTAAATGCTACTTGATTGATAAAATTAAAACCAAACCTGCTGTCCTATCTTTTTTTACCTGTCATAAAAGAACAGTTTAAACAAAAATTGGTTGCAAGGAAGAGAGTTTTCTGCATATGTTTAGCCGCTGGATTTCATGCACACAAATTTTTTTGAGTAAGAACAGACCTTAACTCGTTAGGTGGTCTGAAGCAGACATGATTGGCCATCAATATGTCGTGAGCCTCATCAGTTCCTGCTCTAGCTAATAACAGCAACAGCTAGCATTTATTAAGTACCTACCTTGTGCCATCTACTATGCTAAGCACTTTATAAATATTCCATTTGATTCTCATGACCTTGAAAGGGGGTGGTGGTGGTTCTTTTATCCCCATTTTACAGTTAAGGCAGACAGAGGTGAAGTGACTTGCCCAGGGTCACACAGCTAGAAAGTATCTGAGGCTGGATTTGAACTCAGGTCTTCCTGTGTTTAGCACCCCCTAGCTGCCTATTTATGTATTTTTTAGTGGGGTTTTTTTTTTGTTTGTTTGTTTGTTTGTTTATTTGTTTTGTTTTTGCTAGGCAGTGAGGTTAAGTGACTTGCCCAGGGTCACACAGCTAGTAAGTGTTATGTGTCTGAGGGCGGATTTGAACTCAGGTCCTCCTGACTCCAGGGCTGGTGCTCTATCTACTGCGCCACCTAGCTGCCCCCTGTTTATGTGTTTTTAACCTTCATGAAATGAGAGGAAATACTGGAGGGTGATTTAGATGCTGTGCCTAAGAGAGGATTGAAATGCATGATCTGCTGCCCTTGACGGCATATTCAGATGGCTCAGAACTGACTCGGGGGGAGGTTTGGGAGGACACGGGGTGGAGGTGTGTGAATCTGAAGCTTTTTTTCTGCTAACTTAGGCTCATAGATTTTTAGGAGTCTTATCTGACAACCTATTATCAAGATTGGATTTTTGTTGTAAAAAGGTGTTCATGCTGGTACACTGCCTGGATTTAACCTCACCCCTGCCCCCATCCATCTCTTCCTCATTTTAATAAGTTCTTTTTCCTTGATTATAATTATGAGAGTTTCCTGGAAATTAA
Source organism: Vombatus ursinus (assembly GCF_900497805.2). Classification (NCBI taxonomy): domain Eukaryota; kingdom Metazoa; phylum Chordata; class Mammalia; order Diprotodontia; family Vombatidae; genus Vombatus; species Vombatus ursinus. The sequence goes on along the minus strand of NW_020954577.1, from coordinate 5,651,182 downwards.
TGCATTTACTACTTGGCAATAGGCAAAGAGGTACATTGATTTTTCTTCCACATGTTTGGGTTAAGGTGGTTGTTTAATGTGAATATTAGAGCATATTGATGCCAGAGATTTGGTTTAAGTTGATAATTTTCTCCACAGATCCTTAGATGAGCAAAAATAGCTAAGATAGTTGTAAATAAATTTCAAAAGTCAGTTTTTACCAATGGCAATGTTGTTTTCCAGCCTTACATTAAACAGTTGTCAGCACTTAGACCATTCTTTTTTTTTTTTAAGTTATTTTTACAACTGAAAAAAAATCTGCTTTCTCTTCCTCTCATGTCCCGACCCCTACCCCAGTTATTTATATATCTATCTCACTTTGCACTGAGTCCATCATCTCTCTGTCAGGAACTGGGTAGGATATTTCAGCACGAGTCCTCTAAATGTTGTGTCAGACAAGTATTTCAAAGTAGTTAGTCTTTACAGTGTTGTTATAGTCTTATAAATTATTCTCCTGGTTCTGCTCATTTCACTTGCATCAGTTCATACAAGTCTTCCCAGGTTTCTCTGAAAACCCCATCTCCATCATTTCTTAATAACATTCCATCACATTCATATACTATAATTTGTTCAGCCATTCTCCATTTGGTGGGACGCCCAATCAATTTCCAATTCTTTGCCACCACAGAAAGAGCTGCTGTGGTTTTGCACATGAGTCCTTTTCTTCTTTCTCTTTGGGGATACGGACCAGTATGGATGGATATCTCTAGATCAAAGGGTATGCATAATTTAATAACTTCTGAGTCTTAGTTGCTTCCCAGAATTTCTGAGCCAGTTTATGGCTCTGCCAGCAGTGCGTCACTGTACCGGTTTTCACACAGTTCCTCCAGCATTTGTCATTTTCCTTTTTTGGGTCAACTTTGCCAATCTGATGGGTGTAAGACGGATCCTCAGAATTGTTGTAATGTTCATTTCTTTCAATTATTAGTGATTTAGAGCATTTTTCATATAGCTATTTACTTGGTGATTACTTCTCCTGAAAATGAAATGAAATTCTTATCATTTGACTATTTATAAATTGGGGAATGGCTCTTATTTCTATAAATTTGAATCCATTCCTAACATCTTAGAAGAGAGATCTTTATCAGAGAAACCTGCTGCAAAGATTTATTTTACCAAATTACTTGATTCTCTTCTAATTTTTGCTGCATTGGTTTTGTTTGTGCAAAATCTTTTAATTTTATATAATCAAAACTGTCCGTTTTAACCTTCTGTGTTCCTCTGTCTTTTGTTTGATCTCGAGCTCTTCCCATATACATAGATCTAACAGATAAATTTCTTCCTTTGTATCTCTAATTTGTTGATGATGTTAGCTTTTATATCTAAATAGTTACTAAAGTTTAAAGTAATTCTTACAGAAATTGACCTTCAAGTTCATGTTCACATGAAACCCTTACCGAAAGATAATAAAAATACTTAGTTGTCCTTCAAATATAGTCTGATTTCCTTCGGATTCTGGCATCGTTGAGTTACACGTGTAAATAAATCCTGTTGAATTATGTTTTATGCAGGATGATGATGAGAATGTCCTTACTGCTCCAGAACCTCCAAGCCAGCTTTTACATGCTCATGGGACGGGCTTTTGCTTTGATTCCAGGTAATCTTAACCTTTTCCATGTAGAATTCATGCTTTGTATATAGTTTCAGAAATTCTTAGTTATTCAGTAGGGTAGATGATATGGGGAATTTCAGGTTGCTTTCATCCTTATGGATGATTACAAAGAAACGATTGGAATTATGTGCTTCATTTTACTTATTATAAGGAACCATTTTGGGAGCTCAGTAAGTAAAATGCGTAAGACCAAGGGTTGAGCTTTCGGTGAATGGTTCTCCTTGCTGATTCTTTGTCTCGGTGAGCTGGGAATGGGGTTCTCTTGACCTGCAGGAGACGTCTGGGTCTTTGGAGAGGAACAGCGAGGTCACTGACATGAGGGAGGGGCTTGGCAGTGGGAGCCCCAGGTGTCTATTCTGGAGTGACCTACAGTTTTCTGAGAAGCAGTGCTTAGCATGTTAGCATGCATGCATTTATGTATCAGAAACAGGTAATGATTTCGTGTCCCTATCTCTTCAAGCTTTGATGTGCACAAGAAGTGTCCCCTCTGTGAATTAATGTTCCCTCCCAACTACGACCAGAGCAAGTTTGAAGAGCATGTCGAAAGTCACTGGAAGGTGTGCCCCATGTGCAGTGAGCAGTTCCCTCCAGACTATGACCAGCACGGCTTTGAAAGCCACGTTCAGACCCATTTTGATCAGAATGTTTTAAATTTTGACTAGAATGTCACTTTTTATTATGCATTATACCAGTTTACCATTTAAAAAAAGATCACTTCCAATAGCTAAACCATATCTGATAAAATATCTACTGCATTTTTCTGACTACTTACATTCTGTGTTACCTGTGTACAATGCAGTAGAACTAGGGTCAGGATCAATATCTGGCTTATCAGCAGATAGCAGTTTAACCTCTGTTTCTTTCACCTGCTCTAAGAAAAGAAAGAAACTCTTTGTGTGTGTGTATCTTTATTTATTCCTCGATTGTGAACATTATATCATTAAAGGATACAGGGATTATTTTAATGTGACAGTGGAAAAAATTATATGGTGGTAGGTGACTTAGCCAACTGATAACAAGTTTCTGTCGAATAGCTGATTGAGCATGATTAAATATTATGTAATAAAAAGTATTTCTGATAGCAATCTCGTGGAGTAATTCTTTGGGTAACCTTCAAAAAATGTTTTAATTTATTCTATGAACACAGAGTTTTTTAATCTTCTTTAGAAGTTTAGATGCATGCATGATGAGATTACCTGCTCGCAACATAGCAAATACCTCTGGTACATGTGAAATGTTTGCCTTAGGAATTAATCTAAGAAAGCATATTTTGCTTTAATCCAGTATTTTTATGAATTAAAAATATTATAATTAGATTTATCTGGATGATTATTTTAAAATCAGCTTACAGTTGTATTTATAGCTAATGGAAAAGTGGTCTTGGCAAAACCCCATGATGCAAGTGGAGAAACCTCCACACCAGACTCTCTGCTGCAGGCCTTGGGGTTCTTGGCCTGTACTTGCAGGGGGTGGTTTTGTGCATTTTGCAGAGTTTTTCTGTTGAGCATAATTTTAAAAATTATGTTTCTAATTAAGCAATTAAAAATGTGACAGACACACCAAAATGAAGGTCATGTGTTTCTTTAGTTAAAATTTGTTTCTTACTGTATAGTATTCATTATATTAAAGGTACACCCATATTGGAGCTCTGTGGCTGTTGTATTTCATTGTTACCCAGTTAATTTGTAATAGTATAGTTAGGGGCTCTTCACCTGGGGTTCATGGATCCCTGTGATTGTAGGAGATCAGTGAGTTTGGTTTGTTTTTGGTTTTTTTTATATTTTGATAAATTTTTTTTTCACTATAATCAGTTTCTTTTGTAGTGTTGTGTGCTTTCTTTTATGTGTTTGGAAACATTCAGGAGAAAGGTCTACCTAGTCTCCGCCGCCACTGGGACTCTTCCTCTTCTGTTTTGGCTCAGTCCTTCTCTAAATTAGTAAATTAGCACCACCTCTGCTGTTACGCTGAAAGCCTGGAAATTCCAACGGTGTTGTTTCACGGGTTTCACGATTTCATTATTTATTAGCACTTAAGCAGATTGTTTAAACTTGCCCTGAATTTAGTCATCATTTAAATGATTGGGTCAGGCTCAGCTCGGTTATAGGATGCTTTCCAAGTCGTTTTACATTATGGCCTGTGTACGTTTTCGCACTTGGATTATTGTTTGGATAAGTTTGCACTTCTGAGAACTTAGGGGTCTGGGGTCTGTGAGGTCCTCCTAAGTTCTGAACCATATAGAGGGTCCTGTCTCCCACCCCTAGATACCTCAGGCTGCAGATGAGGGGGGAGAGTTTCCTCATTCCTACTTCCCTACATAGATGAAACCACAGACTGGTACTAAAAATAGAATCCTAAATTGAGTTGGAAGGAATTTTAGACATCACCTCGAGTTCAGCTGTTTCATTTGGGAGATGAATAACAGGCCCAGAGGTGCCATTAGGCCCAGAGTTAGAGGAAATCTTCCCAAGACCCACCCAAGAAGGACTTCCTGACTCTGTGCACAAGTCCTGGACAAGCTGGCTCAGGGCAGCGAGCGCCCCTCTTTGGAGCCTTGTCGGGGGGTGGCTAGAAGACCGGGTGGGGGTGGGGCTTTGGTTCTCCCCTCCTGTCACCAGTATCATTGTGTGTGTATAATGTATGCCCATTAGGGATTGTGTATGCACCCATTATCGGGGCCTATTCCTTAAAAAATGTAATTTTTTTCAAATCAAGGGTCACACAGTTTTCACCATGCCACACGCAGTCTGTGTCAAAACAGGACATCTGGTCTTGTTGTCCCTCCTGAATTTTTTGACCTTACTTTGATCCAGAGGGTTTGATCCAACATTTTAGGTAGAGGGGGCCACAATGTAGTTTTGTTTTCAAGTGAAGTAATTGAAAGGAATCAAATAGGATGTGACTCCGAGCAGTGCTGGGCAATCAGACGTCAGTCCAGGTGAGACAAGAGTCAAGGAAGGGTCATTCTTGCTTTGGGTCAGAGGCAGTTTATTTTAAATGTGATCTGATTTACATTTGTAAGCAGCTTTCTCAACAGGAATTCTATATCAATACATCACCTTCAGTCCAAACAAACCTCTGTCACTTTCAAACTTAAATGTTCTTTCCCCCCAACAAAACATATGAAAATATAATTTAAAGCACAGTTTTCACAGACACAGTACAATACATTCACTATACGCGGTATAACAAAATAGTCCCGTCCTTACCTGTTTAGTAATACTGTCACAAGGAATAGGTAATTAGAAGCTGGAATTGATTTCGTAACTGAAAGGAAGTCCCATGCATGATGATTTTATTGTATGACTGTTTAGCTGCTGAGTTAACTGATGCAGCCTGCAGACCCTGGCCCAGGAAGGAGCGTGGCGTGGTTGACTGCCCAGAGCCCAAGGGGGCCCTGCCAGGCACCAACTCGGCGCTTCTTCAGTCTGGGGCGTCTTTGAAACCTAAATGGTAGCACTGTGTGTTCAGAACCACGATCGTGCCTTCAGAGATCTGAGGGAAGTGTGAGAGGGCGTTTTCTTTATAAGCACTTAAAAACCCCTCATTAGGAAGGATCCAAGGCTGATGAAAGTAGATGTTTGCACATCTGGCTAACAGATAATTGTCATCCTTTCCAAGTTTGGTAAGTGTCCTGGAAAAAAAAAGGGCCACCTGCTTCCCAGCTGTGTCGAAGACCTTTCATCGCACGTGCACAGGCCACAGGGGGAGAGCACTGTCATAAGCAGCCCCAACTCGCTTTTTACCAATTTGTTTTGTGGGAAGTTGGCCGTCTCAGAGCAATTTTTATTGCATAATTAGGCAACTGGTAAACTCATGTTTCAAGAATAGCACTTGGGAGAAAAGAACCCTCGAGGCATGATGGTCCTGTTCCTGAGGAAAAGCTCAGGAATGGTCCCGATAAAAGTGAATGCTACATGGGCCACCTCGCTCGCCCTTCGCTTTGACCACCTGTTGCCAGAAGCACTTCATGTCAGTAAGGCTCAATGTCTTATTTCGGAAAAGTGAATTCTAAAGCTAAACAGAGTTCCGATTGGAATGCAGACACCTAGAGCGTGAGGCGAAACGTTTCCCTCCCCAAAGTCTCACAAATACCAGCCTGGAGGGTCTCCCCCTGAAACATGCTTAGAGCTTTCATCTTGATTTGCTGCCACAGGCACGATAGGGCAGGAGTTGCAAGAATTGGCAACACATAAAACATCAAATCTGTTGGCAATGGAGAACTACAAAGTGCTTTAAGACTTCATCTGAGGATGAAGAGAGAGCTAAGTTTCACACACACAATTTGCACTCTTAAGTATTTCAAAGTGTTTCCAAACAGATTTTAGGGGAAATACTTCAGTGGATCTTGGTCCTCAAATATCTGATGGGCATGAATTGAGCATCCAGCACCATGCCTTGCACTTGGTAGGCACTCGATGGATGGGTGGATGGATGAAGGAATGGAATACACCTCATAAAAAGTCATTTCTAACATTAAAATGATTGTTTGCTCAGTCACATGGCAAGATCTTCAGCATTTCAAAGGGGAAAAAAAGATTTGCAAGAAAATATAAAACACAGAAAGCACACCTCTTTATGTATGTTATTTAAGTATGAAAATATTTTTAGCATATTATGTTAAACATTCTTTCTTATTTATATTTCCGATACCTAATGCCTGGCTAGCCATGGGTCCGAGCTCCCCTAGGTAAGGCATGTTAACCGGCTTGACAACAGTGGTGGTGTCTTGGTTTTGCACACGTGTGAGTTGACGTATTGAGAAATTTCAATCACATTACAATCTTGAAATAAGCTCAGTGCCAGGCTTCCCCCCAAGCTGGTAACCCTGCAGTACCATTAAACCTATTTGCCACATGCCCTCATTTTTATTTTGTTTTGGGGAAGATATTCTGAAGAGCCTAGAGCTTTTGTCTGTTTTAGCACCTTATATCAAAGTAATGAAAATGGTGGGTATGGTTGATTACATGTGCAAATGTACAAAATCATTAACTCTACAAAGGTAACATTCCAAAATTACAGAAAAAAATTTAAAGCATGCATTTAACTCTTCTTTTAAAGGGTTGCTGAACGCTTCCCTTGACAAAGGTGGCTGTTTTCAAAAATCAGCAACTGCTGGTGAGGATTTCTTGGCACAGCTGGGACCAGCGGGTTATTGCTGCATCTTCCTGATAATCTCCGCAGACACGGGGGGGTGGAAATTGATGGTGTGGTGCCGCAGGCCCTGAGCGGTCTTGTAGCTCTTCCCGCAACGGCATTTGAATGGCTTACGGACACGGATCTGTGTTCGGTGGCCGTTCTTGGCATGGTACTTGATGCCATTGACATTCTGCAAAGGAGAAAGAAACGATCAGCCTTTCTGAGGACGTGTGTGGCGGGTACTCGGGTCCTGCTGTCCAGGACCTGGGGTAGGTGGGCTGTAGGGTGGGGTGTCCCTTTGACACAGCTCGCAGGATCATACACGCTTGGGATCTGGCAGGAACGTTTGTTAGCCATTATTTACTCCAGCCCCGTCATTTTGCAAATGAACCGATTTCCCAAGGTGCTTGTGAGCTATGCCAGTAAAAATCAGAATCTGGGTTCAAACCCTTGTCTTCGTACTTGAGACAGCCTGATGTATTAAGTGGGAGGAGCCCTGGATTTGGACCTGGTTGGACCACCTTTGGACAAGTGACTTCACCTCTCTGTGGGATCAGGTGATCAGTAACCCCCTTCCCAGTTCCAGGTCGCAGGACCCTAGGACTCCTAACTCTAATGCTGCTTAGGGTCATTATTCAGCTGCGTTATGTGTTAAGTCCAACTTGGTGTGATACCACGAGGACATAACCATTAGTTACATTTTTCTGAGTTCTGTGCTTGAAGGATCATCACCACAGTAAACGACATTAAGGCTCTCCATCTCCCAGGATGGCCCACTTTTCTCATGATCTTCAACACAAAATCTGAACAGTATTCTTCCCCAGTTCCTACCATGGAATAATTGCTCTTTACAAAAGTCAACTGTTAGTGCAGAGAGCACAAACAGTGGGTGGAAATGGGATGCCTCTCCATCCCGTGACCAAGAACTGAAAACAAAACTTTTTAATCCTAAAAGAGCTGTTTCTCCACCGTTATGTAATTAAACATCCCTGGGCCCCCCAAAGGGGCAATGCCCTGATGGACTTAGAGGATTGATTGGCTAGCCTGTCCTCAGCATTGGAAGATTATTTTAAGAGGGAAGATTCAGGTGGCCACTTTCCACTGTCTTATGTATGTCGTTTTGAATGAAGTAAAAGGAGATTTTGGGAAAGTGGGGTACTGGGTGTGGAGTATTTCTTACAGTGTATTGCTGATGTCAATTTTGCTGAACTGCTCCGGTCACAAAGGTTGGCTCCCTTATTGGGAGGGGGAGAGAGACATTCCGAAATGAAGGCGATGGATAAAGAGCAATAAAATTCATAAACAACATGTTTCTGGTGGTCACTTTCTTGCTTGGAGTCACCCTCTGGCACAGGGATTAATTTGTTAACCAAGAGGCAGACATTTTTCTCATCCTTCCCATTCCCACAACTTGCTTGCCTACCCCAACCCTCAAACATTTAAAAGCCCAGCATTCCTCCTACAGCATTTTTATTTCAACAAACAGGAAGAGAGATTTCAGTGTTTCCACCTAATTCCCCGTGACATGCACTTCAGGATCACCAAGGAAAGAGGCATCATAGATAGGGCTGTGTCTCCAACAGTGATGTCTTCACCCCAAACCGTCACCAAGCTCTTTTCCCCACTTATTAACCAGTGTCAACTGAAATACAGTTAACGCTTATTCCAGCAAAAAAAAAATCTTAATAGAAATTTGTAACCAACCATATCCCCAAGGTAAAATAATACCTATTCACTCACATACTAATTAAAGATTTGAAATTAGAAACGCATCTAAACTTTAAAAAAAAATGAAACTGAAGCAATTCCTTCTTCTGCCAGCTGAATGTAGATTCCCCAACTCATACTGGACGGAGAAAGGGAGAATCCCTGCCCTGTTCTACCCAGAGCTGTCGGGGCCATCCTCAGAAATCCCCATGTGGTGGGGATTATTCCCTTCATCTTCTGGGTGCTAACGCTGTTGCCAATAGGGCTTTAGAGTTTACAAAGGGGAGAGTGTTTAAAAGGGAGAGAGAGGAAATGGATGTACTGAGTATAGACGGCTTTTTAGCCAAAAAGAGGAGGAAAGACGGGACGAGACTAGCATTGAGGGTTTTTTTTGGCAAAGAAACGGAGAAATAGGGGTATGTTTGTAGGCAGCAGAGAAGGATCCTTTAAGTAGGCAGAGACTGGAGATGAGTGCGGATGGCAGAATGGGCTTCCATTCTGTTACAGAAGGGTTTCCCCTCTTGCTTGCAGTTTTCCACAAGAAGCTCAGTGACCACTTGTCAGCTGTGATGGAGAGGGGATCTGGGTTCAGGCCCAGGCTGGAGGAGATGTCCTCCCAATTTGGAGATTTGGTGATAAAATTGTCTGGTGACCAGAGGCAGATTGCAAGACTTCATAGGCTCAAATGACTCCAGCCTTTGGTCCATCCAGCTTCTATTTATTTATTCACTCATTCATCCATCCAGCAGATACTTATCAAGTGCCTTCACAGGGCCCCTTTCAGGGGAGGAGAGTTAGAAAACATTCCCTTTCTTTGTTTTCAAACAGTTCTCCTGGCTTTGAGATGGGTCATTAAAGAGTCCAGTCACACCTCAGGGGCCCGCACCACTCACACCTTGATGAAAAATACAGAGGACTAAAAATAAAGACAAACCAATGGCACATTCCACGGGGTCCACGCTACAGAAATTCCATCTCAATTGGTGCTTTTACTCCTAATTAGGTTAGGGAAGAGTTGGAACCAGAAACTTCTTAAGCCCCAAGAATCCAGTGAAATCCATGTGAAAACCAAGCCCCTTCTGCCCCAGAGCCCTCAGTGGAGCCTGTTGTTGGGGTGATGGTGGGCTCTTGACGCCCTAACCCTAATTGCGCATGGTTAATGTAAACAGTCGTTGCGTGTCTGGCGTAAGCTTGCTGAGTTTGGAAGGAAAACGCAGCCAAACCCGTATATCAGCTTTACTGGAAGTTAGCCGGACGATTATATACTTTGAAACACGCTCCCTCGTTCTAAGGTTGATTTATAGGAACAGAAGAGTTTTAAAGCTCGTAGGAACCTTAGGGATCCATCTATAGTCTGCTCCTCTATCCCCCAACCCTATTTTGTAGATGAGGAAACTGAGTCCAGGAGAAGGGAAATGACTTGCATAAAGTCACACGGGGCCTGGGATCCTCTGATTCCCAAAATCTGGTTTTGATCTCACTGCAGACCTTTTCTTCTCTCCTCACTCCCCCCCCCCCCCCAATCAAGTAATTTGTTTTGCTTCCCTGCTTTCTCTTTGCAAGCCAAATTGTCATTAAAGTAAACTCCAACTGCGTTGTATATAACAATTTTGGGGGCCCCATTATCACCACTTTGAAAACACTGAGGAATAGCTTTACACAGTATTTCAGGGAGAAGATACTTCCCCTGAAAGGGATGATATTAATACACCCAAAAGGAGATGCTGTATAATGACAAATATGCCTACTTCCAAATCTACAAAAATCTTTATGGAAATGCTCAATATATCCACTGAGTATGAGTAGCTAAATACTAAAAGTTGCATCTTCTCAATGAAAATATGACAAGGGAGCTGCCAAGCTTGGACAGAGGTATGTGTTCAATGATCTTCTAATTACGTGGGCCAGTGGAGGTGTACATTTCATGGGGGTGTCCCGTGAAAGGTCCCAATGGGAGGGATTCTTTTCTGGGTGTTCCTGTATACAGATGATACTGTGTTGATTTCATTATGTCCCATCTCATTATGGGGTCTCCTCAATGAGATCAATGATAATACATGGCCTTTTAATCCATACAGGAAACATTAAATGAATTTTATTTTTAGGTTATTTCAGTCACGTTTGAATCTTTGTGACCCCTTTCGGGGTTATCTTGGCAAAGATACTGGAGCGGTTTGTCATTTCCTTCTCCAGCTCATTGGACAGATGAGGAAACTGAGGCAAACAGGCAAAAAGTGACTTGCCCAGAGTCACACTACTGCTAGGTGTCTGTAATTGGATCTGAACTCAGGAAAATGATTTTTTCTGACTCTGGGATTATGACACTGCCTAGTTGCTCTCATTAAACGAATAGAAAATGTTTATTGTCCCGTGACATGTAGTTAGATAAATATAGAGGTTTAACATTGGTTAGAAACATCAGTCTCACAGGTGAGGCATAACTCAGTGGCATCCTTTCTGATAAAAAGATCTTAGGGTCTTAGTGGGTTGCTAACTGGATGTGGGTTAATACTGTGTCTATAACCAACAACTTTGGCTGCAAAGAGAAGCATCTGGCCTGGGACTAGAGAATGGACAGTTCCTTTGTCTTATTGCCCTGGTCAGGTCCCATCTGGTGTCTTGTGTCCACTTCTGGACAATGAATCTTAGGAAGGACACTGATAAGCTGGTGAGTGGACAGAGGGGGGCAACCGGTCCAGTGAAGCGTCTCATGTCGTCTGAGGATCACCTGAAGAAGAGGGGGTTGTTCAGGTTGAAAAGGAGGATTTGGGGGGACGTCATCAGTCTCTCCATGCATCTGAAGGGCTGCTGGAAGAGAGATGAGCATTCCCCTTGGACCCAGAGGACAGCACGAGGGGAGGCCAAGTGGCCGACAGGCAGATTCTTTGGCATTTAAACCAACCCGACCCCTCCCTGTATTTCTAGTTTTAATGCTCCTGCCCGGGATGACTGTGCCTCACCAGTCTCCCCGTGGTCTTCCTGGCCTGGGACACTCCTTCCTGGTCTCTGTCCTGAATCTCTGGCCTTCCTTATGTCCCAGGTCTCTCCATGCGTGTGTCCTGCATGTGCTGATTGACATGGGTGGGATCTCCAAACAGAACAGAGACTCCTGGAGGGCAGGGACTCTGAACACCGAGTGCCTGGCACGCTGGCTGATGGACACGCTGAAGAGTTATCTGCAGGCCTAGGGAGGGAGCACATCTTTCCCATGGAGCCTAGACAAACGTCTGATGGCTGTTGTAGTGGACGTACCTGTCCCACTGTGCGCTGGGTGCCACGGTGTCCGCGGGCCTGTCCGACCCCGTCCTGTGCACATGCGATTCTCTGGGCAGCCCGCTGAGCCAGTCCATCAGAGGCATAGCCGGGAGAAAGAGCCTGTTCTGGATGGCATCTGGGGATGTCGTCCAGACGGTCTCATGATACCACGGCTCCTCGGTCCCAAGGCCCACCCTTGTGGTACAAGGTGCACAGTCCCTGGCTGCCAACCTGTGCCATTAAAACCTCAGGTGATAGAGCATCAGCCCTGCAGTCAGGAGGACCTGAGTTCAAATCCGGCCTCAGACGCTTGACACTTACTAGCAGTGTGACCCTGGGCAAGTCACTCAACCCCACTGCCTAGCAAAACAAAACAAAACAAAACAAAAAAACCCTCAGGTGGTCCAAAGAGTAAAGGAGAGGGCGTGGTGGGCATCGGCGGGCTGCTGCATATTCCCAGGAGACTTGGATTCAAATCTGACCTCCACTGCTGAATTGTGACTTTGGGCAAGTCACTGCCCTTCCCTTTTTCCTCTATAAATCAAGGACCCTGCGCTGTGTAGGGTAAATCCATGTGTAAATCTCCCAGTACCACGTGATCTCCATGTGCAAACCTCCCCACTAAATCTTCAGTTATAAGGTCCCCTCCGTGGCCCTGAGTGTGGGGGTGCAATAATCCCTGGTGGCCTCAGGCGTCTGTGGCAGTATCCGAAGGGTGGTGAGGCTGATCCCCCTGAAGGACAATGTTCCTCCTCCTTGATCAGCGATCTCAGAGCCCCGGTGAGTGCTCCAGGACATGTATTGTGGTGAGTCCAGCTGCGTGAAGAGCACCGATTATGCACTGACTGCATGCACAGCGCCGGGAGAGGCTGGCATCCTAATGGGGAAGGTTTCAGTGGCGGTCAGATGCAGGGATCCCGAGGTCCTTAGGGGCAGTGGCCAAGCCAGTGTTAATGCCTTTCTCCGATAAAATCCTATGAGTTTCTGATACTGAGCCACCAGACAGGGCCAAAGGCTCGGGTGACCACAACAGGAGTTGTGGCTGATGCCCTGCAGGGGCAGCCGAGCTACATCTCCAAGGCGGTGCCTTCCCCCCATGAGGGCTGCAGGCGCTGGGTTGGAGCGCCACAATGCCAAAGTTCTAGGTCTCGGTCCAGGCTCCTGGGCCGGCTCCTGGCTGAGGTGGTGGAAGTGGCCCGGCCTGGCCGGCCCATGCTGCCTCCTGTCTCTCTCCCTCAGTCTACCTGGCTGCTTCAGCCAGCCTGTCTTCCCTGTCCAGTGCAGGACAACAGAGTGCGGCTGGTGGGGATGAGCGGCCCCTTCTCCCTCGGAGCCGCCTCTCTGAATGATGCCCGAGGAGGGCTGGGTGGGGAGCAGGGCTGGGCATCTGAGACGGGCTGTCCCTCCCCAGCGCCTGCGCCCGTACTGACCGCGGCTGGTCAGCAGTTATTGCTGGGGCTGCTGGAGCTGAAAGCCCAAATTTCTGGACGGCCAGTCTGATCTACTTGTCCTCAATGCCATACCACAAAATCCTGAGACTTCAGAGGTCTTCTCCAAGCCAGAGAACAGCCCCTTCCCCCACATCTTAGTGGACAGTGTCATGGACTGCGGCTAAAACTATTCGACCCAGACTCCGGGAGCTGGGGAGCGTCCTATAAAAGGGGGACGACACTTGAACCCTCAGCCCACGGGAGGAGGAGAGGAGCCAGTGAGACCAGGCACGTGAAGGCGGCTAGTCTGGACGCCCTCTGCTTTTTCCCACTCCCCTTTTCCCTCATTCCTTTTGAATTTATTTTAGAAATAAATGTAGCCAAGCCCCCTCCCCTATGTGTCTGATCCTGAACCTCAAAGGCAAACCTCCAAGGCCTTCCGCCTCTCCCCTGGAACTCCCCAGTGACCGGCTTGCTCTTCCCTGCTGCCATCCCCTGCTCCAGGTGGCTGCCCAAGTGATATTCCTGAGCCAGGGCTGATCTCACTCCTGCTCAAGAAGGTGCCGTGACTTTCTATCGTCGCTAGGATAAAATACACAGACTCCTCTCTCTGGCAGAGGAAGCTGGAGCCTGGACTTAGCAAGACCTAAGTTCAAATCGGAGCTCAGACAGCCCTGTGACCCTGGACACGTCACTTAACCATTGTCTGCCTCAGTTTCCTACCTCCTGGGCTTGCTGGGAGTGTCTCCCCCCCCCCCCCCCCGACCCTGCATTACCCATTTGCTCCCTGGTCTGACTATATTGGCCCTGATGACAAATGATGCTCATTGGGCCAAGGCCCAGCCTGGGAGGGGCAGGGAGGACCAGCTTGCTTCCTGGGCAATAATGAGACTATGAAACAGGACAGACAGAATGCACCAAATTACAGGTTTCTCCTATAAACAGGCCTTTTTCACTTTAAAAAAAAGTCTTTTTGAAATGCCAAGTTGCCCTGGAGGGGAGAGGAGAGAGGAGGAACCTGAAACCCTCAGGAGTGTCCTCCTTCCCTCTTCAATGACCATGGCCTCCAGGAAGCTCTCCCGTTGGCTCAGCGGTCCTTCCAGATGTCCAGGAAGAATTCTTCCTGCAGCAGGGCCTGGTGGAGGCGGGCTTTGACAATGCGGGATCGAACCCTGGCGCTGGCATTTCCTACCTGGGCCTGGGGCTTCCCATGCCCGGCCTCAGTGTCCTTCTCTGTAAAATGAAGGGACTGGATTTGCTGGCTTCTGAGGGCCCTTCCACGTCTACGACCTGACTCCTAGGTCGAAGGTTTCATCTCAGCTCTGCTGGCCAGAACAGGGCAGCAAAGAAAACGTACCCATCGCTCCCCTTTGCTCTGACTTCACCGATAGAGTTGGGCTCTGTCTTGAGCGGCGCTACAAGTCCTGGGGTGGCTTTCCTGGCCTTCGGAAGAGCAGGAGCCACCAAGGAGGGTCAGTCTGGGTGCCTCTCTCAGGCCTGGGTCTCCACGACCTGGATTAGCAAACCCGCCCACATGCCAGGTACATTTCTGGGTTTAGTATTTCCATTAAGCACTTCCACAGCTGGGTTGTAAAGAGCTGCTAAAATATCATGGAAAATTTTGCAAGTTTGTTTTTGGAGACACTTCTGGTGAGCAGAGAGCTCTGGGCCCCCAGCCACTCACAGAGATAAAATATGGTGGTGATGGCGGGCTGGGCCTCCACCAGTGGCGGGGACGGATCGTGAAATCATGGGAAGAGAAGAGCCAAGGGGAGACCCAAGGGAGTGTGGGGGAGTGAGAACATTCCCAGCTAGACGTAAAAACCTGTACTCTTGACGATGTCTGTGGATTCTTCATAATTCAAAGGAGTCTAAAAACCACCCACGGACCCTCAACTGCGGAGAGCCGGTGACGTGATTATTCTTCTTCGGATGGACTCCCACCTTCCCCGTCCCAATTCCCAGGGAAGACGTGAATTTGGAGAGATTAAGAATACAAGGGGCAGCTAGGTGGCGCAGTGGATAGAGCACCTGCCCTGAAGTCAGGAGGACCTGAGTTCAAATCCGGCCTCAGACCAAACACTTGACACTTACTAGCTGTGTGACCCTGGGCAAGTCACTTAACCCCAATTGCCTAAAATAAAATAAAATAAAATAAAGAATACAGTAAAGTTTCCATCGCTTAAGCAAAGCCCAGGCTGGATTGATTTCCCAGTTGGGGCACAGAACTCATCGTCCTTCCGCTGGAAGAGTGGAAGAACCCTGAAAAATGTGTACAATAACAGCCATGCTGAAAAGATGAGCAACTCTGAGGGGCTTACGGCTCTGACTGGTGCGGTGACCCACCGTGATCCACCCAAGGATGGGGGGTCCATGACGGACCTCCTCTTGAAGGAGAGTTGATGGACTTAAGATGGCAGGAAGGAAGGAAATAAGGGAGTGTTTAAGGTGAGTGTTTAAGGATGTACTCTGTGCACAAAACACTTAAATATGATCTCCTTTGAGGAGCAGGTACTATCACTTTACACTCGGGGAAACTGAGGCAGGTGGAGGTGAAGTCCAGGGACACACAGCTAGGAAATATCTGAAGCTGGATTCTAGACCCAGTGTTCTGCTGCCCTGCCCGGATGACACAGCACCTGGCCAGGACAGCCACACATTGATTGTGTGACCCTGGGCAAGTCATTCAGTCTCTACCTTAACTTCCTCATCTGTGAAGGAAGGAAGGCCGAGGACCAGAGAGGACGCCTGGGGCGGGGCGGAAGGCACAGGCAGGGCGGGTTTGGGGGTTTACCTTGTATCTTTTTTTGCATCCAGGGACGGGGCAGGCAAAAGGCTTCTCGTCCCCTCCGTTCATGCACATGGAGCTGAGGATGGCCTCGGAGCTGATGGCGCTCTCCGTGGTCCATGACTCGTCGCTGTCGGATTCCTCATAATCCGCCTCCTCCTCGTCGTATTCGCTGCCTGAGACATGTGAGAGAGAAGGGCATGAAGAGAGTGAGGCCCCCTCCCCGCAGGCCAGGCCTGGCCCAGTGAGCCTCGGGGCCCCTCCTACTCTGTAAACCAGTGCAGGACAATGGGGACAGTTCTGGATCTAGAGTCAGAAATTCTGGTCCCCTTGGCCTTGTTTTCCCTCACTGGGCAGATCACCTGTAAAGCCCCCTCCAACACTAAGCTCCCACGGGAGCCATCATCATCATCCTGTTTATCAGCCGGCTGCCTAGACTTCAGGAAAGGTGGAGACAGCTAAAAAGCACGACCTTACTCGGCCCCCAGCCCCACCCCGCCCCTCACCAGTTGGTGTCAAAAATCCCAGTTTGAATTTTGTTTCCTTGTCTTTGAACTGGTTTTTAAAAATAATATTTCTTTCTAATTAGTTTCCTTTGTAACCTGATATATTTCATTTTATGCATTTAAAAGCATTGTTCTGAGACTTGACCAGACTGTCAGAGGGGTCTGTGGCACCAAAAATGTTAAAGATCTCTGGACCAAGTCTAAGTGCTGAAACCTCGCTTACACTATCAGTCATTTACACTTTAGTATGAATGTGTTTCACATCCCTGTGTGACAGCAGGTTTTCATGAGAGACAGGGAGAAGAGCAAGAAGACCCTGGCAGGTGAGGGAGGGGACCGGGAAGCAGGAGCCACCTAAGTGGGGAGACAGAGGCCACAGGCACTACAGAAAATGTTTGCCTAGGGCCGGTCTTATTTGCTACCCTGGGCGAACATTTCCAGTCGCATTTACTCACAGGGAACTGGAGACACTGCTTCTCCAGAATGCTGGGGCTGGAGGGGCCTCAGAGGTAATCAAGTGCAACCCCTTCATTTTATAGAGAAAGACCCGAGGCAAGAGAGGGGAAGCAGCATCCTCTCCCCTCCCCCACCAAAACAGCTCCTTGCTACCCAGGCCTTTTTCATCGGCTCTCCCTCAGTGATGGGCCCACCCAAAGACAGCTCCAGTTTTAGCCTCCTCGCCACCGGGCAAGTGCCTTGACCTGCTCCACTGGGTATCTCTCAGAAACTCGACCTCCCCATTTGTCATTTGGCTGGGGGTGGGGGAGGGAAAGCCCCAGCTCCACTGCCTGAAGGGCTTTGTGGATTTTTTTCGTTTTTAATTGGCTCCAAGTGGCTGGGTCAGGGCTGGCCTTCGCACAAGGCGACCTTGACGACCATAATTCTCCAGATCATAAACAGCGTAAAATAATACGTTGACAAGCTCTAATGCATTTACAAGCCCTGTGGAATAAATAGGAATTAGAACACAACATTAGTAAGAATTATATGGTGGCGGCGACTGGCCTTGTGAAATGCATCCCCAGGTGTGAGCAGCACTGGGGACAGACGGCACGGGGGCTGCTCTGGGCTTCCCCAGGCCTTCTATGCCAGGCACCTGCACCAGTACTTAATGTCACCGTGATCAGCGTTATAACTCTTTGGAGGAGTCAGCGCTGCCCCAAGAGCATCCCCTTTCCCTCCTCCAGACCTGCCAGGTGACCCTCATTAAAGGAGCTGAGGCCGGCCTTCTCATTCCTCCCCCTCGGCCTCCATTTCCTCACTGGTGAACTGATGGGATGGGTCTCAGCTCTCTGCGCTTCTCCCACCCTGTTCTAGAAGGGCCAAGGCAGCTCCATCTCACTCAGTATGACAGAATTTGCCCCCAACATTAGCAGTGCCTGGTACACAGTAGGAGCTTAGTAAATGCACATGACCGCATTTTCCTTTTTGCGTGGGTCAAGCAGATTGAACCTAACACTTCCATAATAACGCTGCTGTGGCTGCTGCTAATCAGCATTTCTAGGATGCTTTAGGGTTGGGCCAGGCTGGGGATCACTCACGCTATATACAAACCAATTCCCTGAACAATCTGCAATGCTTTGGAAATTCTCCCTAAGTAGGGCACATTTTGGCACGTCCAACTCTAAAACAAATGCCACGGGGCACTGCCCTTTCAGATGGCATTTCTCAAAGCCTCACAAGCAAGACCTGGAAATCTGGAATCGCTAATTTACTCATCTAATTGGACTAATTTATTAACCTGAATACCAAGAGAATGAGGACATTAAAAAAAATCCAAACCAATTCCGTGTTAAATAGAGCTGAGAGAAACATGAGAACCTGACGCACCCTTCTGGACGGAGATCTGAGGTTCTGTCAATGTTCTGAAGAGCCTGATTCCCTCAGTCTGGGGGCCCCCTTCATGGACACTGCTCCATTCATTTAAAGGAGCATTTATTAAGTGGCTGCCTAGTGCCAGGAACACACAGAAACAAAGCAGTCCCCCTCTCTCAGTACTAGTGATACTAAGCATTAGTATTTCTATAGCGCTTTAAGGTTTGACAAACATTTTATATGTGTCATGTAACGTGACTGTTACAACCCTGGCAGGTAGGTGCTATGAATACCCCCATTTTACAGAGGAGGAAACTGAGGTTTGGCGCTTTGGTGGCTTGCAGGTGGCCTGCTATGGGCCCTCGGCACCCTCAAAACTCAACCTGGATCAGATGTGGATGGCCATCTGATGTACATGTGGCAGCCACTGTCCTAGCTGTGACAATCCAGCCTGTGGGCAGGGGGAGGTGAGTTCCCACCATCAACACACACACAGACACATGCACCCACTGGGCTCTCCCATCTGGAAAGTTTTCTGGGAGTGATTGCAGTGTCTCCCACAAAGGTCTGCAGCCACGACAACAGTTCCTGTGCTTTTCATCTTAGGGAAGAACTAACCTGAAGCAAAAGCACTGGTTATGGGTAAATTAACGTGAGCACACACTTAAAGAAAAAACTCCCCCCTGCTAGATGGATTTCCGACAACTTCTCAGCAGAGAAATGAAAATCCTCTAATAGGTCATTTCCAACTCTTCTTTCTTTCATCTTGTTCCTTGAAACAAACACCCTCACATTCAGATAAATGGGTGACCTCCCGGAGCGGGTGTTCCCTCCCACAATGCAGACGTCAGCCCATCCTGTGTGGCTTTTGTCCATGTCCTCCCATAATTTCACCACTGAGGGTCTATCCGCTGAGCTGGGAGCCTTTCTCGTGTTCTCCTGATCACATAATGACACTGATGGGGCACATCCCACATTCATGCCACGTGGTCGACCCATCTTCTCTGCAGCTGAGACGTTTCTTTGGAGTCCTCCCTGACCCCTTATCGCCTCGGTCTCCCAATACCCTGGTCTAACCCTGCCCCTCCTCCATTCTAAAAGCAGCTCTGCCTCCTCCTAGTCAGGTCATAGCAGGGGGGCCCCTGACTCCTGCATCCCCTAAAGGTCAGGAAGGTTTTCTTGACTTCAAACCTAAACTGGCCTCCTGGCACCTTTCCCTGCTAGTCCCAACTTGGCCCTCTGGGGCCTAACCCTCTTCCATAGGACCGTGCAATATCTACAGATGGCTGCCATGGCCCCCGCCCTGATTAAAGTTTGGTCATTCTTTCCCGCCATCCTCCTCAGGATGGACCTGGCGTCCTTGACCTCCTTCCTTTGATCCGGTACATTTGTGTGTGGGGGTGGGGTGGGGCGGGAGTCAGGGGTAGGGGGCTAGGTTAGTAACTTTCTCTTGGCTCCAAATACTAACTCTTAATTAGATCACAGGTTATTAGGGAGTATTCACAGGAGTGCTGAGACCCCTCAGTGTCCTCCCACTTGAAATCGGGACCCTGCGTGGGTGGCTGGCCTCTAGGAATGTGCAGCCAGAGTGGTCCAAGGGCTGTTAGGGGAGAACAGGAGGCCATCTGTGCCCAGGTCATTTCAACTGTCTGGAACGAATCAGCCTCCCCTGTAAAAGGACTGTCTTTGAAGAGATGCCAAATACCCAAAGAGAGAGTGGTTCAGTCAAAAGGCCAGCAGCATTTACTGAGCACCCGTGAGGCTCCGGGCAGGGTCCCTGCCCTCAGGGAGCCTCCATTCTGGGGTGAGAGCAAGGCTTCTGCATCACAGAATCCATCCATCCCACACCAGGACAGCGGTAAACACGCCCATGCCTTAGAGGACCCACAGGGGTCATTGTAGGGTCCCAGCAGAGTGACAGGGAAACTGGTCACTGCGCCAGCGTGGGTGCAGGCAGTTAAATGGGCAGAGGGGAGAATCTGGAGTCAAATGATCTGGATGTGAATCCTGCCCATGCTATTTGCAACGGTCTTGCTTTGGCGGTAGCTTCCCCTTTTGGGGCCTCAGTCTCCTCATCTGTAAAATAAGGGGGGTAGTGACTGGGCTCATCTCCACAGACTCTTCCAGCTTTAAATCTCTGAACCTAATAAATCATGGCACCCCTTTCTGGACAGGGTCACTAGTCTAGTAGTCCGGGCCCATTTCAGAAACGGTGTGCCTGTAGGGCAGAAGGCCTCTAACATTGAGGCTCATTCCACTTTTAGGGACAAGATGGAGACATGAGGGTGGGGCGCTGGTACAGCTGGGTGGGTAGACATGGAGCTGGTTGAAATAACTGTGACCAGAAAGTGGTGATTAGTGATGAGCTAGAAACTTTGTATGCATTTGTATCTATAAACTTTATCTTTATGCTGTGTCTGTTGTTAAATGTATTTGTGTGCTCCATTAGATATGTGTGTGGGGTGGGGCGTAGAGATCGTTTCATCCCTTGCACTTGTAACCGTAGCACCTCGCTGAGTACCTTTAATTTAAGTTTAATAAAGGCATTTAATAAGTGCTTATGGATTCACTGTCAGCTTCGGGAGGTCTCTAATGGAGTGCCTCAGGGATCTATCTTTGGTGCTACTGGTTCAACGTTTTTATCGGTGACTCTGATGAAGACACAAATGGCATTCTCTATGGAGGACAGGAAGCCTGGGATGATTAGGTAATCCACTGGATGAGTCTTGATCTCTGGGAACTCTAGATCGGGTCTAAAAAAATGAAACTCAAGGGGGTGAAGCACGAAGTCCTGTTCTAAGGGCCAGTGAATGAGCTGCGAGAGAGAGAGAGACAGAGAAAGTGAGTCAGAGAGAGACAGAGACAGAGAGAGAGACAGAGACACAGAGAGACAGAGACAGAGAGAGAAAGACAGAGACAGAGACAGAGACAGAGAGCGGCTCAGCGGAAAAAGAGCTGATGCTGTGATGGCCCCGGGGCCGGGCAGGAGCCAACGGTCCGGCCAGCAGCTGCTCTCCAAGCCTCCCGGTGTCTGCAGCGCGGGATAAGCTGGGAGGGCGGCCGGCACCAGAGGAAGGGGCCCGGGCCCCGCCACACGAGGGTCCGGGAGGAGGCGACGAAAGGCCGTCCTGTGGAAGAGAGCTCCTCCTGTTTCGTTCCTCCCCCGATGCCAGAAGCGGGCACGAGGGATGGACGCCGCCACTGTGTGGCACCGTACCACGATGGGCTCCCCCGGAGAGCGGCCCCAGTGAAAGGCGCTGTCACCTGCAGAGGGGGGTTTCTGAGCACACGCGCCCTGAGCCTCACGTCAGGGGCACAGGAGTAGAGCAACTGGGTCAGGACCAAGGCCTCCTCTAGCTCTGGGTTCTAGGGTTCTTTTTGTCGGTGAGAGTTTTCGTGAAACCTGAGCTCCCGGTAGAAAACAGAGATGACGGCAGATCCGTGACAGAAGCCCTTCCCTGAAGCCGACATCCACCCCTGACTTACAGTCCGCAAAGTGAGCCAACGCCCATGAAGGCCAATTAAAAGCGACCCTGGCTTGTCCCATCCGGCCAAGACGTGGCTTGTTTTCTGGCCGGTGGATGCACCGTTAAACATGAGCTTTGACGGGTGCAGAGCCACGTTTTGTGAAGGTAAACAACACGAGGC
Source organism: Vombatus ursinus (assembly GCF_900497805.2). Lineage (NCBI taxonomy): Eukaryota > Metazoa > Chordata > Mammalia > Diprotodontia > Vombatidae > Vombatus > Vombatus ursinus. The sequence continues at coordinate 5,629,246 of NW_020954577.1, read as the reverse complement.
AGAGGACGTGGCCAAGATGACCTGCGCTGCCTAGAATCCCGGGCGTTCGAGCTCATCCAGCACCCGGATCACCTGGGCCACTGCACCAGCCAGACCGCACGTCCTCCACAAATCGCCGGAATCATCTTCCCAAGGCACAGGCCGCGCCTGCTCACAGATGTTCAGGGGCTCCCCACCCCAGGCTTCCTTAAACGCCTGTGCCCCCTCCTAGAACGGAAGCTTCTCAAGGACGGGGACCGTCTTGTCTTTATGTTCCTAGTGCCTGGTACCTGGCACAAAGGAGGAGCTTAGTAAATGCTTGCTGGGTTGGATTTGTGGCGTTTACCGATTTCTGAAAATGCCCACACAGAAAATTTAACACTCGGCTCCAGCAAGCTGGTACAAGCTGGCCCCGGCGCCCCCGGGGGCTAGCCTTCCAAAGCCCAGGTGTTGGGGCTGATCACGACGGGGCATCAACAATCTTTGTGAATGCAGCTGCAGCCGCCACAGATGAAAGGACCTCTTTCACATGTTCCTCCATGGATCTTTCTAGACCTATCATCCAATTTTTTTTTTTCCTGAGCATGAAATATTACATGCCTCCTTTATGGAATGTGAAAAACAAGTATCTGCCTGGAGAAGGCTAAAATGAAGATATGGCACTGAGAAAAACACTGTAATGGACGAGATGAGAGGCACTGAGGAAGCATAAGAGAACTACGCTTAATGGGGCATTGAGAATGCCCAGCCCTCCCCTGGCACTGCACAGACAAAAGCACAGGCAGGGCGTGTACCGAGAAAACTGCTCCAAGGGGGAGGGACATCTCAGGGATTTCTCGGCCACACAACGGGACCCTGGAGGCTGGCTGTCTGGACCCATGAGGCAGCCGGCCCTCTGACACCAGGCGTGGCATTTCATGGAGTGTGACTTTCAGATTCCAAGACTCAATCCGATCAATTCCAAGAATCAATCAATCAATCAATTACTGACAAAAGCATTCATTAGGGACTGCCTATGTTCCAATATATAAAGAGAAATGAAGCAGTCTCTGGTGTCCAGTAGGAATTGCTTAGATTTTTAGGGTCTCGAGAGGAGACGCCATCCTGGTTCAGTCCTCATCACCTCGCACCCGGACCACTGCCTTCCAGTTGACCTCGAATCTGCTTCCAGTCTCTCCCCTTTTCAATCAATCAGCTTTGGAGCTGCCAAGGTCATCATCTAAAACCACACCATTCCCCTCCTCAAGAGCTCGAAGGGTTCCTTGGAGCCTCCTCAGAATTAGGGTGAGTAACCATGTGAGAAGAGAATTTTATCTAAATAATAACCAGAATAGAAATATTACATGTCTCATTTATGGAGTGTGTGACTACAGGAAAAACAAGTATCTGCCTGGATTATTATCTAAAGCTAATAATAACTGTTAGGAAAAAACACCAACTCCTCTACTTGGCATCTAAAAATCTGTCTCCAATCTACCTTTCCAGATTTATTACATATTATTGTCTCTCACTCTACCTTCTAACTAAACTGTCCTTCTAGCTGGTCTTTCAGCCTGACAAAAGCCCACCTCCGCACCTTTGCATCAGCTGTCCTTCCTGCCAGGAATGCACTCCCTGTTCATCTCTGCCTCTCAGAATCTCTGTGGTTGTTCATTCATTCGGTTGTGTCTGACTCTACAAGACCCCATGGACTTTGTCCATGGGTTTTCTGGGCAAAGATAGTGGAGTGGTTCAGCATTCCCTTCTCCGGCTCATTTTACAAATGAGGAAACTGAGGCAAAAAGGGGGAAATGATTTGCTCAGGGTCACACAGCTAGCAAGTGTCGGAGGCTGGACTTGAACTCAGGTCTTCCTGACTCCAGGCCCAGCGCTCTACTCACTGTGTCACCAAGCTGCCCCTAAGCCTCAGTTTACTCACTTGTAAAATAGAGGGTTGAAATAGTTGATCTCTGAGGACCTTCCCAGCTTCAGATCTATGATCCTGAGAATGGTCCTTTCACATCACTTACAAGAATAATGAGTGAAATTTAAATGGCGCCTTATGGCTTCAAGGGTGACAGCTCTTCCATGATGGCTCCAGGTCTTACAACCACCATTTTAAACAGTCTCAAAGGGGCCGATTGGTTGGAGCTGGGCCTCTGGAAGGAGGCCTGTGCCCTGGATTTGGAGTCCAGGCAAGCCTCATTGTCCTTCTATAAATGAAGACGTCGGACTGGTGACTTCTAAGGTTCCTCCCAGCTCCAAGTTGATGAGAAACCCAGGTCTTCTGACTCTTAGGCCCAATGCCTTTCCGACTCCATCACAGCTGCCTCAAAAGACTTTCAGGGATGCTCGTTCCTCCCCTCGTGGCCCTCCTCAGGGGCCACGTCCCACACGAAGCCTTTCTTGAGTTCTTGAATTCTCCAATCTGACCCCCCACCACGCCGTCACTAGGCTCTCCTCGTCCGAAACCATTTTATATTCACTTACAGACAAGGAGGCTGTTTCTTCTTGGTCGAATGTAGTCTCCTTGAGGGCAAATCCTCTTTCATATTGTTTTTCTATTGCTAGCACCTAGTTCAACGTCTGGCACATAGTAGGTGCTTAATTATTCCTTGCAGAATTGAGTTGAATTTAAAAAAAAGTTTTATTACTGAGTCGAATTTTAAGAACTAAAACACCATTTTAGGAATCTCCAGTTAAGAAAATAAGAATTCCCTTTCGTCAGCATTGGGTGTTTTTAGTTCATTAGTTCTCTGTACTTTGGCCCCAGAGTTAACAGACAGCGATACCTTCTGGGCACACTTTAAAACAACCACCGCCAAACACTTACAGTTAATTGAAACAACAGGCTGATTTTAGAGCCCTCAGACTGCGGACCTCAACGCAGAAGCGTCTCAGAGGCCACTTAATCCACGGCGTTTATTTTACAGACGACTGAGGCCAACGCTGGCGAAGGGACCGGTTCGAGGTCACAGAGATTAGCAAGGACCAGAGGTGAGATCAGAACCCAGCTATTTAGGAGAGCACTCACCTCTCCACTGACTCATCCTGGCTCCTCCCTCAAAGGCCTAATGAGTTTTTCCACCCAAATTCAATGTCACAGACTCAGGAATGCAGTAAAAAAAAATGAGTTCCAAAACAGATTGAGAGTTTGAAAACAGTTTCCCAGGCCCAGTCTGCTGCCAAGAAGGGTCTCGTGCTTTAGGAAGGTAGTGAAGTATGTTAAGACATTTTTGTTGTTCAGTCATTTCAGGCCTGTCCAACTCTCTGTGACCCCATTTGGGGATTTCTTAGCAGAGATACTGGAGTGGTTTGCCGTTTCCTTCTCCAGCTCATTTTACAGATGAGGAAACTGAGGCAAAGAAGGTGAAGTGACTTGCCCAGGGTCACACAGCTACTAAGTGTCTGAGGCTGGGTTTGAACTCTGGTCCTCCAGGGCCAGCGCTCTTATTCCAAATCCTCAAATGAGCACCAACTTTAACTTGTATCCCCTCAGATTCACAGATGTGAAAGAGCATTCGAGTTGGATTTCTAGACTGTAGCACACCCATTTTTCAGTCGATCCTGGCCTGGGGACATCAGTAACACAGAGCCCAAATTCTGAATCCCTGCCCAAAGAATGAGGGCACCACTAATGAGATATTCAGCCCTCACCTTCCCCCTCTTTCTGTCCCTTCCATTATGAGACCCGAGGCTTACACCTCTCCTTATCTCGTCATGAACCCACAATGTTTTTCAGGTCCCGTGTCACTGACTCATTTCCTAACTGTACAATCCACGTGTCACAGCCTATAAAGGAAGCGTTTTCCAGCGGCCTAAATGAGGATTAATGCCCGGGTCCCCTCAAAACTTTGGAGACGAAGGAGACAGCCACCGGCAGGACAGACTGCCCTTGCTGTCACACCAGCAATGCACAGCAGGCATTTGTAGGTGGCGACATCTCAGGGCAAAAGCTGCCAGCTCTTGCATTCAGAGGTAGGAAAAATAACCAGCAATGGATTCAAAAATTTAAACCCAGAGGGCAGCGCTGCTATCACCCCAACACTTTTTGGGGATTTTTTTTTTTTTTTTTGCTTTTGAGGCATGTCAGCAGAATATGGTTCAGAGGGGATTGTGTCTTCCAGTTCAGCTGAGCAAACAGCAGTAGCTAATAGCTAGGACAGGCCCGAGGTGCCGGTCCCCTGCCCGGCAGGCTCCTCTCTCTGGGAATGCCACCACATGGGAGCTGATCATCCTGCTGTCCCTTGAAGGTACACTGCCGGGCTTTTATGGTCACACAGCGCCCATAGTCTCAGGAAGTTATTCTGCATTCTTAGATAAATTCCCTCCCTGGTCCCCCTTCCCAACTGTTCTCCACCAAAAAAGGGCCTTTTAATACCGATCAGCCTCCTGTTTAGATACAGTTCAGGGAAAGCATGATAAACCAAGTAACACAATCTCAGCTTTAAAGGCATATGCTTAGACAGGGTTTTCAACTGCGCCGTCTAAACAAAAATAAGCTATTAACCACTTTCAGGGGAAAAAAAATAAAAATTAAATAGTTTGGGCTTCCTGCAATTAAGCTGCCTGTTTTACAGTGCAGTCTTATTTATAACAGAAAAAAAGTAAGTAAATAAATATATAAAAGCTAAACAGACCCCCTCCGCCAAAGGCTTAGCCTGCAAATTAACTCCATGGTAATAAAGCCCATGCCAGCTGGAATCCTTTTGCGCCATGGAATGGAGAGCAAAAGCAGGTATATGGTGGAGGGAAAATAAAGTCGCACATTTTCCACCTTCCGTCACGGGATGTTAATTGAACTCTGGCAAATGTTTAAAAATTTCTCTCTCAGCTTAAGAAAAAATTAAAAACAGTTGAGTGTGCGTGCGTGCATGTATGTGTGTGTGTGTGAGCATATGTGTGTGTGTGTGTGTGTGTGTGTGTTATGTGTGTCAGATGGGGGGAAACATCTGTTGTACTCTCCCAACCACAATGGAAAACATTCATAATTAACACGCCTCTGGCTCTTCTCTCCTTAGGCCTACAACCGTAGGTTAAAAACACAAATTTGTAACTGGATCAGAAACCTCTCCTGATGCGCAAGTGAGGGAGATGGCCAGCGCCCTCTCTTTAATTCTGTTTTTTCCCTCCTGTGGCTCCTACAATCTCAGGAAACAGGTTTGCGTGAAAGATAAGTGACGGTGAGGAAAAGGACCTACGCAAACAGGCTTTTATGAAACGGTAGTCGAGAAATGTTTTATATTGGAGGCTTAAATGCACTTTACGGCTGTGTAAAAAACACAGCGCCGCTCTGGGCCCAAAGTAAACATTCCAAAGTCTACGAGCCCAACTCCTGCCCAGGGCAGGCCCCCATCAACTGTGGGAGGGGGGAGGTCAGGGAGGGAAGGGGGTGGATGGGGGTGGACATCACAGGTACCCAGGAGGCTCCAGATTTACTGAGTCTGCTGGGAAAAAATGGAATCAATTTCCCTACTACAAAGCACAGACCAAAGTCTCCTTTCTTAACACCCTCAGATGATGAGAAAAGCAGAGCTCCCCTTTCTGGTGTCATCTACCCATCAGGCAGACAACCATACTGATCTTCAAAAATACTTCTACCAAAGGCTGGGTAGATCAACAGAACAAACACAGCACTTGTAGCTGGAAGATCGGGTTCTCAAGTCCACTCCCTTGTCACCAATGCCCTGAGGAACCCCTCACTCCCTTTCAAGCCCAGTTCAGGGGACCCTCACCTACACAAAGCCTGCCCTGATTCTACCCAGCTCTCGAAGTAACGCATATTACTTTGTACCCGGGGCAAAGTGGCGCCATAGTGCACAGAGTGCGGGGTCTGGAGTCAGAAAGACTCATCTTCATGAGTTCAAATCTGGCCTCAGACACTTACCACACCCTTCACCCTATTTGCCTCAGTTTCCTCATCTGTAAAATGAATGGGAGAAGGAAATGGCAAACTACTCTAGTATCTTTGCTGTGAAAACCCCGAATGGGTTGGCCATGACTGAAAAATGATGGAACAACAACGCACCTTCATTCCCACTCGACCACTGCCCTGCACAGTCGAGGGCAGTGGCTGATTCACTTTCTGTGCCCAGAAGAGCCGCTGGTTGAATTGAACTGAATTCTGAAGTCTGACATTTATTAGTTTAGGGGCTTTGAGCAAACCCTTTCCCCTCTCTGCCCTGCAGTTGTGAGAAAAGTGCTTGGTAAATAGGAATTACTAAAATATTCTTCCAAGCATGAGTTATAATAGGGACAGTGTTCAGGTCCAGACCTTCTCTCTTGGTCAAGCCAAGGAATACATTTTTGGGGGAATTTCTTAAAAATGTCAGTTAATCCATAATTTGGCAGAGGAGCTGTTCTTGAGAAAGGCTGAGACTGGCTGATCAGAGAGAATGTGTCCTGTTCTTGGAGAGTGGAACCCTTCACAATTCGTCTCCAGCCTCCCTTCTGGGAGTAGGGCTCCTGGATGTGCCTGCCAGACTGGCCCACCAGAGGTTCTCCGGACCATCTCCTTCTCCCCGCTGCTCTGGCTATATGGATGTTGGAGGAGATGTGGAGCAAGGTCTTCACCTGTTTCACATCATCTCCAACTTCCTTCAGGACTCAAGTGCTTCCTTTCCACCTACATTTTCTATCTACTTCTTTCTGTGTTTCCACTGTTTCCCTCAGTAGAATGTAAGCTATTGGAGGGCAGGGCAGCTGATTTTTTTGTCTTTATGTCTGCGGTATGTAAGGGCACAGCACCTGACTTCACCAGGCATTTCATAATTGCATTGAATGAATGAATAAAACTAAGAATTTGCTCTGCATCTCCAACCACCTCCTGTTGCTATCAACGTGAATTAATTCATCCACTAGGGGCAGGAAAACTATGGTCAGGAAAGAATCCATGGAGGAGATGGGAACCAACAAAGACCATTTTCATAACAAGAGTCTTTGTTGATGTTTGGGAAAAGTAAGTAAAACTCCCTTTGGAGATGGTACTAATTTCACAAGGTAAGAATGAGGGATGCTGGGAGAAAGAAAGAATGGCTTCCAGTACGTTGGGTGGACTCCCTGTGGCAAACTTCTGGGAGGACATGGATAAGAGTCACACGGGAAGGGTAGGCATGAGTGGGTTGCGATTTGCATCACTGAAGGGATTTTTTTATACTGAGGAGATCACAGATTCATATGAAAATTATGAAGGTTAGAGTGGCAGGTGTTTCCCATTTGAAGGTCAGAACATCACTGCAAAGATACGCACAGGACACCTCTTAGTACAGGACATCAGGGATGCTCTGGTCCCTTGCCTGTGTCTCTTCTGTAGAGTAGCTCCCAGGAAGCTGGCTAGTTATCGTTTCAAGCCAACCAATCCTGGGACTTTTGAGTGGACAGGTAGCTACATCCAATATTCAACTGGGGAAAATTCAATCATTTAATTCAATAAGCATTTACTAAATTTCTACTGTTTCCTAGGTGCTGTACCAAGTGCTAGTTATACAAAGACAAAAAATGAAGCAGGCCTTGCCCTCTGGGAGCTTACATCCTTTTGGGATGGTGAAACACTGAACAAATCACTGTATTTGATGTTGTCAAATACAACACTGATTGTATTGATGCTGTACCTTCTTCACTTCTGAGGATACTGAAGAACTTCTACATCTACAGCCCCTCAACTGTGGGGAGAAGAGAGGACAAATGCCTTTTTTCAAACACTTAGAAAAAGAGATTGAATGTGCTGGATTTTTCTCTTCCAACCCGTTTAGTTTCTGCCAGACTTTTAGCTCAGTTACACAGGATGATCCTTCCTGAACGCCGACACTGGGCAGTCTCTGCTAAAACGTGGCTACTCCTCTCAGTCGGCTGATAAATGATAAGGTGAGTCATATAGAAGTGAAGGAAAACCATAACCTGGGTTTTACTTCCTCAGTTTTGGAGGCAACCAGAGATTCCTACAAATCTTTCATGAGAAGAGATGGATCCGTGCACTCGTCCAGAAAGGTGACCTCTCCCTCTGAAGGCATCTCTCTGGAAGAGCAGACATCCAGGTCGAGAGGCTATATTTCTTTTTTTTTTTTTTTAAGGTTTGAAAAGTGTTTCACATCCATGGTTTTATTTGATCCTTATAAGAATACTATGATGTAGGTGTTAATAGCATTTTTTTGTTAATATATTTTTTTATCAACAATCACTTCCATAAGCTTTTGAGTTTCAAATTTTTCTCCTCCTCCCTCCCCACCACCCTCCCCAAGACAGTGTGCAATCTGATATAGGCTATACATATACATTCCTATTAAACAGATTTTCACATTAGTGATGTAAGTGAGAGAGGCTGTATTTCTGACAGCTGCCATTTCATGGTGTGAAATTCGTAATTAGTGATGACTTTATGGGCTCCCATGGTCCAGACAAAAGGGTGCTCTTTGGTGGAATGGGGGAGGTCACTCCAAAAATCCCAATATGATTCATTACTATTCCTAAGGTCCATGCTACTGAAGGGGCGTCGGCCTTTGGAATCTGTGGTTGAAAAACCAGCTCACCCCAGCTTCATCTCTAGCCAAAACAGGGACACCAGAAGGCAAACACAGAGTAAGGGGAAGAAAGGAAGGAAGGAAGAGAGAGAAAGAGGGAGAGAGGAAGGAAGGAAAGAAGGAAGGAGGGAGGGAGGGAGGGAGGGAGGGAGGGAGAAGGAAACTTTCCTGTATCTATAAGATGAAATTTAGAACCCACTTGACTGGGTCCCCAACTAAATCTTCTCCAGAGATAACATTCATTTTGTGATACAAAGTCTTTCCTAATCCCTCTCCTTGCCCCGCCCTTATTTTAACTGTCCTTAACAAATTTTTTTATCACTCCAAACTTCACAAACACCAACATTTCCATGTACAAAGATTGTCTATGAAATCCTGAATCTATTTCACCCAGCTGCATCATTCTCTCCCTCCTGAAACTTGTGTTACTTTGCATTTTCATTCTTGTCCATTCATTGTAATCTGCCCCAACAGAATGTAAACTCCTTGAGGACTGGGTCTGTTTCGTTTCTTGGCTGTTACTATCCCTGTGCTGAGGGCACTTAGACCTTGGGGACCCTACCCACTGATAGCTGGGGCAAGGACTAATCTGGCCAGGATGCCACTTTTGGACATGAACTGGGTGGGGCCAGTGCTCTGTATAAATTACGTCTGAGCAGGATAAGGAAGGGAAGAGAGAGCTCTGAGGTTCTGGAGGGGAAACGATGATACTCTTGTCACTGCTGTATTTTCAAAATCAGTGCCTTTTCATTAAGTGGTTACAATGGAAGTGGGGTACTAGTCACTAGCGTCAGGAAGACCTGGCTTTGAATCCTCTTGTGATGCCTACTAGCTGTGTGACCGGGGCAGACTAGCCTTGAGGGACCTGTTTCCGCATCCGATACATGCAGAAAATAGCACATACTCCACAGGGCTGGTGAGAGAATCCAATGAGGTCAATGTATTCTGCTTACTGTTACTGACCTTTTGGTGACCTCCAGTTGCACACCACAGCAGGGCAGGAATGGGTCCTGAGCAAGACCATTAGAGGGTGTGTCCACATTGACGGGATCACAGAGCCACGGAAGGTTTGAAGTACAGAAATGGCAGACAGCCCAGGTGCTTGGCCCACTGGGGCCCACGTAACATCAAGAGATCTAGATTCTAAAGGCCCTTAGTATATGGGGGAAACCTCTAGTGGTCAACTTATGGAAGGGCATGGACAAGAGTGGCCCAGGATGGGCTGCAATCTGCATTCCTGGAGGAAACGTCCACAGGGATGGCACCCCAATCCACTGTGTCATCCTAGAGTGGAGAGAATGCTGAATTTGGGAGTCTGAGGACCTGCGTTTGAATTCTGGCTCTTCTGCTTATGACCTTGGGAAAAACCTCTTCTTTAGGCCTCAGGTTCCCTAATGTGTACAACGAGGGGGTTGGAGGACAGGATGCCTAAGGTCCCTTCCAATTTTAAAGCTTTTCAGAAAGAACAATTTGAAATTCAGCTTCGCCGTCACCAAGTAATGGTGGCCTGTCACGGCCCCATGGTCCCAGCAGTAAAAAGGATACCAGCTTTGGGCTGATATTAGTAAAACTGCCTTACCTAGGCCTCTGCTCAAGTCTGTCCAATTTAACCAGGAATTCATTCTCCATCGGGTTATTACATTTCAGTTTTCTGTTGTTAGCATAATCTTTCATCAAGCTTTCTTATTGTTTGGGAGATGGTTTTTTCAATTTTGCTTTGGGCACAGCATAGCCTAGGCTAAATTACATACGTGTATATTGCAGAAACCATCTGGCTTTGATAACAGATTTCTGGAAATTGCCAATGATAGGGAACAACAATCTTAGGGCTACAGAGACCTGGAATCACAGAAACTAGGAGGCAGAAGGTCCCTTGGCAGCCACCCAGTCTGATTTATACCTGAATGAGTATCTCCCCTGCCACACACCCACTTGACAAACTACAATGGAGAACCCACCCACCACCCATCGAGGCAGCTCAGGCCATTTCTAGACAGTTCTAATCTCCTGACATCGAGCCTCAATTCACCTCTGGGCAACCACCAATGAGCCTGGCGCTGGGGGCCCAGTAAAAAACTATATTCATTATGGTGCCCTTTTGGGAAAAAAAAATGCCAAACACCAACACCACCAAAATGTCGCAGAATCAGACGCAGTGTCTGAAAAGAGAGGTTTACACCAGCATTCTAATGCCATCCTTAACCTTTCTCCATCAAGGAAGGGATCCGGGTTTTAGGCGATGGAATTGCCTTCTGGGCTTTCCAGGACAGCCCAGGGGTCAGAGCCCAGGCTAGCTCACCTTCTGTCACACAGGGTTTGGGGCTGGGTTGCCTCGAGGCAGGGGCACCTTGTCCGGCCTGACATTTATGACTCCATGAAAGAATGTGTTTTATTTGCAAACATTCCTAATTAATCACATTGGGTTAACAAAGCATCTTTTTATTTGAAGACTTTAAGATTGATCCCATGGAAAGCACATTAGCTCAGGTTTCCATGAGGGGCAGGGGTGTTGGGCTGGGGGTGTAGGCTAGCTTTTCTCTCTTTACTGCTTTATTTGGATAATGATGGTATTTTGAAAAATGTATCATTTATTCAAAACAGACATCTCCACACAGATCCAGGACTTACGTCTGGGGCCAGGGAAGGGAATTTGTGTAACCTTTCTTCAGAGGGTAAGGGGGAAAACATTTGAGAAGTAAATTGCTTGTTCCAAGAACATACTCCTTATGAGAAGAACTTGGACATAATAATGATGATGATGATCATAATAATAATAATACTAACTAGAATATAGAGCACCTTCAGGTTTGCAAAGTGCATTACAAATATTGTATCATCTTCAGAACAACGCTGGGAGATGGGTGCTATACATATTTTTATATACATATATATTTCATTTTGATAAATTCCAATTTTAAGGATTTATTTTTTTACATTTAAATACTATTTTATTTTTTCCTCAATTACATATTAAGAAAGTTTTTTAGCATTCATTTTTGCAAGATCTTGAGTTACAAATTTTTCTCCCTCCCCTCCCCTCTTCTGAAAATGGTAGGTAGTTTGACATGGTAGGTGCTATTGCTAACTCCATTTTACAGGTGAGATAACTGAGGCTTTCGGAGGTAAAGGGACCCACCCAGGGTCATATGGCTGTTTTGATGCTAAACCCCTCTCTTGTTTTTCTGCATTATTTACCCAAAGCTGAATTAAGCCAGCTTAGCCCCCGGCTCTACCTAAGTCTCTCCCTCATCAAGTGCTACCACTCTCTTCTCTGATGGTGAGAAAAGAGGCTGAGGACTGAGCAGTCAGACCCTCCTCCTCCACTGTTCTCCAAAGAGCCTTCGGGGGGGGGGGGGGGGGGGGGGGGCGGCTGCAGCGCCTTGGGATCATTCCACTGGTCACCCTGGGCGCACATGGAAAAGACATTAGAACCCGAGCGCCTGGGGGACCTACCAAGATGAAAGGGCTTCTCTGACTTTAATACGCCAGGTTTCAGACAGAAAAAAAGGGCCCATGTTTCCAAATGGTTAATGTCTTCCCTCTCAGATGTCTCCTAGCCTGAGGGTTGTTTTATTAAAAAAAATCCAGAATCTGCGCCACTTTCCTTGGTCAAACAATCTATTGTCCCCCAGCCAGCGGCAATGCTTCTGCTGTGTCTGCTTCCAAAGGAAAACTCCTGTGAAGTGTGTCCTGATGGGTTTTTGGAGAGAGAGCAAGTCATGGGCTCCAGCCAAAAGGACCACATTATTTTCTTTCTCTTCTCTTCCTCCCTCTCTATTTCTCTCTTTCCCCCCCTCTGTCTCTCCCTTCCCCTTTCTTCTCTTCCTCCCTTTCTTTCCCCCCTTCTCTCTCCCCTCCCTCTTTCTCTCCTTCCCCTTTTTCTCTCCCCCTCTTCTCTCTCCCACCTCCATGCCTTCTCTGTCCCTCCCCCTTCTTTTCTCCCCACCCCCCTCATTAATGCACAGCTTAATTTGTAGATCCTGAATTTCAAAAAGCACATTTCTCATCCTGAAAAATGCCCTGTTGTACCACTTCATCCGATAACTTTTCTCGATATTATTCTGCCCAGCGTTGGAGCTCCTGATGGGAGCAGAAAAAGCCCCAAGGTTTCAGGGGCCAGAGGCTCGCCTCGACCACATTTCTAGCACCAGGTGAAATATGGCTGCATGGGAAAGGGGCTTTGAGATTCCTGAAGGGAATTCTAAGCAGGGGCCTTGTTATTTTTTCTTGAGCCTGGTCAAACACCACAGTTACTGAGCTGAGATGAAATTTGGTTTATTACTATATGTAAACAGCTAATTACTCCATGCCTGAAACTCTGCAAGAAAAACCGAGGAAAATTTCTCAGACTTGGCCCTGAATGTGCTTTTTATTCAAAGGGAAATGATTTCCACTTTTCTGCTGCTGCTCTTAAGTCAGGGGACAAGCGCAGGTTTATTAACTAGGTGCCTCTGGTCGTAGTGGGGGCTGTCTGGCTTCAGAGGCTGCCCCCAGCAGGCCTGGCAATCAAAGCTCTCCTCTCCCTCCCGTCTGCTTCTGCACATGCGGTCCCTATGGGGTAGATGCCCACCCCCCAACCCTTGTCCTAAAGAGGCCGGGCAGGTGTCTTACTCCGTAGAGACTTTGCACTTATTTACCTGGCGCATACAAAGTTTCCTCCAGGAGAACGTAAGGCCCCTTAGGGCACGCACTGCTAACTTCTTGTCCACAGAACCCTCAAATAGTCCAGGAGATTTGTGATCTCACCAATGCCTGCTCATCCTCCATGTGCTTCCCTAAGTTTGCCTCCAGGGGTCCACTCGGTGTGAATATATTAAGCGGTTAGTACCTATCTGCTGAACTAAACTGAGTTGTTGAACATGGGGCAGTTTGGTACGGTAGAGTCAGAGGACCTGGGTTCGAATCCAGCTCAGTCACTTACTACCTTGTGCAACTTTGAACAGGTCACCTGATCTCTGGGCCTCGGTTTCCCCATCTGTAAAACAAAGGGGTGGGACCACCTGGCCCCTGAGGTCCCTTCCGTGTGTCCCAGATTCTCTGGGCAGTCAGGTCTAGCCTGTGGACCTCTTTTCAGAGGAATGCTTTTAAATATATTTCTAAAAATCCATAGGATTATAAAGGAAACCAGAGGTTAATGAAAACAGATGTCATTTTTTTTTGTCCCATCCAAGTTCCCAGACTTCCTGAAATCTATCCTTGGACCAGGAGCCGGTGCTCTCACCCTATGATTCTGTGATTGTTCTCTGCATATCAAAGCAAACTGGGTCTTCAGGGGGAGAGAGGGAAGCCCCAGACGTCCTCATTTTCGATCAGAAACACGCTAAGCCATAAATCACAGCTCCCACGGCATCTGGGGGCATCTGTGTGGCGGGAGCTTCCCCTCTCCACCCCTGGCTGTCTGCTGTGCTCTCTCCCTCTGTCTGTCTGTCCGTCCGTCTGTCTGTCTGTCCATCTGTCTGTCTGCCTTCCCTTCCTTCTCCCTCAAAGGGCAGCTGCTGTCTAAGAGGCCTCACTTCTTGCTTAGCGTTTCCCCTCTGAGCGTGGAGGATTCTTCCCACTGTCTCTCTCCAACAGGGAGGAAATACCAGGGACTTCATACTTCAACTATGCTTGTGGTGACTTGCTTTGTTCTCAAATGGATTGTTTATAGCAGAGGAAATGTTATTCGCTAGTTAGAGGAGCTGATGGAGAGGAGGAAGAGGAGGAGGAAGGCTTCTGTTTTTCATTTCTGGCTCTGCTTGCCCCGGCTTCAATTATATCACCTCAGAAAAGCCCCTTCATCACGCAGGCCTGCCTGCTTGGCCGTCCTCGTCTGTGCTCAGGAACATGTACGGCCCCAGTCCTCAGCTCGGCCGCTCTGAGACACGGCTTTGTTTTTTAGAACAAGGGAGGCCACGGGATGTTAAGAAGGCTTGGGATGGGCTCCTCCCTCACAGGCTCCCCATGCTATCCATCACTGGAAAGATATTAAATTCTTAGGCTCACCGGCTCTCAGAGACCATAGGGCCCAGCGTTCTGATTTCACAATTCACAAGCATTTATTTATTGAGTGTTTACCCTGTGCCAGGCACTGTGCTACATGCTGGGGACATCGAGAAAGGCAAGAACCCAGAGAAAGGAACTGAGTTCCCAAGACATGAAATGACCTGTAGGTCACAGAGCTGCTAAGTGGTAAGCCTAGAATGTGAGGCTGGTCTTTGATTCAGATCCACGGCATTTTCCCATCACACCCGGCTCTCCCTTATTAGTATTTACTCTATGCTGTGAACACTCGGCTTTGTTTGCTAATTATGGCACATCTTAGAAGACATATAGGATCAAGTTATTAGAGATGGCTTCATTTCTACCATTCTATTTATTTCTACCTATGCCCAATAAATGCTTGTTGTTCAAGGTAGCGGTGTGTGTGTGTGTGTGTGTGTGTGTGTGTGTGTGTGTTTAGGGGGGGATGCCACAGGATTTCTGTCCCTGCCTCAATCCTCCAAAGATACCTGATTTCACCCATGGAAGCCTGCACTAGATAAATGGAGACTAACTCTTCCATCAAAAACCACAATTCAGGTTGCTGGGAAAAATATCAACAGTCTCATACATGCAGATGATGCCACTCTGATGGCGGAAAGTGAAGAGAAAGCAAGAAGTCTCTTGATGAGGGTGAAAGAGGACAGTGTTAATGTTGCCTTGAAGCTTAACATCAAAAAAACCTACTAAGATCACGGGCTCCACGATCACCGCTGATGGTGACCGGCCATGAAATGAAAAGACGTCTTCTCCTTGGAAGGAAAGCCGTGGCAAGTCTGGACAGGTGATGAAAAAGCACAGACACATCACTCGGCTGACAAAGGTCCACAGAGTCCAAGCTATTCCGCTAGTAACGTACGACTGTAAGAGTTGGACTATGGGGAGAGCTGAGCGCTGGAAAATCAATCTTTCAATTCACGGTGCTGGAGAAGACTTTTGAGAGTCCCTTGGACAGCAAAGAGATCAACTCAGTCAATACTTAGAGAAGTTAATTCAGACTATTCACTGGAAGGTCAAATATGGAATTGGAAGCTTAAATACTTAAGCTCCATAAGAAGATGGGACTCATTGGAAAAGACCCTGATGTTGGGAAAGGTTGAAGGCAAAAGGAGAAGGGGATGGCAGAGGATGAGATGGATAGATGGTGTCATGGAAGCAAAGAGCATGAGCTTGGACAGACTTTGGGAGATGGTGGAGAATGGAAGGGCCTGGCGTGCTGTGGTCCATGAGGTGATGAAGAGTTGGACACAGCTGAATAACTCAACACCAACAAGAACCCTGCCATGCCTCGGCTGAAGGTTTCCATGAATTTCTGTGGCCACAATAAGAGTTGGAAGGGATGGACCTCTGTGGAACTCTAGTACAACCCATCCCTGCAAAGTTATTCCTCTCACAACATACCGAAGCATTTCTTGGAAGACTTCAAGTGGGGAGAAGCCAGCTCCTTCTCAAGCCAGTCCAAAAGAAATCCCCACCTTGAGGTGTCTGTGCCAATGACGAGCCCTTCCCAACTCATCCATCACTTGTCTCATGTCCTATCTCTACGCTTTCTGCCATTGCCCCATCTAGAATAAGATAATAACTTGTAGAAAGAGCACCACGCCTAGAGCTGAAGGACCTGGGTTCAAATCATGGCTCTGTCACTTACTACGTATCGGACTTTAGGCCCGTCATTTCAGTTCCTTGGGCCTCAGTTTCCCCAGTTGTAAAATGAGGGGGTTGACCTCTAAATGACTTCCAAGTCCTAGCTCTCAATCCAGGATCCACTGGAATATAAGCTCCTCGAGAGTAGGGATTGTTTCATTCGTTGTATTTGTATCTTTGGCACATAGTAGGTGTGTTTAATAAATATCCACTGGGTGACTGATGAATCCTCCATACCGTACATTCTAGCCAAACTGTTCCTTGAACTTGACATCGCAAGTTTGTTGATGGCACTTGATTTTGGCAGGCTAGGCCTGGGATAATGGCCACATGGTTGGTTCCTGGGCTTGACGAGAGCTGA
Organism: Vombatus ursinus; assembly: GCF_900497805.2. NCBI lineage: Eukaryota > Metazoa > Chordata > Mammalia > Diprotodontia > Vombatidae > Vombatus > Vombatus ursinus. The sequence continues at coordinate 5,612,746 of NW_020954577.1, read as the reverse complement.
CCTTGCCTTCCCTCTTCCAGCACAGTCTGCATGCGTCAGTGAGGCTTCAGACGAGGCACTTATTGCCAATGGAAGCAGACATAAGTCCAAAAAATCCCCAAAAACACATTAAAGTTTTTGGTCAACATCACTGAAGCTAGAATTAAAGTCTTAACGTATGAAGAAAGGTCTTTTATGCCCCAGGTAAATCAATCTACTAATTATTCAATCTATAAGCATTTATTAAGTGCTTCATATATATGCCAGGCACTGGGCTAAGTGCTAGGAGTCAATGTTTTTGGAGTGTCTATTTACATAAACAAACCATCCGATTCTTGGGTCTACACACACACACACACACACACACACACACACACACACACTCAGCTCTGTTTGGCTTTTACCCCCAAACATTTTCCTTCCCCAAATGAAAGAGGCATGCAAATTTCAGATCATTTGGCCTATAGAGACAGTGTTCCAAATAAGTCATTTCTGCCCATAGTACACACGGGTGAAAGCCACTCTTTGACGGCCCCCGAGAAGAAGCAGGGCAAGCACTCCCCCTGGAGCCGTTAATTAGCCAACACCACTGGTAAGGCACCTTCTGGCCGCCATCGTTGGTGGATGCCAGTGCACAGACAGAAAATAAACAAATAAAAGCAACACAGAGTCCTGCTAATAAGCTCAAGCATGCAACGTTCAGTCACTGCCAAGGAGAGCAGGGCTCAGTGAAGATGGAAGTATGTTTGCTCAGCTCTCTCCTTGTAAGGTAGCACACAGGTCAAAAAGTGCTAAATGACCAAAGAGACCAGAGTTTATCATCATCGAGTATTTCCCAAGTTCTTGGTGGCGGTAGTGTGGCGAGCCAAGAAGCAGGTGAGGCACAAGGTGGGGGAGGGAGGGAAGTGTCACTTACAATAATCACAGTAATACCTCAAGGGAGCCCCTTCAAAGGTCCTCATACTTTGGGCCTTTACGTTTTAAGGAAAGGCAACAATAAGGGGAGTTCTCTCTTTTCTATTTCCTTCTGTATTTATTATCTGGGTCTCACAATTAGCATTTGTTCAAGACATTATTTTTAAATTTTCTTGAATGATAATTTATCACTTTACCATCCTATCAACTTAATGTTTTATGTGAAGATAACCATTTCCCCAACTAGACTATAAGTTGTTTGAAGGAAGTAACCTTACCTTAAGACTCTCAGAAAGCACCACACAATGCCCAAGACTGTCTTCCATAAGTAAATACTTGACTGACAATTAAGGACTTAAAAAAATCTCAGATGTCTACCTATCTAATTTACTTTAAAAATGTCTCCTTTATTGGTATATTTTGTTCTGATGTCCCCTTAATTTTTAATGAAAGGACCCTCTCCTCCATTTCCCCAGTTAGCCACCTCTTATAATAAGAATTTTAAAAAGAAAAGATTAAGCAAACCCATATATCAATGGTGCCTGCCAATGTGTACTTCTCTCTTGATGTTTTTGCAGAATAATCCTTAATGTTAGGGTGGGGCGGCCATTTAGAATGTACTGGGGAGTGTAGTGTGAGGTGATGGTCTAAGCCTAATTTCTGCCAGATTGCTTTCCAGTTTCCTCAGCAGTTTGAGGGAGTTTGTTCCTAAGTAATTTATGTTTTCTAGTTTATGGAACACTCGGTTACACTAATTTCCATTGTTCTGACTCTCCTTTGTTTAGGCTGGTCCATTGTTCCACCTCTCTATTTTTTTAACCCACACCAGATTGTTTTGTTGACTGCTGCTTTATAATATAGTTTGAGGTTTAGAAGAGCTATTTTCCCTTCACCCTTTCCTCTTTTCATCAATTCTCTTGATCGTTTATTTTTCCAAAAGAATTTTGTTATTATTGTATCAAGTTCTATAAAGCAACTCTTGGGTAGTTGATTGGTATCAACTGAAACAACATGGAAAGTAGAAATTAACTTTATTATATATTATTTAGTATTATTATTTTGGCACGGCCTAGCCATTGGCAATGCATGTTCCTCCTGCTCTTTAAGCAGCTTCTTCCTTTAAGGGGCACTTTGTAACTGAATCTATACGAGTCTTCTATGGGCTTTGGGAGGTTGATGTCCCAGATACTTTAGGCATTTTGTAGCTTTTGGAATGGGATTTCTCTTTCTTTTATTGCCTCTTGGATTTGTCATTAATATAGAGAAATGCTATTGATTTTTTTTTTAAATTCATTTTTAGGCAATTGGGGTTAAGTGACTTGCTCAGGGTCACACAGCTAGTAAGTGTCAAGTGTTTGGTCTGAGGCCGGATTTGAACTCAGGTCCTCCTGACTCCAGGGCCGGTGCTCTATCCGCTATGCCACCTACCTGCCCCCAATGCTACTGATTTTTAAGGATTTATTTTGTAGCCTGGAATTTTGCTCAAGTTGTTAATTGTCTTAATTAATATCTTTCCTGATTCTCTAGGATTTTCCAAGTAAATGGTTTAAGTCATGTCATCAACAAAGAGGGATAATTTTGTCTCCTCTTTATGCCTTTAATTTCTTTCTCTTGTCTTTCTACTATTGCCAACTTTTCTAGAACTTTACCAAAAATCAGTGAGGAGAGTTGGGTTGCCTTGCTTTGCTCACCTATTTTGGGGGGAAATTTCTAGTTTATGTCTATGGCATATGATGGTTGCTTTTGGTTTGAGATACTTTTTATGACATTAAAAAAAAGTCATTCCTCTATTTCTATGCTTTGTAGGGGTTTTAGCATAAATGAGTGCTGTACTTTGTCAACAGTTTTTTCTGCATCCCTTGAGATAATCATGCTGTTTTTGATCTTTTTGTTTTTTGTTTTTATTATGATGAATTATGTCAACTGCTTTCCTCATGTTGAACCATCCTTCTAGGGCTGGTATAAATCCAACTTGGTCAAAATGATTAATTTTTTGGATGAATCACAATAACCTGTTTGACAGGATTTTATTTAAAAATTTTAAATCCATAATTCACAAATGATATTACTCTATATACTTCTGTGCTTTATCCTTCCCTGGCTTGGGTATTAGGGCTATATGTGTCTTACAAAATGAATGTGACAGGGTGCTTTCTTTCTCAATTTTAGAGAATAATTTGTGTAGTGTGTGTATAGCATGAGTGGGAAGGAGAAAGAAATAAGCATTTGTATAGTGCCTACTATGTGCCACTTCACAAATATTATCTCACTTGATCCTCACAGCAACTTGCCAGGCAGGTACTGTTATTACCTTCAATTGACAGATGAGGAAACCAAGGCATAAGTGACTTGCCCAGGATCACACAGCTAGTAAGTGTGACTGGATATGAACACAGGCCTTCCTGACTCTGGGCTAAATGTTCTATCCGTTGAACCATCTCTTCGAAAGATTTGATGGAATCCATTAGGACCCAGGAGCTTTTTTATTTAGTAGTTCCTTTACAGCTAATTTTATTCCCTTTTCTGAGATTGTGATATTTATTTAGGATGTCTATTTGGTCTTCTGTTAGTTTTTATAATTTATATTTTTGAAGTTAACGTTTTATTTCATGTTCTTAGTTTTGTTAACATAATTATATTCGACAGGTTCTGATTATTCTTTTATATCTTCTAGATCTGATGTAGCTTCACCTTACTCATTGTTATTTTGTTGATTTTATTTTTTGCACTCTTTTTAATCAGATTTGGCTAAAGGTTTATCAATTTTATTAGTTTTTTCAAAGAACCAGCTTTTAGTTTTATCCCTGGATTTTTTTGGCTTCCTATTTCTCTATTTCTTCTCTAATTTTTAGGATCTCCTCTTGCATGCCTGTTTTAGATTTATTAATCTGTTGCCCTTCTAATTAAAAAATGCATATTCAGTTCATGAATCCCCTCGTTTTCTGTTTTGTTGTCTGATGTAGAATATACAATCTCATGCATTCAAAGTCCCCTTCTTCTGCAAAGAGAGGCTGGGAGGTACATGTTCTCAACTCTTTGGAAGGCCAATTCCAAGACATGGTTGTTGCACTGCAGAGTGCTCAGTGAATTACCTGGTCAAGGCCTCCGCTTCCTCATCAATGTAATAAAGGAACTTTCCCAGATGATTTTCAAGCTCCCTTCCAAGTTCTTATATTCATGTCTGTGAGTGTGATTTCATTGAAATAGAGTTGTACCCTGTGCCATATTGTCCTCATTGTCTACAGCTCTCACATCTACTGTAGGGATCCAAAGGAAGACTCATTGGCAATTCCTGAGACCCAAAGAAATGGGCCCATGGCGGACCATGGTGAAGAGGAAATAGGATTCCTATTCAACCATAGTCCCCCAAAATCATGCAACCAACACAAAATTTATCCAATCAGATGGTAATTACGGTAAAATCATACTCTTGTTGGGGGAACGTACAGTACCATCTCTGTTATTATTGCTCCACATTATGAAACAAGAATACTAAACCAATACAAAGCTACTCTGGGGGTGGAAGCCAAAGTTTGGGTATCAAGGGTACCAAAGGGAAATGGATGCAAATGCTATGTGTGTGTGTGTGTGTATGAAACAGAAGGATTTTTGCAGTTGCCCAGGCATTTCGAGTTTCGTCCAAAAGCTCATTAAGAAGACCACCCCAGGAATTTATGAGTCATACACATCACTCAGCCTGAAATCTTTTACTTTGAGCATTTTCCTTTTCATCTTGCCTTCCCATCATCTCCAATACCTTCACCGCACCTTGATGCACCATCATCATTCTTTCCAAGATGGTGCCGATTTCCATCTCTCAGATTCTCCTCCTTCTTTTCACTTCGTCAGTTCTGGTCTATTGCTTTAGCTTGGGCTCCCTTCTAGCTCTCCTGTCCTCATGATGAACTTAATAAACTTTTCCTTTTTTTTTTTTCCTACAAATAGTCTTTCTCTTACTTAAAAAATATAAAGACAATAAATATCAAACAGGAGCATTTCCATGCCAAAAGGATGAAAAAGGAGGATCGTAGTGAGGTAGCATAATATGCAGAGAGAAAGAAAGAAAGAAGGGGGGGAGGGGGAGAGACAGAGAAAGAAAGAAGAGAGACAGTGCTGGACTTGCAGTCAAAAACATCTAAGTTCCAGCTCAGGCCCAGGCTGGCTCTGTGACCCTTGGCAAATCATGCACTTCTAAGGGTCCTGGCCACCTCTTGAAGACTTCCATTTGCAGAGAAGGTGCTGATATGCTTTGGGAGAGGAGTTCCTGGCTGGGGGTGACCTACCAATGAAATCACAGGTTCAGTGGGAAAAAAAGAGGATTACAAGTGAAACATGATTCTCTTATGTACAGCTTGGTTTTTTGAAAAAAAAAGTGTCTATTAAATTTAATACTGTGGGACCAACACCTGTCTGTGTTCCCTTCTGAAATTTCATCAGCTCCCTGCTGTGTATTTGAAAAATATTTCATTAACCTCCTCCTCCTTCTTTCTCATCTTCTTTTTTCTTCTCCCTCTTCTTCATCATGATCTTCTCGTCCATCATTATTATCGTCTTCTTCTTTTCCTGCTCCCTCATCATCACCATGATTTCCTCCTCCATCATCATCATCTTCTTCTTGTCTTCTATCATCATCATGATCATCTTCTCCACCATCATTATCGTCGTCTTCTTTTCCCATTCCCTCATCATCATCATTATCTTCTCCTCCACCACCACCACCACCACCACCACCATCATCATCTTCTTCTTCTCTTCTATCATCATCATGATCTTCTCCATCATCATCATCATCATCTCCTTCTTCTCTTCTATCATCATCATGATCTTCTCCATCATCATCATCATCATCTTCTTCTCTTCTATCATCATCATGATCTTCTCCATCATCATCATCATCA
>NW_020954577.1:5563061-5606944 GCF_900497805.2 Vombatus ursinus | reverse complement strand
CTTCTCTTCTATCATCATCATGATCTTCTCCATCATCATCATCATCACCATCTTCTTCTCTTCTATCATCATCATCATCATCATCATCATTGTCGTCTTCTGCACCCCCCCCTTCTCCTCCATCTTTTTTGGCTTACCTGATTTTTCTGTCTTTACATACCTTGCTTCTTCTTCTTTCTCCCCTAGAATTTGAGTTAGTTCTGGGTTGGCGAGTAAGGAGGGAGGGATAGCCATAATGACACATCCAAAAAGGTAGAATATAATTACAGAAAAGTCCAGCTATAATGTGGAATAATTGTTTCACCAAGATTAAAAATGGATCATTCACACAAGACTTAATGTTTTACAGCAAAAATATTAAAAGCATTCTACTCATAAGTAGTTAGAGCATTCCTGACCCAGAGCTGGGAGGACTTCACAGACCACTGAATCCAAGCCCTTCCTTTGACAGAGGAGGAAACTGTGTCCCCTTTACCACGGAGGTAAAGCAATTTGGCTAAGGTCACATAAGTTATTAGTAATAAGAGCCAGGATCTGAACCCAGGTCCTCTGACTCCATATGTGTGGATAGGCCTGTCATTTCATAAGGTCCATAATTTAAAGCAGGAAGCAGCCCTGGTTGTCATCTGGGCCGATCCCCTCATTTTACAGAGGAGGAAACTGAGGCCCAGAAAGGGAAGTGCCTTGTTCAAAGCCACCCGCACAGAGCAGGTGGTAGAGCTGGGATCCAAACCCAGGTTTTCTAACTTCAAATCCTTTCCCCTGCAAGATGTGGTTCACAACCCAATCTCCACCTCTGGCTAAAGCCACAAAGGGAATTATTGAACGTTAGTTGGTTCCTAAAAATGTCAAAAAGTTTATAATTCTAAAGGTCTGTTATTCGGCCCCAAGGAAAGAAAAGGTCGATGCCTCCAGGCCAGAACTGGGACTGGGCAATTAGACAATGAGAAAACCTGATGCGCATTCCACCAATATCACCTTTAGACCTGTGACCTCTTGTGATACAATATGGCGGGATGGTTAACTTAAGGCAACACAGAAAGAGTTGGTTGAACCAAAATGGTCTCATTTTAACAGGCAGAACTCAGCAAGTACTGGAAATAAATGATAACAGAAGGAGTTTTTTCTCCTTTCCACATCTGGTGATGTCTCTGTGCCTCCCACAGGACTCAATTTCCCATCTCCGCGTCTTTGCACTAACAGCCTCATGCCTGGAAGCCAGTCCCTCTTCACCTCCACCTCAATGGATTCTCCACCTCCTTCAAGACACGACTCAAGCACAGCCTTCTACTTGAAGACTCTCCTAGAAGCAGCCCCCCCAGCTTCGAGTAAGTACCCTCCCTGCCTAATTAACCCATGTTTAATTACTTTGTATTTACTCTCTTTATACTAATTCAGTATGTATGTGTACATGTCATAATATCTCACCCATTAGAACATAGAGATAATTTCATTCTTTGAATCTGCATCTGGAGCGCCTCATATAACACCTGGCACATGGTAGGTGCTTAATAAATGCTTGCAGGTTGAGCCGCTGACTGACTGAAGATAACTTGATATCTCAGGACATCTGACCAAGCCAACACAGCCTGTTTCTACTGGATGCCAAATCAGTCTGTCCTTTAAATAATCTCAATTAAAAAACTCTGGCAAACGGTCTGTTAGCAAACTGTGTCTAGATATGGGCACTGTTCCTTGTCACTGACTTTAAAAAAAAAATCTCACTTAAAATCTTAACAATATTATGACTTCTCAAATCATGAGACAGAGCATTGGGCCTGGAGTCAGGATGTCCTGAGTTCAAATCCAGCCTTAGACACTAGCTGTGTGACCCTAGGTAAGTCATTCAAATGCTTTCTGCCTTAATTTCTTCATCTGAAAAATGGAGCTACTAATAGCATCTACCTCTTAGCACTGGCATGAGGGTCAAATGAGATAAAAATTGTAAAGCCCTATATATAATGCTAACTATTATTATAGGGCAATTAGGGATAGTCAACCCAAAAAGAGAAAAATGTGGTCCATCCTTCATATTTTTTCAGGAAACTGAGTAAAAGTCCAACGATTTTCTCCTAACCTGAAGGACAAGAGGAAAGGGGAATCACTCCTTCCCACACACGATCTGATTATAAATCCAAAACCCAAAATATCTGATGCTGATTCAGCCTTACATTACATTTCTGTCAATGTCCCGCGTTCATGTTGTATTCCCCTGTTGACTATAAACTCCTTGAAGGCAGGCATAGTGTAATGTTTACCTTCGTATTCAAATCACTAAAAAGAGGATCTTTGAACTAGGAGACAATTAATAAATGTCTGCTGGATTTAATGGAATGGGATGGGTGCCAAACAAACTGATAGGCAGCAAACTGTTTTCTCAGGGAAAGAGAGAAGCAACTTGTGCCCAAAGAAACTTGTCCCCAAAGAACGGCGTGTCCCTTCTCTCAACATGGGAGGGTCCGAGTGGAGCCGTAAGGACTTACCTGTTGGTGTGCTACTGCGAAAGGAAGAGGAGGGGGTGATGGGAGGGGTAACGGGTGGGGTAAGGCTTCCACTGCTGTGGCGAGGTGGAGTGGACACATTCCCTCGAGACACTGAGCTGGACAGGGTCAAGGAAAGTTTGGGCTGAATTTTCTTCTTCAAAGACTCCTGCTCACGGCGAGCTGCATCAGTCATAAATCTGAAATATCAACAGAAGGTGGGGGGAGACAAGACAGGAATGGTGTCATTAAGGTTTGGCGAATCATCAGATATGCAAATCTAAAGCAAATGCATTGAAAATCTCCCAAAATGAATTGAACAAATGTCGACCGAAAAGGACGCATTGTCCTTGACTCAAAAAATTTCAGTAATTTTTTACTGCAAAAAAGAGGGATGTTAGTTGAACACAGCAAGAATCAGCTCAACTTAGCAGTGGAAGCAATTTTCAACACAAAAGCTACGTTCCTCAAGGAACTTTTTATGGACAGTTCCTGAGAAAGAAAGGTAACCCTGAGGTTTATCATTCCAGAATTGTGAGTTAGGTTCATGTAAGTCTTCCCACTTTCCCCCAGAGATACTGAATATGAAGTGGGACAGTGGGATCCAGGCTTATGCAAATATATTTATTATTCCCTAGATTTGTCTTATAGGAGTAACTCTGATATTCTACTGACTTGTTTTCTCTCTTACTGCTAAGGAAAAGGATATAGTTAAGATTTAAATATGTCATCATTAACTGTGTTTGTATAAATAGAAGCATACTGATAGGGGCACACGAGCTAAAGGGATGAGTAGAGGAAGTGTATGTCCCCCCCAAATCAAGTTACCCTTAGGTCCCTGACAGAGTCTGAGTGTCACCGCATTGGCAGACCTGTCAGTCTGAGGGCATTAGAGAGATCTGGCCCAGAGAGTAAGTATACACACACCTTGTGTGAAATGCGTGAGGTGCTACACACTGGGTAGAAACGCTGCATACCTGTTACATTGAATATGCTTAACTACGTCCCCATCAGCTGCATCATGCAGCCATGGAGAAATGCAAAATCAGAGGGTATCAGACCCTCTCTGCTTAAGATATTCGCTTGGCAATTATTAAAGCGGCTGCTAGGTGGCGCAGTGTACGAAACACCAGGCCTAGAGTCCGAAAGACTCATTTTTGGGACTCTGGCCTCAGACACTTAGGAGCTGTATGACCCTGGGCAAGCCACTTCACCCTGTCTGCCTCAGTTTCCTCATCTGTAAAGTGAGCTGCAGAAGGAAATGGCCAACCATACCAGTATCTCTTCCAAGAAAACTCCAAATGGGGTCATGGAGAGTTGGACAAAACTGAAACGACTAAATAGCAACACATTGTTAAGGCAGTGTAGTACAGACCCTGATTCAGAGTCCCAACACTTAGGTTCAAACGCTGGCTGTGATCCTTGTTAAGTATACGAGACCTTGGGAAAGTCACTGCCCTTGTGGGTTGGAATGTCTTCATGTGGGAAATGGCTAGATACCCCTAAGGTCAGCTCTGAATCTTCTTATTCCAAGATCTTCCTGCATGACCTTAAAGCTCCCAAGAAACGTCCTTCAAGACTCAGCAGAAGCCTTTCTCCGTCCTCCCTGCAGCAGGACACCTCCTCCCAACGCGACCTTGTATCCATCTTGTTTGGATTCTGTATGTATCTATATGTATGTAGGCGTGCTGGGTCTCCCATTAGAAGGTCAGGGCCTAATTCAGTCGTTTCTTTTTCTCCTCAGTGTCATTTAGCACAGTGCCTGGCATACGGTTGATGCTTAAATAAAAGGCTGTAGATTCACTGATTGATTAATAACAACAAGGGGCAAAGGAAGTCTCTTCTAAAGTGTTTACCTGGGGCAGGTGTTGTTAACCTGGGGTCTGTGAACCTGGTTTTTTAAAGTGCTTTGATAACTGCATTTGAGTGCAATTAATTTCCTTCGATCCTGTGTATTCTGTTTTACACATTCGAAGGCATTATTCTGAGGAGGGGTTTGCATGTTTAAGGGGTCCAAAAGGTGAAGCACATGTGACGGGGGGGGGGGGGGGGGGGCCGGCCCGCGCCCGGGCCGTCGGGGGCGGGGCCGAAGAACGGCGGGGGGGGGGGGGGGGGGACCCCACCTCGAAACTGCCAATAGGACATTACAGAAATCCCCTAGCACACGGTTTGTTACTTGTGACGCTGATAGATTAGCCCCGATATTGTTGGGGGGAAGGTCAGAAAGAAGGGCCTCCCGCTGGCACGCGGGGCGTCCCTGCAGCTCTCACGAGAGGCTGGCCCCCCACGGCAGCTCTTCCACGGTTCCCTGCGCTGCCTCCAGCCCTAAGCGCTCCACAGTCTGCAGGCGGCCGGCTCCATCCGTGGGCAGCGAACAAAGGGAGCCGCCTCTCCCGCTGCAGAATCCCAGCGAACACCGTGAAACGCTACTCACGTTGGAACGGCTGGAACGGCTCCTAACACTCGGCCTTTAGCGCTGGGAGCCGCCCCGACGCGCTGCGCTCCCCAGATGCCTCCTGCAGCCCAATCTGGGGGCATAAAGTCACATGCACAGGTCTAAGCCCCGGGCAAGAAAATAACCAGGCTGGAGAGGGTGGAGGGGCCCCACACTGAGCAAGGGGAGAGGAAGAAAGAGTAAGAGATGGGGGGGGCAAGAGCAAGAAAGACGATGAGAATGAATGAGGGAGGGGAGAGAGAAGAGGGGGAGGGGAAAGGGAGAGGAGAGAAGAGGGGGAGGGGAAAGGGAGAGGAGAGAAGAGGGGGAGGGGAAAGGGAGAGAGAAGAGGGGGAGGGGAAAGGGAGAGGAGAGAAGAGGGGGAGGGGAAAGGGACAAAGGGAGGGGGAGAGGGCGGGGGAAGGGCAGAGGATGAGTGGGGGAGGTGGAGATGAAAGGGGGGGGAAGGAGAAGGGGAGGGGGGCAGAGAATGAACCCCCCAGGTGGGTCTCTTTGCAGCTTGTTCTTTCCTCGGCCAGAATCCTCCTCTTAGGCCTCTCCATAGCCCCCCTCCCTAACTACCTCGTCTTCATTTTGCATTTGTGCTGTTACCCTCACAATGGGCACATACGTGTTCTCTCTCCTGACATCACAAATCCGCTGATTGTTTGCTTTTTGCGTTTGTGATTTTGCTAAGGCAGAGGTCTGACCTTGCCCCCTGCTCCCCCCACCCCTCACTAACCCCCAGTGACTGTTACCTTTAGGACTGCACGGGGAACGCAGTGTAGCAGGTAACCCCCCTCCCAGCGCAGACTCTCCCCTTGCCAGTCTAACACACAAGACCCTTCCACACTCACCAGGGTCTGTCTGGCCGCACTGACCCCCTTGCCTTTCCTCACCCATTTTCCGTCCCTTTCCAGGCTGTTTCCCATGCCTGGAATACTCTCCCTCCTAACCTCTGACCCTAAATCCCGGCACCTTCGAAGCCTCACCTCTTGGGCAGGTGGGCGGTGCAGTGGATAGAGTTGAAGCCGTGCACCGCGCGACCCTCAGAGAGGGCTAAGAGCACTTCCCTCCCAGCGCTCTTGGGGAGATGAAATGGGCCAATGGTCCGCCCTACAAACACTACCCTGGGCCCCCCCCCCCCCCGGGCCTCCCCTTGGCTCGGCTGCCAGTGCACACTTCCCTGACACACCCGCACCCAACGTGCCGTCATCATCCCTCTTTTAGGGTTTTCCTTTGCCTCCCCCTCCCCTCCATTCCCAAGAGCCCCACGCTGGATTCTTGTTGACTGACACATCTGATAGGAACGAAAGCAAGACGACGAAGCTCATCAATGATGCATCCGATCAAAGACACCCAGGACCCCCTCTCCTGGCGCAAGGACACCCACGATCCTATGACATCTAGCTCCCTCATCCCTGACTCTATTTGTCCAGGAAGGAGCAGTAATTCCTACTTGGGAGTCTGGGTATTCATTTGGCTTTTTGGATGTGGGTCTGGTCGTAACTAAGATGGAAACCAGCTCCCTCCCTCACAGACCAGTCATAAACGGTAGATTCTGCAAGATAAAAAAAAGGATCTGCCTTTTTGGAGGCTAAATAGATCTGAGGGAGCAAAATGTTCCCAAATCATGCCCAGGTCTCCCTCCCGTCTAAGGGAAAGGGAGGAAGGTTCAGGCACTGATATTTTCCGAGATAAACAGCTCTGATGGATCAGTGATGACTGCCAGTGTCACTTTCATTCTGACCAAATGTCTCAACCAACAAGCATTTATTAAGCACCTATGATGTACTAGGCATTAGACTAGGTGCTGGGGAAAGCAAGACACAAAAGAAATGGCCCCTGCCCTTGAGAAACTGAAATTTTTAGGAGACAAAAAGTGTGCATCGGTAACCACACAGAGAATTACAAAGTCAATCAGGCGCTGCGTTTTTTTGGGGGGTGCCCAGCATGCCACCTCTTGCCTCTTCTGCTCCCCATACTTTACTTTCCAATCAGAGGCTGGGGGATATCTTTTCAGTCTTCCCAATGAATATCAATTATTGTGATAATGAGATCACTGAGACAATATTTTAAAGCTGAGCAGCCCATAGTAGGTGCTTAATAAATACATATAGCTTGATGGATTCCTGACTCCACATCCCGTGCTCTATCCACTGTCCCACACTGCCTTCAGCTGTCTGTCAATGAGGCTGCTGAAGCTGATCTGGGGGCAAACGCCGCTGGCAGGGAGAAGCTGGCTTCAGGGGGAACTTGACAGCCTTGACTGAAAGGGTCTGGTGCCAGCCACGGACCAAAGACCCCCCAAATCTGAACGTCTCCAGAAAACAAAACAGCTTCCCATCTAAAAAGCCAGCCTGTTACTAAGCCCCTGCGGAGTTATAAAGAGCTTTTGGCAGACAGGCCTTGTTAAGTGGATCCTAGCCAGGATACATGATGTCATTGGAAGATATTAATAATAACGAGTTTTGGACTTGTCTACCCAACTGCAGAACTTCAGAGCTGGGAGGGGCTTAGGAGGCTGCCGAGCTTCACGCCATCTTTCTACACATGAGGAAACTGAGGATCAGGCCTCAGAGTCTTAGAAGACAGTCAGGACTGGAGCTGAGGGGCCAGGGAAGTCCATTTCCTGCCTCCCACTACCTTTATTTCCTGCATGCTCTTTCCAGGCAAACGGACCCTCTAATGTTCTCTGCACATGCCACTCCTTCTTCTACCTCTGGGCCTCTGGCAAAAAGCTCCCTCACCATCCAAATCTGAAAATCTGCATAGCACTTGAGGATGTGCAAAACCCTTTACATTTATTATCTTGTTTAATCCTGACAACCATCCTGGGAGTAGGTGCTATTATGATTCCCATTTTAAAATTGAGGAATAGTGACTTGCCCAGGATCACACGACTAGTATCCAACTTGGTCTTGATGTATCTTTCCAGCCTCATTGGCTGTGAATTCCCCTCCCACACTCTGCACCAATATGAAAATCAATGCATTTTCTGATCTCATTCAAAGGTCAAACTGAGCCTTACACAAACTTAGCCAGTGCACCCGCAGGTTGAGCACTAGAGCTGTAAAGGAAACCCCTTATTGGGGTCTCCCACTGGAGGAGGCCAGCCAAGGCCAAGCATGCTTTTTCATCCATTAAGTAATTCATCACAGGATTAGAACCTAACGGTACCACAGGGACTATTTAGCTTGACCTTTTCATTTTATAGATAAGGACACCAAGGCCCAGAGGAGAAAGCAGATTGGCCCCAGCTCTCATACCTAGCAATAGCAGAAGCGGTGTTCACACCAAAGTCTTCCAAACCCCATTCCAACCTAGCTGCCCACATGGGACGCCTGGCCAAGGCAGCTGGCGGAGCTGACCCCTTGTGGCTGCTCCAGTATTTGGGCAATGCCATTTCTTAAGGCTCGTGTACAAGGGTGACAGCTGGCAGCTTCCTAGGATCCTGACTGTAGGGGAGGATGGAGCAAGGACGGAGGCAGAGGGGAGATGAAGGAGGCTCCTCCCCTCTAGGAAACAAGTGCTCCCTGGGGAGAAAGGATGGGGAGTTTCCAACATTAAGCCCAATCTTGTCGATGTTGATGAATGGCCCAGAAATCTTGTCCTTAGAAAAGTAATATGTTCATTTTGGAATGAAAGCTGGCCCCAAGATTCATTCTGACTTTGCTTCAACTTGGAAATGCCCGAGCTGTTTAAATCTGAAATGGTTATTTGAGGAAATATTTGCTTTGGGTAAAGGACATAGGCCTTAAGCAAATTTTCACACCTGGGTTAAAAATCTTTAAAATCCTTAGACTACAATGTCCATTCAGTCCAATATATTAATTTGGGGTACTATAGGAGTAAGAGAAAATTACTAGTTCAAATCACCCTCTCAAATTCGTAGAAATGAACAGTTACAGGCTGGAACATCTGGCTAATACCTACCATCAGCTCCTTCATTCAACAAATATTTCTCAAATACTGGCTACTTTCAGCATAGTTTGGAATTTAGAAACGGAAGAGGTCAATGGTTATAGACTCCTCAGAAGGTCCATGCTTGTGTATCACGCATCTTTTAAAAAATTATTACAAATTTAACGAACGTTAACATTTCAATACACTTATAAAAAACAAACAAACAAACAGAAAAGAGGATTGTATATGAAACTGTTGAATTCTTTCTGCAGGAAGAGAGCTGGAAGGAGCTAGACAGGATGAGCACTGAACAATGTTCCCAAAATGAAACTGACTCTGTTTTAACGGACGGGACATAACTGGCTAATGACGCAGAAGGCTTCCAAACCAGTGCTCTGTGCCGTCAGATCACAGATCGGTCGGTCTAAGTCAAAGTGCACACCCAACACGGAGAAAGGACAACGGCGAGATGGCTGTCCTGCAGGCAATTATGATAGCTCCAATCTGACCTATTTAAATGAGCTATTGAGGCCAAAAAAAAAGGGAAACAGCTAAAGACACTGGTACCATTTATCACTACCTCTAGATGTAAAACTGGCATAAAGTACCATGATAAAGGGGCACGAAAAGACAAGAAACAAACCCAGCTGGCAAACACTTGATCTCCTCGTTAAGCAGGGGAACATGGAGGCCAAGGGTTAACAAATCTGGTTGACAATATAAACTCATCCGTGAAATACCATGGAGGAGAATGGTGAAAATTCACAACCTGTTTTGTTTTGGAAAATAATGAAGAATGCTGGGAAGAAAATGGATCTGCTGGAAGGTTGGCATGAGACTCAAGTAGGACATGTCATTATAGATGAGATGGGAAATAGGTCAACAAATAGACCGAAAATGGAACAGATCTGGTATTTCTATAACATCTCTCCTTTCATTATCTTGGATAGTAGAACCATCGCATTTAGATACTTCCCACTCAGTCCCTACCACTCTAGATGAAAAGTAGAAACAGCTGCTAAGGTGATAAATTTTGTAAGAATAGCTGGACCAGATGAATTGCACAAAAAAGAAGCAAATCAATGAAAAATCATTTATTAAGTGCTTACACTGTGCCCAGCGCTGGGGATTAAAACACAAAGGCATGATGGTGCCTGATCTCAATAGGGAAACAACTCACGTTGGGGAAGAGTAGACAGGGAAGGGTGTTTTGAGCTGGGATGTCATAGGGATAAGTGAGTAGAACTCACTGGGGCAGCCACCAGTCCACTGATAAACCCTTTCCAGAGGTAAACTGGGAGGAGGTTAGGGGCCTAAGAAAATAGCCAGGGTGCAAACGGGCATGCCTGGTCTCAGAGAATCTAGAGCTAAGTGTTTTGGCTCTTTCCAGGCATAGTTCCTGAAGGTCCGTTTTGGAGGTATAGCAGCAATGGCACGGTAGAAAACTGCTGAAATCTGTTCTGGAGGCAATGAAAGTTTGAAAGCACTGGATAATTTTTCAAGACACCAGAAAGAGAACAAGATACCATTTTTTTTTCTTTTTTGAGACTGTCTCCCTCTCTTGCCTGGGCTGGAAACTCAGTGGGCCACTCATGAATCTGATCCCACTGCCAATCTACACAGAAACTCTGACCTGCTCCCTTTTTGACTTGGGCTGGTCTGCCCCTCCCTAGGTAGCTTCACGCCCCTCCACTCCCAAGGGCTCGCCATATCCGTGACAGACTTACTTCAGGCACCCAGTTGGTTTCAGCCCTATTGCAGCTCAGTACTCCCAGACTTAAAAGCAACCCAGCAGCCTTAGTCTCCCCACAGATGGGACGGCAGGCATGGCCCACCTCTCTGCACCTACACACAGGTGAAGGGGCAGCAGAGGAGTGGTTCCTCAGCAAAGGCCCGGTGAAGAGTCTTCTGCATTTGGTCCCTCTGGCATCAGGGTTCAAAAGCTAATTAACGGGAGTTAAAAACTCCGTGCTTGGGAGATGTTATAAAGTTCCCTGGACATGATAGAGGGTCCTGTCCAAGCCTTCTTTTGAGAAAACAGCATAGGCAATTAAAACACATAGGAACATTTAAAAGCCTGGTTTTGTATTTTCCATGTCCCTTCAGGCAGTATCATTTTTTTTCAACGAAAACCAAATTTGTGAAACCAAGAAGGCTTTAGGGGAAGGGGGAGGGGAGGAAGGGAGAAGGGGTCTGGCAGACACTATAGAATCCCACGAGCTCCAAATCTGGCAATTGATCCCCCCAGACAACGAGATTTCTCAAGTAACAGTGACAGAGTTAGACCCCAGTAGATGGAGAACCCAACTGGACAAGCTCCATGCATCTTTTCTTTAGCTATGGCTACGCTGGAGCCTGTGGGGATATGGGAAGGTGGGCCAGGAAGAAGGCTGAAATACACCGCACTGCATTTGAACAGAGGGCATGAGAAATGTCAAGAGGATTACGGGGTACGTTTCATGATGCCGTCACGTGTGGCCCACACGTCAAAGAATCTGGCTGCTCTCTAATGATGAGCACTCAGCGCAGAAGGCACATCTGTGGGCAAAGCCAGGGGTTCCTCTCCGTGTCTAAGCAGCAACTCACACCCGTGGTTAAGTGGAACATGGATCGGATTCAGCAGCCGGCTGGTGAAATATAACCTGAAAACAGCAAGGAGTGTACATTTCGAGAGCATTAATTCATTAGGGGGATTTTCTGTCTGAATGATCCGCAGAATGATCCGCGGTTAGAAACATATTCCCTTTTAGGAAGTAGAAGACTGTGTAAAAGAAAAAACAAAACAAAACGGGCATTATAACTTTAAAAATATTTTTATTTACTTCATTAAACATTTCCCAATTACATGTAAAAAAATTTAACCATCATTTTTAAAAATCTTGAGTTCCTAATTCTCTCTCCTTTTCACCCTTCCCTCCTCCTTGAGAAGGGGAGCAAATTGATTTTGATTATACATGTGAGGTCAAACAAAAGATATTTCCATATTAATTATGTTGCAAAAGAAAACACAAACAAAAGTTAAACAAATCCTTAAAAAGTCTGCTGCAATCTGAGTTCAGAGTTCATCAGATCTCTTTCTGGAGGTGGACAGCATTTTTCATTATGGGTCCTTTGGAATTGCCTTGGCTCAATGTCCTGGTCAGAATAGCCAGGTCTTTCACAGTTCATCATTGTACAATATTGCTTTTACTGTGTACACGGTTCTCCTGGTTCTGTTCGCTTCACTCAGCATCTGTTCATGTAAGTCTTCCCAGGTTTTTCTGAAATCATCCTGCTTGTCATTTCTTATAGCACAATAGTATTCCATCACAATCATACACCACAGCTTGTTTAGCCATTCCCCAACTGATGGACATCCCCTGGATTTCCAATTCTTTGCCACTACAAAAAGAGCTGCTATAAATATTTCTGTACAAATAGGTCATTTCCCCTTTTCTTTGATCTTTTTAGGATACACACCTAGTAGGGTATGCATAGTTTTAGAACCCTTTGGGCATAGTTCCAAATAGATCTCCAGAAGGTTGGAGTAGTTCACAACTCTACCAACAGTGCATTAGTGTCTCAATTTTTTCACATCCTTACCAGCATTTGTTGTTTCTTTTTTTGTCATATTAGCCAATCTGATAGGTGTGAATTGGTACCTCAGAGTTGTTTTATGATTTCTCTAATAAGTAGTGATTTAGAACATTTTTTTCATGTGACTATTGATAACTTTGATTTCTTCTTCTGAAAACTGCCTGTTCATATCCTTTGACCATTTATCAACTGGGGAATGGCTCTTGCTTTTATAAATTTGGCTCAGTTCTCTACATATTTGAGAGATGAGGCCTTGATCAGAGAAATCTGTTGCAACCCTCCCCCCCATTTTCCTATTTTCTTTCTAATTTTGGTTGCATTAGTTTTGTTTATGCAAAAGCCTTTTAATTTCCTGTAATAAAAATTATCTATTTTATTTCTATAATCTTCTCTATTTCTTATTTGATCATAAACTCTTTCCCTTTCCATAGATTTGACAGGTACATTCTTCCATGCCCCCTAATTTACTTATGCTATCACCCCAGAAAGGGTATTATAACTGATACAAATTCCGGAAAGTTTTAGTTGACTATGGCTGGGGCTCCTATTTGGAATGGTGGTCTACAAGCTATATTGTCTTTTCTGGAATCTGACTCACAAAACAGAAACCAGTCAAAAGCTGGTTGGAATGCAAGAATAATTAGTAAAAATTCTACTGCCACCTCACTTTCTATGGCACCAGCTTTCTTTATTGATAAGAAGTTGCTCTAAATGATTGAATGGAAGTTCCTCAAGGACAGGGCTTGTCTTTAAAACAAAAAATCTTTTTATCCCCAGCACTTGGTACAGTGCCTTGTACACAGCAGGTGCTTAATAAATACTAATTGAATGTATCATTACCAGTACAGATTCAGCCCGAGCTGAACTCTGTAACTAGCCCATTCTAATTGGCATTACTGGATGAGTGGGGGCTGGAGTCAGATAGCCTGGGTCCAAATCTCTGTTCGATTTCCAAGGACCTGTGTGACTTCGTGAAAATTAAATCACCTCTCTGGGTTTTTGCAAATCTTAGAGAGTTTCATATACAAATACATACACATGCATATATATTTATAAAGAGTTTTATAAATGCTAGCAATTATTCTTTGCTCTTATTAATATTATCCATAAAATAAGGGGTTAGACAAGACCCCTACCAGCTCAAAAATTTTAAGCTTCAACTATTTTAATTTTGATTATTAATTAATTAATAATTATTAATAATAATTAATTAAACTATTTTCATTCACAGGTGAATGTAAGTCAGCATGGATGCAACTGACTTGAATGAATGCCTCTAAATATAGCCAACTGTGATTTTAGAATATGAATCATTTCTCACATAGGATTGGGCAAGTCACTTCTGCAGGGCTTGGTTTCCCAATCTTTAAAATGTGGCAGTAGTGGACTAGATAATTTCTAAAGCCCCTTCTAGCTTTAAATTCCTATCATTAAAGTAATTTCTGAAAAGCATGCACAGAAATCTTAGTCAAAATCAACCAACCCAATGACTCAGTAGAATGGTGTATATAGCCTACAATCCCTGCTCCTCAACCGTCTCTCTGCTTAGAAGAATGGCCCTTCATTACTTCTTTGGAATGAGATTCATCACTTAATTTTAAATTAATGTGAACTCAAGTGCATTTTAAATGTTGTTTTCATTTCCAGGCTTGTGGTCTCTTCATTCTCCTGGTTCTGTCCTTCCAATCTGTCTCCCACCCTGCTATGGGTGATCTGACTCTATCTCTCTCCCGTTCCTGACAGACTCCCATGGCCCTCTAACACAGAGAGCAGCAAATATCAAATCTGTTCACCATTTAAAGCCATATGGCAGCACTGCTGGAATATCAGTATCAAATAGACGGGGCTTTGTTTCCATGGGAAGCTTGAGATCACTAAAAGAGCTTTGCAAATTTCCCAAAAGAAATCCAGGGCCCTCTCCTCTTTTTCAACTCCAGGCCCAAACTGTCAGTCTATACCGTCTGTCCCAGATATACCGACTCATAGAAAGATCAAATGTCTACTATTGTCAAGGCAAAAGGCGCTCTTCAACCACTGTCCTGGGGCCAAGTGGTTCTCAGTGGTTACAGATCCCTTCCAGGAGGCTCCCTAAAGCAGTCCAGTGCCACCTAAGCAGGAGCACTGGAGGACCTCGCCATCCCCAGGGAATCCCTCTTCAGCCCTAGGCTCTGGGCTGGGGCTTCCCCATCACAGCGGTGAGCACATTTGGCAAGCATACGTCACCCTGTTCTATGATTCACGCGGTGTTTACGACCAGGGGGCTGTTGAAGAGTGTTATATGTTATCTTGAATGACTTGGATGGATGGATGGGAAACATCCCTGAAGGGCAGAGTTGTGCTCTATTGAACCAAATACTTTTTTATAATCAACAATGGATAAGCTCAGCATCTACATCATTCAACCCATCACAAAATGGTAGAGATAAGGTCCATTGGTGGATGGACAAGCCAAGTCTGCTTGCTCTCTATTAAGGGATGGCCTCTATTCACAGAGATCATCAAGATTTTGTATAGATAGGGGAATAAGCATATGAGCCGGTAATCATTGATGTTTCTTGGTTGCCTTTTTGGAATACTGATAAGACCTGGGATTTCTTTCTGGGCCTTTAGTATCCACTCCTCCTTCAAATCCTTGCATGGTGATTCCTCAGTGCTCTCACAATTGTGTTGCCTCTGGCACTGATCTCTAGATACACCCAATCTTGCTTTTTTTTAATCTGCTTTTTTTTTTTTAAAGGTGACATTCTACTCTTATAATTACATTCAGAACTGTTAAGATCTAAATGTGGTGATCCCACTGCCCTAGATGATAAAAACAATTACAATACTCTTTGCAGATCTTTTCCCATTTTTCTTCTGTTTGTTCTCCTCTTTCCATTTTCACCCTTAAATGCTCCTGCAATAATTTTGGTCAGTTAGATCTCTTGTCAAGCTTTCTTTAAACTGAATTTACCTTCCACTGCTTCATGAGCTGATACTGATCACAATCAACCATTATACTTCTCTGTAAGACTTTCCAAAATCTGTTCATATTCTAAACCAGTAATGCCTTTGGCTACCATCTCTCTCTACTCAGCAAATAAATCAAATGTTTGCTGACTAGGGTGCTTTTTGAAATCTTTTGGTTTTCTTATAGTAACAGAGTTACATCAAGTAAACTTCTGTATAAAATTATTATAATTGGTGTTGATGCCATTTCTGTCATCCATTTCCCATTTTTCATTGTCAACTATGTGTTCAAATACTCCAGTACTGAGTTGTTTCAAGTGTAGGCCAAGTCTTTTTCTCATTAGAATTCTTTCTTCCAGCTTTTTTTTTTTGTTACTAATTCTGATCTTTGCTCTGACAAGTCAATAATCTGACTGTTCACAGTCAACTGATTCAGGGAAAACGCCCACATCAATAACAAGTTTCTTCCTGTA
This sequence comes from Vombatus ursinus, assembly GCF_900497805.2. Lineage (NCBI taxonomy): Eukaryota > Metazoa > Chordata > Mammalia > Diprotodontia > Vombatidae > Vombatus > Vombatus ursinus. The sequence continues at coordinate 5,591,126 of NW_020954577.1, read as the reverse complement.
TGTAAAATACAATTTATTCCATTAAAATGCTATTTTGTGCTCATCACATCCAGTGTCTACCCATTCTTTTCTTGAAAGAAGTGTTTATGATACAGATGTGAGGCTTCCCTATAATCTACAAGTCTTTGGCTTCTCTCACTCTTGGACCATGCTTTCCCCACACATTTCTTTTCATCCTCCGGCTTTTCCACACAGACATTACCAAGTATTTGTAAAGAAATGCGGTTTTGCTATTTTCAGGAATAGCTGTGCCTTAGAATAATGGTTACTTACACATACAGCACTTTCCATAGATTAGCTCACTTGAGCTGCACAAGTAACCTGTGAGTTTAGAAATGAAATGAATCCCGTTTTGCAGATAAGGAAACCAAGGAACAGAGCCGTTAAAAGTCTTGCCCTACTACTGCCCAGGCAGCTAGTAGATAGAGTGCCAAACCCGAGAGTCAGGAAGACTCGAGTTTAAATCTGGCCTCAGATACTTAGCTGTGTGATCCTGGGCAAGTCATTTAACCTCTGATTACCTCAGTCTCCTTCTCAATAAAATGGGAATAATAGTCACACTTCCCTGCCAAGGTTGTTGTGAAAATAAATGAGATATTTATAAAGCACTTGGTAAACCTTAAAGTGCTATAGTTACTACTACTACTACTACCACCACCACCTATGGTAACAACTAGTGAGCATCAGAGGCAGAATTTGAACTCAGGTCTCTCCCGACTCCAATAGTCTCTCCCCCATACCAGACTGCCTCCTAACAAATAATGATGATGGACTTTTATATTTAAACTTTAAAGTTTGCAGGCAAATCCTTCCTCAGGCACTCATCAAGCTACATGTTTTCAGCCTCAGTTTCCTTATTTGTAAAATAGGGACAGTAATAGCACCTACTTTATAGGATTATTCCAGGCTCATATGAAGTAATACATGTAAAGTACTTCAAGCCTTGAAGGTCTAAAAAGGTTAGCTACTATGTGCTGACAGAGCTGGGGCTGTGTTGGGTACTGTCTTCGGTAGCCAGGATTCAATGACAAAATAAATACCCCCTGTCCTCAGGGAAGTTACATTCTGTTATCTGAGGCAGGATTTGAACCAAGGACTTCCCAATTCCAAGTCCGTCACATGCCTTCAAGTATGACACTCAGGCTGTAGAGAGGAGTCCCTTGAACTGACTGTTTTACTGCAAAGACAGATTTAATTCACAATGCCCAACCCTGTTTGTGCCTGGAAAGTGATCTCCAGTCTTTACAAGCAGCTGGTTCGCTTCTAAGGTGCATGTGGGTCCCCTCCAGCTCTGTTTCTTGTGGACTTGTGCCTCCAACCATGGTCTTCATGGAGAGGCCTAATGACCACAAGTCTCAAATCAGAAGCACTCAGAAGCTGGCCTGGGTGTGGGGCAGGCACGTAAACCCAACCCGTTCCAAGCCTGCTTTTCTCTGGGCTCCGCCAGCATGTCTGGATGCCAGAGGGCCCCCAGCACAAAGCATTCCTTCTCCCGCTGTCCCAAGCTGGCCCCTCTCGCACGCATGCAGGCCATGCTGGTGCCCAATTATGTTCTGAATCAATGCTGACGAACAAACCCCCAAATGTCCCCCCTCCGTGTCTCTGCCCGGCCTCACACTGCCTCTCTGCTGCCTTATTATGCCCCCAGAAATGAGGCACATGCCCGAGATGGATGCTATAAAACCCCAGCAGCTCCTGATCACAGAGGAGAGCCCCCATCTTTGTCATCCTCCCAATCCAGGAAGAAAAGCTCCTTTTATGTGGCCTTAAGGGAGGCCCTCCAGGTGACAGAGAGGCAGCAGCAGAGCTTGAGGGCGGTTTGCCCAAGGAAAGCTGCCCAGTGTCAGGGAGAGGATAGAAACCCCAGGACTGCTGCCGTCTCCAGGTCTAGCCAACCTGATGCCAAGCGGTGAGCTTGGCAGTGAGCTCCGGCACCCGAGGGAGAGAGCCGCCCGTCCCGCCTACGGGCTCTCTGTTCAGTTGTTGGCATTATCCAGTGACCCTGACAAGGGAGGGGTGACCAGGACGTGAGGGCTTGGGCCATACGCCAATCAATCAATCAATCCATCAACATTAAGCACCTACTATGCGCTAGGCACCTTGTTAAGGAAAACAAAAATCTCCCTCCAGGAGCTTACAATCTAAATGGGGAGTCAACATGCAAACAGATGTGTACAAAGCAAGCTACATACAGGAAAAATAGGAAATAATTTTAACAGATGGAAGGCACTAGAATTACAAAGGGCTGGGCAAGGCCTCAGGAAGAGGACTTGGTGATGGTAAGCCTTGATGAGAGACCTGAGCATGGTATTTAAATATCTGAAAGTTTATGTTTGGGGCAGCTAGGTGGTGCAGCAGAGAGTACACCGGCCCTGAAGTCGGGAGGACCTGAGTTCAAATGTGACCTTAGTCACCCTGGGCAAGTCACTTAAACTTGAATACCTAAAATTCTGTTTGGGAGGATTAGATTTGCTCTGCTTGTCTCTAGAAGGCAGAGAGGACTAAAGCAGACCGAAAATGGATGGAAGGCTGGGTGGGTGTTACATAGAGGGAGGCAGATTTTGGGCCAGAACTACCCCAAACTGGAATGGGCTCCTTGGTAGGTAGTAAGTTTTCCGTCATCTGAGGAATTCAAGCAGAGGTCAGAGCCTGACCAGAACTAAAATGAGGAATATTGTTCAGGCTGTAGAGGGCAGACCGGGGATGGAGGGAAAGACTGGTGGGTCAGTCAGCACATGTTTATTAAGTGATTACCATGTGCCAGGCCCTGTGTGAGCTCTGGAAATACAAAAACCAAAAAGGAAGGCAGTCTCTGCCCCGAAGAGGCTGGGGGTAGGGGGAGAAGGTGCCTGGCGCAGAGGAGGGTTGGCCACGTCTAGCCACAGGAAGGCATCCAGGAGGGAAGGGAAGATAGCTGGCTGGGTGTTCCCCTTCAGGGCAGGTTCTGAGAGAAGCCCTCCGTCCTCCAGTCGGAGGGAGGGTGCCCGGGGCACAGGGTGCGATCAGGCCCAAGCTCCAGGACTGATGGGACGATGGGAGATGGGTTAGGATGGAGCAGTGGTGCTCGAGGTGAGAGGGAGCGAGAGCCTAACCCCCGATATTGGCAGGGGAGCCACGAGCGTCAGCAGGGATTGATTACTTATTGGATGCCAGGCATGAGATAAAGGGAAGACTTGAAGGTAACCTTGCCTCACCTTGAAGAAGAAATGCAGACTGGACTCGTCTGACCTTGAGTTCAGCCTTGGGGACGTCTCTAAGAAAACTTTCATTTCTAAGGACAATAGCTTTCTTGACCTTCCCCGGGGTCTTCCTTGGGAAAGTCCAGACACATGACTTGTGTCCCTGAGGGGCTCTCATCTCTCACACAAGCACTAACAAAACACTGAATCCAAGACATGTTTTTATTTAACCCGACAAAAACTTCAACAGACTTGCACTAAACCCATAAACAATCAAAGTAACTCCCTTTCCTGTTCCAGCCCCTTTCTTTTCTTTCTTTCTTTCTTTGTTTTTTTTTTTGGTGAGGGCAATTGGGGTTAAGTGACTTGCCCAGAGTCACACAGCTAGTGAGAGTTATGTGTCTGAGGCTGGATTTGAACTCAGGTCCTCCTGACTTAGGGCCAGTGCTCTATCCACTGTGCCACCTACCTGCCCCCCCCCAGCCCCTTTCTTTTCAAGGAGTCCATACCAACCTCTAGACTTATGCTGTCATCATGGAAAAGCCTTCCTCACAAGGGAGAAGAACGTGAGGTTATCAGGGGCAACATTCCTCTCTATGTGGGTCCCACCTTTCTACAGGACCTACACAGTCTGCCTGACTCACAGTATTGACAAATTCCAGACTGAAAGGCTGGAAGAATAGTGGATGTCCTTAACAGAACTAAGACATTCAGGAGGACGAGCTATTTTCCTTTCTTTTCCTTTCTTTTTTTTTTTGGACAGGGAGGAAAGTTATATTGCACTCTGGACATGTTGAATCTGAGGAACCAGTAGAACATCCATATGGAGATATTAAGCAAGCAGTTAAGAATGTAGGTATGGGCCAGCTAGGTGGCGCAGTGGATAGAGCTCCAGCCTTGGACCCAGGAGGACCTGAGTTCCGATCTGACCTCAGACACTTGACACTTAGTAGCTGTGTGACCATGGGCAAGTCACTTAACCCCAATTGACTCACCAAAAAAAAAAAAAGAGAAAAAAAGAAAGAAGAAAAAAGAATGTAGGTATGACGGAGACAGAGAAGGGGCAATCAGAAGAAAAACAAAAAAATTAAATGTTAATTATTTAAAAAGAACCCAATCCATCATGAACCGTGAATTTCTCCTCATACCTGAACATGCCACAAACCAGCACACTTCGGCATGACTCAGGATGTACTTTCTGTCATGACGTGTACACAAACATTCATTCATTTTCCAAATATTTGTCTACTAAGTAAACGGTGATCCTATTTCGGACCTCCAAACTGGGACTCACAGCGGCCTGACAAAACACACTGTTTTTGTGAAGCCTCATTAAAAATGTCTCTTCTTCTCTTGAAAGTGGGATTGTCCTAGAAAACCCAGGGACGCACATCTGGATGGGGGGAAAAAGACACAGAATCTGTGTTTCCCGCTGACTTTGTGAAAGGGATTTTCTTGATAGATCTGGTAGGTGAGAAATGACCCATTCCAAACCCTGGAATATTGTGTTTTGAATAAACGAGACAGGGCAAGACCCAACAGTGTAGGCGAGATGCTCTTCCAGTTCCATTAAAAACCGTCCGCCAGCATCTCCTGTACAAAACTCTCCCAGTGCCCTGTGGTTCTTCCCGGAGGAGGCTTTTCTTTTAAGCCTGGTTTTCCACTGCTGGGGGCTGGGGAGGAATGAACCAGGAAGTTATCTGGCCTTGTTTTTTTTTTACTATACTATTTACACCATGCAGAGCAAATGAGAAAACGTCTACGGCTATTCCTCCCTGGAAGTAGAAATTCCACACTCTTGTGCTCTGAGGGATTTCTCTTTAGGAGGGAATCTGAACAAACACTGTTCAGATGGTTTTTTTGTGGGACCGGGTGAGAAAAACTCTGAATGCATTTCCTCTATGGCCCTACATCCTGCAGAAGTGATGGGCGCTCGGGCCTCCCACCAACTTCAAAGGACATTTCTTCCCCAGCTCAGTAAATGGAGGGAGAGTAGGAGAGGCCTTAACAAGGCGATAAGGGAGGTCAGTCTTTGTTCCACAATTTATTTCCTTTGATTGGGGTGGGGGGAAGGGAGAAGACAAATTATTTAAGCAACTCCTCTGTGGCCAGCCTTAGCCAGCTTGAAATCTGACCCTGATATTTGTAAAAATCCCAGCGGTGAAGGAAACATTCAGGAAAAAGAATAGAAAAATAATTAAGATTCAATTTGTCACCGAAAAGCATCTGAAATTTCAGTTTCCGAGAAACACATATTTCCATCTTTTATTTTTCCCTTTGTGTCAATAAAGGTAAGATAATAATAGCATATAAATAATTAATATAATAAAATATATAATAATCATATATAATAATTATATTATTATTAATATAATAAAATAAAATAATAGGATAATAATAATAAATTGGACTTAAAATGCAAGTTTTGGAAATGTTTTCTATTCTCTTTTCAGCTGGGAAATTAAATGTATTAACCATAACAGCAAAATACCAGGCTTGTCCATTTGAAATGAAAGTTAAATGTGCAAACCAGTCATTTGCAGACGAGAAAACTAAGGCACAGAAAAATTCCATTTTGTACCTGAGATCACACAGCCAGTCAGCAGCAAACCTGAGACATTGTGCACCCCAATTTTCAGATGTCTACTTATTTGAGGGCCATTTCTGCTAAGACTCCAAGATGCCATGGCTTTCACCCTGGCCCCCCATCCTTGATCACCCCCCTGCACCCCTGCCCCCCACACAGAGGCACTTTGGAGGATGAAAGGTGCCAACCTTCAAAGCCAGGGAGATGAATGTGCCACGCACCCTTCAGCTCGAGGTAGAATGGCACACGTACTAGGTCAATGGTTGGCTTTACAATCAGAAAGACCTAAGTCCAAATATTGCCTCCAACACACATTGGTTTGTGAGCCCGGGCAAGAAAGGGGACCCAGGAAACTCTGTCAGACTAGAAATGGACAAATGACGATGGCTTAGGGGTTTCTTCACATGATGCAGAGACGCCAGGCCTGAGCCTGGATTTCCCCCACAAAGACCTTGACTAAAGGTACTCTGTGTTTGTATGTGTATACATGTGTGCATGCAAATATAGAGTACTACTGATAGCTAGCATTTACATCAGCTTTAAGGTTTGTAAAGTGCTTTACATCTATTGTGTAATCCTTACGACAACCCTGGGAGGTAGGTGCTATTATTCTTATTCTCATTTTGCAGATACAGAAACTGAGGCAAACAGAGGTTAAGTCCAGGGTCACACCGCTAGTAAGTGTCTGAGGCTGAATTTGAACTTACATCTTTCCGCCTCCTGTGCAGAGCTCCATCTTTGAGGCTGCCTAAACCTCCCAATGAGCGGTATCTATTAGGTCTAATGAGAACAAAACCCACTCTGAAGATGGTCAGCAAAAAGGCTCAGTGACTATTGATTTCAAATATATTTCTCAAGCCCTCCGTCCCTCGGTTAGCCTCAACCCCTCAGAGCACAAACGGCAGTTTTCTGTTAAATGTTAATGGCCCCTTCCGGGACAGTTATTCACTGACCCACCCTCTAAAGAGTGGATCAATCTCTCCACTCCCCAACCTCTCCCTTCTAAGTCATGATCCTGCCTTTGTTTGGAGAGATTCCTGGGAGGTTCCCTGTGCCCTGTGCTGTGCATGAGAGGCTGGTCATGGGGGGCTGAGAGGGCCAGGCCCTGCCCCTGTGGCCTCCTTGGCTTTTGTGACATGGGAGCTTCAGGCAGAGTCACTCCAAAAGGGAAGACAGGGAATGCCAGAGGGGTGTGTGTGTGTGCGTGTGTGTGCGTGTGTGTGTGTGTGTGTGTGTGTGTGTGCACATGCACATGCTGGGGGGGGGGCGGTACATGACTTCCAGAGTCTGACTCACTCATTCAGTGCACTAGGTGCTGGAGGGACACCCCAAGAAGACACAGGCATTTCCTGCCCTCCTGGAGCTTAGAGTCCAGCAGTAATTGCCCTCCATTCAGCTCGCCAGGCATTTACAACAGGAACGTGGAGAGTACAAAGGAGAATGTGGAAGAGGGTTGCATGGGATGAAGTGGACGGGGGCTTAGCGGTGTGCAGGCTCACGTTTATGGGGCCTGAGAGGATGTGGCCAGACCCAGGAGGCTTTTATGTGCCTGAGAAAATGGGTTTCAATCAGTCTGAAGCCTAAACGAGCAGGCTGCGAGAGCCAGCCTCTGGCAACCCCTCCCTCCCCCAGCTCGGCCCCAGGTCGGTGCCCAGCAGCACCCAGATTCCTCAGGGAAGCGATCCCCGGCATCCGCTGGGGCAGAGTGTGCACACGCCAGACGGTCCCCCTCATCTCTAACCCAGACTTCCCCGTGCTGCAGCTGACCCTATAGTCCTCTGATTGCATCTTCTCAGTTTGTTCTGTGGCTTGTGGAAGGCCACGGCCTTTGCTGCCCCTTAGATGGGGAAATGGGCTCTGTAATCTGTGTTCTTGGGCTGCGAGCTAGTGGGGAAACTGAGCTCTGAGGCATCAGCGGCAGCAGGGTGGAGTGAGGTCCACCAGGGTTTGGGTCCCACATCAGTGCTCAGCAACAAGGATTTATGCTGCTCACCATCTCTGAGAAGGGGAAGGGAGGGAGAAAATTTCAAAAAATGAATGTTAAGAATTGTTTTACATGCAACTGGGAAAAATAAAATATTATTAAAAACAAACAAATAAAAACCCAAGGATTTATTAAAGAGCTGCGTGACTCTGAGCAAGTAACTCCACCTCTGAGCCTTAGTTTCCTTATCTGTAAAATGGGGCAGTAGCAGGCATCGTCACAGTGCTGGGAGGCTCAGATGAGACGCTTCGCAAACCATCAAACCACTCTCCTGTCTTTTATCCTCAGCTGCCTGTTCCTGACCATCTCTCCTCCAGCCCCCCTCGTTACCTGCCAGGGACACCAACAGCTGACGTAAAGATGGCAGGTCCGCAAAGCCCTTTACGCACACGGGGGATCCCCACGAGGAGCCGTCCAGCTGTAGTCTTAACACGCACTAAGACTTTTGGGACACCCTGGGTTTCACCACCCCACCCGATAGCTCCAAGATGGAGGTCCCACAGCTATCACCCATTTCAATTTGTAGAAGAGGGAGTGGAGAGGTGAAGGGACTTGCCTCCCCCTCCATGGGTAGGAAGGATAAGAGGCGGCCTCTGAACTCTGGCTCCTGGGTCAGCAGCCTTCCTGAGCTGAGGATCCTTTGGTCCCTGATCAGTCCCAGATGGAGACACTCCCTCCACCGCTGCAGATTGCGATCTTCTTGGACACTTAGAGCCTCACACTGGCACAAGGCTCAGTGGCTTTTACCCTGGTTCTCTGAGGCCAGGCCAGGGAGTGCATGGTCTGGACGGTCCCCCCACGATGGACCCAGGGGCCAGTGATGCTAATCTAGATTGGAAGTAGGCTCCTTCTCAGAAAGGTCATGCAGGCTGATGTATTTGGTATCCAAAGCAACTCATTTGGACCTTTGCCTGAGATACAAAGGGCTGCAATCTGTCATGGCGGAGGGACAATTCACAGCCACAAAGTCACTGATCCTCAAAGATGAGCTTGTGGGTGCATGGGTGCGCTTGCACACGTGTGCGTGTGCACACACACACACACACACGCACACACACACATTTTCCTTAAAAGCCACTAGATGCTGTTCAAGTTTTATTTACACATTTTAGGGAAAATGTTTTATCTTTCTTATTTCACATAAGATGGTCAAATATCCCCATTCAGACCCTAATATGCCTCTGCACGCGGGGCTCTGTTTCACTCTCTGAAGACCTCAGCTAGGACGGTGGACGAGAAGCGATCAGAGAAATGAATCTGCCAATCCACGCTGCCCGTCCACGGGACATGCGGTATTTCTGACAGTAGCCAGGCTGCTCCCGACGTTCTACGCAGGGAGTGTCACTGGAGAAGGAAGGCGGCCCCTAGCCCTCTGAGCTGCAGTCTGGTGAAGCCCCTGCAGCAGGGCCCATCCCTTCATGCACATCCCATTAAAACAAAATAACTACAACTACAAAATCTGCCATCGGCTACTCTCCCTTCTTCTTTATTAAGCTGGCCATTAATTACTGGTAACAACTAATTTAGCCTGGGTATTTTTACTGCACAAATATAAAGGATGCGGGTAGGGTATCCAGCACGCTGGCCAAACCATCTTGGACATGCTTGGGGTGGGATATTTTAAAAACTGCTATGTTTTGAAAACAGCCTGTAATAAAATGCCAAACTCCATTTAATACAGCAATTATCATCCGAAAAATTCATCCTTCCTGTAGTTAACGGCTGCCTTCTTAGCGCTTAGCTCAGCCTGACTTTTGCTCGGGTCATTAACTAACAAACTAGTCATCACCCGCTGGTAACATATCTTTCACGGGCTATTGCTTAATTAATCCAAGTACATGATTCGATAGCTGCCCCTCTCGCGGTGCGATCACGTAACAATCCCATGTTATTGTCCAGCAATAAAAAAGCCAGAGACGCTTAACGCTCATATTACAGCTGGTCCATTGCATGGGATAAGGCAAAGTGCAAAATTTTACAGATAGTTTTTCAACTAAAACATTTAGGCCAAAACATTTATTTGAGACACATCATTAATTTAATAACAGACGCTACCAAAACAAATCATAACTCCCCTTTTTATTGCAAAAGTAATTGGGTAATGAATAATGAATAGCATCTTACTGAAAAGGGCAGTAAATATGTTGACTTTAACATTAATGCTCAATTTTTGTTAATAAGTCAGCTAGTAAGTTTAAAGATGGTAGCCCTGATTTATTGACTTGCTATGGGGATAATTTTAAAGTAGTACCTAATATACGTCAGCAATCTAATTCAAAAGCAGATTTGATCATTGTATTAACAGAAAGTCCTGCTTAGATTTCAAACAGATATTTGATGTACTAAGATCTCCCATCTTCTCTACCTTGGATCTTGTAGGCTTCTGAGAAACCATTCTGCATCTTCCTGCTTTGCATACACACACATATATATATAATATATATGTATGTGTATATATGTGTATGTGTGTGTATATACATATATATTTGTATATATATATATCTATATCTACACACACACACTCTTAGTCAGCTTAGCATTTATGTAAGCATTCCCATAGATAAGATACCCTCGTTTAGCCTCCCATCAGTTCAGTTACCTAAGTACCAAAGGTATTATTTTCTTCATTTTACAGATAAAGAGACTGGGCTGAGAGATAGGAAGTCACTTGCCCAGGGTCACTCATCTATTAAGGCAGTGGAATTTGAACCCAGGTTCTTCTGATCCCTCTCTGGTTGACTGTAATCAATATGTCACATGAGACCTTGTTAAATTATTCAGTAAACAACGTAATTAAACCTAGGTGGGCCTGCCCTGTACCTCCCTCCCCCAGCGCCATTTCCTCAGCCCATCCAGAGCAAGGCAGCCCAGAAGGACTGAATTTTCTTCAATCAATGAGATTCAAAAGAAATTAGGAATCCCTCTTTATTTAAAGCCGTCCTACAAAGACCCACAATCCATGCCAATGGGCCTTTTACTCTCCCTTCAGATATTTCCTCCGTTACTCAATCACCCAGAGATTCTACTCTCTTTGCCTCTCTACAGGTGAAAGGATTCAGAGCACAAAGGGAGGGGTCTTGGAGAGGATCTGGTCCAACCCCACAACTGACAAATGGGAGCCCCAAAGAAGGGACTTGTCTGAGGCCCCGGGGAGTAATGGCAGAGCTGAGATCTGAGCCCCGGATGCTCAGCCTCCACACACCCAGTGCTCACCGAGCTGTACTAGGCAGAAGCAGGTCTACACAGCTGTCAGCCTACCAGCACTTATGAAACACCTACTATGTGCTAGGCACTGTGCTAAGTGCTGGGAACACAAAGATGGACAAAACCATTCCCTCCTCACAATGAGCTTACAGTCAAACAAGGAAGACTCTTGACACAAGCTGATGGACAGACAAGACAGAAAAACAAAGCCAATCAGCCGCTGAAAGGCAAGAGAGCCTGTAAGGAGGATGGCCAGCCCTCACCTAGTTGGGACTGTGGAATGGCAAACGCTATTCTGGCAAAGGCTAAAGTCTATTCCTTCAAAATTGTTAAGCTTGTACCTGTGTTAGCAATATTTCTTTGAGCTTTTCTGAGGGAGGGTCAGTGAGGTGAGATGGGCAAAGTACGCAAATGTTAGAGGGCCAATGAGACTTCTGTTCCCATTAGGTGTCGGGCAATTTGATTTGTGCCTGACTTAGAAGGCCCTTCTTGAAGGATGCTGTGCCTGTCCCGAAACTGTCATGTGTTAAAATATATAATGATAATAGCGAACATTTGTATAGCACCTACTATGTGCTAGGCATGGTCCTAAGTGCTTTATATTATAGCACCTACTATGTGCCAGGCACTGTGCGAAGTGCTTTACAAATATTATCTCATTTAATCTTTATAATAACCCTGTGAGGTAGGTACTATTACGACCATCTCCATTTTACAGTTGAGGAAACTAAGGCAAACTGTGGTTAAGTGACTCACTCAAGGTCACACTGCTATTATGCTTCTGAGGCTGGATTTGAACTCAGGTCTTCCTGACTCCGCCGCTCCACCTAGGTGTTTTCTCCCTGCCCTGCCCCCCACCCCAATGGCCTTCCTATTATGAATGGTAATACACAAACAGCTACTAAAAGACCCTCCTGTTCATGTGAGAATGCAGGACATGCCGTGGGCTTTTTAGGGGCAGAGAGAGTCACATCCTGCACACAAGGTCTCAAAGTACAGTGTAAGATGAATCCATTCATCAGGCATCATTCACGGTGCCAGGGGCTAAGCTCAATGCCAAGGACATAAAAACCAGAGAGAAACACTCCCTGTCCTCAAGGGGCTTACCTTCTACAAGGGGGAACAACATGTCTGTAGATAAAGATGTGTTAAATCCACACAAAGTAATGAGGAGGGGAGAGGGTGTCACTAGTGGTGGGGTAATGAAACGGATCAGCAGAATATCCTAAGAAGTCTTTCCCCATCTCCCTTAATCTTAGTGTCTTTCCTCTAAGATTATCTCCAATATCTCCTGTATATTTCTCTTTCTCTTTTTTTGGGAGGCAATCAGGGGTTAAGTGACTTGCCCAGGGTCATACAGCTAGTAAGTGTCTGAGGCTGGATTTGAACTCAGGTCCTCCTGCCTCCAGAGCCAGTGCTCTATCCACTGTGCCACCTTACCGCTCCTATTTCTTCATATTTTGACTTCAAAACCATGCCTCTGCTGGTGTCTCATGGCTGGGGCCTCCTCGCCCTGGAATACCTCTCTGTTAGGCCCACCTCCTTCTCCCACGGATGAAATCCTCCCAGGGCTTCCATCTTGTGGAAACATAATTACTTATTCACATACCTAATTTCTTAAGGACTTTAGGATGCCCGTGAATGACCACGGTCAGCAGCTTTGGTAACTTTAACCAAAAATACACATTTCTGTGTGTGTTTTTTGTCTTCCATGTCAATGTTTTGTTACTCAAGTCATTGGTTAACAGATGATTTTTATATGACTTGGTTAATAAAAAGGTTTAAAAGCTTCTGTCTTCTTACCATCATCTGTTTTCCTTTTCTGTCTCATAAAAGGGCAACCATTTCTTTCATCCTTCTCTTAAAATACCCCAGTATTTAAAGAAGAAATGCTTTTTAACATTTCTGTTTTTCTTTGTATCTCTGATAAATGGCGTGGCTCTTGGTTTTTCTTATTTTCTCTGGATGAATCATCCTTAGGCATGCCAAAGCACCTTGCCCTAGTTCCAACGCTTGATGACATTTCCAAAATCAGAATACAAATTTTTATTTTCCTCATTATCTCATATGTCTCCTTCACTCCTCTCCCCAGGCCCAGCCACGCCTTTAATAATGTTATTTTTAGAAGTTTTCAAACGTTGGGTTATCTCTGTGACATATTTCGTCCTTATTACACAGGATTAAAGATTTAGAATTGTAAGGGACCTTAATGGTCATTGACTTCAATCTCCTCATTTTACAGCTGAGGAAACTGAGGCCTCTAGATGTTGAGCAACGTGGCTAAGCTCACACCAGTAGGAAGTATACGTTGCCTGGTTATGGCCTGGCGGACAGAAGTGAGATCTTAATTGTTTTGAGCTGGGAGTGAGATCTCTCACCGAAAGGATCCTGCACTTTGGACCAATAAATTGATTTAAAAAAAGACTTCAGAGCTGATTGGTGGCAAAAAAGGTACTGACTTTCTCTGCACTGTCAGCTGTGGCCTGGGAGACTGAAACCCTTTACCGCCCAGTCAATGGGCGAGAACCAGAGCTCAGCAAAACCCAGGGTAAGGGGCTCTGCCCCATGTGAAAGAGCACAACAGCGCCCTCTCTGGCAGCAAAGAGGCGCTGTGTGACCCAGCAGAGGAGCAAAGCAGCCGGCAAAAACCAGCCAAGAAGGCCCACTGTGACAATCCCATGATGCTGGGAGCGCCCAGCTTGGTGGTAGAGCCACACATCTAAGAAACACTTGTCAGGGAGTGAGCTTTCTGTTCCTGAGAAAAAAAGCGGACTCCAACACTCAACGTTTCAGAATTGGGGGCTGCCCTGGGCCCCCGGGCTCCCTAACTGGGCCAGGCTCTGCCCGTCTACACTGGAGGGACAGTGTGCCCCAGATTTATGGGTGGAATGGCAGGTTACAATTATTCTCGCTTTGCGTTATGTTTGGTAAATGCTGTGCTTAGGAATTAATGCAATCACTCGCACTAGTCACTGGAGTCACAAAGACAAAAGTGAAATAGACAGTCCACACTCCGCTGAGAAGGCACAGGCACCCTGGTGTACGCAGGTGTACATAATAAAACAGATACAATGTAATAGTTTTCTTCAGGGAAGTTATGATGTAACACTTGAGTAGGGTCTTGAAGGAAATCAGGAGTTCCAAGAGTTGGAGGGGAGAAGAGACGGTATTCCTGGCATGGAGGAAAGCCAGTGCAAAGGCGTGGAGATGGGAGATGGGAGTGTGTTGGATGAGGACCAGTATGAAAGACAATGGAGCTTGTGAAGGGAAGGAATGCGCTAGAATCGGAGGGTGACGAGCTCCGAACGCAACGATCTGCAGGAAGCTGGAGCAGACCCAGGGCTCCCCTTTCCCTCCTCCCCTGGGGCTCTGTCCCGTGTGTTTGGTGGTGTCACTGAGGGCGCAGCCTCAGCTCCATTTGCCAGCACATGCCTCTTGGGGAACCAAAATTACTAACATCATTAAAACTTCACTGAGTCATAATTAGTCATCGTAATTGTTCTGCATAAATAACTAGCACTAAATAAATGGGGAGTGATAAATAATCTTTTCAGTAGCTCTAGGGAGTGGGTCCCAGCTTGGCTTGGGCTGCACATATTCGGAATCCTTCAGGCTGCCCACCCCCCTCACGGCGGCTTCTCATGTGCTTTAGAACAGTAAGAACCGGGGCAGCTAGGTGGCGCAGTGGATAGAACACCGGCCCTGGAGTCGGGAGGACCAGAGTTCAAATGTGACCCCAGACCAAACACTTGACACTTACTAGCTGTGTGACCCTGGGCAAGTCACTTAACCCCAATTGCCCCCCCCCAAATTAAAATTAAAATAAAAAAAAGATTAAAAAAAACAGTAAGAACCATAGAAGGTTGATGCTGGAGGGGCCTTTCCTGGGGGTCTAGTCCACTTCAGCACAGATGAGGAAACCGAGGCTCACAGAAGGAACTGCACAAAGCTGGGAGGGGGCAGAGCGCACCTCAGACCCCAAATCTAGGAGCGGTTCTCCATCCCCATATCCATCCTGTTTATCTCCCAGGGAAGTCAAAATGATGGAAGATATGTCCCATTCCCTCTGGACACCTTTAGCCACCCGGGCCTCTGGAATCACTATAGGGTTAGAGTGGAAGATAAATTGAAACCAGAGGAAAATAGATTTAGGGCTGGAAGGGACTTAAGAAGCTGTCCAGTTCAACTCTGTCATTTTACAGGTGGGGAAACTGAGTCCCAAATGGGCTGTGGCTTCCCAAGGATTTTAACTCATTCAAAATCCAGCATTCTCTCCACAACAGCAGGATGGTAAAAACAGAAAAGAAAAGGAAATGCTCCCTTTCCCTCTCCCTCTTCTGTCTCCCCCTCTCCAGCAGAGGGCAGGGAGCTCCTCTCTCGCTGGGTTTGATGCCTAGCAGCCCTGCGCAAACTCTTCACTGGGCTATTACCACCCCCCACCCCGCACCCCCCAACAAAGTAAGACACAGCCTGCTAAGTTGGATTACCAATGGACCATAATAGAGTGATTGAAGGGCAAGTAGATGCTGTCATCAGGAGAGGGCGCATACTTGCAAGTGGAAAAAAAGTACAAATGACGATTTTAATTAATTTCCTAATGTAAAACGCAGCTGTAGGCAGGCTGCCACAAATCACCTGCCCGCCTGAAATCTGCTCAATGAAATCATGCGCCTTAACTGAGCCTCAATGTACAAAAAGATGTTTATTTACTCCTTTTATGGGAACACCAGCGTCCGACTCTGCGATGGCTGGTGCGGGTGCTTTCTAAATGACCCGGATTACTGATGATCCGGAATCCTAGAGATCTGCACTTGGAACGCTCCACTTTCAGTTTCAACAATTAAATGGCCCTTGGCTGGACTGCCTCCCACTGCTACGTGAACTGGTGTTGGCTATTAAAATAACGAGTCCGGCCTGAGTCATCTGATCTCATGCTTGGTGCGAAGCCCAAGGAACACGGCTTTGCCCACAATCCCCAGTCTGTTTACCAGACTGGGGCCAGGCTGCTGGAAGCATCAGGACCTTGACTCCCTTCCCCCCTGGTAGCATGGGTCGGTTTTCCCTTTTTCAGGAGCCTGGCGGGGGAAAACGTGGTATTACGGAGCCCTCTACAGGCCCAGCAAAGTGGGATGCCCTCTTTAGAGTTGATCCCATGGTCAGGAGTGGGGGAGAAGGCCTCAGAGAGCTCCGAGTGAGTAAATAAAATCTCATTAGAGAGAGATTTATCATCAAGACAGGCTGACATTGGCCGCTGGCTCTGCTTCTATTAAATAAATCATTTACCAAGGGGAAAAAAATCTGCATTAAATCATCTGAGGGCTGCTCCTTTTCAGAAAAATGTCTCTAGGTCACTGGGGTCTGGTTAAGGAGGAATCTCCAGGCTGCCGTTCCCTGATGCCTCCGACGTCACGCTCACAACAAATGGATTGACCCTTGTATCTCAGGCAGAAAATCAGTCATGAAGCTTTCGTTTCTTGGTTTCTTTCTGCTATTTATGGAAAGATGCAGAAGGCACTTCTGTGCAGGAGAGGCCAACCTCTCCAGCCAGGGTGTTTGTTTTTTTAAAGCTAGAGTGAATAAATTCAGTGGCATAAGCAACAAGTTTGCACCTGTGTGTGCCAGACACAGTGTCAGGGGCTGGGAACAGAAGACAAATGACAAAAGGATCCCGACCTCAAGAGGCTTCCATTCTAAGGCGTGGATCCAATAAATACGGAAAGGACAGAGGCAGTCTTATTTTTGTTTCTGTATACCCAGGGCCTGGCATAGTGCAGGGTATACAGTAAGTGATCAATAACTCTTGTGGATCAGTCATGGCCTTCAATCCTAGGAGACTAGGCGGGCTTCCCAAAGATCTCACCGAACAAAGGAGAAAGTTTTAAAGTGTGCTTCATTCTGCGCTGGTAAGAAGATTTTTCTTTCTTTCCTTTTGGGTGGATATAGGACTTTGGGTCAAACTGACCTTTGTCATTTACTCCCTGGGTGACTGGTTAAATAACCGCTTGGACAGTCTGGCTCCTCATTTGCCAAATGAAAAGGTTGGGCTAAAGGATCTCTAAAGTCCTTTCGAGCTCAACATCAGCAATTGTATGAAATAATTATGGAGGGGAAAATATCCACTTGTAACCAGATCGATAAAAGTATTACTTTAATCTATACATTTTTCAGAACCAAGCTAAAGAAAGACCCCTTTAGGCCATTAGGTGGTACAGCGGATAGAGACTGGGCCTGGAATCAGGAATGAATCAGTCAGCATTTATTAAGCACCTACTCTATGCCAGGCACTGTGTTAGGCAGCCTGAGTTCAAATCCACTTTCAGACACTCACTAGCTTGTGATGCCGGGCAAGTCACTGAAGTGCCTCAGTTTCCTCATCCATAAGACAGGGCTAATAACAGCCCCTATCTCCCAGCGTTATTGTGAAGGTCACATGCAATGCCATTTGTAAAGCTCTTTGCAAACTTCAAATGTGAATTCTACTTTTAAACAACTCCTCTTACTCAGAAATAAGAGCTACTAACATTTACCAGTAAAGCTGAAATAGTCTTCAAACAGAGGGTGCTGACTTTTAAAAAAGGAAGCTCTTGACCAAAATCTATCCTTTCACTGAATGCTCACCCTGGCAATGGGGGGAATTCTGGAAAGTTCCACATGGAAAGCGGCACCTGAGCTTTGGGCATCTAAGAAGGAGGAGAGCAGGAATGTATTCCGGGGGACAGGAGGAAAATGATCTCTGCCCTTAACAACCTCCAACTTGACTGAGGGAAAAGAATAGTTGCACAGAGAAGTAAATAGGAAACATCTCTTTCCTGGGAGTGATTTCAAGTCATGGTTATCTCTGTATGTCAGTAATTCTCTGAAGATTTTGGTCAAATCCTGGCTGTCTCCTGGGAGACTTTCATTTTCCTCTGGCAGACCCATGAGATGATTCTCCTACAAATTTTACAGAGATGGGGAAGTGGGCATAGTGGTCTCTTTGTTGCTATTTTCTGGGTGGCCATTTTAAAGATCTCAGTGAGGTCTGAGACTTTTCATGCTTCCGCCATCCTTCTCTCCTTTAGACACGAATTGATTCCTCAATGCCCTCATAATTGGGTAGCTTGAAGCAGGGGTCTCTAAATAAAGGACACCATCCGGGAGATGTAGGTTAGGAGAACAAGACGGCCTGGTCAATCAACTCCAGCTCTCCCTCAAAGACAAGTGAAACAGAGGAAGATAATCAGAATGTAGGCAAACCTGTGGCAATCTATGGGCAGAAATTGCATGGGATGGCCAGGTACGGGTGGATTGCTATCTGCACCACTGGAGGGAATGTTGACATAAGAGAAACCACAGATCCATCTTAGTAATTCTGACAAAGGACTGGCCCATAAAGGCTCACTGCATTTTGGAAGATTTGATTTGATTTGTTGGAGTAGACGTAGGAAGAGCTCTTAAGAGTGCCACAGGGAAAGGTCTTTGTTCTACTGACACGACAATTCCAAACACAAGCCCCATACTCAATAAAGATTGATTATCTTGGGGTTCCAGATCTGTTCATTTCAGACATAACCCAGAGACAAATACTTTCAGTCTGAAATGTCAATGGCCAAAGTTAAACTAGGCAGCTGTTGGGTCCTAGGGAAATGGTTCCCAACCCTGCATCCCAACCCTGCGGAGTTTAATGTCAGACTTTATGCTCTCAAGACTCCACTCTGGCTGCCAGACCAGAACTTCCCCTACCCCCTTAATTTTGTACATCTCCCACTGTGAGACTGAGTCTAGCTTTATAGTCACCACGCATCCCAGCAGATGTTAGGCTGCCAAAAACCAGGAGCTCGACAGACACTGGCGCCATTTCCTGGTCTTTAGCTTCAGTCATAGTTACAGTCGTTACGCCCACCCTTGCCCTCCCCAGCTCAGCCTTGGGGGGACCTACCCTAACTCCCCCCAAAGCCAGGGAGGACAGGTGATGGGGATTAGGGCAGAACATTTGCATATTCTCGACATAGCAGAGGGGAAATGAACACCGCATCTCCATGATTTAGTGGTAACCCATAA
Organism: Vombatus ursinus; assembly: GCF_900497805.2. Taxonomy (NCBI): domain Eukaryota; kingdom Metazoa; phylum Chordata; class Mammalia; order Diprotodontia; family Vombatidae; genus Vombatus; species Vombatus ursinus. The sequence goes on along the minus strand of NW_020954577.1, from coordinate 5,572,132 downwards.
ACATGGGAAATGGCCAGGCTAAGAACCAACCCTTAGGCCCGCCCGGAAAGACTCACGGAGGGGAGGAGGGGGAATGTAACAGATCAGGCAGGGCTGAGCTGGACCTGAGCTAATGGAAGAAACAGAGGAACAAGGAATGTAAGCACTCAAGGGAGAGCTGGTCGCGGTCATATTTAACTCTGTAAAAAGCAATCCCTAACTTAAGAATCCACCTCGTTCATTCAACTCAATTCAACAAGTATTTGTAAGTATATGAGACATCCCAGGCTTTCAGACTTGAAAGGACCTTGGTGGACTTGTACCTGACCACTCATCATACATATGGCCTTCATTTGAAGATCCCCACAGACGGGAGACCCCAGGACATCTCAAAGCAGACCACTCTACCTTGGGAAAACCAAGTGGTTAGAAACTTTTCCCTCCATGAAGGCCAAGTGTAGGCTTTTAAAACATAGCCCCCCCCTATTGTTCTTTATTCTACCTTGAAAAAGAGAGAGAGACAGAGAGAGGCAGAGAGAGACAAAGACAGAGACAGAGACAGATTCAGAGAGAGAATCTTCTCCCCCTCCTCCCCACCCAGTCTTCTCTTCACCATGTAAAACAGACCCAGGTCCTTCATCCAAGGTCATTTGTTATCTTGGCCACCCTACTTTGTGGATGCTCTCTAGATATGACCAGAGCAAAGAAATGCCACTCTGTTCATAGTTATTAGACTTAATTACATTTGGGTAAACTAAGGCTAGGATGTCTATATTACTTTCTGATGGCTGTGACAGGGAATATGGTTACGTTTTTTACTTTTTAACACTCTTCTATATACTACAGGCAAATAAAAAACCCAACTAGACACCAGAATCTTCTGCCCCCAAAAATGGTAAAAATGAATCTGTTGAGCATATCCATACTATTATGAACTGCTCAAGACAGGGAATGTTTTTGCCTTTCTCTGCATTCTCAGTTCTTAGCATAGTGCCTGGCACACAGCAAGTACTTAATAAATGTTTGATGACTTGTCTCAAGCTGATCACTGAGATTTAAAGAAATGTATAACATTAGGAAAAATTAAAAGTAAATCTTATTCTTTGAGGATTGTGTATTTTATGAACTGGACGTCTTACAGATTGATTTTAGTTGCGATACCTAAAGGTACTAAAGGCTTTTTTTTCAAAGAACTCAAATTCGGTGAATGAAAAAACACCATCTGCTATGAAGATATTCATATTTTGTCCATAATTCCACGTGAAAGCGAGACCTCTGTCGCTGCTTTCTTCGGGGGTCCAGCAGGGTTCCCGGACAAGTCTTTACTATGTGGTGTCTTCAGGTCTGCCGTGACTTTCTTGGGCAAATCCCTACCCTGAGATTTTAAGCTGCTTTGTTCGGAACAACACGGGACTCAGCCACGAGTGAGCAGACTGGCACATTCAGCTGTGTGCTCCCTCCTGGACCGTCCTGAACATGTCCGCACTAATAAAAGCTCCCATCTGCAGAGCCCTTTATAGTTACAGAGCCCACAGGAAAGTGCTTTGTAAAGTACGGCCAGGTGGCTGATTAGTTAACAAACAGAACCAGGCTGGAACCAAAGGGGTGCTGTCTCCTCCAGAGCAGTCCCCCACTGGGGAGCTCCATACACCCTCACTCCAAAGGCACTCAAAACATCTTTGGAACTACTCCTTGAAACCACATCTGAGCCCGTGGCACATTCTTTTCAACTGCCTTGGTGGTGGGAAAAACTCGTTTGAGGGTGGATCTGGCTTTTGGAAAGAGCGAAGGGTGACCTTAAGCCAGGGCTGGTGAATATGGCAAGGCCAGGGTTGAGTAATACCATTTTCATTGAAAAATAAATACATAAACCAACTACCCCCCAAACCCCAACCCAACACGTAGGACCCTAAAGAAATAAGACCAATTTTGAGAGGGTTGGTTTTGGGGCTAACTTCATGTTTACTGACAAGCTCGGAAAGCACTTTCCAAAGAAGTGTTCCAAGGATGGCTTCAGCAATAGCAATATCACAAGAATAAGTGCATTGCTTTCTGAGGGGGAAGACTTTGAAAGGGCTAAGACTCATTTAGAAGGATAACTTGAATCATTCCTTTACAGTCACCATGGGTATGGTCCATTTTCCAACAGGGACCACACTTGGTTTCTCCTGCCTCCCCCACCAGGATAAGCTCCTCCTCTAAAATCTGATCACCAGGCGATTTCTGATACTTGGCACCTTCTCTCTCTATTGGAGGGCTGGGCAGCAGAGCAGTAAACTCCTTCCAAAACCTTCCTTTGTAGAGGACTCAGAACTTTGCAGATAATTCTCCATTTCCCATCAGCTGCTCTGTTTGGTTCCCACCCTGCGTGGAGGGTCATGTCCCCTTTTCATCTTCCTTTCCTGTGTTGTTTTCCCCCATTAGATTGTAAGCTCCTTGAGGGCAGGGACTGTCTTTTTCTTATTTGTATCCTCAGAACTTAGTACAGTGCTGGCCATAGTAGGTGTCTGATAAATGTTCATTGAACTGTAATGTGCAATAACAATAATAACAGCTAGTATTTATACAGTGCTTTAAGGTTTACGAAGTGCATCACATAATTTAACTCATTTGATCCTTACAACCCTGGGAGATACATACCATTATTATTTCCATTTTACAGAACAGAAAACTGAAGCTTAGAGAGGTTAAATGCCTTGCCCAGGGTGACACAGAGTCTGAGGCAGAATTTGAACTCAGGGCTTCCTGACTTCAAGTCTTGCCCTCTCTCCCCTCTGCCACCTAGTTCCTAAAGTGTACATTATCTTATATACAGTAGGCACTTAGAAAATGTTGGTAGGTGGTGATTATGATCTTGTTTGATCTTTACAACAGAACTCTTAGGGAGGAAGAGGAGGTGTCATCACTGTTTTACAGATAAAGAAATGGAGGAATAATATGGTTAAGTGATTTGCCTAAGGTCACCTAACTATCGGCCGGCTGGGATTTGAACCCAGGTCCTCCAATGCCCAATCTGGTGGTCTCCTCTATAGACCACAGTGCTTAGAGGGATGGCGGCTGGGCGACATCAGCCCAGGAAGCCACGAATGAAAGGACATCCCTTCCATGGACGAGAAGCGAGCGGCAGCTATAATATGAAGACTTCTCTCCTCAGCCTTCCAACCCTCTTGGCTCTGGGGAACCAGGGTTCAGACCATCAGCCTAAATCCTGACGGCTTTTCAAGCAGTGGGACAACATCACTGCCAATGGGACAAGCCAGGTCTTTCTAGCACACAGTTCATTTCTTCATTTCTTTCTAATTTATACCTCTTGGGTGACCCTAGCTGCCTGATCCCCAGACTCAGCTGGGAAAGGGTTAGGGGCCTTTCTATCTGATAGATAAGAATCTTCCAAGAAATCTTTCCCATAAGTTCTCTCTCTCTCTTTTTTTCCTTTTGGGTGAGGCAATTGGGGTTAAGTGACTTGCCCAGGGTCGCACAGCTAGTAGGTGTTAAGCCATAAGTTCTCCAAGCTCATAAGTAGTCCAAGTCTTCCTTGAATAAGAATTTTTCACAATCCTGGGATATATTCATCAAATTTATATTAAAATAAGTTTCATTACTATCTTTTATTAATATATATTTTCATTTCCAAATATATCCTTCCCCTCTCTTTTACCCAGTGAGCTATCCATTGTAACCAAGAAAAAAGGAGAAAGAAAAAATAAGTTAGTCTGACAGTGTATCCAGTGTCCCCGAGACCCCCTGAGACCTTCAAACGCCATTCATCTGCCCATCTTCTTCTCAATCATGGATTTAATGGAAAGAGAAGGAGATGATGCATCCCTCCCTCCTACTCACTTCTTGAGAGGGCTTTATTTCTGGTCCCTCCTTCCCCAGTCATCAAAGCCCTAACACTGGGCAGGTCTGCCATCTCCCAGGGCATTTGGCTTAGGTTTATGGAGCCAGAGAATGACTGCAAAGTGAGACAAATTTGCACCGAATGCCATCTGACTTTTATGCTGAAACGTCCCTATGATTTTATTCTGCCAGCTTTTATAAGTCTCGGCTTATCTGGTTTCATTTAGGCAACCAACAGCCTTTGGCTGGGCGCTTTCTGCTACATTTAAAACTGTCGAAGAATGAAGGGTAAAAACACATAATTTTCGGCACGGCTTCGGTGGAACCCAGATATAAACACAGTCCGTGGTGCTTTATTTAGGCTGAGTTTTATCATTCTTCACTTTCCGAGCAGCACTGAATCATGTTGCATTAACAAATTTTTATTGGGTTTCCCCAGTGGAAGGCTAGTTGTGGGAGAAGCCTTTTACTACGCCCTCTCAAAGACAGTCTTGGAGATTTACCGCTTGGACAAGGAATCAAACACAACTGTTAAAAGCTTGCTTTTGCTAAGATCTGATTTAGCTGGCTCTCAAGTAAACTCATCCTTTCTGGGAGAGCTGGTGCCCTCCCTGACTGGCTATCCAAGCTGGACCTCTCTCCTGAAGAGAGCATCCTCGCTCATCTTTGTCCGGGTTATTGCCCCCGATAAAGCACTTAGCGGTTGGCCAAAGGGATGGGAAGTGTTGGTGGTGGTGGTGGGGTCTGTAAATAGGGAGGAGGGAGGATATTGAGCTGGAAGGTGTTTGGGGACTTGATTCAAACAGGCAATCCAATTCTCCAACTGTGGATGGGGTCAGTTCTGGGGGAGCTTGCTACATGCGGCCTTATCACTATCCCTAAAGCGGCCCAGGGCTGGACACACCACTTTTCAGCTCCAATCTGCTTTGGCTCCCTATTGCCTCTAGGAGAGAGCACCACCCCCTTCCTTTGGCATTTAAAGCCCTTCACAGTCCACCTCTCCAGGTAGAGAGCCTGTTCAAATATCAGCACCGTTGCTTAACCCTCACCCTTCCAACCTTTGCTCTTTCTGCTGAAGGCACCGCCATCTTTTCAGGATTCCAGGTTCATAACCTTGGCCCTACCCCGGTCTCCTCACTCCCCCTCACCCCACATATCCAACCAAATGGCCTTTTGCCAAGAAAACCCCAAACGGGGTCACAGAGATTGCGACCTGACAGAAATGACTCAACAGCAAACCAAAATCCTTCACGGTATCCCTGAAACCTTTTACAATCACACAGCCGCTACCATAGTTCAGACTGTCGTTGCCTCTCGCCGAGACTATCCAAGGGCCTTCTAATCATCTCCAGTCTCTCCCCACTCAGGATCCTCACCACTACCTGGGGAGCTAAGTACTAGAGGCGTTTTTATTCCCATTGTATTGATGAAGAAACTGAGCCTCACATACCCAGCCTATTACGCGTCCAAGGTTGGATTTAAATGTGAGTCTGTCCTGACCTCAAGACTACAACAATTTCCAGCTAATAACTGACAATTATAACAAATGGGAGTCTCCTCTTCAGGCCAAAGGAACATCCACTGAACACTGCTTACCACCCAGCGACCCCCAAACATCTGCACCTCTCTTCCCCGTACCACCATCTAATCATGTCACGGACATCCTGGATCATACAGGCATCTGTGAGCACACTGTGTCCCCACAGTGGCTTGTAACCACCCTACCACGGACCACCACTTGTGAGCTAATGTCATGGGGGAGTCAACTCTGTCATTCCCTTGAGGACGTGTACTCTCACTTTGGCTTTTGTTATCTCCAGCGCCTACCATGGTGCCTGGCACACAGTAGGTTCATGATAAATGCTCACTGAATGACTGGCTCAGGCTATCCCCGGACTTTTATTCTTTGGATTTTAATATACGTGCCATTCCACCAAACCGAAAGGCTCACGTCCGATGGGATCTTCTTAGGTCCCTCCACGATTATTTGAAGGGTCAGCTTCACTTCCAGAAAGAAGGTGAGCATTAACACTCTCATCTTTAAAATTTCAATAAGACCCAAGAAGATCAAGCAACTGATCCAACCTAACATGGTGGGCTGGGGACAAGCTTTAAAAAAGGGTGATCCTTGACTCCTAAAGAGAACCTCCCTTTCTCTATGGGTCATACACAGCAAGGTTAGGCATAGCTGCACAAGGTGTCCACATGACCAAATCCTATCTTTAAGAGGAAAATTCCAAATGTGGAATATTAGTATATGGCTGTCCCATTACCCATTAGGACTATGGGTTATATGTGTGAGGAGAGCCAAATTTATATTTACTGGGTATTTTCTTCTCTCTCTCTCTCAACACATCCTTCTGTTTTTCTATTTAGATAAACATATATCTAAATACATATAGTACAAATCTTTATCATTTAGAGAGGGCATGTGTGAGGTATAGAAAGGCTCACAATCCTAACAAGATGAAAAGAGTAGCTTTGGAGATAAAGGTATAGACATCCCCAATGATGCCTTATTTGGGACTTCAATCACCACATGGGGTGTGATGAATATGCTTTGACTCCATTCATTCATCCATCCATCTATCCATCCATCCAACCATCCTTCCATCCATCCTTTCATTGAAGGAGGATTTATTAGATGATTACTAATTACCAGGCATTGTACTAGGTGCTAGGGATAAAAGGCAAAAGTAAAAATAGCCTCTGTCCTCAAAGACCTCTTATTCTACGGTGGTAGAACTATATCAACTTTGTAAATTAAAAATACAAAGTACTATGAGAGAGAGAGACCAGATGAGAGGATAGGGAAAGGCCTCAATGCAGGAGGTAGAGACTCTTGACCTGTGCTCTGAGAGAAGGCAGGAATTCTTAGAAGCAGAGATGAGGAAGTTGAGCATACCAGGCATGGACAACAGTCAGGGCAAAGGCTTGGAGGTGGGAGATGCGATGCCATGTCCTGGGAACAACAGGTAGACCAGTCTCATTGGAATGCAGAGAAAAGCACTTGGACAAAGCTGCCTGGAGACAGGAGCATGGGCAGGTCCATGATAAAGGGACGGCGACTTTGACCTTTGCTATTCACTATTACCATGAATATTCTATTCGCACTGTAACTAGTCACTAATGACTACTACAGCTTTGTGAGCTGTACAGGTGGGGCAAGGGGAGGGGAAAGCTGACTGTCTGGCCACCCCAGATGCATCTCCCTTCTGGGAGAGCCTCCACCAGGGGGGCTCCTGGAGTCAAGGACCTGATTTCAGATCTCAGCTCCGTCCGTGGGACTTTGGCTAAGCCACTGAACTTTGCCGGGCCTTGGTTTCTTCCTCTATAAAACGGGGGCAAGAGGAGAAAATGCCTTGTTGACCTTCAAAGTCTCCAGACCTAAATCTCTGCCTGGGAGACTTTTCTTAACTGGTTATCAATTAGTCGTCCATCACTACACATTGATTAAATGACACTGTGGGCCAGGCACTGTGCTGGTGCTGGGGATAAAAGGACAAGAATGAAAGCTCTTGGTTATGGGCCCAGGAGTAGGAGGTTTTCTTTTTATTTTTTGAATTTATTGGGACTAGCTCATGCTCAATATATTCTGTAGGCCCAGGTACATTGTTGTTGGTGGTGGTGGTCCTCTGTTCTCGAGGAGGGCCAGGACATCAGGAAGGTGAGGTCATGACACGCAAGTCAATTGGATTTGAGTGAGGGAGGGCTGTGCAAAGTCCCCAGACTCACTCGATCCTCTGGAGCCCTCTGGGTCCAGTGGCCACATATGGCTCAGGACGACTGGAGGTGGCCCTGGATGCAGTGGGGACTATGGCCTTTTAAGCTAAGGTCTTTTAACAGGTTTCAGTTTGACTGAGGCAACACCCATTCAGTGACTAAGGCTAGGTAAGAAAAAGAGTTTGCCTCTGGACAAGTACATACAGAGGTACGAAAGGCCCTTCAGTCTTTTCCGTAGGAATCTGGCCTTGGATTCTGTGTTCAGTATTCTGATCCTGTATCTAATAATCTGTAATTCTCTATTCAGAATATTGTCTATGAGCATTCTTGCGTTTCTAGGGGAGACCCATGTGGACGGCACAAGCCAAGAAGGATTTGCAGAGCCACCCAAGATTAAAGGTGGGGATTGTGAGGCTAGAGCTGATGTTCTGGGCGACTGGTCATATGTATGTACATACGTATGTATGTGCGCATGTATGCATGTGTGTGTAGGCACATATGTGTGTGTGGCCATGTATACAGGATGGGAAAAAGCAGGGCTGGGTGATCTCCCCAAAGGAGACTGGAACATCTACTCTCTGACAGACTGGAGGCACAGTAATGAGGGGGAAAGTATTTGCTATATTTCATATCATGTAAATGGAACTTTTTTTTAGACAAAGGGAAAAACTGGGAGACAAAACAAAGAGGCTCCTCAGGGTCATTTTATTCCAAGTTGGAACATGGAGACGTCCTTTCATACTTCAGAGGGGCCTGCACACAGCGAGAGGCCCCCATCACATCAAACTGCGTGCGTGCTATATCAGACCATTTTAAAATAGAACCTCATTCATCTGGGCATCATCTGGGAGAGACGCCGCCGTCATGGGTAAGCCAAAAAATAAAAAAGCTGGTATGCTAGACACACACAAAGACACACGCAGACACACGTGGAGACACACAGACATATGCACACATACACACAGACATGCGCACACATACACACAGACACACATAGAGACACACAGACACAAATACAGACACAGCTACACACAGACACACACACATATATACCCCATGACATGAGGCTTCATAAATACGTGGCCACACCTACAGACTTAGGTGCTCGTAGAAAGGTGGGTGCTGATGAGAGCCAACAGCTGCCGCCCTTACCCATCTGCAGAACGGGGCTGAAATCACAGGCCGGCTGCTGGTAAATCCAAACTCAGTAACACCAAACGTGAATAACACAGGGATCTGACCCAGAGCTCTTCCTCACACATGGGCATTTCCCACACAGCTTAATTTGGGTTCATTTTCCACAAACCTCATCTTTTCTTTAAATAATAACAGCCAAGGCTAAATCAAGACCAACAGATGAACATTTAAATTCTTCAAGATGTCAAAATAAACTTGCGTCTAATTTTATGTCTTCTTATAGGAAAGAAGGTATGCGGGGAGGGAAAATAGAAAAGGAAGAAAGGCAGATGAAGGAAGGAAGGAAGAGGAAGAGAGATAGAGACAGAAAGACTCAGAGAGACAGAGACACA
>NW_020954577.1:5557004-5563051 GCF_900497805.2 Vombatus ursinus | reverse complement strand
AGACAGAGACAGACAGACACTCAGATAGAGAGACAGACTTGAACAGAGAGACAGAGACACACACAGAGAGACAGAGACACACAGAAAGAGACAGAGAGACTAGAACAAGATGGCGATGCTCCTTGGCTGTCTCAGGTGCCTGGCATTGTCTCACTCCCTCTTCAGCTCTGCGCGCCGCCCCCCCCCCCCAGCCTCCCCATCTTCTGCAGGAAAGCTTTGGCTTCCCCCTTGATAATTTCCAACTCATCCCGTCCATAGCTTGTCTGTCCACAGTGGTTGACATGTTTTCTCCGCGGATTAGAGTGTAAGCTCCCTGAGGGCAGGCACTGGTTTTTTGCCTTTCTTTGTCTCCTTGCCCTTAGCGCAGTGCCTGGCACTGAGTCGGTACTTAATCCATGCTTGTGGACTTCACTCTTTCTGTCACAAACACATCACCCCCCTGTTCCTCCCCGAGGTTCCCCCTACTCCTTGTGCTCTCTTGCTCCCCATAACCAATTTCTCCCACACCGCCTGGATCTCTCCCCTTCTCTCTATGCACGTCGCCCCTCAGGGGAGGCCATGATCATCTCTTGGTTAACGTCCACAGCAGACACCCCCGTCGAGTCTCGTCCGATCCCCCCAACACATCCGTCTAACAACGAGACAGACCGTGGTGCTCCCTGGCTCCAGAATAAACCTCGGAGCTCTGGGCCTTTAAAGTCCTCACAACCGGGCCCCAAGTCTCCCTCTCCGGGCTGACACCACATTCCTATTCTTTCCCTACGATGTCAGCCGGGGGCAGGGTGCCCCGCACACAGTAGGTGCTTAGTAAATGCTTTCTGAATGAACGAAGGCGTTTTCCCGTCCTCAGTGTAAACAGAACAGGCTGACTGGTGCCCCAGGGCCCTGAGGAGCCCAGAAGGCCGGACGGTGCAGTGGTCACACACTTAAGGCACATGCTGATTCTTGCCTTTCTTGGGGCTGAGCATGTTAAGGGTGTCCTGCACAAACAGGAAAGCCCAGGGCCAGGACTGTACAGCGTAGGCACACAGAGACCCGCTGCACCGAAACCCAAACTCAGGGCAGACCCACCTACAGGAAGGCGAAAGCTTCATCTGGACAGAACCAGGACTTTCTGGGCCTCCTGGAACCATCCCTTTCCAATGTACTTCCTGGGAAAGCCGCCAAAACCCCTCTCATGTTTGCGCTTCCCTGTGTGAGGGGCTTTGAACTCTGGGGAAGAAAGGTCCACGGTGCCCTGGCCAAGCCTCCTCTCTGGGCTGCCCTGCAGATTCCCTGTCCTCATGTCAGGAGGAAGGATGCTGTATATGTTGGGGAGGCCACGGGTTCAAACTCTGAGGGACTCTGACCTTGTGTGACCTTGGATAAGTCACCTCGTCAGGCCTCAGTCTCCTCATCTGTAAAATAGGGGTAACAATACTTACAGTCCCGTGCCCTCATAGGGTTACTATTGCAAAGAGCCTTAAAGTGCTACGTAACTATTGATTATTACTACATTAATAGGCCAAGGATCTGAGATTTTATTGGTCTGGGGTCTCCCAGCATAGAACTCTTTCTACCAATGTGGCTTGAAAAGACACCTCTGTGGCCTGAGTCCTGGAGAAGCGATGACTCACCCAGGGTCACACCGCCAGGAGTAGGTGTCAGAGAACCCCAGACTCAAATCCCAGCACTGGCCCCGACGCACCACCGCCCCTCCTCGTTAGCAGTGGCACCTCAGCCCCTCAAAGGCGAGGGCCGTCTGCCTCCCTGGGTCTGTCACCATCACCCGGCACACTGCCCAGCACACAGTAGGCGTCTCCGTGGGTGCCACCGAATGAATCTCCCCTCAATGCTTCCTGATGAAAGGACTCACTATTACTCTCAGGCAAACGAGGGTTAAGCAATCCCGAATGCTCCGAGGACGGGCACACGCCCATGAGGCTGGCCGGGATTCCAAACGGGGTCACCCCCCAATCTCCAGCTACAAGCATGGCACTTAGAGGGACCCGCTAAAGGAGGCTTGCCACCAAATCCCAAACCCTGAGTCCCGGGGAGGGCTGCTCAAGGTGGTGTCATGTCGCCACCTGGTGGAGAGCGCGAGGCGCTGCACGGGCCAAGCGCTCCTTTCTTCTCTGGCTCAGGATGGTCGAGGAGGGGCAGATGACCCCCCGCCCCCCGCTTTACTTACACGAGTGTGCCATATTTGCACGGATGTGTGAGCACTTTTACGCAGTGGCCATGGCGCAGTTCCAGGGAGGTAGAAGCGGCCCTGGAGACCCTCTGCTCCCACCTCCTCCTTTTCTCCGATGATGAAAGGCCAATCTCTTTTGAACCCACCTGCCTACAGACAACACACGGTGTCCCTTCCTCCTTTCCCTCTCTGTAGGACTCACGAGGCTGAAAGCCCATCCCATAGAACCCCCTCGTCTTGCATGTGAGGAGAGAGAAGCCGACGCCGGGGCCAAAGGGGCCGGTGATAGAGGTCTAAGGTGGGGTGAGTGGGGTCTTCTTGACCTAAAGTCCAGGGGTCTAGCCACTAGACTCCCTAATGGCCTGTCTACTGTGCCCCCACTCTCTCTTGTTTGTTTTCTCGCCAAAGTCCCTAGAAGCACCCAGAATTTCCCCTAGGACCCCCCAAACACCCCTCTCCCATCTCACCCTCTCCGAGCAGAGCTTGGTTTTCCTACCCAAGTGACCGCACTCGCCTCCTGCCCCAGTTCTGAGGCTATGCACCATCATAGCCATGATGTGTCTGGAGGGAGCCATGGAACAGCTTTGGGTAAAGCGAGTCTCCTTGTGACCTGGGGAGCTGAGCCTCCATCAGTCTGGACAGAGCCACCAGTGACCCGTGGTGGAGACGAGGGACCCACGGGGTGGGGGACCTGGGACCTGTTTTGGGGCACCAGAAGAACACACGCCTTTTATTTCTTAAACAATAAACGTTTCCTAATGGCCTTGAGAGCAAAGAAGGCTAAAGACCGGACTTTCGGGGCCCAGGAGTGAGCTTGACGTCTAGAGAAGGCAGACTTTTAAAATGAGTGATGCGTTTTGTTTATAAAATACACTAATTTCTGCCACCATTCCCTCGCCCTAAGCCTAAGGCGAAGCCTCCTTTACAACAAAGAACAACAACGAACCCCAAGCACCCGAAGAGCGACTGCCTGACAATGCATACGGTATTCTGCCCCGGTGGTCCCCCGCCTTTCTGAGGGGAGGTGAGAGTTGTGTTTCCTTCTCTCCTCTGTGGTCATTATTCAGCCTCTCAGTGCGGATGCCGCGTGGCAGTCACGGGCCTGACGGCTCTCCTGGCTTTGCATCACTTTAGACAAATCTCGACGTGTTTCTCTGAATCCTTGCAGGCATCATCTCCTCCGGCCCAATCATATTCCGTTATATTTGCGTCCCACAGGCTCTGGAGCCAACCTGGACAGCTAGCTTCCGTCTGCGCGACTATACCTGACCTGATGCTAATCCCTCCCCTAATCAACCCGCGCTTGTGTCAAAGAACGCCACCCGACAAGGCCACTTATCTGACGGCGGACGCGGCATTCTGCCCCCGTCGCCACCGCCTCCCTACAAAAGGGAGAGCTGTGCCTTCTCTTTTTCTGGACCAAGATCACACATGATCAGAGAGCAAGAGAAATAAAAAAGGCCGGACAGACGACAGATCTCTGTACCGCAACTCCACCCGCCAGCCAGTTACCAGGCAATGATTAAGCACCTACTGCATGCCAGACACTGAGTGAGGCGGGCCCTGGGGACACAAAGATAAAAACCAGAACGGCCCTTGCCCTCAAGGGCCTTGCATTCTATCAGGGGAGACAAGAAACGCAAATATACACAGCGACAAAATGCTTGCCGAATTAATGTGTAAGTGTAAGATTGTGTGTGTGTATAGCATATGTGCGACTGTGTGTGTCTTCTGTGTGTGCATGTGAGTGTGTATAGTACATGTGTGTACGCATGCATTTGTCTGTATGTGTGTAGTGTGAGTTAGCGTGTAGTATGTGTGCGACTCTGTGTATAGTCTGTGTGCAGTATGTGTGTGTGTATGTATGCATTTGTCTGTATGTGTGCAGTGTGAGTTTGTGTGTGGGTGTGTACAGTATATGTGTGTGTATGTATGCATTTGTGTATACGTGTGCAGTATGAGTTTGTGTATGTACAGTATACGTGTGTGTATGTATGCATTTGTGTGCATGTGTGCAGTGTGAGTTTGTGTGTGGGTGTGTACAGTATATGTGTGTGTATGTATGCATTTGTGTATACGTGTGCAGTATGAGTTTGTGTATGTACAGTATATGTGTGTGTATGTATGCATTTGTGCGCATGTGTGTAGTGTGAGTTTGTGTGTGTGTGTGTGTGTGTGTGTGTGTGCACGCACAGGCACGCCTCTATACAAAGCAGGGTTGGCGAAGGTCTCACGGAGATGGTGGGGAACGCGTCTTGGGTTTGTTTCGATCCCACGACAAGCTGGAGTGTGGTTGTTGCGGGCAGTATTACCTTCATTTTACAGACAAGGAAACTGAGCCTCTGAGAGCTGAAGCGACAGGTCCATGTGGCCAAGGTTTTATCTTGGGGGACATCATTACCGTAAGGAGACAGGGAAATAGCGTTGTGGCGCACTAGGAATCAGGAGAGTGCTGAGTTCTAATCTAGCCTCAGATGCTGGATTAGACTCTGAGCAAGGGAGGAAGGGAAGGAAACAAACATTTATTAAGCACCTACTACGTACCAGGCACTATGCTAAGGGCCTTACAAATATTATTCCCTTTGATCCCTACAACGAACCGGTGAGGTTGGTGCTATGACCCCCCATTTTACAGTTGGTGAAGAAACTGAGGCAGACAGAGGTTAAGTGACTTACCTAGGATCATACAGTCAGTATGGATTTGAATTCAAGTCTTCCTGACTCCAAGCCCAGCACTTTACCCACTGCACCACCTAGCTGCCTCTGGTTTCTTCATCTGTAAAATGGGGATGCTAATGACAGCATGTACCTCCCTAGATTGTTGCGAAGACCAAAGGAGATGATATTTGTAAAGCACTTTGTAAACCTTAAGGCACTATATCAATGCTAGCTATTATTATTATAAATGGGCTTTTCCATTCATTTCCCGCTCCCCATTTTGGAAATTTGTGCTCACTCACACAGACACACAGAATCTCTTTGCTTTTAAACCCAAGCTCTGAACATCCCCTGAAGGATCTTTGGAAGAATACAGAATTCCTCTTCCAGTGTCCTGGAAAGGCAGTGGCCAAAAATTAGGCCTTCTGGTTGGAGTGGCATTCAAGGCTCCCAGTCTAAAAAGAGACGCCAAGGAGACTTCCACCCCTGGAGGCAGTTGGGGATGTTAAGTTTCAATAATGTGTTTATCAGGTGGCCTGCAGGCGTCCTGCCAACCCTGTGCCCATCTCCTCTGGAGACACTCTGCTCCCCAGACTTTGATTTGGGACTCTGGGAGGCGGGCGCTCCATCTGGCCGCCTGGAGCTTTTCTCCGGATTCAGAGGACTGATCTTTGAATCACAATTACAACGTTACCATCATTCTCCAAAAACCAAAACCAAATCCCTGCGCCCTTGCTCGCTCCCACATTCCGGGGGGCGGTCGGGCTGAGCCACGGCTGTCGTCCTTCCTGCACACTTGCAGACAAGATGTTGGCCCGGGTGTACAGCTCACATCTTGTTCCCATCAGGGGAGCTTTCTCATGCAGACACGCATACCAGGCAGGCTACCTGCTGAGTTCTGGTGAGCCTGGCAAGCTACAGAACATAATGGGCTAGGCCGGTGTAGTGGGAGAAAAAAAGAAGAAAAAAGAGAAAAGAAAAAAAGAAAACCTCCCTGGAATTTTTTTTAATAGTGTAAGAAAGGGAAAAAAAAATCCCAAGCCAGCACATGGCTCCTAAGTCACACATTGCGAGTTGTTGGCAAAGGGCAAGAGTATGCCAGAAATTGCATGTAAAAGTCATACAGAGATTCTCGAGCAGAGGAGGCGCTTTGTGGATGGCCGAGATCACACACACACACACACACACACACACACACACACACACACACACACAC
>NW_020954577.1:5537926-5556994 GCF_900497805.2 Vombatus ursinus | reverse complement strand
CACACACACACACACACACACACACACACACACACACACACACACACCTCTTTGAAAACCCAACCACTTGAAAGTTCTACTTTTTAGTTAGCCTCATTGGAAGTTGAAAGGGAAATGAGCCTGAGTCCTCATTAACTCCACATGGAGGGTAAGCCTTGACTTGCCGAGTTGTCCTCCATTTGCCATGTTCATTTGGTGCTTTGGGGCACAGACATTCAGGGCATCCTGGGCTAGGAGCCGGAAGGGAAGGCCGGGGCCCCTTGTTTTATAGTTAAGGAAACTGAGGCCCAGAAGCAGCTTGATGAAGGTTCCATGAGTGATAAATGATGGAGCCGGGATTTGAACCTGCAAACTCTGACCCCAAATACAGGTACTTTCCATCTTCCATTTTCAAGGCATCACGTTGGACTAGAGGATGAAAATTCATCAAGCTTTGTAGCTTGGGTGGAACTACGTCACCCTTGAAAAAAGGGCCACAGGGGCAGCTAGGTGGCACAGTGGTTAAAGCACCAGCCCCGGAGTCAGGAGGACCTGAGTTCAAATCCAGTCTTAGACCAGACACTTGACATTAGCTGTGTGACCCTGGGCAAGTCACTTAACCCCAACTGCCTCACAAGAAAAAAAGGGGCCACAGGATCCCAGGTTGGGATCAGAAGGGGGTCACGTAATCTGGCCTTCACAGGATACAAATACAAAAACAGAAAGTCCCCACCCTCAACAAGCTTCCATTTTAGTAGAATTTAATAACAAATAATACATTTCAGTTATTAAAGCTTAACGCTTCACTAAGACTTTTGGGACGTCCTGCAGATGGGGCAGTGTTGGCCAGAGGAGGGAGTTCTGGTCTGCAGAGTGAATGGGATTATAAGTGGAGACTCGGGCAGTGCAGACTTGCCTTTTACAGTAGTGACGGTCCCGTTGATTGGCTGACTGTTTCCATGGTAATAGTAAGAGATGTGAGGCAGCTTGGAGGGTAGATGGGGGCTATGGAAAGGCAGAAGGTGGGACTCCTGGGTTTCCTGGTGGGTGCCTGGACTAGAGGACCCCTAAGGGTTCTTCCAGCCTTTGTTCTATGCACATAGGAGGTGCTTAACAATATTTGCTAATTTAACTGAATCAATCCTTTGAAGACCCCTCAAAACCAATTCAACAACAAACATTTATTCAGCCCCAATCTACGGTTGGGACTGTCCGTCCCTCACCTCTAAAGGCTTTGGGAACCTCACTGCAAAGCCAATCATGCATTGTTTGTAATTTTCTTGAGCAGACAAAGACTATTTCCATGACAGTCAAGTGAAGTGTATAATTTATTAAAAAAACAAATCAAAGAAAAGTAGCTGCTGTTGGCTCACTGATCCCATCGCCGCAGTGCATCTCTTGGAATGTTAGAACTGGAAGGGACCTTGGAAGTCAGCTAGGCTTTGACAGATGAGGAAACTGAGGCCCCGAGAAATTGATGCTAGTTAATAAAAGGGCTGGGATCACAGTCAGAGAAGGAACTGCCTCAATGCCCGTCTTAGGACAGGTCAGATGTGACCGATCAGTGCCCATGGCCCGTCTGCCTCCAAAGGGTAGACTGTGAACATGTAGTCCCTAAACAGCCTCTCTCTAGCTCCCTGCAATCATTCAGTTTTTGTTTTAATCACTTACTTGGATCCTACATCATGATTCTGAGAGCAGAAGACAGTGACAAAGGTTAAAACACTCTCTCCTGTCCTCTCCATGGCCTCTTCCTATTTACACTTTCTGAGTAAGTGGCAGCTGGCATGGGCATCCATGTTTATCGTCCCCTCCAGCAGGAGCGCCATGTTTCCAACTCACCATATTTCATGTCATTTCTTTCTGTATTCATGTATCTGACACCCCGGACATGCTGGGCGACTGTCGGGGCCCCATTACCGAGTCTATTAAATACCTACTTAATAGGGGCTCTGCCGTTTGAACATTTAGCCTCATTCTGTCTGTTCCATTAGACAAGGATTTTACCCATCCTGCACCATTTACGGATGCACTGCCAAGGATGCCACGCCATCTCCAGGGGCTACGTGGACAGCGTTGGGCACATCCCTTTCTTGGGGCTTCTGTTTGCTTCTCTTTGTGAATCCCCTCCGCTGTCTCCCCATCAGGTCTGGGTAACTCCCGGCTGAGCATGTTTGCATGGGGCTGGAGGCAGAGGCTCAGTCACTCAGTGAGAGCCCGAGGGGCTGGCCTGGCAGTCCTGGGGCCTCTCAGGCCACTTGGACAGGAGCACCGCCGAGCTTGTTTTCCCATCACGTGATGCCCGGCTGCTTCGTGCCAGGGCGATGAGAGCAGGCTGACTCGGCCTGGTTAGCCAGAGATGACCGTCCTGAGCTCCGAGGCTGAGGGGCAAAGGGCAGGTGAGGAAAGCAGCCACCAGGGAGTGTGGGCTTTCCCCAGCCACAGAATGACACCGTCTGGAACCCGAGACATACACCTGGGAGGGAGGGTCCCGGAGGTCACTGCCCATCGTCCGCCCAGCTCCGGTTTCCCCTTGGAGACTGACCTTACTATGTCCTCAGTGTCTCCCTTGTATGGATCTAACTATTTACAGAGTATGAGCTCCTTGACAACAGAGACTGTTTTTCCCTCTTTATAGCCCCTGATTATTGCAAGGATCTGGCATACAGTAGATGCTTAATTAATGCTGGCTGACTCAGTCCAGCTGCCACACTTGACAGATGAGAAAACTGGAGCCCAGAGGTGACAGACCTTGATAAAGGTCAGTGGCCAAGCTTCCCAGCACATTTGGGAGATCCCTAAGAGTCGCACAGGATGGGCAAACAGGGACAGACTGTGATCCACATTCCTGGGGGGGTCCATGTGGATAAGGAGACACCCGATGTCCCCCAGATGGCCTCTTTCTTTTACACTATGCTCCGGAGCCTTGCCAGGGTACTCGGCTGACACGCTTGGCTTCTGCTCCCAGGCCACGACAACATGGGAGGCACGCGGTGAGTCCTGCTGGCAGCCTCTCCAAAACCCCGATCTCCCCCAAGCTCTTGTCTTCGACCTCGACTCCCAGGCTGCCCACCCCAACAGCGGTTTAATGCTTTCGGTCTCCTGCCTGTGTCCATCTCCCAGAGGCAGCACGGCATGGCAGAAAGACAGCCACGCTTAGGGTCAGGGACTGGAGGCAGTCCTGAGCCTCACTTTCCTCATCTGAAAAATGGTGACAGTGATCCCAGTAGTCCCGCCCCTGGAGAAGGTAATGGATGTGAAGGGCAGACCTCAAAGCGTGACACAGATACTGATTACTGTCATCATCTGTCTCACTTCTCTCCTCTCCTTTCATAGTGTCCTAAAGCATGCCGCCATCTTTCTCTTCTTTAATACGGGCTATGGGCTATCGTGCAGCCGTGGAACACCCGCCCTGCCTTCTGTAACTGTAAGCTCTCTGCAGGGTCCCCAGAAACATCCCCGGGACAGAACCCACAGCAGATGGGGTGACCCGCATCTTCTCCTCTTTCTTCCTGCTTTGGAGTTCTTTCCTCAGTCCTTTGTATTCTGAAAGTCTTTCATTCCATGCGGCTTGGAGCTGATGAGGATTCAGTACGGAGGCAGGTATGAAAAACATCGGTCTTAAATTTTTATGGAACAGTGTTATTGCAGGGTGGTTCACAGCCCTTCTACAGGTGCTAAAATATGAATTTTCTTTTAAAATATGAACTTACCAGCCTGAGAAGCAAACCCAACTCTTGCTGTGGATTCTATGCCTGACCTTTTACATAGGTTTTGTCAAACAAAATGTACTGTATTCATGAATACATAATCATATATTTTTGTTCTCTCTCTTTTGCATGGAAAGATCTTGGTCACTAGCCTAAAGCCTCTCGCTCTGTTCTTTGAATGCCCTGCAAATTTTCACTGTAGTTGTTTTAAATGAACATAAATCGACCTGAGATAGTGCATAGAAACCAAAGAAAAGTGAAAACCGCTTCATTTCCTGGGGCTGGAGATAAAGGAAGTCAGGCCTTCCAGAAGCCCCGCGCCTCTGTTTACAGTCTGCGGGATCAAGGGAGCACAGACTTAAGAGCTGGACGATGCGGGGGAAAGAACCCTAGTAAGGAAGTCAGAGGTCCTGGGTTCAAATCCCCAGCACCACTACTTATTATCTGTGTGACCTTGGGTAAGTCCCTTACCTCTAAAATGAGAAAGCTAGAGAAGATGTGCTCCTAGGTCTCTTCCCATTCTCAACAACGGCCAGGTGATATTTAATCCAATCTCCTGGACAGGTGAAGCGTTCTGTTCGCAGGTAGGTCATACAGGTAGTAAGGGACACAGCTGAGGTTTGAACCCCAAGCCCCGTGACCCCAAATCCTGCATTCACTCCATTGCAGTTGTCAGTTTGGAGACAGGCTGAGGCTCAACACACACACACACGTGCGCACATGCACATACACACACGCACGTGCACACATACACACACTCACGTGCACACACGCATGCGCACGCACACATGCACACGGGCACACACACACATGCACCCCCCCCCTATTTGCTATTAATTAGGGAGATCTCTGGCTTTATGAAGAGTCCCTCTCCAGGGTCCCCACTCGGCATCCTTCTCTTCTCTCTTCCTAAATGAGCACCCATTTAAAGCTCTGATCTTTTTGCCGATATCGTTCCAAATTAGTACTGTAAATATTGAAATCCGGCGGTTGCTTCTTAGCTCCTTTTCTACTAGGTTGCAGTTAATCTTTATCCAGTCTTAATGAGTATTTATCGTCTGACCCTGACAGCTGGCGACTGCTGTGATAAATGATCTGACTCACGTTCGATGAAAAAATGCAACCCCGTGCGCTAATTATCTGCACAGACCTGCTTCATCACGCCCCTTCTTGTTAATGATGGACTCCCAGCATGGCTGTCAATAGCGCCAAGGCCCCTGCCTGGCGCAGGAGGCGAGTTTCCCATGATGCTCTTTTACCTGACATATGTAAATCAGAGCACTTTTTGGTACCGTCGGCATGACCTTTTATTAGCAAACTGTCAAAGTGATAAAACAAGCCATCGGGAAACTCCAACTACGGAACAATTAGGGGCTCCAGCCTAGGACAACAGGAGGTCAGTCAGAAGCGCAATTAGCAGGCATCTTGCCGCCGGGCCCTTCGAGCAAGCGGGATGAGCTGCTCCTGTTTTCCAAGGTTTGCACCTCTCTTTAAACATGGCCCACCTGCAGGAGGGGAGTGCTTGGGCGAGGAGGAGGAGGAGGGCACTGAAAGCGTCCTCTTGTTTTGGAGGTCTGGCCTTCTTAACCTAAGATCGAGGCTTCATTTCAGATCATCTCAATTCCAGCATTTAGGAGGGGCAATGCATGGGAAGCCTTCCCCCCTCACAATTTAAGGCAGCCCCGTTTCCAGGCATAATTACCTTCGCATAATCACAAAGCAGAATGACAGCTAATAACACTCTGAGGTTTGCCAAACTCTTCCCAAAAGTATCTCATTTGAGCCTCACAACAAGCCCTGTGGGGTCGGTACAACTAATACCCCCATTTTACAGATGGGGAAACAAATTGAGAGAAGCGCGTTTTGTGAGTTAAGTGTCTCAGTCAGAATTCTAACTCACGCCTCACGACTTCAAGGCCAGTCCTCTACCCACGCGCCACCCGGCTGCCTATAAAAACATGCTACCACGGAATGCCTTCACACATCTGTACGACAGCCACAAAGAAGACACGAGGAAGAGGGACAGCTTAGCTCTGCTCGAGCCCAGAGGGCCAAACTAGGAGCAACTCAAAACCAACAGCTTATTAAACTCAAGAAGCTGGAGTTCCTGGGTTCAAATCTTGCCTCTGACGCTTATTACCTGGGTGACTCTGGGCAGATGGTGTGGCCCTCTGGGCCTCAGTTTCCTTATCTGTAAAAAGAAGGGGGCTGGCCCACACGGCGGCCAGCCCTAGATCTGTGACCCTCTGCTGCTGGTCGGTCATCGAGGGTGCAAAGCTCCAACGAAAACCACCCAGACACAGCTCTGAGCGATCCAATCGGGGCCGTCCCACAGTGGGACGGCTGCGTCCGCAGGCAGCGGGATGGCCGCCCTCTGTGGAAGCCTCTGAGCAAGGCTGGGTGACCTCCAGCCCAGCACATGGAAGTGGGGATTCTGGCCCGGGGATGAGGACGGGCCTTTGAGTTTCTGCAAAGTCTTTGGGATGGAAGGACCTCCAGGGACCTCCACGTCCCACCACCTCTCTATCTCTCTATGGCATTCCTTCCTTCCTTCCTTCCTTCCTTCCTTCCTTCCTTCCTTCTCTCTCTCTCTCTCTCTCTCTCTTTCGCCATTCAGGGTTAAGTGACTTGCCCAGGATCACACTGCTAGTGAGTATCATGAGTCTGAGGCTGGATTTGAACTCAGGTCCTCCTGACTCCAGGGTCAGTGCACTATCCTTTGTGACCCTCTACAGTGTTTCTGGGGTTGCAGCCCCCTGTCACCGTGGGCCGCCGGGACAAGCTGCCCATGGGACACAGTCTAAGGCTCATGCCCACGTGGGAGGATCTGGCTGGCCGGCACAGCGTGTGCAGAGGTCGTGTGCACTCGGCCTGGAAAAGCAGGCTGGAGACGCACGGGGAGGGTCTCCTAAGCCAGAGAGGACTTTGCACCTAAACTTCATGAACAGCGACCCACTGATGCTTGCTGAGAAGCAAGGGACGAGGTCGGATCTCACCTCCAAGCATCCTCCTCTCTCTGTCACACACATGTTACCCACGTGAGCCATAAACCTGCACCATCTGATCATACATGGCAAAGGTCACCTGCTCCCCCAGGGACCTACGCCCCCTTTTCCCTGGCGACGGCCCCAAACACCATTTGTAAGCCAGAGCAAGGTTACAAGGAGCCTGGTGCAGGGGAAGGAGAAAGGGAAACCCACCCAGCCCAGACGCAGGGCCGGATCCGGCCAGATCCTGGCCACCTAACGAGGCCCATATGAGGGCTCTGGGCAAGGGATGCAGGGGGAGGAAAGGCAAGGAAGGCCGTGATTTCTGACGAAAGAACCCAATCTCCCTTCCCCTAACACCTCAGCCTGGCTTCATTACCTCCTTCACAAATGATCTGAGCACGGGGCGCCCCATCCCCTGCGTGCACACACACGCATCAGGCCACGTGAGCGCCAGAAGGGTCCAAATTGGAAGCTTTCTCATCGAGGCGGGGGCTAATTTTCTTTCAAGCTGTTCTCAGCTCGGCCCATCCCCTGCTTAGGAGCCTCCTGGTTCCCCTGTAAAGGAAGCGTTCCCTTTGATGACTCCTAATTGTCTCTTAGGGCAGATACCATGCACGTTTCCTATCCCTCGGAGAGCCAGACCTGCAGCCAGAGCTCTGGACGCTCTGGAAATGTCTCATTATTTCAGGAGGTTAGGTGAAACCTGGATTTCAGCTAGGGATGAAATCTAGAGTGTTTACATGATTTACACCATTTAAAATGTCAATGACATGCCACGCTGATGTGGAAATGTCAGAGTGGGAATAATGACATCAATAACAATAATAACTCACATTTACATCGCTCTGTAAGGCTCAGGAGGGCTTTCCTTGGCATTACCTAAAACATCTATCATCTTACAGTTGAGGAAACTGAGGCCTGAGAAGTCATAAGCTGACTCTCCTGAGGTCACACAACCGCCTTGTACAGGGCAGGGACCTCCCAACCTTCCTGACCCACTGCTCCACCCACCAAACTAACTTGTCCAGACTCTTTTCTGATACACGTTGGAATAATTGTTCAAATTCCTCACGACTGTTTCCCAGGGACCATGGAAACCTTTTTTTTTTAAATTTTTACTTATTTATTTATTTAATATATATATTTTTTAATATTTTTTTTTATTTTTAGTTTTCAACATTTACTTCCACAAGATTTTGAGTTCCAAATTTTCACCCCATCTCACCCCTTGCCCCACCCCAAGATGGCATGCATTCTGAATACCCGTTCCCCTAAGTCTGCTTTCCCTGCTATCTCTCCCCCCCCTTCCCCTTCTATTGTCCTGTAGGGAAGGATAGATTTCTCTACCCCATTTCCTGTATTTCTTATTTCCCAGTTGCATGTGAAAACATTTTTTTAAAACATGTGTTTTTTAAACTGTGGGTTCCAAATTTTCTCCCTTCCTCCCTCCCCACCCACCCTCATTGAAAAGGCAAGCAATTCAATATAGGCTATACTTGTGCAGTTATGCAAAGTACTTCCATAGCAGACATGCTATGAAAAACTAACTCTATTTCCCTTAATCCTATCCCACCCCGCCATTTATTCTATTCTTTCTTTTGACCCTGTCCCTCCTCAGAAGCATTTGCTTCTGATTACCCCCTTTCCCAATCTGCCCTCCTCTCTATCATCCCCCTACTCTCTTGTCCCCTTCCCCTCCTATTTTCCTGTAGGGTAAGACAGATTTTCATACCCAATTGAGTGTGTATGTTATACCCTCCTTAAGTCAAATCCTATGAGAATAAGTTTCACTCATTTCCTCTCACCTTCCCCCGGTTCCCCTCCACTGTAAGAGCCTTCTCTTTTCTGGTTTTTTTTTTTTTTTTTGTGAGATAATTTACCCCGTTCTACCTTTCCCTTTCTCCTTCTTCTAGTATAATCCTCTCTCACCCCTTAATTTTATTCTCCAAATATGACCCCTTCATCTTCAACTCACCCTGTGCCATCTATCTATCTATCTATCAATCCATCTCTCTCTCTCTCTCTCTCTATCTATATATATATATGTACATATGATTTTTTCCCTCCAACTACCCTAATACTGACAAAGGTCTCATGAGTTACAAATATCATCTTTCCATGCAGGAATATAAACAGTTCAACCTTAATAAGTCTCTTATGATTTTCTCTTTCCTGTTTACCTCTTCATGTTCCACTTGAGTCTTGTATTGGAAAGTCAAATTTTCTATTCAGCTCTGGTCTTTTCATCAAGAATGCTTGAAAGTCCTCTATTTTACTGAATGACCATTTTCCCCCCTGAAGAATTATACTCAGTTTTGCTGGGTAGGTGATTCTTGGTTGTAATCCTATCTCCTTTGCCCTCTGGAATATTATATTCCATGCCCTGCGGTCCCTTAATATAGAAGCAGCTAAATCTTGTGTTATCCTGATTATGCTTCCACAATACTTGAATTGTTTTTTTTCCAGCTGCTTGTAATATTTTCTCCTTGACCTGGGAACTCTGGAATTTGGCTACAATATTCCTAGGAGTTTTCCTTTGGGGATCTCTTTCAGGAGGAGATCAGTGGTTTCTTTCAATTTCTATTTTGCCCTCTGCTTCTAAAATATCAGGGCAGTTTTCCTTGATAATTTCTTGAAAGATGATGTCTAGGCTCTTTTTTTGATCATGGCTTTCAGATAGTCCAATAATTTTTAAATTCTCTCTCCTGGATCTATTTTCCAGGTCAGTTGTTTTTCCAATGAGATATTTCACATTGTTTTCTAATTTTTCATTCTTTTGGATTTGTTTTACAGTGCCTTGATTTCTCATAAAGTCACTAGCTTCCAATTGCTCTATTCTAATTTTTAAGGAAGTATTTTCTTCAGTAAGCTTTTGGACTTCCTTTTCCATTTGGCCAATTTTGCTTTTTAGGGCATTCTTTTCTTCATTGGTTTTTTGGACCTCTTTTGCCATTTGGGTTAGGCTATTTTTTAAGGTGTTATTTTCTTCATTATTTTTTTGTGTCTCCTTTAGCAAGCTGTTAACTTGCTTTTCATGATTTTCTTGTATCACTCTCATTTCTCTTCCCAGTTTTTCCTCTATTTCTCTTACTTGCTTCTCAAAATCCTTTTTGAGCTCTTCCAAGGCCTGGGACTGACTCATATTTTTCTTGGAGGCTTTGGATGTAGGAGCTTTGACTTTGTTGTCTTCTTCTGGTTGTATGTTTTGATCTTCTTTGTCACCAAAGTAAGATAATATAGTCTGACTCTTTTTGCGCTGCTTGCTCATGATCCCAACCAATTACTTGAGTTTTAAACTCTTTGTTAAGGTAAGAGTCTGTTTCCAACGTGGAGAATGTACTGTCCCAAGCTTCGGGGGTTTATACAGCTGTTTTCAGAGATACTTCTAGGGACCTGAAAAGTGTTAGTTCTTACAAGGTGCTATGATAAGGGGTGGGGTGTTTACTTTCCACCGCCACAACAACCTTCACTATGCTAGCGCTCCTCCTAGCCCCAGGACCGCCCCTCAGAACCTCAACCCAGATCCAAGCACAGGTAAGCAAGAGATTCCTGCCTCAGCCCTGGCAAAGAGATCCCTGCAATCCCCCTCTGATCAGCGACTCGATTCCCCCTCAGTCTGTGGGCCGGAAGCTCAGAAGCCAGCCGCTGCCCTCAGGGTGGCTGAGACCTAGCTTCTTCTCTCACCACAGTAACAGACTTCTCCCACTGACCTTCTAAGTTGTCTTAGGTGTTCGTGGGTTGAGAAGTCTGGAAACCGCCACAGCTGCCCGCGATTCAGTCCTCTGAGGCCTGCTCCAGGGTCGCTGTGGCCTGCGTGCCCACGCCAAAGTGCGCTCCTCTCCCAGCCCAGCGCACTATACCTTTCCGATCAGCCATCCAGCTTGTCTTGGGCTGGAAATTTGTTTTACTCTGTTTCTTTGTGGGTTCTGCTGCTTTAGAATTTGTTAGAGCCATTTTTGGTAGGTATTTGGAGAGGTTTAGGGGAGAGCTATAGCAAGTCACTGCTTTCTCTCCGCCATTTTGGCTCCACCCCCCCGGAAATCTATCTTCTACAAGCTGGATTTTTGGCAAAGAAAGATGCTGCTCCCTTGGGCAAAGTCTAAGGGCCTGATGTTGCTAAAATTTAACTTTCACGTTTTATCGGGGTTACTGGGTGGGGATGAAACTAGGGGGTGGCAATGAGAGCTATGTCCCAGGGTACCGAGATTGAAGGATGCAGAAATATAACCCCTCCTTTCACTCCTTTTGCAGGGTAAAAACATTGCATTATTAAGAGAAGCTTAGCACCTAGCAAGCAAGAACAATTTGTTAAAAAGGAAACTACCATAGCCAGCACTGTTAATGACACCCATCTGGAAGCTACTATGAGCCACATTCCTTCTCAACAGAAATGGTCTGAGCTATTTCTTATATTCAGGGCGGGCAGGTGGGACAGCGAATAGTGTGTTGGGCCTGGAGTCAGGAAGACCTGAGTTCAAATCTTATCTCAGATAGTTACTAGCTGTTTGACCTTGGGCAAGTCACTTAACCTTGTTTGCCTCAGTTTCCTCATCTGTAAAATGAACTGGAGAAGGAAATGGCAAACCACTCCAATATCTCCGCCAAGAAACCCACTCCCTCCCAAAAGGGGTCACGAAGAATCAGACACAACTGAAAAACAACTAAACGATAACAACAAAATGTTCTTATATCATTTTCACACCAGAGATTACAAGGTTGACTGGGGGGCCTGGGACACGAACATAGCTAGCTGCATCGGTTACTAAACTCATTTACAAGTCTTCTGGAAAGATGGGAAAAGGCAGGTGACCCATGCTCCCAATGTGCTCTTCTGCACTTGGGGGTGCTGTTTGAATCCAAATGACTCTGCTCCAATCTGTGTCTACACTGGATCTGGCCTCACTGTCACCGACAATGTCACAGGCTTCTGGGGTGACAAATGACCGGAGCTTCTGAAACACGGCTCCTAGCAATTACCTTTGTCCAGTAAGCTCTGTGACGGCAAGGAATGCTTCACTGTTGTCTCTGTACCGTTGTGCCTGGCACACAGTAGGCGCTTAATACACGCTTGCTGATTGATCATAGAAAGACCAAACAATCTAGACATGCAACCTCCAACTCAAGTGACGGGATATAATTTGCTCTGTATGTATCTGCCATTTTGGTTCGGTTATTATCTATTTTCCATTTTATACTGTTGACCACATCTTAAAAATTAATTATGCCTGCTATTGATTTCCCAGGGCTGGTCCTGAGCCATTGAAACATTCCCTTGAACTAGGATGAAACACATGGGATCATGGCTTCATTTATTATTCTTGGTGAAGTTAAATTCCTCCGCAGATCGTGCTGAGGTCACATGTGAGGCGTGGGTGCTGCCATCTGCCTGGAGCGGTTTCCATTAGCAACTCTATTTGTGAAAACACATGTCGCTGGTTAGCGTTTCATCCCGGCGCCCTACCTAGGAGGGGGGCCAGCGGATGAGAGGCAGAATTTTCTATTTCTAGACATCATTTTAGTCTTTGAGACCACTAAGAAAAATGGATTGTTTGGATCTGGTGTCCAGCATTCCCTCTGCTCCCAACCATCCCTTCGGGTCCCTCTGCGGGCTCCCGAAATTGGCCTGGACGACACTGAAGTGCGCTGGGGAGCTGGGGATATATCCTCTTAAAAATACCCACCAGGAAAAACAAAAAAACAAAAAACAACAACAACAACAAAAAAGGGAGCAGCCAGGTGGCATAATAGATAGAGAGCCGGCCCTGGAGTCAGGAGGACCTGAGTTCAAATCCAACCTCAGACACATAATACTTACTAGTTGTGTGACTCTGGGCAAGTCACTTAACCCCAATTGCCTAAAACAAACAAAAACAACAAAAATACCCACCAGGGTTCTTACTATGGATGCCTGCAAGGCTGGCTGGGTTCAGCCTGAGAGTACTGGGAGGTCCTATGGGCCCAGAAGAGGAGGGGCAGCCTGCCCCAGGAGGGCATCACTCCTTTGCTGTTCTCTCCTCCCTCAATCTGGGCTCATGTCTTGTCCTCTCAGTTGGATGTAAGGTTCATGGGCAGGGGCAGCGTCATTAGGCTTAATTCTAACCCTACTGGGATTTTGTCTTTGTACTTCTGGAGACCAGTACGATGCCTTGTATACAGTAGGTACTTAATAAACAGCTGAAATGAATTGTGCTGAATGTATAGTTGTGCCTGTTGGCCTGGTTACTACAGCATGTCTTTGAGCGAGGTGGTCAGCTGGTCTAGAGCAACCATCAAATGCACAGAATGGAGACCACTAAACAGAAGGGTCCCTGCAGGCCACACTCTCACTTAGAAAACCACATCTTAACATCATCTATGTTTTACAGTATTTTTATTTATTTGTTAAATATTTCCCAATTACGTTTCAATCTCATATCTTCCCCAAACCTTAGTCTCCCAATCGGTAAAGGGAGGGAGTTGGTTAGATCATTTCTATGGTCACTTTTAGCTCCAAATCGATGAGATTTATACAATTTTGGACAAAAAAGGAACAGGACAGTCTTCCACCAAAAAAAAAAAAAAAAAAAAAGAGAGACAACCGCTTTTCTAGTTAAACCAGATGGCAAGGTTTCCTTCAAACTTAACATTACATTATAACCAGTAGGCACGTGATCATTTTTCTGTTGAGTTTAACTGTTAAAAATAGGTGCCAAGTACAAGTAAATCGGCTCTAAACAGGGATCTGAAGAAAAGGAAGGAAATAGGCATTTGTTAAGCACCTACTGTGTGCCAGGCACTGCGCTAAGCACTTTACAAATATGATTTGATCCTCACAACAACCCTGGGAGGTAGTGCTGGCATTATTACCCCCATTTTACAGATGAGGAAACAGAGGCAAACAGGGTTAAGTGACTTGCCCAGGGTCACACAGCTAGTAAGTGTCTGAGGACAAATCTGAATTTAGGACTTCCTGACTCCAGGTGCCGAGCTCTATCCCCTGGGCCTCGTGGTGGCTTCTGAAGGCCTCTTCTGCAGGTAAAGGCACATAGATAGGTTTAAGGACATCTCTTATATTGTAGCTTAGGGCATCCCCCCCCCCCTTTTTTCTTTGCAAACTGCCTGGTTGGTGGCCACGTTCTGGATAAGTGAAGTTACTAGCTAGCTGATTTCTGGATAGATGAAGTAGACTGTACATCAGGGGTTCTTAACCTTCACGTATGTACAGGTTCACTGACCTCCTGACACGCACCTACGGGCCCAGGGTGAGACCCTCTCTACAAACAACAGACTGATGTTAGGTTGTGTTTGGTTGTCATGCTGATGCGATGAGGCTGACCCCCACACCAAGAGCGGTCCCAGCCCTCCCTCCACACCTGAGAGGACCTCTTCCCGTGTGGCTGGCTTCCCTGGCGGCCTCCCCTTCTGCAGGGAAGCCCTTTGAACTCAACCAGAGTGGTTGGTCCTCTCACGGCGAGCAGAGGCTCAAGCTCAGAGACTCTGAGACTCAGCAAGACCCACTGACCTTGACCTTGACCACGGCTGGCACAGCCTTCCAGGCCTAGGGGTCACTCTACACCACCGTGAGGCAGCTCAGACGGTGTTTAGATTCAGAATAAAGCTGGCTGGCTTGCTCATCACAGATGTGGCCATGGGCTTGCCAGATGGGGGGCTGCCCCCAAACGCCACTGACCTGCTAAAGACTGTCCGAGAGGTTCCGTCCACACAGCCCTGCAGCTGCACCTACGGCCTCTGTCCACTCTGGTTCCCTGCTTAGTAAAGCTTCTTCCTGCCTTTAAGTCAACTCAGTTGAATCCTCAGGAATTTCAGTGGGAAATCATGAAGCATTTTTCCCTCCCCTCCCCCTCTTCTGGGATTAAATTAAAACCTATTTGTCGTGAAGTAAGCCACAGGGGCCGTGTGAGACACGGAAGGAAGGCAGCTCAGCCTTCCTACATTTGGATCTGCGTTCAAATTGAAGTCTGATGTGTATTTTCATGCTCACTAGTGACCAAAGCTGGAAACATCCGTAATTTTGAAGGCTTGCTAAATATTTTCACCTTGCTTCAAAATCCTCCGATTTCAACTACAATAAATGTCTGAAGTCATTCTTTGTTGAATCAGATGACACGGTTATTCCCTAATAAGGGAGCATGGGAGAGTGGACAGGGAGCTGGACACTTACTAGCAGTGTGACCTTGGGAGAACCATGTCACTTCTGAGCCTCAGTTTCCTCTTCTGTAAATAGGAGTTTAATAATAACCCCTTTAATAATCAACTACCCTGGGATCATAAGGTTGGAGGGGTCCTCAAGGGCCATGGCATCATTTTGCAGATGAAGAAACTGAGGCAAAGAGAGGTTAAATGACTTGGCCAGATTCACAGAGCTAGAAAATATTTGAGACTAGATTTGAACTCAAGTCTTTCCTGGCTCCAGGTCCAGAGCTCTATTCATCACACCACTTAGCTGCCTGTGTTATTGGTAATTATTATTCATATTATTAGTTATGAAAACAAACAGAAATTTCTTCTAGATTTGAAAAGATCCAAAGCTCATAATAGTTAATGGGCCTGGTTTTAAAAATCCAATGGCTTTTTAATGGCACCTTCCTTCATAATCCACGCCATTTAGGTATGCTACAGGATAAACTATCAGCCCAACCTCAATTGAGTAAGTTTTGCCCTTTTCCCTCATCTTCTTCTCTTTCTGTCATTTATCAGCCACCATTCTCGTCCCCTCTTCAATCTGGACCAAAGCCTTGACATCCTTGATGAGAACCTACAAGCCTCTTATGGCCGGGTCCCCATTGGTGGCTCCCCAGTTCTGCCTCCAGCTCAGTGATGGCGGCAGTTGTGATGGTGAACAGCTGGCCATCAGAACTGGGCATCGCAGCCTCAATCCCTGAAGGGCCACTCCGTGCTCGGCCCTTCCTGTTATTCTTTCCCTATTTCCGCTCTGGTCAACGTGCAGCAAAGGCTGCCAAGGATGCCTGAGGGGAATGCTAGGAAACAGCAAACCCCAGCGGTGAGGCGGGGTCAAGGAGGGAATGTGTGCTGCCTATGTGTTGACATGGGGAGAAAAGGCAGCCAGCGGCATGAGCAGGTAATGGATAAGGTCTGGGTGGGTAATGTGCGGGTTAGCCAGTCCAGGGCTACTTAGGGATTCCAGGAATTAAGAGGAGGCTGAGAGTTGGTGTCTGGGGAAAAAGACCCACTCTCTGAGGAGAGATTTATATCACCCAGGGGCATGGACATCTGTGCTCATTTTAAAACATTTTACTTACAGCCTTTTGCCATGGCACTCCTCAACACAAAGAATGATCAAATAAAAACAACATGTTGGTATTTGGTAAAATTTATACAGAGAGGCAGCTGGGGTTTTTTTTTTCCCACGAAGTCTAATCCAATCCAACGGTCCTGGCAATAAATATTATGGATGTTAAGGTCCAGAGGGAGGACTGTTTATTCACAAATCCCACTCCAGTGCCTCAGGAATCACACACTTTCAGAGCTGGTTGGGATCTCCGTGGCCAAACCCATGGCCCCCAAACATCCCTTTCCCAACATCCACAGGAAGGGGACATCCCACCTTGGCTTAGAGACCCCCAAGGAGGGGGAGCCCACCCTTCCAGAGGTAGCCCGCTTGGGGGGGGGCGACCTCAACTGTCGGGCTGTTTTTCCAAGCCTAAATTTGACTCTTGGCAATTTCCACCATTTTTCTTCTCCTGCCTTCGTAGCCAAACAGAACAAGTCCCTTTTTAACTCTTTGAATCCCTAGCTCTCAACACACGGCCCAGCACATAAAAAGCGCTTAACAAAAGCTTGTTGACTGACTTAGCACCCCAGTTCCTTCATCTCATGTGTCACAAACTTAAGGCCCTGCTCCAACCTAATTTCCCTTCTCGGAACATTATCCAGCTTATCAGTCCTTCTCAAGAGGTGGTGGCCAGAGAGGAATACAGGCCTCCAGCTGGCAGCTTAGCACAGAGCCGGCTGCCTTCCTCATCCTGGACCTCTCCAGGGTCTCGACATTCCAAACCCCACTGTAGGATTAACCCACAGAATCCCAGATGTAGAGCTGGAGGGATCCTAGGAGGCCACTGAGTCTAACCTCTCATGATACAGAGGGGGAAAACTGAGGCTGGGCTCTAGTGGTGGACTGATTTGCCCAGTTACCCAAGTAGCAAGGGAAAGAGGCTGGATTTGAACTCACATCTTCCTGACACTGCTTCCATTTTTTTTTTTTTTTTGGCTAGGCAATGGAGTTAAGTGACTTGCCCAGGGTCACACAGCTAGTAAAAGAACTCAGATCTTCCTGACTCCAAGACCAGCACTCTGCCTGCCACACCACACTGTCTGCATCCCACACATAAAGAGGCTGATTGGGACTTGATGTCTGGAAAAACTTAACAAAGAGTTTCCCAAATCAGAATAGGTATTTGTGGTGGGTAGTGAGCTCCCTGTCCCTGAAGGTCTTCAAGCTGAGGCTGGATCACTACTTGTTGGGAATGCTGCAGTGGGGAATCTTCTTGGCTCTCTATTAGGTTAGATGGCCAACTGCAAAATTCTGAGCTTCCCTGAAATTGCATCCTTCCCCTGACTTCCCATGATGAGGGCAAATTTTTATCAAAGAGGCAAAATGTCCCTGGTGGAGCGGCCTCTTCTGCGTGGCATGAATCACTGCAGACAAGGAAGGTGGGAGCTTTCAGAGAAGATAGGAATGTGCTGGGAGAACCATAAAAAGGCATTACAAAATTCAAGTCAGCTGCTGGAGAATGCAGCTGGACGTGTGTCTCCACAAAAACTGACAAAACCTGGTCAGTGAAAGTATGCTCCAGCAGAGAAGAAGCAACAATGCATTGCGTGTGGGGTAGGGTGGGCAAGCACTTGCTTGCAGGGCTTGGCATCAATTCACCCTGACCTGGTTGGGCCTATAAAGGGGAGCAGAGAGCTCCTTCCTGAGTGAGATTCTGCCTAACGGTTTCCCTGGCACTGGGTGAGCTCTGAGAAGCCGCCTGCACGGGCAGCCCGTGGCCACAGCCTCATTAGCATGACGTCCGGCTGACTTGTATTTCCAATGCTCACACGGAGCAAGGATTTGATGAGGGTGCAAATCTAACCAAATTAACGCCCTTCCAGCTGCCAGGCGCATCCTGAAAGGCGGGGCCTCGGCCACCCGCCCAGAAAGAGCCGTGGTCAATGGGTCACTTTTCAAGGCGACACATCTTGGAAGACAGCGATGACAACAGATACATTCTAACGCCCAACAACAAAACGGTGAAGTGCAGGCATTTTTATCAAAGAACAGGTAATACACAAAGAGTAGCCCAGCCCCGACCCGATTCTGGAGTTCATTTGGAATGCCATTTTTGAAGCATCTTGGTATTAAAATAACCCATAATGGCTAACATGGAAATATGTTTTGCATGATTTCACATGTATAATTGACATCACGTTGTCTGCCTTCTCAGTGGGTGGGGGAGGGGCTGGAGGGAGGGAGAGAATCTGGACATTTAAAAAGAAAAGAATGCCATAAATAATAAATTTGGACCCCCCCATCCTCTCCCCCTGCTTACTCCATCCCACCCCCAACTCTCAAACCCTATAAACCATATGTGCTTGCTTCACCAATGATGTGAATTTTAAAAGGCAATTAGTCTTGTTTTTAATACTGCCAGGGAATGATGGAAAGAGCACAGGATTTGGACTTAAAAGTCAAGCTCAGAACAGGTACTTCCCTCCTTTGGTTTGGGGGGGGTAGACTATGGGTGCGGGATGCTGTATATACCCCATCAGACACAGGCAATAAGTTACTCAGTTTTGTTGAACTGTGGCCTGATTTCTGTTTTTTGGAAAAGGGAAGATTTGGTTGGTGGTGGGGGAGGGAGGCATCCAGAAATGTACAAACAAAAGGCAGCTGAAACGTAGAGGGGAAAGGGTCAAGGTTCAAGTCTCTGACACGTTAATGGTGAGCTTTCTCGTCTCTCAAAGGGACTCCCAAACCAGATCATCTCCAAGGTCACAGGGTCACCGATGGAGAATGAGAAGGGGTCTCACAGTTGAGTCCGTTCAGGTGTTTTAACCTGGGGTTCATGGGCGAGGGACAGATTTCCAGGGCTCTGTGAACTTGGATGGGGAAAATGGCACCTTTATTTTCACTAACTTTTGGTTTCTTTTGCAATTCTACATATTCTATTTTGTGTATTTAAAAACGTTATTCTGAGAAGAGGTCTGCAGAGGAGTCCATAACCTAAAAAAGGTTAAGAAGCCTGGCCTAGCCCAACCCCCTCACTTTACAAACTGAGGGCCAGAACAATTTGCCCACAGCAGGACAAGGAGTAAGGGCTGAAGTCAGGATATGAACCCAGGTTTTCTAACTCCAAATACAGCCTTCTTTCCACTCTCCCACATTG
>NW_020954577.1:5414695-5537916 GCF_900497805.2 Vombatus ursinus | reverse complement strand
ACGAGCATTTGCATATATATAATATGTGTGTATATATATATGTGTGTGTGTGTATATCTATCTTATCTATCCATCCATCCATCTGTCCATGTAGCTATCTATCTACCTATTTATCCATCAGCATAAGGAATCAGGAATTCCAAGAAACATAGGAAGTCAAGTATGAAATTACATAAAGCAAAGAAATCAGAACCAGGAGAATAATATTCACAATGACAATAATAATAATGATGATGAAAAACAACCTTATATTATATATATAAAGTACTACACATACATAATATGTAAAAGTACTATAATAATAATAAATAATAATGAATAACTTTCAAAGGTGGCTGAGCTCGAGTTAATTGCTATGAACAATGTTGGTTCTGGAGATCAGAGGATGAAACACTTACTCTTCCTCTAAATAGAGGTGGGGGACTAGCAGTGCAGAAGGGTGCATCTGATACTAAATGAGGTTGCTTTATGGATGGTTTTGCTTCCCAGGTTTTCTTTCTCATAATCACTCAACCAACAAGCATTTATTAAGCACCTATTATGTGAGGGCAGGAATTGTCTTTTGCTTTTTTTTGTATCTCCAGAGCTTAGCACAGTGCCTGGCACATAGGAGGCATTAAATTATAGTAAAGATGGCCAGCCCCAAAGTACCTGTGGTCTGGACCGGCAGTAGATGTGGCTTCCGAAAAAACCCTCTTTTCACAGTCCTCCTTTGGGCCCTGCCCTGTTAGTGAGGTCATAGGAAAAAGCTGCCATCCGGCCCGCACATCCTCTCCGGCTCCTAGGAAAATGAAGCCAATGCCTTCCCTCAAGGTGGAGGGTTATTTTTTTAAAGGAGGCATGATTTATACAGTTTCATTTATTACAGCGCTAAATTAATGCATTTGGCTGCATTTCACAGAGGCCCTTCTAATCAGACTGCCTGTGATTTGTTTCCCCCAAATGCCTTTGGTATTCAAGGGATTTTTAATTAGCTTTCTCCTAGAGTGTTCACAGAATGGATACCCACCACCCTTCGAGCCCAGTGTTAGCCTGGCTCCAGGACAGGGCAAGGAGAAGCCGCCAATCTCATCTGCTTTGGGATGTCATTGACTGACTAGGACAGACGGACAGAAAGACAGACAGACAGACATACCTGGTCATTCCAGGCAATTGGGTGAACCTGGTTATTAGGCAGGATGATTTAAAAAAATAACCCAGATCAAACCCCTTTGTTTTTCTGTGCTTGTGTTGGTTTCATAGGAAGCCTTGGCTTTGGCAAAGGAGATGTGTCCAGTGGAATTTGAGAGAGACCCCATCTCCAATGGGGCCCCCATGGACCATGTCTGAAATTCCTAGTATGCTCACTCCTTTGGGTTAATTAATTTAGCCTCAGGTATTAAAATGCAGATGTTAGAGAGGAGAGGTAATAAATACATGAAGCCACTGTCAGCTATTATACATTAATATCTCATTTCTAATTAGTTAAGCAGATTCACAGAGCCCGCAGGCTAGGCCACTTTAGGCCATTTTGGGTGATGCAGGAAATCACTTTTGGAGCTAAAATGAGACCAAAGAAACCATCTTATCTCCTTCTCTATAAACTCTCCCATAAGTGGTCGTCTAGCTCAACATGAAGTGACAGGGAACTCACTACCTCCCAAGGCAGAGCTATTACATTTTCAGAGAATTCTGATGGTTACATCCTGTCTCATGTGGCTCCTGGTTCTGCATTCTGCAGAATGAGGGTAGGGAAGGGGAGGAATGGGAGATGAACATATTTGAACTGATGAATGGATGAAAATACAGTCATTAAGCACCTATTAAGTACGGAGGCGCTAGTCCTGGTCTGGGAAGTCCCAGGGAAGGGCAGTTGATACACTGAGGAACAACCAAGTTTTCCAGAAGCAATGACAATAGTGACTGATGCCCATGCTCACACTTTCCTTGGGCTGAAGACTAACTCTCTGTCATGGCAGGCAGCTGACACCAGGAATCCAAAGCCCTTTCCCACATGGTCAGTGTTCCAAGAGCAAGAAGATGGCCTGAAGCCTGCTTTTGTCATGTCCTGCCTGAGAGGTAGCATCAAAAATTGAGCACAATAATCTAAAAAGATACAGTGAAAGAGGCATTTGGAGTCTGAGGACTCAACTTCAAATTCTGACTGTGCCAGGTGTTACCTGTGGGGTCCTGAGTGAATGATGAAACTTCTCTGGAGCTGCCCCATCTGTGAAATGAGGGGGGTTGACCTTTAAGGATCCCTCTCAGTTCTGAATTTATGATCCCCCCACTCTGGGTGTCCAAGGACACACAAAAAAGCAGAATTACTCCACTAGAGCGCTGAAAACCATCCCTTAAACTAGCAAGAATCACAGAATTAAGTGGAATGGTATTGGGTAGATGGCAATGTCTACTGAGAGGCAACAACAATCATATTACCATAATACGCGCACGCTCTACTAACAATACTACTCAAATACTCTTACTTATTTGGGGGTACCCTCACAACTGTATTAGTTCCAGCAAACATCTCCTCTACGGACACTTGGCCTAATCCAGCTGCTTTTCCCGTCTTTGTTTTCTCTAGGGCCATGTTTCCCTTCTCTGTTAGCACATCTGGAACTGCAATGATAGAGTGGAAGGATGGGGACTCCTCTGTCTGTGAAGGTGAAAAGTTAGTTGGAATGCTTTTTGGAATGCAAATCTTTTCCATTTTTCTTCTTTCTATTTTCATCTTCAAATGTCCTTGGGGTGACTTTATTTAATTGGAAATATTGCTAGGTGTTCTTTAAATTGGTTTTACCCTCCTCTTTTATGAGATGACACTGTTCATTCTTTTTTTAAGATTTTACAGATTAGTTTATGTTTCCTTTGGTAGCTGTCTCTGTTTATAAAGTAGGTCTTATCTTTTCTAAGTCATTTTCTGGGCTCTTTAGGTCTCCTTGTTGTGACAATTGATTTATGTTCTTTAAACTTCTACATGAAATTAATACAGTTCATTAATATAGTTGCTGTCCACTGACTGCTGGTATTTTAAACGTGAGATCCTGGTTCAATAACCAAAAGGATGAGAGGAGCTGAATCAATCTTGACATTTTTGCTATATATAAAACCAGAAGAAGGCTGTTGTAGTTAAACCGAAGAAAGGTTTTTGAAAAGGCAAAGGAGACCATGGGGTGGTTTTGATTACCAATGGATTACAAGCAGCATTATTTCATGAAACCTTTGGTCTTCATGAATTCTACTACTAATGTAAACTCCTTGAGAGCAGGGATTATTCTATGCTTTGTACCTCTATCTCTGGCACCTAGCAGAGGCCAGGCACAGAGTAGGTATCCAGTAAAATATAAATACATATTGATTGATAAATATCCGTTAAAAGGTCACCCTAAAAGAAACTGCAGCTTATGCATCAACACTGGTCACTGAGTCAAGGCAGTAGAAAAATTCTAAAAAGAACTGGAAAAGACCCGTCCAACCCCCATCCCCTGCCACAAAATCAATATATGCTCTGATATGTGGGGACTTCCCTGCAAAGATGGGAAAAGGATGGGTTGGGGAGAAATATCTGGGGAAATATGGTTCAGGAGAAGGGTCCATGATAGTGTCTAAAGCCTCATAAATGATACAGAAGCTTCATGCCTCTATGCTGTACTGCCTGCTTCAGAAAGATGGTAGATGTGATGAAGAGTCAGAAAAACACTCATTATTGATGGGGGAGTTATCCCAAGAAGGTGGGCCATGTATGGTCCAACCCACCAGAGCTAAAATCATAATTTGTAAAGAAAAAAAAAAAAAGAAAGAAAGAAAGAAAGAAAAAACCCAAGGAAGAATCATAATGAGAAAAAGACAGGACACACAATTCAAATGGTTTCACCTTCAATTGACCAGAAATAAGAAAACAAGAAAAGGATAACAACTGATATTGAGGAAGCCTGTAAAGTCAATAAGGAGCTCACAATAGCCCAGAGAGGTGAGGACTATACCTAGGAGCACGCAGCTAGCCCGCATCAGAGGCCAGATCCGAACCCAAGGCTTCCTGACTCCAAATCCACTTCTCTAACCACTCTGTGACCCTGCCCACAAGAGCCAGAATGTACCAAGTGAATGATTCTAACTCACGTCTGGTACAATAAAGTCTGTGCTCAGTTCTAAGCATCACTTGAACTTCCCAAACTTTACTTCCTTGCTCTGTGAAATGGATAAATCACAGGACCAGAGATCTGGAGCTGGAAGAAGCCCCAGGCGCTACTGGGTCCAACTACCTTTTTTTTTTTTTTTTTTTAAACAGATGAGGCAACAACAACCAGGGAAACTAATGAGATCTACCCAACGTGACATGGGTAGTCAGGTTTGCTGGCAGGATTCGAACCCAGGTTCTCTTATGCTCCAACTAATGGGCTCTTTCTACTGCATCACACCAAATACATGGAGGGGAGTCTGAAAAGGAAGGCTGGAGTCAGATTCTGAAGGGGCCTTAACTGCTGAGCCAAGAAGTTTGTATTTTATCCAGCAGGCCATGGCGGGGAGGGTAGATTCAGATGAACTGGGAGTTGGAAATGCTAAGTTCCTGGCATTTCCCCCTCGACTCTGATGGCCACAGTTCTGTCCCCAGGGGCCCTGGGTCATGCAAGGAGGAGAAGGACTCAGCCTAAGTGTTTTGCCTAAGCTTGGGGACCTCTAGGGAGATGCCCAGCATGCATCCCCCTACAGTCAGACCCCCAAGTCAGCAGGGGAACAAAGCACAAACACTCCTGGGAAGCATGAGAAATCCTTCTCAGTATCAATCTAAAGGGTCTGGGGATTGTCTCTCATTGGGGATCATCCCTGACATTCCTGCCGCTAACCTTATTAGAAAGCGAGCCCCTCCGATAGGATTATCACGGCCAATCCAGTCTCCATTGTCTGAACTAAGGCACCCCCTTTCAAGAAATGCCCTTGCCCTGGACCTCTATTACTCTAATTACACAGCTAAGCGAGATTAATGGATTCCCAGGGAATTGCTCAGGAATTAATGACTTATTAACAGGAGAGGGGGCCATACCCAGCCAGAGGGTGATGGCGAATCATAAAGAAACTCTTAATAAGAAACCGCCCCCCATTTGTTCATTAAAATGTGCTAATTGAAAACTCCAAGAACAGCATGTGAAAATAGTCCAGACTTCAAGATACACACAGTAAAACTTTTATTCAGTGTGTCCCACATACCGCCAGACGGCGGAAAGGGAAATATGACCGGGGTGACAAGAAAACCTGCGTGTGTGCACCCAATATAGCCGAGTGAAAAGGGGAAAGTAGTCGTGTTTGTCACAGAGGTAGCAGGTGCCAAGACCTGGGGTCACCTCTGTTAGGTCCCTCCCAAGTCTCTCTGGCTCCTTGAGGTAGCAGCAATGTGTCCAGGCCGCAATGTTGAAGAAACATGTATACCGTATCTTCAGTTCAATCTGATAGACCATCCGTCAGTCAAGCAACCAACCACATGCACTGATTGAGTGCTAAACACTGATAGCTAAGTACTAGGGATGGAAAGATTAAAAAGTCAAGGAAGAGAAAGAGAGTGGGGGTGTGGGAAAAGGAAGTCAGAGACAGAAACGAAGAGGAGAAAGACAGCTGGGGAGAGACAGGGGAGGGAAGGAATGAGGAAGGGAGAGAGAGAGAAAGAGAGAGAGACAGAGAGAGAGAGACAGAGAGAGAGAGAGAGAGAGACAGAGAGGTTACAAAATATATACAAAGTAATGAGGCTATATTAGCACCTTAAGGGCCGACTATTAAGTTCCAGGCAATGTCATGTGCTAGGTGCTGGTGACACAAACACAAAATGAAATAACGTCTGTCCTCAGGGTGCTTACATGGTAACAGACAAACACACACACACTACCCTGACTTCTTCTTTGTGGTGAGTACATGCAGTTCCCATTGGGGGGATTATCCAGTCTGACATTCAAAGCCATCTGTCCTTAAAGCATGGGGGCCCAGAGAAGCCCTAAAGGCTGGTTTAAAGAAAAACACAAGTCAGAAAGAAGAAATTCCACTCCTCGGAGGCCAGCCTAGGCTGGAGGAGCCAGGGAAGAAGAGGGAGCAGAGGGCTGAGCGCGGGGGACTGAGCTCAGGGCGCTGGCCCACCTGCCATGAGGTGCCGCAGGACACGGGGCGAACGCTCTCCCACAAGGGAGGCAAGTCGGATTTTTATGGGCGGGTCCCAGCTTCCCTGGGGCGCCGCAAAAGGGCTGCCTGGAAAGCTGAGCCTCGGCCCGGCTTCTCCAGCTTCTCCGGCTTCTCCGATTCTCGGTTCCCAGTCTGAGTCTGGGGTCAAGTTTCTTGGGCGTCACCCTTGCTGCCCCCCCGGGCTGAGCAGCCCCAGACAGCTTGCTGTCCCCTGTAACTTCAAAGTCTATTTGGTCCCTCAGAGACTTAAGAATGCCCATCGCCTTTCCCCGGGAAGGGTCCCCAGCAAAATAAGTCCCCCGAACATTCAATGCACGCTCCAACTATAGGTTAAATACATTTATGTGTATATGTATATATATATATATGAATTTTTTACATTGATGCTACTCTGCTCTGACACCCTTGTAACAATGAAGCAACACCAGTTACCACGTGGTCCACGTCTGACAGCGTATGCTTCCTTCAGTACCCGTGCTCCGCCACCTCTCTAGTGACGTCTCACAGGAGACAAGATTTATCGCTTCAAGGATCGGAATTCCGAAGTCTCTTCGTGCTGCCCTCCTTTACACGACTGTGGTCACCATATAAATTGTTTGCCTGGTTCTGTTTACTTGGCTTGGCATCAGTCCACAGAATTCTTGCCATGTTTCTCTGAATTCTTCACATTTATCATTTCTTTCGGCACAATCATCCATTACATCTCTGTGCCATAATTTGTTCAGCCACTCTCCACTCAATAGCATCCGCTATATTTCTATTTTTTTGCTATGACAAATAGCTCTACCATGAATGCTTTTGTATCTTTGGGCCCCTTCTCCCCTCAGAAGCATAAACCTCATGGCGATCTTGCTGGGTTACGGGGCATCTGCAGTTGTGTGACTTTCCCAGTTCAGTTCTAGACTGTTTTCTAGAACACTGGCGATTCTCAGAATCTAGATAGTGAACAGATGAGAGATTCCTCTCCCAGATTTTGGTCCTTTCTCTTCAGCCGCCTCCTGGACACTCCATTCAGGTTCCACCACAAACTTAACATCAGCACAACCAAAACAAAGACATCCTCCGATGATTTACTCTGCAAGGAGTCTAGTCCAGGGCCTCAAAGGCTACACGAGCAGAGTCCAGGCCACCAGAAAGTCTCTGAGCTTGGATGGACCCAGTGACCAAGTGTCCATCTATCATCTTGCGCCAACATCCAAACTCTCTCTCTCTCTCTTTTTTGCTAGGCAATGGGGTTAAGTGACTTGCCCAGGGTCACACAGCAATAAGTATTAAGTGTCTGAGGCTGGATTTGAACTCAGGTCCTCCTGACTATAGGGCCGGTGCTCTATTCACTGTGCCGCCGAGCTGCCCCTCAAAGTCCAAACTCTCAAAGCTCATTTAGTGAGCTGTGGAGGGGATGCTATCTGATTCTGTGGGATGAGCACCCTCGAAGGCAAAATCACAGACACCTGAAATCTCCAACAAAGCCCCTCTTCTTCCCCCCTCTTCCAGACCCAGCTCTCGGTCTCTAGTACCACCCTTCATCCTCCCAACACCTGAGAGTTCTCTGGCCTCCCCTCTGATCCCGGACAGAGGGAGCCACTGAGGCAAAGCATGGAGGACGCCGTCCACGGACAAGAAAACGCCTTTCCTTTCCTTATGGGATCCCTCCCCACTGGACTCACACCCTCCTCTTTCCCTCCATCTGAGGCCTATACGTCCTTCAAGGCCCAGCTCATTTGTACCCATGTGTGGATTCTGACCCCCACCATCCCTGGATCCCCTTGATTTCCATTTGGAGATTCTGCAACATCCATACCATTTACCAGATGACCACTAGGTGGGCACCGGCAGGCCTGCCTGGTGAGACTTCCTGCACTGTCATTAGCATACAGTTGGCTAACACTTCACGGGTGTAAATCAAACACAAGAGGCACTTATTAAGCACCCACTGTGTGCTCTGAGCACTGCACTAGGTCCTGAGGAAGATACCAAATTTAGGTGAAACACCGTCCCTATCCTCAAAAAGCTTATTACTATATTATCATTATTAATTATTACTATGAGGATAGGTATAAGACACTAAAACAAAGAGCTGTAATACATGCTAAGCGCCGCGGATGGAGAACTAGAGTTACAGTAAGGACGACTTGAGTTCAAATCCAGCCTCAGGCACTTAGGAGCTATGTGAGCCTGTACAAGTCATTTGACCTCTTTGCCTCAGTTTCCTCATCTGTAA
Source organism: Vombatus ursinus (assembly GCF_900497805.2). NCBI lineage: Eukaryota > Metazoa > Chordata > Mammalia > Diprotodontia > Vombatidae > Vombatus > Vombatus ursinus. The sequence goes on along the minus strand of NW_020954577.1, from coordinate 5,529,551 downwards.
AGTGGGGATAATAACAGCACCCACCTCACAAGGTGGTTGTGAGGATCAGATATTTGTAAAGCGCTTAGCGCAGTCTCTGGCACACAGTAGGCACTTAATAAATGCAAACCACAAATGAGAATGTTGAGCTCTGATCTGAGTCAGATTTTTGTCCTGGGCAGGGAGGAGGAGGCAGCGTGGAAGCTACACCCCCGCTCCTAGAGTTACAAAGACCTAAATCCAGATCCTGCTTTGTCCACTTGGGCACCACGTGACCATGAGCAGGCCACTGTCCCCTGACCTTCAGGCGACCTTCTCAGACTCAACACTGGACAGTGTAGATGGGTCCTGATGTGCCTCTGTAGAGAGACAAATCACAGAGCCTCTCTCTTTTTAGAAAGGGAAGGGGCCGAGGAGGTCCTCACTGCATAGATGAGGAACCTGAGTCTCAGAAAAAAAGTGACTTCCCCGGGTCACTGGGACTCAAAGAATCTAAGCTGGGATTTAACCTGTACCACGCCTCCTTGACGTGGCTCATGTTCAGCGTGGCTTGGAGAGAGCAGCTAGTGCCCAAATACAATGTCTGGCATGCACATCCATCTTCTTGAGGCCCTGTCTGGGTCTGGAACCTAGCTCCTGTGTCTACACGTTATAATGAAATAGGGAAGGCCCATGGTGAATTAACCCAGTGTGAGAAAGGACACGGAGGACAAACTAGAACCTCTCCTTTCTGTCCCTAGGTAGTCAGGCGCTCACGATTTCTGACAGCTTTCCATGGTATAGCCACGAATGTGCCTCAGGGCACTTTGTAAGAATCAGGTTGCAACGTGAGCACGTGCTGCTGTTTCCATTCCTCACTCTGCACGTCATGGACGGTAGACACAGCCTGCTGGGGCCTAGCGTCCCTGAGAACCAGGATAGAAAGGATGCTAGGCAGTCTAGACATGAGCCCAGCATTATCCAGGGCCTGCTCACCTCAGACTCCCGGGTGTTTCTTTTCTCTCCAAGATCTCTTCAGCTCAGGCTGCTCCTCTAGCTAGGTGGTAGAGGAGAGAGAGAGAAGACTGGGCATCAAGACCCGAGTTCGAATCCTGCTTCTGACATTTAACTAGCTGTATGACCCTGAGCAAGTCAATTAAGTATCCTGGGCCTCAAATTTCCTTGTCCATAAAATGAAGAGACTGGACTCTGAAGCTACCTGCTGACCGAACAGGGCTCTCTTACCTGTCTGACAGTAACTTATATAAAATACGGTTCCTGCAGCACTCTGTTACTCATTACCCCCTGGGTGATGAGAAGACTCCTGTGTGGGTGCTATTGGTCCTTTTATCTTCATTTTGTAGATAAGAAGATGAGCTCGGAGAAATTCCACTTCTTTTGTGCAGAGAGGAAATGGATAGAGCGCGGGCCTCAAAACCAGGAAGGGACAGGATCAGGTCCTGCTCTGACACAGACAGGCTGTGTGACCTTGGGCAAGTCATTTAATCTCCTGGTGAACTAAGCCACGCTCGATGAGCTGCAGAGAAGATACAGACCTGTGCTTTAAAGGGAATTTCTGACCTGTGAGTTTTCTGTACCACTGAAATCAGAAGCATAGTCCTTATTGTCCTTATCCCTTCTCTCTTGGTATTCCCAGTAGTTAGAAGAGTGTCTGGCACACAGGAGGTGCTTAATGAAAGCCTGTCAACAGATGTGCCCAACCATGTCACATTCTTACTCAATAAACCCCAGCGGCTCCTGATTTCCTCCGAGATCTGATATAAAATCCTCCACTCCTGGCCCCTTTCTATAGAATTTATCTTCCCAAATCTGAAGAGAATCAGCCTCAGAGTAGGGGGATAACGGGCCCACGGTCACACAGCTAGCAGAGTGCTGGAGCTGAGATGGATCCCAGTTTCTCACTGGCTCCAAGTCCCACGGACTTCCCGTCCTCCCCTGTTGCATCCCTACAGTTGTAACTTCTGTTGAAACAATTTCTCCTCCAATGGGGCCATTTTTGGGAAATGTGGATTTAAACCAGGCAGTTGAGTAGCAGCCTCCCAAGGCTACTTGGTTGAAAAAAACACCTCATACCTACAGCTGAGGCTTCTCCCAGCACCCCTACGACCCTGACACAAGAGACGATCCATGGAGACGCAGATTTTCTCTAACAACAAGACGGGCCCTCGTGCTCTTCCTTGGACCCTGGAGAGACCCAGTTATTCCTTGGGGCAGAGTTTGGGCATATGTATGGGCTGGTTACTGACTGCCACGCTGGACACAGAATTCTGACATCCCCGGCAGACAGGCCGCAGGCCTCATATTCTGATGCCTGCGAGATCATAAATTCATTACTGTCCACGTTCGGACTTTGGGGAGAGGCCAGGAGCAGGGCTTTCATCTGTGTATCTGCGGCTTTCACTTCGGTATTTAGCATCATGACGAAAAGTGCTTCTTAATCCGCACGGCAGGCATGCTTTGACTCTCCCTCCTGCCTTTAACAGTAAACACGCTCATGGGGGAATTTCCCCTGATGTTCTGGGGAATTTGATCTTTGGCCCTTGCCGCAGAATCGAGCCTGCGTGTGCCTGTCTTGAGACAAAGCACGAGTCTTTGGTGCCTCCGCTGAAATAGCAGGCAGCTCTCCAAGTGCTCAGAACCCCGAGCCACCCTTTAAAGGTGGCACAGAACATAGAGTTTGGCATCTCCCTCTTTAGGGGGACAAACTGAGCATTAGCAGCGAGCCGCAGCACCCTGGGCAAAGCTGTGGACAAAAAGGAGCGAGCTGTCCCGAGGATCTGGGGTGGTCCCTCTGATGGGGAGTTTTTGGGGTAAGCGAGAGCAAAAGGGCAGGAGTAGCTAGGTGGTGCTGTGGATAGAGCACTGGCCCTGGAGTCAGTAGGACCTGAGTTCAAATCCAGCCTCAGACCAAACACTTGACACTTACTAGCTGTGTGACCTTGGGCAAGTCACTTAACCCCATTGCCTAGCAAAAAACAAAGAAACAAACAAAAAGAGCAGAAGGGCAAGAATAGTTTTTCATCTTTGTTACCCTGAAATCCTTCCACAGGTACACTGGAGATGCTTATGATTTTGGGGTTAAAATGAATCAAGGTCATACGGTCACTACAACTAGTGATTCTGAGACTCTTTCCTCCCTTTAATATATTCACCCTATGTGCAACAGGGCATCACCACACTGGACCTGGTGTCACACCTGGACCTAGACCTGTGCGTCAAAGAATGTTAGACACACAACAAGGACCTCCTCCCTATGTGGGCACACCTCACAGCTCCCTGTCATGTGGCTTATCCACTCTGCTCTTTATCCAAAGTGGAATTCCACTTCTAGGCCAGCTTCTCTCTCCTACCTCAAAAGGCTGCCTCATCCCTTTTGCCTGTTGGGAGAATCATTACTAATGCTAATTCACTTGCTGATATGGACCTGTGATTCCAACTGCGTGGGGAACTTCTGGCGTGAAAACTCCTTTCAGACACTGACTAGCAACTCACCCGTAACTGAAAGTCTTCTGGAGCTTGGTTAAGTGACTGGACCAGGGTGAACCAGTCGGCACTTGTCAGGGGAACGTCTGCCTGGAAGCGGGGTCAAATTCAAGGAAGTGCTGCAGGAACCAAGCCCCACCCTTCTCTGTCTGTCTGTCTCTCAATCCCAATATCGGCAGGAGAAAAATGCACGAGGGAAGCAACCGTAAGGGTCAGAGCGTTTGCTCCAAGACCGAATGCCGATGATGACGTCATCATCCCAGCTGCAGTGTTCTCTGAGACGAACCAATCAACCAACATTCATGAAACATCAGCTGCTGTGCCGGGTTCTGGGGGTACATCCGTGAAGATGTAGCAGCCTGTGCCCTCAAGGTGCTTAAACCCAATGGGCAAAACGCGCATGTGTGTGTGTGTGTGTGTGTGTGTGTGTGTGTGTGTGTATACTCTGCATCAGAAAGAAATGTTTTCTCCAGTATAATAAACAGAGACAGGAGAAAATCACAGGACAGGCAGCTGGAAGGAATACCTTCAAAGTCACCGAGTCTAACCCCGTCACTCCACAGATAAGGAAACTGAAGCCCAAATGGGTTAATCAGCTGGCTCCGGGTCACAGAGTTAGGAGATAGGAAGGCAGGATTTGAACCCAGAGCCTGCACTCTCGGGTCACATCTACTCTGCCACACTCATTATGTGACAACAGTACAGAAATGCTACAAGTTCTAGCCTCCCTCCGGGCCTGGCCCCCATCCCCTTCCCCCGCCCCAGCTCTAGAAGTGTGGGCTGCGTCCGTCCTTCAGATTCCAGCGACGGCAGCTCATGAATCTGCAGGTCCTTAAGATAAGAGCGAAAATGATCAAGCCAATCTCATGGAAAGTAACTGGGGAAAAAGAGGCCCTTTCCCAGTCTATCTCATGGTCTGGAATTTTTCCTGATAGCTGTAACTTAAGTGTGCACCAATGTGATGCACGTGCTACTTTTTTCTTAAACATCATCAGCTTGAGAAGACACGTGAGATGCCCTCTCGATTTTCATCCCCACACAGAAGCTGAGACAGCTGGGACAGGTCCAGGTTTCATTTGCGGACACCCGTGCCGTGTATGTGAGTCCGGATCACACACAGAGGTTAGAGCCTCCTTGGCTGGGAATTACCGCAGAGACCTCAGCTTCTAACAGAACCAAAATATTACAGCCATTGTTACTATTAATATTCTTCTTCTTCTTGTTTGCAAGAGGCTGCAAACTTGAAAATGTCCCATGATGCTTTCTTTAAGAAAAATTGTTTTAAACGTACCTCCTCTGGAGGGAAATGTTGACAAAGAGAAGAACCAGGAGATTTTAAACACATTGACTTTTATGGTTAAAAAGTCTCCTCGAGCATATGGACATGTGTTTTAACTCGTGGTGCTAGTAACGTGGTCAAACGTCTATTACTCAAGTCAAGCCCTCTGTCATGTCAGACCAACTGTTACAGAGGAAGAAAGGATGGTCAGGGATCATGCTATCCTCCCCATGCCTGCCTCCTCCAATCTGAATGTGCAGAGAAGAACGGTGAGCATTTCTCTCCCGGCCTTCCCAGACGCAACTTTAAACCATATTATACGAGGGATTTTTGTGGTGTAGCTGTTTTTGGATCGTATCTGAATATGTCCCTTATAGGGCCAGCTAACCCCTCGTGATCTTTACTCCTGACATGAAATTACAGACTCTTGTATTAGACAGATAAATCTTGCGTGTGTTTGATTCTGCTAAGTCTAAGCAATGATGAAAAATGAGGGAGGGGAAAAAAGAGACTGAGCCAAGAGCATAAATCCATCCGGGGATGGAGAAGGCATTCCCCTCTCTCCAAACTGAAATTCAAATCTCCACATCTTGTTTGCATTTGCTGTTGGCAGCCTGTCTTGTCCCATTGCCAAACGAGTCAGATGGCAATGTGTAAAGATAGGAGGACATGAATAAAAACACATGACCAATGGCCGCTGCAAGTATAAAAATAAGATGAGGCAGAAAAATAGGATTTGCCGAGTGACAGGTCACTTGGACCCATCTGTTTCTGTATTTTGTCACAAATGTCTAACTCAATGGCTACCGGATGGGACTGATGCAGCATTTACCTTCCTTGCTGCTCCAAGGTAGGATAAGGTTCTTGGCAGGCTGCCTCACCTTCCACAGAGCTAGTGCTGTTCAAGGGCATGGAAAGAAACTTCTCTTTCTGACCGGAGAAAAAACATTTTTTAAAAAAGCAAAACCATTTAGAGGAAGGTGGGAGGGTAAACTCATGATTTCCTTGCTCTAGGGAATCTCTGAGGACGAAGCCTCTTCCAATGTAGGTCAGGTCTTGCTCAACAACTTTTAACCTCAAATTGTTGCCCGGGGGCCCCTAGAATGTAAGGGATATATGCAAGGTCACACAGCCAGGACATGCCAGAGATGTGACTCAAACCCAAGTCTTACTGACTCCCAGGGGACATCTCTACTACACCATAATGCCTCTTATGATGACAGGGTCACAAATTTGGATTGGAAAGGACCTTTGAAGACATCTCGCCATGTTACAGAGAAGGAAAGTGAGGCTCAGAGAGTTCATAGTCATTAAGTGTCAGAGGCAGAACTGAGGTCTTTCTAACTATGATGCTGATACAATAACCATTATACCACACTGCCTCTTATTGACTCCATTAGGACATGCATTGGAATTGAATTTGTGGTTTTATTGTTATGGGGAACTTCTGGGTGAGGAACTCCCTCTACCAATTCTTTATAATTTATAGTCTTAGAAAGGTGTTTCGAGCACCGAGAAGTTAAGAAACTTGTCCAGGGTCACACTTGTCCAGCCAATATGTGTCCAAGGTGGAACTTGAACCTGCCTCTTCCTGGCTTTGAGGCTGCCTCTCCTTCTTCCGTCATTGTTTCTCATTCACTCCATTAACACTCCATAATGCATTCAGCAACGATATAACGAATAGAGGGGATGTTTCTGAAACCCTCTCAGGTTCTGCTGAGAAGGCCTCTGGAAAGCAGATGCGAGGCCGGAGTCAGACTTGTGAAGAGAGGGACTGACTGGCAGACTGATTTATGGCGTTTTTATTGCAGATTCAGTAATGAAACTTGTTCTAACTGTATGGGAAAGCGGTGAGGGAATGGTGAGGCTGGGGTGATGGAAGGGGGCGGAGCAGCAGATGTGGCTGTGCTCACCTTCTACTAAGTGAAAAAACAGGAGGGGAGCGGTCTGCATGGTAGCTGAGAAAGCCTGAAGACGATACAGACCAAAGGGGCACCTTAGGGTCTACCAAGCTGTCGTCTTAGTAAAAGTGATGAAGAGGCAGCATCATACAGGGGCCTTGGGTTTGAATCATGATTCTGATGTGTGTCTGTGTGATACTGGACAAACCAATTCCCTTCTCTGGGCTTCAGTTTCCTACTCTGAAAAAGAAGGGGTTGGGTTTTGAAGGCACCCCTGGCTCGGAATCTACAAACTTGGTCAACTGTGATTCATTCCTATTTGAGGAAAATTCAGAAAACAAATAGGATAACAAGCTGCCGAATGATTAGTAGCTTTGGTCCAATCTCCCTGGGGGAGAGGGGGAGAAATTTCTGACACCTTTTGAGAGTTCCTGAAGCTCTTGACTGAAAAAAAAAAAAAAGTTCTGTGAAATCTGGAAGAACCTCCAGGAAAGCTAAATCTGATGCTACAAAAGTCGTTCATGCTCCTGTTTCTCAATGGAAGCTGCTGCCTCCAGTCACCAATCACCTCTCAATGGCCAGGGCGGAGGCTGTGGTCTTGGGTCTCATCCTCCTCCACCTTGCCGCTCCACCTGAGGCGGATGAGGTACCGCCCTCCACTCGCGGCCAGAGTTTTGGTGAGAGTGGTCTCTCCCAGGTCTCCTCCCATCCGCCCGAACACTTCTTTTCTGACTCCTCTGTTGATTCTTCGTCATCCACTGTCAGCAACAGAGGCTTTGTCCTGGGTTGTCCTTTTCTCTTCTCTCCACTCTACCTAACAACATTAGTTCCATGGGCTTCACTATATGTAGATGACTTATACATATGATAACATATATATACACACACATTTATACATACATACACCTAAACATACAGATAGAGACGGATGATAGCTTGGTAGATAAATGTGATAGGTAGGTAGAAGGACAGAGATAGAAAGACATAGATCAATAGCAAGATGGATGGACGGATAGACTGACAGATCGACAGATAGGTCCAGCCCCAGTTTCTCTCCTGAACCTCGGTCCTGCATCAGCAACTAGGCATTTCAAACTAAATCTTCCAGGGACCTCTCCAAGGCAACAAGCACACAACTGAACCCAGACCCTTCCCCTTCCGAACCTCCCTATTTCTGTCAAAGGCACCACGCTCCTTCTAGTCTCCCGGGTTCCCACCTTTGGAATCGTCCTCGTCTTCTCCTTCCCCCTTCACTCCCATCAGTTACCTGCTCCGGCGGCTGGCTTCTCTGCACTCACACAGATGCCACCTCCACGCCCACCCTCAGCGCCGTGTGCCTGCATTACATATGTTTTCCCTGCCCTGAGCCTCTCCCCCTCTAGACTTTGTGGTCAAAGTAATTTTCCTCATGTTCAGATCTGATCCTGGAGCTCCCCTCCATCGATCACGCAGGATTCTCCATTTCCCATCTCTGGCCTCTGCTCTGGCCACTCCCTCCTGCCTATAATGAATTGTCACATTGGCACCTCCATCTCAGAGGGTCTCACAGGGCCTATCTCCCCTTCACCTACAGCTCAAACACCACCTCTTAGAGGATGCCTTCCCTGGCCCCCCAACCACCGGTGCCTGCCCTCCCAAACCGCCCTGTATTTAAGTACACTCTAGATGTTGGTAGCAAGCCACTTCATATTCAGGCTGTGAGATCTCTTCCACTGTACTTGTCGCCTTTACGTTGGAACAGGAGCTTCTAGCGAGGAGGCCTCCGGTATCTCACCACCGGCCCCTGCCTTCTGGAACACAAGTATCTGGTGCCGACGGTGAAAAGGAGAAGCATCCATTCTACGGCTCCCTGCGCCTCTCCCACCCCCACCCTCTGTATCTCTGTCATTGCTACAGGCCAATGCCACCTTGCATGGCCGAGACCAGGCACCGGCTGGGGAGCAGGAGGAGCTCGGGGTGCCTGGGGGCGAATCCTGGCCGATCGCTAAGTGCCCTCCAGTCTTGGGGCTTCTCTAAAGTGAAGGGTTGTACTGGACACCTTGGTGTGATCCCCATGACCTCTGGCCCCTAAGAATCACCCCAACTTTGACCGAGGGCTCCCGTTTCAGTCATAGAGTCACGTGGGCTCCTCTGATCTCCCATCAGATCGTGAGCTCCTCAAAGGCAGGGGCCGCTTAGCACGGTGCCTGGCACACAGGAGGCGCTTAATAAATGTCTACTGACTGATCATCTCTGGGTATCGGTTTCCTCATCTCTACAGTGAAGGAGTCAAACTAGATGCTGCTAAGGCGCCTCACAGCTCTAAGTCCCAGTCTCACCTCAGAAAAATCAAGTCAAGAAGCATTTATTATGCACCCATTTTGTGCCCTGGGCAGCTAGGTGGTGCAGTGGTTAGGGCCCTGGGCCTGGAACCAGGAAGACCTGAATTCAAAACTGGCCTTAGACACTTAACAGCTGTGTAACCCTGAGCAAGTCACTTCACCCTGCATGCCTCAGTTTCCTCATCTGTCAAACAAGCTGGAGAAGGAAATGGCAAACCATTCCAGTATCTTTGCCAAGTAAACCCCCAATGGGGCCACAGAGAGTCAGACACGACTGAACAACTCACCCACAACCACAACCGCAACAACCTCTCTGCCCCCGGTATCAGGGGAAGTTCACCCTCAGCCACAGCCTTGACCACGTCAGCAGAGGTGGAGAAGCCAGGAGGCGCGATGGGATTTTTGCAGCTCTGCTCTCCAGACTGCTCCCTAGACGTGTGCCCATCTCCTGCAGGCCTCCCAATGGCCTTGGTAGCCAGCGCTCCGGGCGCCTGTGCCCAGTCTGGAAGGCTGGCGGGGGACCGGCGGGATGTGAGCCCAGCATCACCTTCTACGTCTAGCCTGTGGCCCCGGGGGCATGGCCCTCCTGCAGACGTTCGTGCGCTGAGGCTGTCTCTGCCGGGACCGAATGGGCATAAACACACCCACGCCTGCACACACTCACACACACGTACGCACTCACACACAGGCAGGTAAGCAGTCACACATACATGTACGCACACCCACTCAGAGACCTACATGCTCACATACGCACACACATATTCACATGCTCACCCACATAGAAAGATGCAGCCACACCTACTATACATACTCACACAAACACATCTCCATGTGCATACGTGTATATACACACAATCACACATGTACTCACATGTATGTAGCCCTCACAGATATACTATATATATACATGTACACACAGACTCACGCACATCTATACATTCACCTGTAAACATGCATACCCTCACATACATCTGACACACGTCCCTACTCACAGACATACAAAAACACACATACATACAAAATCACATACCCATACTCACACATATGCACAAAGATATATACACACTCACATAGACACATTCACACATTCACCTACACACATACATTAATACATATTACACATGCTTACATGTACATATACAATACACACGCATGTGCATACACAGTGACACAGACTCATTCATTTTCACACTCAAAAACACACATACACTCACATATATGTACACACATACCCACTCACACACACATATACATACAAAATCACACACCCATACTCGCACACACATATGCAAAGAGATACGTAAACACTGACATACACTCATCAGTACACAGACAACACACACATATATACACCCGCACAAACACACACACACACTTATCTACATACACAATGCATACCCCCACACACATGCTACACACTCAGACGTAACACACACGCTCATGCGTTCATTCACGTGCACCTCCTTGCACACACATACCACTCACACACACGTGCACACCCTGGCACACACGCACATCCACCCACCACCCCCTCACACTCAAACACACCGGGGGAGTCTGACATGAGCTCCGTCTCAGCAGGAGCTCGCCCTCTGCCTTTTTCATGGAAAGGGTCTAGGCGCAGCTCCCTGGCATCCCGGGCTCGGGAGGCTCAGAACAAATCCATCCCTGCAGGAAACACGGCTGGTGCCTACACAAATGAATGCAAGCTGGCCCGGAGCGCTCCAGCGCGCCAGGCTGGCCAAGGAGCAGCTCGGGACACGGGGATCCGGAGGCGATGATAAAACGGGCAAAGGGAACCCGGAGCTAAGCCAACCCTGGCGTCCACAGCAACCCAACAATCGTGACCTTCAAAGGCGAACCAAGAACTCCCCGACCCCCTTTCTCGGCCACGAGCTGGCGGGGTGACCTCGGGTAAGAGCCTGCATTCTAACGGGCCTCGGTTTCCTCACCTGTACAACAAAGGGGCGGAGCCTCCGTGCTCCAGCCCCGCTCCCCGGCCCCCCAGAGCATCGCAGCCGCTGGGGCTCTGCATCCTGGCTCCTGCCGGGTGTGAAGAGCATGGGGACAGAAGGCATTTTGTGAGCGGTCACTCACGCACAAGGAGAGCCGGCTCTGCAGGCCAGCCAGGAGACCCCGGGTCGGCCAGCCGGCTATCCCGCCTCCCGAGAGGAAAGGAATAGCCCAGCCCGGGCCTGGGGGCCACGCGTCCCCTCACATCCACAGAATGCTTTGTTAATAACGCTAACAGTGAAAGCTCACAGGTTTGCTTTACAAGCATCAGCCCTGGGGCGGGGGGATGTGCTGGTCTTATCCCCATTTCACGGATGAGGAAACTGAGGCTGATTTGCCCTGGGTCACACAGAGGAAGCGTCCCCAAGGGGGACTTCCCTACATGAACCTGTTCTGTCAAAAGGCCATACATCAATCCATTGGTACTTTTAAATGCCGCTCAGGGAGTCTGTGTATTACTCTGTAGGCAACGCACTTTTCTGTTCCATGCTGGTTATCTCCAGTGGAATGCAGATTTCCTGAGGGCAGGGATAGCTTTAATCAGTCAATGAACAAACACTAATTAAGCGCCTACTGTGTGCCAGGTGACCGGGCTACCAATACAAGGAATGAAACACTCTCTGCTTACTATGGGAATGAGGGAGAGAGAGTTAAACCAGGCAGGGAAGGGCATCAGAGCTGAGGGAGGGAAGCCCCACAGACAGCCCCCATTCCTGGGCTGGTGCTGCCGAGCCGTCTCATTAAGGCAGAGAGCGCCTCGACCTTCCCCGACATCCATCAAGTCCACGGATGCCACGGGTCATCCCAAGCCCGCAGAGCCTTCTCTGCGACCTGGGGAGGGCTCGGGGCTTGGCACGTTTACGGGCCGGGACAGAGAAAGCAGGTGAGTGAGCGGGGTGACCAGAGGCTCAGTCACCACCTGCTCCAGGTGGGGTCCCAAATCCTTTCCCCTCATCTTGGTTTTATTAGCAGCTGGAGACAGTGGCAAAAACGCAGGCTGGTACATAAATCATCGGAGTCTGTGAATGCCACACGGGCTGGACTGTGTATTAGAGACTGGCACGTGAACCAGAGAGACAGAGAGAGACAGAGAGACAGAGACAGAGAGAGAGACAAAGACAGAGAGACAGAGACAGAGAGAGACAGAGAGAAAGAGAGAGAGCAACAGAGACAGAGAGAAGAGAAACAGAGAGCCAGAGAGAGAGAGAGGGAGAGAAAGAGAGAGACAGAGACAGAGACAGAGAGAAGAGAGAGAGACAGAGAGAGAAAGCGACAGAGACAGAGAGAAGAGAGACAGAGAGACAGAGAGCCAGAGAGAGAGAAAGAGAAAGAGAGAGACAGAGACAGAGAGAGGGAGAGTGAAAGGAGGGAGACAGAGAAACAGAGAGACAGGGAGGGAGGGAGAGGGAGAAGAAAGAGAGAGAGACACAGAGAGAGACAGACAGAGAGAGACAGAGAGAGAGACAGAGAAGAGAGAGACATAGAGAAAGAGACAGAGAGAGACAGGGAGAGACAGAGAGAGAGGGAGACAGAGACAGAGAGAAGAGAGACAGACAGAGAGATAGAAAGACAGAGACAGAAAGAGACAGAGAAAGAGAGAGGAGGGAGATACAGAGATAGAGACAGAGACAGAGAGAAAGAGAGAGACAGAGAGAGACAGAGACAGAGAGAGACAGAGACAGAGAAGAGAGAGACAGAGCGAGGGAGACAGAGAGAGACAGACAGACAGACAGAAAGAGAGAGTGAGAGGGAGGGCACTTTGGGGAAACCAAGGCACAGCACTGTCACGTGTCAATGAATCAGGGCCAGGAATGAAACTATCCGACTCGACTCGCTCATACCAGCTCTCCAGAAGCCGCGGGAGACCTGGAATCGGGCTCCAGTGGGTTTAAACCCCACTCAGGCACCTGCTGGCTGGGCGACTCTGGATAAATCCCTCCATGAGCCTCACTTTCCTCATCTGTAAAATGGGGATGAGAATAGCACCCATGCTACAGGGTTGTTTTGAGATGTAAATGAGACAGCTGACAAGTCCCTTTGTAACTTTAAGCACTCAGAAATGCCGCTCCTCATCATTTTTGTTGGCGGCTTGGTGTCATTGACAGAGCTGGCGTGGGGTCAGGAAGACCCAGGGTCAAGTCTGGCTCAAATGTGTCCTGGCTGGGTGATCTTGGATGAGTCACAGGTGAAGACGATAATTTACAGAATAGTCACTGATCTGGTGAAATCACAGGTCCAGATCTTTAAAAGGTAATTATTTTTATTTTTATAACTAGATGCAACAGCAGAGGTTATGAAAGGTGTGGGGTCAAACCCAGCTTCTGACACTTATAAACCACACCCACGTGGCCAAGTACCTTAAACCTCCATGTGCCTCAGTTTTCTACTCTGTATAGCCGGGATGATAATAATGCCTGTTCCCCCTCGTAGGATTTTTGTGCGGCCCACTGGAGAGAAGGGTAGCTGGGTGGTGCGGTGGATAGAGCGCTGGACTTGGAAGTCAGGAAGGTCTGACTTCAAATTTGGCCTCAAACCCTTACCACCTGTGTGACCCTGGGCAAGTCACTTCACCCTGTTTGCCTCAGTTTCCTCATCTGTAAAATGAGGGGACTGGATTAACGGTACCCACATTCACTTCTCACTCAGCCCCAGGATGCTATGATCTCACCAGCAAGGAGCCATCTCTGCTCCTCTGGCAAGCCTCCTTTCTCTGCCCCAGGCACCCGGGCCTTCGTACTGCACTTATCTGTGTGCACAATCAATCCATCAGTGAGCATTTATTAAGTGCCTACTATGTATGTATGTATGTATGTATGTATGTACGTGTGTATGCATCATGCTGGGTGCTGGAGATACAAAGACAAACATGAGACAGCCCATGCCTTCTGAGGGGTTTTCATTGTGTGCCCCAAGCCTCTGTCCTTCTCGGACCTACGGCCAGGCTGTGCTCGGTGCATCTCATCGGTCCCCTCGCCCGCTGGGGAAAAAGCCCTTTCCCGCACTGGGACGCATGTAGGCTGGGGCGGGTGGGAAGGAGCAGGGCCTTAGCATCTGAGATCCCATTTACCTGGCATGTTAAGATCTGCAGACTGCTTGTACGCACACATGCATAGACAATATGTTATATATGCATACACACACGAACACAATGTATACCAGCACAGTGTATACGCACATATGTATGCAGACTGTAGCATTATACACATATATGTGCATGTGTGATGTATGTATATTGATGTGTATGTCTGTATCTGTGTATAGCACACACAAGCTCTGAATGGCAGAGAAGGCCAGGGACCGCCTGGTCCAAACCACCCTTGGCGGGAATCCTCTGCGTACCCTTGCTGAGATGTGGGATCCGTTGGAAGCCCGAGGCGGTGAAAGCCCCACCAGCCCCAGGCAGCCCACTTCTCTCTGGAGCGCTCGTTGTTAGGAGTGTTTTCCCGACCTCCAGCCTCAGTTTACCTCCTTGCAATTTCCCCCCGTCGCTCCCAATTCTGCCCTTGGGGCCAAGAAGAACGCACGTCATCCCACTTCCCTGCGACCGATGTCCTGGGTGTCCCTCTCTGCGCCTTCCATGCCCCCCCAAACGTCCCCAGGCTAATCAAGAGATCCTCAGGCTGCCTGATCCTGAGGACCTTCACTGTCCTGATCGCCGTCCTTGGCTTCTAGCTTACTGAAGTCCTTCCTAAAGGGTGACGCCTCAAACTGAACAATGCACCATGTGTGGTCTAAGCAGCGTGGGCCTTGAAATGACCCCTGCCTGGTCAGGCAGCAAGGAGGCGCCATAGCACACAGAGCACCGGCCTGGAGTCCGGAAGACCCGACTTCATGTCGAGCCTCAGACACACCGTAGCTGTGTGACCCTGGCCAAGTCACTCCCCCTCGGCCTGCCTCGGTTTCTTCATCTGTAAAATGGGGATCTTCATAGTACCTACCTTCCACGGATGTTGTGAGGACAAAATGAGATCATACATGCTAACTATCATTATTATTATTATTATTATTATTATTATTATTAGTAGTAGTAGTAGTAGTAGTAGTAGTAGTAGTAGTAGTAGTAGTAGTCCTGGACACCATGCCCCTGAACGCAGCCTGAGACCAAGCTCCCTTTCTTGACTGACACGTCTCCCTATTGACTAACGCTCTACCTTTGCCTTCATTGTCTTCTGAATTATTTTCTAAGTCAGCCATGGGTCAGGTGCATACACCTTCTAATTTCTCTCTGTCCAGAAACACAGCCAAGTAGAGCCCCGTGCACGGTGTGGACGGCTGAGGGACAGATGAGACCAAGTGAAAGTCGGACCTAGGGCCGTGGCAGTGGGCAAGGAAGCAGAGACCATCTGGGTCAAGAACATGAACGCTCACGCCTCCAGCAAGTCTCTGACACTTACAAGGGGTCTGGCCTGGGGCAAATCTCGTAACCTCCAGGGACTCAGTTTCCCTAGCTGAAAATGAAGGGGTGGGACTAAAGGCCCTGTGAGATCTCTTCCGGCTCAATGTATGATCCCATTATCCCCCCTCTGTCTCTCTTCTCTCTGTTTCCATCTCTCATTTCTCTCTCTCCCTCTCTCTCTTTTCTCTGTCTCTTTCTCTGTCTTTCTGTTTTTCTTTTTTCTCTCTCTGTTTCTCTCTTTCCCTTTTTATCTCTTTCTCCCCTCTATTTCTCTCATTTCTCTTTCTCCTCCTCTCTTTTCTCTGTCTTTGTTTCTCTTCTCTCTCTCTGTTTCTCTCTTTCCCTCTGTATCTCTCTCTTCTCTATTTTTATCTCTCATTTTTCTCTCCCTCTCTCTTTTCTCTGTCTCTTTCTTTGTTTTTCTTTGTCTCTCTCTCTCTCTCTTTCTCTTTTCTCTCTCTCTCTGTCCTTCTCAGTTTGGATCAAGGCTCTGCTTGCTACCTGTGGGACCCTGGGAAAGCCAGTCCACCCTGCCTCAGTTTCCACATATGGAAAACAAGGAGGTTGGTCTGTCTGACCCCCAAAGTCCATCCCAGTTCTTAGAGTATGGTCCTATAGGTTTCTTTAGTAGGTAACAGGGGGCCAGGAAAGGTTTTGAGTTTACAAAGGGGCACACATGACTGTGGCCAGTAGCGTCAATGCAAACCAGACCTCGAAAGCTTCATGTTGTATTTAAAAATGATTTGCTTAATAAAATACCCCAACCCGAGCTAATCCTCCAAAGAACAGCATTAAGTTTGGTCGGTTTGACCCTGGGGGATGGAACGCTCATGGACTGTGGGGCTGCGGTGGGGTGGGCAGCTGGCCTGCGCCTCTGGTCTCAGGCGCCCAGAGTCCAGGGGAGGGAGAGGACATCTCACCTCACATGAAAGGGACACCCGTGGGCCGCGAGCACCCCACATCCCTGAGTTATGAACAGCTAGCTTTCCATTCAGACGGAAAACCAGCCTCCTCTTACCTGAGCCTCTTTCTAATTATGTGTGTGTTTTCTTAGCTTGAGTGCAGAGAGCTCTCTGGGAGGAAAGGAATTGAATCTCCCTCCCTAATGGAGCTGATTGAGATGGGGGTGGGGGTGAGAGCTCTGCAGCATCGATCAGTGCAATGATGATGCTCAGAAACCTGGGCTCAGCCTACATGTTCTCCTGCTGCTCTGGTCTGAATCAAACTGATTCATATTTATTAAGCACCTACTGCATACATGAAGGCAATGGGGCACACATGATGCAAACAGGGCCAGTTCAAGATCTGGGATCAAGTCAGTCTGACACAGGGAAAAGGGCCCTGCCTCTCACAGGACCTGGGTTCAAACTCTGCCCCTGCTGTGATCCTGGGCAAGTCATTGAATGTCTCTGGGTCTCAGTTTCCCCATCTGTACAATGAGGGGGTTAGTTCTAGGTCTAAAATCCTATGAATCTAAGTCCTGTCTTTGATCTGCCGGCATGGGCCACACGTGACCGAGTCACATGTTTGCAGAGCACCATAAATCTGTGATCACCCTTGAGTGTCCCAAGCACCCAGCAAGATGACCTTAGACATTCTCAGGCATGTCCATGCGGCCTCTCGCATGGAACAGAAGCACCCACAGGGCCGGCACTGTTTCAGCTTTTTCCCTGGCTCACCAGAGCTCAGCACTGTGCCTGGAACACAGTAAACACTTACCAGATGCTTGCTGGTTGACTACGGGTATTACTATTTTTATTTTACAGATGAGGGAACTGAGGCTGAGGAAGGTGAAATGATCTGCCTCGGGCTGCAGACGTAGTAAACGCCAAGGCACGATGAGAACCCAGGATTTCCCGACTTCTCATCCAACTCCTCCAAATTCCTTGAGCTGCCCATGAATACAGGTCAGAGTTTTCCCATTCATGTCCTCTTATCAGTCACAATACCTCACTCTCTCATCTTCTGATCTATTCAGATTTTCAAACAACAGCTCGACTTCATAGAACATCTTTCACCCTAGGCCAGTCCTAATTATATTCATAGTCCCACTGGGCTCAACCCCAGCCCAGAGACCCACAAAAGACCCAGGGGGGAGAGGATTCTCTAACACTACACACAGGGCAGGCAGCATGGTACAGACATGGGTCAGTTCAAATTTTGCCTCTGGTCCTACTCCTCATCTGCAAAATGGGAGAACAATACCTGCATTACCTACCTCATCATCTGCTATACCCACCTACCTGTTACAGAACCGGAAGCACCTTGGAACACTTAGAGCAGAACAGAAATGCCAACTGTGACTATTTCCAGGACCCCAGATTTGGAGCCAGAAAGGCTCGAGAGACCCCCTAGCCCTTTTGTTTTCAAAAGACGCTGATAAACATACTGTAATTCAGGCTATTTTATCTGATGCACCCGAAAACCTTCATCTGCCAGGGGGCCTATAGGCTTCCTCAGACTGCTGCCCAAGGGGTCTACGGTACAACCAAGGGGAAGAACACCTGTTCTGGTCCAATATGCCCATCTTACAACTGGGAAAACTGAGGCCCAGAGACCTGCCAGGGGTTGTCTGAGCTCACACCAGAAACATCCCTTTTTTCATTAATATCCATCGAGGAGGACATTTTGAGGGAAATGAGAATGTACGTCTTCCAGGATGCCATTATGCACTCTCGGGTTGAGAAACAAAACGTCATTTTGTCCACAGTCCATCCCCACGTCTGTCCATGAAGCAGACGCCTGTTATACATGAACGTGCAGCGGGCAGGGGCGCTTACCTGTTAATATAACTGAGGGCGACGTAGGTCGGCTGCTGCAACTCTTGCTTTTCCAAAACGCGAGGATCTGTGTCTGTAATAAAAACACAAAGAAGATTTTTCAACATTTGCTCGAAAAAAAGATGATATGTGGCTGCCTAATGTGGAGCAATTGGGCTGACGCACAGAAAATGAGGTCAAATTGATCATTCCCACTGCAGAGTGAACCCAGGCAACCCGAGTGCACTCCTCCGTCCACCCATTCATAAATAACAAAATATTGCATTACTGTTCAGGGGAATTCCAAACATCAACAGTGATAAAAGGCCCATATGTCATGCAAACTTTCACAATCCCCTCATAAATATTCGTTTTCACTGCTCACAGTTGCAATGTCGGCATAGTTTCCACTGTTTAATCTGCTTTTAAAAATGGCGGAGGGGGGAGGGAGAATGAGAGGAGAGGGAAAGCAATGAAGTCTCCCTTAATTAGGCTTATTTCAATGACTAGGCCAATTACCAGGCTGTTTAAAAGCAGGATCTAAAAACCCATGGCTTATTCATCCATCAAATGTGCTTCTATGCCCCTGGTGCTGAGGGCTTGGCAGGATACGACAGGCGCCATGTTTGTTCTGGCTGTTTTTTGAGAATCTCCACCAAAACCTTTCTGGTATCCCTTAGTCACTCAATAAACATTTACTGATGCACCTAGTCTATGCAATGTCTTGTCCCATGAGCCGTGGGGGAAACAAAGATGGCCAAGGCATAGCACCTACTCTCCAGTAACTTATTGTTTACCCCTACAAAAAACTAGAGTACAAAGAAGTAGGCAATGAGGGCGTACAGCAAATTGAGATTTGATTTTTTAAAGTTATTTTTGGATATGCCTTTTGCTAAATCACATTCCCCTCTCAGTCTATTCTACTCCCATCTTCCTGCCACGGAGCCATCCCCCATTGCAAAGACTGAAAGAGGACAAATGTGGTTCAGCCAAACCCTCCAACACTTCCACCTTTCCGACGTTACACACGATGTTCAACACTCCAAGTCCTCCACCCCTGCAGTGAAAGGAAGAAGGTGCGTGTACACGTCCCCGGCTTTTCTCTGGGACCACGCACGGTCATTACCCTTACAGTAATCTTACGCATTTGATTTTCTGCACATAGATGATCTTATATTCATGGTGCACGTTGTACTCAAGGGTTTTCTGATTTCACTCTGAGTCACTTATAGTGTCCCAGTGCCCGGTACACAGTAGGAACTTAATGAATGCTTGCTGACTACTGAGAGTGCCCCTGGATTTCAAGGAACAGATATTCCTTGTGGCCTATGTGGGGTGGCGTGTCAAGGATGGCTATGAGAAAGAGATCTCAACTGAGCTGTCCTTGATGGAAATTTGAAGGGTCAAACTGTGGGGAGACAGCGCCGGAAGATGTCTGGGAAGCCATGCCCGGCTCACCTGTAGCTCAGCACATACATGGAGTAGAGGACCAGAGAATCATCAATTTACAGGCGGCCTCACGCATGGGCCAGGTAGTCCAACCAAACCTCTACAAGAACCCCCACCCCCAGCCCACGGCATCTAGGCCAGGTATCTGTTCACACTTCCAGTGAGGGGGAACTCACTACCTGATGAGGCAATATTTAGGAGATTAGGCAGGAAAAGCAGGTTGGCCCGGGACGGTGGAAGGCTTTGAAGGCCAGACTAAGGGACTGACACCTGATTTGATGGGCAAATGCATTTGCTCCGGGAATGCCCCTTTGAGAAGGCATAGACCAATCTGGGGATAGTTCCCAAGAGCCCAGCTCCCATAATTCCAGAGAACGGCATCATTCTTAAAAGCAGAAAAGGGCCCAGGAAGAAAAACAATCCTTTGAAATTAAAAAAAAAAAAGCAATCAGTTTCATCAGAATAAAAGAGAGGAAGATGAATACATTATATTTTTTTTGGGTGGGGGGGTAAGGAAGCCCTTCTGATGTTTGGCCCAAGTTTCTTTTTAAATTAACAACGGGATCATTTGAAACTGGATGTTATAAACACATCCCAGTTGCCCTTGGTAGTAACTCTGTCTTTGATGCGAGGACAGATGCAGTTTTAAGCACCCTGGGATGGAAAGTGTTTACTGCTGCGGGGTGCACGGGCACACGGATCGGTGGGTGTCTGCATGTCAACAGGGAGTGAGCAGCGTGCAGGGACGTCAAAGACCTCCGTCTTTGGATCATCAGGGCAGAGAACGGGGTACTCCCAGACAACGATTCTCATTCCACCCCCGAGGCTGCCTCCCAGATTCTCAGAGCCAGGAGGGACCTCAGACACCATCTGGCCCAACCCTCCCTAACCAGGGGTCCCCTCCAGGGCAACCCCCAAGGCCGCCATGCAGCATTTGCGTGAAGACCTCGAGGTAGGGGGGATCTACCGTGTCTCCCCTTGGAAAGCTCGGACTGTTGGGAAGGCTTTTTGGATGCTGAGCCTCAATCTGCACTTCTTACAACCAACACCGATCATTCCTGGTTCCATCCTCTGACCCTGTCTATTCTCAGCTGCACACACCCTCTGTCTCAGTGGTTCCCTGGGATTCCTGGGATCGACATTCAGTGCCACACCCAGGGAAGAGCCCAGGAACTGGGCCAGAAAACTGGGTGCCAGGCATTTGTTAATACCATGAC
The DNA here is from genome assembly GCF_900497805.2 of Vombatus ursinus. NCBI lineage: Eukaryota > Metazoa > Chordata > Mammalia > Diprotodontia > Vombatidae > Vombatus > Vombatus ursinus. The sequence goes on along the minus strand of NW_020954577.1, from coordinate 5,508,754 downwards.
CCTGGGCATCTTCCTCTCTCTGACCCTCAGCTTCTCCATCTGTAGAATGGAGCCAATGATATTTGTGCAACCTTCTTCCGGGAGTAGGAAAAGCACTGTGAGGTGCCACGAGAGAGTGAGCTGATCGATAACGGAGGGGCTTCTCCGAATTTTCTCCTCTGGGGTTGGGCGCTGACTGTACAGAGGGCTGGCTCGAGAAGCCATGGTGGATGGATGGAGTGAGATGCCGCCGTGCATGCGTAAGAAATGCCCAAAGAGATGACGGCTTCAGAGAAGGCTGGGAAGACCCCGGCCCACTGCAGAACCAGAACAACTTACGCTGTGACAATATCGTCAAGACAGAGACCTCTGACCAGCACCATGACCCACTGCGCTCCCGGAGGACCCAGGAAGATGCTGCTCCTGCCTCCGGACAGGGAGGCATCCAAGCCCGGTGCCAGCCTCGTCCCACCCTCTGCTGCTCCCTGACAGCTCCCCGAGCTCACTGGACACGCCGCCCGCCGCCCTCCTCTACTATGGGCATGTGGCTCTCCAGCTCGGCCCAACACAAACGCTGGTCATGGCCAGACACGGGCAGTCGGGGAGACTGGTGACCGCCTCTGGCATTCCGCGGCTAGCACTGTGCCCAGCGCACTGTAAGCGCGTCATTAATGCCGCTGATCAAACACGGGAAAGGCACTTAGCTTTTCTGAGCCTCAGTTGTCTCATCTGTAAAATGGGGATATGGCACCTGCAGCAGGCACATCGCAAGGTTGTTGTGAGGTCCGAATGACCCAGTGTGCAGAAAGTGACTCGTAGACCTTAAAGTGCTATTAAATTGTGTGTTCTAGTTAGCATTACTTTCTTCATGAAGAGCTTTACTTGGTCAGTAACCGTCTTTCTCCTTGGGCCTCACATGAAATGCAGGTTTTTCAGCATTCTCTCTAGGGTTGCTGTTTTGTTCTGTTGTTTTTCAGTCGTGTCTGACTCTCCATGACCCCACTTGGGGTTTTCTTGGCAGTGATACTGGAGTGGTTTGCCATGTCCTTCTCCAGTTCATTTTACAGATGAGGAAACTGAGGCAAACAGCAGCGTTAAGTGACTTGCCCAGGGTCACCCAGCTAGTAAGCTTATGAGGCTGCATTTGAACTCATGTCTTTCTGACTCCAGGCCCTGCCTTCTATCCACTGCACGCTTAGGGTACTTTTTATAAAATGCCGTATATGATAATTAATTATAGTGGTACCCTAATCCTCTTCTCAGGATTAGGGAGATCCATGAAGTTTTAAACACTTTCTCTCCCTGCACCTCATGGCAGGTGCTTAATAAATGTCTGTTGTGTCATCTCTACAAGTATTCCGTAAGCACTAACTATGTACTAGGAACCTTGCAGAGTGCTGGGAAAATAATACAAGCAGAAATAAAAGACAGTCCCTGCCCTCAAGGAGCTTATAATCTCATGGATGAAGATGCCATCAAACAGGAAACTGAAAGAGATGGGGGGATACAGGGTGGCTGGCTCCTCTTGTCTGTAGCAGCACCAGCCAAAGGATGGTTCTGTCCACGACGCTTGGTCCCCGGAGGCTTGGTTACACCAGCCAGGCAAAGATTTGCTTTGACCGAGAACAGACTGTCCAAACAACGGTTTGGGAGCCACGGGCGTGGGTGATCACTACCCACATCCCCCGGTGCCCGGGATGTATGACCCGGTAATGATGAGGGGAGAAGGGAGATCGAAGGCAGCCCCTCACGTGGGAAAGGCAGTGAGGGAGGGGAGATGAACAAGAACAAGGCAGTGGTTGTGTGTCTGTCTGGAGGGTCTCCCGCGATATCTCCATGAGAAGGCCACTCACTAAGCTGATTTGGCCCTAGCTCAAGTCTGGATGAATGACAGACATTCGGAATCTCTTCAATGACCTAAGTAACCCCAACCCCAGCAATGGTGGACCGCTCATGCTGCTACCATGCTTTAAGGTTGATGAGGCATTTTCAGAGGGCCATCAAGTCTAGCTCCATTCCCAACTCATGGTCATCCAGACTCCAATATGGCAGAACCCATCACTTCCCAAGCCAGCCCATCCCACTTTTTAGCTTCAATTATTAGGAAGGTTTTACTTAACATTGACCCCAAATCTGCCTCTCAGCACCTTTTGCCGTCTGCTCTCCATTCTGCTCAGTCAGAACAGGACCATTTTTCAAAGCCAGTTACCACATTCCAAGTCCTTTCTTCTCCAGGTTAAACATTCCCAGTTCCTGGAACCCATGGCATGGATGGATGGTATGCTCTTCATCATGGTTGCCCTCCTCAGCATGACAGGATCTCACATCTCCCTAGAGCTTCTCATGGGTTGAGTACCTCCATCACGCAATAACCCGGACAAAAGGAACACGGTAAGAGAAGGTGTTGATGGACATGCTCTGCACCAACCGGTGGCACACGGGGACGAACCATGGACCCATCCACACCTCTGACGGCCAAGGTCACCATTGGTCCTCGGCTCATGTTAACTTTCAGGATTATTTTTTCTTTCATCGAGACATACATTTTCCCCTTCTTTAAGCCTGTGGTCCTCCTATGAGACTCAATTTGATGTTCTCTGCCCAGCCAATGCCCAGTAAAGGCTGATGACTGGCGTGCACACATGCAAAACCTGCATTTCATACCCTTCTCAGAAATAACATAAAAATGTCTGGCACTCTATTGGTAAGACCGAGGCGGGGATTTATGAGTTGGCTTTACCATGTAAATCGTATTTTGTGTGTTGGACACGGCTTGTATCCTCAGATGGCGAATGGAGTGACAGGCAGCTGGAGGCTTCAAAATGTCATCCTCTCTGTTACAAAATAGCCACTTAAAAGCGCCTCAGCAAGATTTTCCATTTTTGGGTAAGAAGCAAGGCGCTAGTCAGTTATGTGGCAGGGGAGGTAACACAGCAGACATCGACCAGAGCTTACACATGTTTTACTGATTAAAGGAGTCCTCAGGCATATTTTGGAACATCAATTAGAAAGAAAACCCAGACCCAGGTGCCTGGGAATCAGAGAAGCGGGCCAAAGTGGCTATTTGGGAGCGAGATCAATGACTGGTCACAATTATACATCAGTGCAGGGGCTCTGAACTGGGGTCCTAACCTCCATCTACTTAAATATAAATACATATACACAGAAACACACATGTAGACACATATGCATACATACACATAATATTTAATATGTAATACTTAATACACTGTACTACTTCTCCCTCTCCAAGATCTGCCCCTAACTTTCTGATCTGCTCCCGTACCCAGCCATCTTCTCACCCTGGAAGACGCCTCTGCCCTCGTGGTCCCCTCCTCTCTTTGGTCAGTTTCTCTTGGAACGTCCATTTTCAGGAAGCGCCCAGACCACTTCTCTTAGCTCCTGACTCTCAGGACTTTTCCACCATCCTCCTTCCTGCCCCCCTAATTTTCCAATCCTCTTTTATAAGCTGTCTTTTCCCCATTAAAATGGAAGCTCCCTGAGGGTGGGGAACGTTTTTTTTTTCCTTGTCAGCACAGTGCCTAGCACCTAGTAAGGGCTTATTAAATGCTAGCTGACTCGATCTCATACCAGGAGGAGAAGCAGCAGAGAAATGTGGGAGGGGCCCATAAAGGAAGCCCCGAGGACCCTGAGCTGCACAGTACAAAGGCCCCTTCTACACTACCTTGCCACAACAACGACCAGAGAGATGCTGAAACAGGGCCCTCACTGAGTGGGCCGTGCATACGGCCCCCACGTGCTTTCCAATGTGTTTGTTTATACTGCCGATAAAAACCTGAAACTGGAACGTGCACTAAGATCGTTGGGAGATTGGATCCGCCTCTGTAACTGGTTTGCAGGAATATAAACTTTTCAGTATTTCAAGGGCGGGCAACGCTCCTGACGCTGGCAATTCGACAAGATGTGTCACTGTTTAAGCCATCTGGCCCCCGGCATCTATAAATAATCCTGCTGCCCCCTCTTTAGATGGCCACGGGAAGACCCAGTTTTTTCATCATGGCAGCTGAGAGGAGCGTCCCCGCCCAGCTCCAAGGGCACAGACCAGGATCCTGTTCTTTGGCGTCCCCATCCTGGGCACCCCCGCCACTCTCACCCTCTCACAGCAATCACCTGGCCTGAAGGCCAAAGGAATAAACGTGGATTAAAAGCTTAGGGTTTCAAATCTATCCAATCACTGTAATTTTTCTGAAATTCAGCTTTCTTGAAAATATGATGACCTTGGCATCTGAGGAGAGACATTTTCTATAAACAGTTCCTCATTTGTTTGGGGGCAGCCCGGGGTAGTGGACAGGACACTGGACTTCCAAGTCAGAAAGACCTGGGTTCAAATCCTGCCTTTGATGCTTCTTAACTGAGTGACCCTGGGCATATAACTGAACCACTTCCTATTTCAAGCAACTCCCAACAGTACCATCTTTTAAATTACAAGTGAGTTGTAATCTGCAAAGATGGTGGGCCTTATGCTAATGAAGTGATAAGTTTAGAACTGGAAGGGGTCTCAGCACACATCTACTCTAACCCCCTCAATATTACAGACGAGGAAAATGAGGGAGCTGACACCTAGATCCACAAGTATATTATGTGATATATTATTTAGAACACGTATAATACGTCAATGTTATATGCTATATAGATATGTAAGAGATGCATATATCTAGAAGCATACTGTATCACATAATATGTAAATGTTATATGTTATATATAATGTATGTGTATCACAGAAGCATCTCTCTAGAGCTGAAAGAGATCTTATAGTTCATCTAGAATTCAACCTGTCCACCCCTAAATTTACAAACGAGGAAACTGAGGACCAGGCGACGTGTCTCCCCTGAGCCCAGTCCTGGGAATGGGGGTTAGCCTGGGCAACAGAGGAAGTGGGAGAGCAAAGCAGGGGAGAGGCATCTAGGTAATACAGTGGTTAGAGCACTGGACACGGAGTGAGAAGGACCCGAGTGTAAATCCTGATAACTGTCAGCGTGCTCATGGGCAAGTCCTTTAACCGTCCTCAGCCTCGGTTTTCTCATTTGTGAAATGAGGACAATAACAGCACCCACCTCCCAAGGCTGCCGTGAGACCAAATGAGATGATGTACGTGAAATATACCTCACAGCCACATATCCACGTTAGTTATTGTTACTATAACAACAACAAGGTCGAGGCTACATGTCACTAGATGCAGGCACTGAGTGTATTTTCAGAAGCTCGTTTAGTCTTACTGATTTATGGATTCAATTAAATGACTCCGCGCAGGACCGCTGCAGTGAAAGAACACGGCCTGGGTGTTTTCCTAAGGCAGAAAAAGGAAAATTATGCTTTTCATAATTTGGTGTGAACAGAAAACAAGGAGTGACTGAGGACAGGGTCCGTGGCCCAAAACTGTCTAATGGGGAAGGCTAATAGCATGAATGGGGCTTTCAATGGTGCCCGAGAGGTCCTGGTCAAGAGACTTCTATGACCTCATGGAGAAACATATCAGAGCAAACACCTTCCAGAACGTGCCTGACATTCAGGGGCTCTGAGAGCTTCATTCCCCTAAAGCTCTACTCTTCATGGCATGGAGGAGAGCCAGGCTTCTCCGAGACCATGCCAACAGGGCACCATGCCTGGGGCAGGTCCTCAGGGCAAGGGCCAGCCCTATTACATTCCGAGAGGCTGCTCACGGGGTGCCAGCCTTGGGAATCAGGAGACCTGGGTTCGAACTATGCCTCGGTCACTTCCTGAGCTGTAGGACAATGGGCAAGGCCCTTCAGCATGGTACAGCGGGATCAAGGGACCAGGATTAGAATCTCCTTGGAAACACGTGATAGCGGTGTGACTCTGGGCCTCTCCTTTACCTCTATGGGCCTCAGTTTCCCCATCTGTATAACGGGACAGCGGGACTTGATGCCTTCTAAGGTTCGTTCTAGCTCTAAGACAATGTCCTATGAATGTAGGTCTCCAGGTCTCAGATTCTTTGTCTATAAAATAAAAACACTGGATAAGATGTCCTTTCAAGCCCCTTCCAGCTCTAAATAGAAGACGCTATGATTTATTCCAAGACAAGCTTTACACAGGGACCCCTTCTCCAGCATTCCTAATGAGCAGTGTGGTTGAAAGAGGGAGGATTGGGGGTCAGACAACCTGGACTGAGACCGTGACTCTGTCCTCTTCTACTTGTGTGGCTTTGGACAAGCCACTACCTCTCCATGTGACTCAGTTTCCTCCTATGTAAAATCTGATCTCCCTGCCAGTTTTAAATCAACAACACAACGGTCCTCTCCCTTCCCCGCCTCTTACGCTGCCCCTGACCCCACTCATCTCGGACAAATAGCCATCAGACACCAGGCGATACATATTCTTCATATTGATGAGGACTGGCCAATTGGACAAGTGCAAGGGACTTATTTACAGGACTATCCAATAGAATACAAGGCATTAAGCCTCATGCCAGTCTTCCCAAGTAGCTCTGGCTTGTCCTTCATATCTGACCAGCACAGACCCTGCTAATAGTGAACCTCCCTGTGGCATCTTCTTTGTTCTGTCCCTGATTCCGTCCTCAGAGCTCCTCCAAAAAGCAAGCAGCCTCCTGCTGGCGTCTGTCTCCACTGCCTCTTAATAATTGGATTTGATAACTGCCTGGAGCCAACCTTTTCCTATAAGCGAGTTTACTGTAAATATTTCTGTTGGCTAAGGCCCTTTCCAAAAAGAAAAGAGAGAAAAACCCCCCCAAATCCTCCATGGCACATAAGTAGCCTTGCAGTGGATCAGCTTTGCCTACTTTATAGACTTGTCATTTGAAACGTTTCCCAAGCTATAAGTTCCATTACGGTCAGTCAGTACAAATTACAGTGAGACTCTTGCTTCTCCCCAATCCGATGGGAAATCCAGATGCAGTAAAGTGTTGCCGTAAACTTTATGAGCCTGAGTATCTTAAAGTTGGGGACGTTTCGCAGCTCCATAACCTCGCCCATTAAAAAGCATCCATGTTCATATTGGAGGCCCAGGCACGATTTCATGCCAGGAAGGAATAAACACTGGGAGACCGAGGAACTGATTCACCCACCCAGTCCCCGTGTGGCAAACCCCCTGCTCTCGGAGCACAGTCCGGCGGGCGTGGACGTCGCTGCAGAGCTACGGCTCCAAAGGGATTCAGCTCTAGCCGTGAATTAGCTCACAGATTCTCAAAATTTAGAGTTGGGAGGGACTCCTTGGTGGCCATCCCATGCCTGAAGAGCAACCCCACCGGGACATACTCAAGAAGAGGCCGCCCTGCCTCTGGGTGAAGCCCTCCAAAGAGGGCTTCCCCACTTCTCTTGAAGGCACCACCACCTTCCTAGCCACACCTGACTCTCGCTGTTCCCTCGGGCGCCATCTTTGATTGGCTGCCCAGTGGTCTCACTGACTCCTCCCCAGCATCTGTCTCTCTTCCCCATCCCCTTCTATGCTTCTCTGTGCTAACACGCCACCTTCTCTTCATTCTAGTTGGGCCCTCAACATCCCACCCAAGCTACTGTAGTGGCTCCCTTATGGTCTCTCTGCCCAGGGGCTCTCCCAACCCCAGTTCATCCTTCCCTCACCTGCCAAAATCATTTTCCTAGGTCACCAAGTCACTGCCTTACTCAAAAGGTCCCATTCCTTCTAGGACACAATGTAAACTCCTTAGTACTTCCACATTCTGGTTCCAATCTCCTCTTGACTCTGTGTCACATTATTTCCAGTCCAAGACAGACTCTTTCAGGTCTCACAGAATGACAAAATTTGAGTTGGCAGGGTCCTCAATGGCCATCGGGTCCAAACACTACGGCAGAGGAATCTTCTCCATAAGCTACCTGACCAGTGGTCTCCGGGCCTCTGCGTGAAGACCTCCGCAGAAGCAGAACCCACCACTTGGTCCCCTCTGGGCTCATTCTGAGCCCTGGAAAGTTCCTCCATGGTTCTATGTTCTGGGGCCAAATGGGACAGGCTTGGTTTTGGCAGCGAGGATGCCTGGCGCAGTGCCGGGCACATAGGGGGCATGGTACATTTAAAAAGGAACTCCTCGTCCTTTCCCTGGTTGCCCACCTTCTTCCGTGCTTTGCTGGTGCACCTTCCTCCGGGGTCTCATCCTGGATCCCTCCTCTCCTCACCCGCAGGTCTTACCAGCTGTCAAACTCTTGTGATTTCATTACTCGGACAATGGGTCTCTTATCGGACCCATTTTCTTTACTCACACACTTGCACTACTCCTGTGCGAGCCTTAGCTCCCTCTCACCCAGGGCATTGCTACAACGCCTGCCTGATTGCTCTTGTTCCAAGTCTCAGCCCTCTCCAGTCACCCTGACACTGTTCCAAACAATTCTCCTCAAGTGCAGATCTGGCCACAGGACTCCCCTACCCGGCTGAGGCTGGGGCTCAAACGGAACCGCCACTGTTTAGCTAAACAAACTGACCCCCCATCTTTCCAGTCCCCCTCCCACACCTGGCAACACAGTCAAGCCGGCCTTCCCTCTGCTCTCCACCAAGAACACCCCATCTTCCCTCCCTGGGCCTTTGTGCCGGCCCGTCCTTCTTCCTGGAATGTGGTCCCCCCCTTACTTCTGCCTCAGAAGCGTCCCTCCCTTCCTGAAGATGTTCAAACACCGTCTTCTGCGTGACGACTTTCCTGAGCCCCCCTCCCACTGCGAGAGCCTTCCTCCCCAACTGCCTTGCGCTTCACTGCTTTGGATAAGTGCATATCTATTCTCTTTATGGTTATGCCACATTATAACGTAATATTATTATTATGTTGCACATTTGGCATGTTCTTATGTTCCTCGTTAGAATACAAGCTCTCTGTGATTAGAGATTGCTTCCTTCTCGGTACCTGGATCTCCAGCGTCTGGAACAATGTTTAGCACACCGTTGGAATTTAATAATTTCTTGTTATTTGACAGAATTAATTTTTGTCTTTGTTCCTAGAGCAGCTACCACTGTGCCTGGCCTATTCAGGGTATTCTCCTGGCCCCAAAGCTTAAGAGTGCACAAGGACTTTTGTGTTCATAAACACCTGCTGAAAAGAACGAAATTCTTTGACAGAAGGAGGAGGCCAGGGTCCTTAACCTGGGGTCTGTGAACTTGTGTCTTCTTTCTCTCAAAAAATTTTTTATAGCTATATTTTAATATAACTGGTTTCCTTTGTAATCCTATGTATTTTATTTTATGCATTTAAAAATATTATTCTGAAAAAGGGGTTGATAGGTTTCATCAAACTGCTAAGAGGATTTTCAACACACAAAAAGGACAAGAATACTTGATCTGGGGGGACATTTCTTAAGGTTATAATTGTTCATGTAGTTATAGGACTTTTTCAATGATGGTGACCCCCTTCCCCCAAACTCCAAAGATGTCCTTGAGGCATTCTGAGGTCACGAAAATGGCCTGAGACCAAAGAGCCCTCCCTGTCTCCTGACAATGTTTGGCACACAGTAGGTACTTAATAAATGTTTACTGGTTAATTGATAGAATACCTCTATGGCTTTATGGAAAACTCAGAGGTAGGTCATTTGTCTTCCAGCCTATAGAGGAGCCACAGTAATCAACATTTACATGACAAATGAGACTGCAACTTACTCAGCTGTAGCTGTTTTTTCCTTCAATAGCATTATGCTCCAGAATGGGAGCCCTAGAATGGGGTTCTTTAAGCCTGCCATTTTGAAAAGCATTTGCCTTAGAAGACCCAGGTCAATGAAGCCCAAGAGAAGCTGAGCAGGGGCCTGTGGCATCTTCTCCCTCTCTGCCCGCTGCCCTGAGGGCCAGCTCCTTCTCAGGGATGGGGAGGGCGGGAGCTAGCAGGATGACAACTCCTTGCCTGGTCCAGGACTGGCCATTAGAATGCAATAATGAAGGGAATGGTGCATGCATATTACTCCTGATGGAAGAACAAAACAGCTCGCAGTAACCTTTGCAGCTGTCAGAAGCTCCTCCAGCAGGCAATTAACGTGAAAAATGAGAGGACGTACCACTCCCATCACCAAATACCACATGTAATATCACCACCTACAAGCTGTGACAGGAGGCGCTGATTATGCGAAGGCGCTTCCACTCCTCCCTTCTCTCATGTGGAACAGACACGCGCCCACCCAGAGCCGCCAAAGTGTGCCTCCCCAGCTCAACCACATTCCATAGCTCCCAACTGCTTTTAGGATAAACTACAAAGTCTCCAAATAGTCTGGTACTTAAAATCATTGACTCTTAGAATAAACTACAAAGTCTATATAATCTGGGACTTAAAATCACTGACTCTTAGAATCACAGATACAGAACTGGAAGGTTGCATCTAATGCAGCTCCTCTTTTTACAGATGAAAAAACTGAGGTTCACAGAGGGGAGGGCAACTGACCAAAGTCAATGAGAAAGCAAGTAGCAGATGGAGAATCTGAACCCAGGTCCTGTGACTCCAAATCCAGCAGTCATTCCTTTGTCTTAAATACTTTTAGAGCCTCCCAAAGTCAAGTTCCAATCTAACTTTCTGGTCTTACTTCCATTACTACTATTTCTAATAGTTCACACTTTGGTTTCCACTCAAATCCCGGCCAAATGTTTTTGTTTTGTTTTCCAGAAGTGAGTACAATCAAGAATCTGGTAGGAAGGAATCACTTCCACTTATTTACCATATACTAGTAGAGCCACATTAAAGCAGAAAAAAACCCCTAAAACTAAAAAGAAGATATGACTTAACACGAATGGATGTTACAGGATGGGTGAAAAAAAGCCGAGCTTGGCCTTAACAAGATGGCGGCCCAGCCTCCCAAACGCCAACGTGTGCATGACTGTCCATCCTCCATAAGGCTCTCATGGCCCAGGAAGGTTCATTCTACCAGCACATTTCAGCTGCCTCTGACTCTACCGTCACACTTCCTGGGGACTCTGAAGTCACACGATTGTATAAAGTTTGCCTCCTATGGTTCTGCTCACATTATTCATCTGTTCTACTTACCCATGAGGTAGTATTTGGGCAGAGATCTAATGTCAATCAAGTACAAATTTCAGGTTTAGCAAACTGTCAGCTCATTTAGGGCTTTTGGAAACTGGGCCATGAGTGAATCAAGTCAGCAAGCATTTATTAAGCTCTTACTGTATGTACCAGGCATAGTGTTAAGGGCTAGGAATACAAACTCAGAAGCAAAAATCCCTTTCCCTTTAAGGAGTTTGTCATAACCTGAAAATGTATGTAAATAGGACGTAATTTGAAAAGAGAGAAAACAGTGAGAATGGGGGAACTGGGAAAAGATTCCCACAGCAAGTGAAACCTGAACTGAACCTTCGAGGATGCTAAGAATTCTATGAGTCAGAGGCAAGAACGGAGGGCACACCAAGCCCGGGGGACATGGGCAAGGGCACAGAGGTGGGAGGCAGAGTTGTGACTTCCAGGAACAGCAAACAGGAGAGTCTGGCCAGGATGGAAAGTGAGTAAGGTGGAGTAGTGTGAAACAAAGCTGGGAAGGTAAGCTGGTGTCTGGCTGCAAAGGGCTTGAATTGCCAGGCTGAGAAGCTGGCACTTCATCTGAGATGGTGGAAAGTCACTGGAGATTTCTGAGCAAGAGAGTGACACGGTCACTGTGCACTGGGAAAATTATTTTGGCTGTTGTGGTGGAGGACGGGTTGGCAGGGGGTGGAGGAGAGACTAGGGGATCAATCAGGAGGCTCGTGCAATAATACAGGCCACATGGGAAGATGGCAGTGGAGTGCAACTAGAGAGAAGGGGATGGAGACTAAGGATGTCACAGAGGCACAACAGACAAGACTTGGCAACAAAGCAGATATGTGAAATTAATAAAGGGGAGGACGGAGGTTGATGCTAAGGTCATAAACCCTGGTGACTAGAATGATCTCTTAATGGCCAAACCCAATGGTCTTTTCTCAGTCCTCATACTTCTTGACCTCCCTGAAGCTTTTGATACTGTCCATCACCTTCTTCTCTCTTCTCTAGGATTTCATGACATGGTTCTCCTCCCACCTCGTCTGGCTGCTTCTTCTCTGTCTCTTCTGCTCAATCTGCATCCAGGTCACATCCACTAACCATGGGTGCCCCTCAAGGTTCTTTCCTGGGCCCTCTTCTCTACTCCCTCCACATTACTTCACTCAGTGATCTCATCAGCTCCCAAGGATCAAATGATCATCTTTATGCATATGATACTTAGATATTATATTCTAGCCCTTATACCTCTCTTGTGACTTCCTGTCTCACATCGCCAAGTGGCTCTTGGACATCTTGAATTAGATATCTGATAGACAGCTCAAAAAGACATCCAAAACTGAAGTCACTACCTTTTCCCTTCAATCCTTCTCCTCTTTTTAATTTTCACATTACAGCTAAAGCTCCATCATCCTCCCAGTCACCCTCAGCTCCCCGTTCTCTCTCTCCTTCTCCATATCCAGTAAGTTGCCATGTCATGTTGATTCTGTTTTTAAAACATCTCTTGGGTATGGCCCCTTCTCTTGTGCCACTGCTACCCCTCTGGTGCAGGCCCTCATCACCTCATGACCACTGAGGTCTCTCCCCAATCCAGCACATCCTTCACTCAGTTATTAAACCCATCTTCCTAAAGTACAAGCCCAATCATGTCATCCCCCTCTTCAATCCACTCTAGTGGCTCCCACCATCTGATCCAAGATCAAATGTAAAATCCTTTGTTTGGTTTTTAAAGACCTTCACAACCTTCCCCTCCCTCACCTCCCATTCCCCACCTTTCCAATCTCCTTCTACGCTGCTGCCCTCCATGCGCTGGCTGTTCCTGGAACATGACACTCCACCTCCTCACTCCGGGCATTTTTCACTGGCTGTCCCCCATGCCTACAATGCTCTCCCCTCCTCACATCTGCCTCCTGGCTTCCCCAGCTTCTTCCAAGTCCCAGCTAAAGCCTTTCTGCATGGCATTCTAGCAAAGGCCCCCTGAAATACTCTCCAATTCATCCTGGTATATCTGGTATGTACATAGTTGTTTGCATCTTGTCTATCCCATTGGAGGTTCTTAAGAGTCAGGACTTTTTAATTTTTACCTTTATATCCCCAGGACTGAAACATAGCAGGTGATTAATATACGCCAGTGGACTGACCAAAAGATGCCCTCCAAAGAAACAGGGAAGTTGAAATGGGGGAGTAGATTTGGAGGAAATTGAATGAGTTCCATTTTGAACAGGTTGAACTTGAAATGTTTGTGAAGAGGGATCCCGAAGGATGAGGACTCAGAAAAGGCCACTGGAATTGGCAATTAGGAAATCTTTGGTAAGAGAGCAAAGCCACATGAGTGGTGGGAACAGAAGCCATATTAATAACAAGGGAAGAAGGGATGGAAGGAGAGGAGATGGGTCTTTTTAGACAAGTGCCTGCCGAAAAGAGTAGAGAGTCCGAGGGGATGGCAGGGTCAAGAGAAGGTTTGTTTTTAAAGGATGGGAGAGACCTGGGTATATTTTTAGGCACTGGGAAGGAACCAGTGGATAGGAAGAGATCAAGGATATTAGAGAGAGCTACTAAGAGGCAGGTTGCCAGGAGAGATGGATTGAGATGGGAATCAAGGCTATACGCAAAAGGGCTGACTTTGCAAAGAGAGGGGTCACCTTTTCCTTAGAGAGTGGAGCAAAGTAGGAGACAATGGAGATAATAGATGGGTGGACTTGACTTTTTTTTTTGGTTTGTTTTTACTTTAAAGAGAAATTTAGGTTTTGGTCACAAGATCTTGAGTTGGAAGGAAGCCTGGAGAGGAACTCCCCCCCAAAACAAGATTCCTGAAAATATTCAACTATTCTTCATGTGGTTCACCATTTCCCATCTCTGCACCTTTGCCCAAGCTGACCCTCATGTCTGTAAGGTGCTCCCTCCTCACCTCTGCCTCTGAGAATCCCTCACTTCCTTGATGACCAACACCCCAGGGACCGTCAGATCCTAGAAGGAATGGTATTTCTACAAGAGAGAATTACCCATCCATTTTTGTTTCCATCCACATTGGGCTACCCCATTTCAGCAGCTGTCTGCTTAAGACTGGCCTTCTAGCCATGGTCTAAATGGATGTTGCTGAAATCTGAGTTCTCCTCTCTAGAGACTCAAAGATGCAAAAATCATTCATCCCTCCATTATGAGAAAAGGTGATGAAAATGGTCATGGTGATAACAATCACCAATGAGTTGTTTCTAAATTACCTTTTCATCCAAGTGATTCCAAATGCTATGCAAACATTAACCTCTTATTTGGAAGACTCACGTTAGAGCCCCTGGAGTTGGGTGTGGAGATGGGTAAAGGGCCACGAACCACAGCCTTGTAGGGATTTATGGGTGTTTATACCCTCTCCATCACATGTTAATTTGTGACCTTTCAAAATCTGGGCCACCAACTACAAAAAGTCAACTCAAGTCCTTGAACTTGATGTCACTTGAACATATGAATATGGAGCCCTCCCTCCAGACAGACTTCTGAAAAGGGAAACAAGGAAGGCCCTGAGGCGATGCCTGATAGAGCTGACGTTACTGGGCTTGGGGTCAAAGAGGTCTGGGTTCTGGCTCAAATCTTGCCGCTTTGTGCCACCTGTGTGAATTTGGGCACATCATAGAACCTCTCTGGGACTCAGTTTCCTTATCTGTAAAATGGGGGTAGACTGGATGAGAGCTGGGATTCTTAATCTGGCTTTCATGAACTTGACATAACTGTATGATAATGTAATTGGCTTCTTTTATAACTTCACGTATTTTATTTTTTTGCCTTTAAGGACAAAGAGAAAGAATTTGTACATGGGACTCCCTGGATGGCCAGGGGAATCCTTGACAGTAAGCCCCGAGCTCAATCCACTCCATGGCCCCTCTGAGCTCCCCGGGCCAGGCCTGTTTGGAATCTGAATGGTATCAAGAGTGCTGAGAAAAGTTCCCCTATTCTTCCTTTCAAGGAATACCGGATATGGCCCTAGGAGTCAGGATTCAAATCCCGCCTCGGATACTTACTAGCCGAGTGATCCTGGACAAGTCATTTTATTTCTGTCATCCTCAGTTTCCTCATCTGTAAATTGGGGATAATAATAGCACCTCCCTCTCAGGGTTGTACAATAATTGTAAAGTGCTTATTTGGCACATAGAAAGTACTATATAAATGTTGACTGTCATTATTATTTCCCTGTTTAAAAAAACACTCCCTGAGAATTTTCTGTTTTAATTGAATTTTTTCATCTAAGTGCTCCCGACTACGCTCTCTCCTTGATATGTTCCTATAACCCATTTAAGAGTCCAGAAAGGGGGAAAACGCTAATTCCATTTAAAATAACACTCTGCATAGACATCTCAACAGCTCTGACATTGGAGTATTTTTCATTTGCAATAATGATCTCCAGGAGTAAAAATAATATAATTACGCCTGAACTCCTTGGTGAGCTAAATCACAACCAGAAACGCACAGGCCCGTGTTTCATTCCCTCTGTCAAAAAGTCGTCATTTTGGACCATCAACAGAGCACTAAATTTCCACCTGTCACTGGAGACAGGTCCCCGTATTCTTGGCGTGCAGTGGGGTGAAGGGGGGTCGGCGAGTGGCAAAGACAGCTCCTATTTCACCCGACGTCTCTCCACCTTACCCTGGATCGAGCAGAGAACGGCCCGCTGAAGGGAGGATTAATTTTAGAAGCCCAGCGCCCTGCACCCTGCGTTCACCCTCTCTCCTCACCCTGCCCCCCGACAGCTCCCCACCAAAGACGGGCCCCCCTGCCCCTCCTCAGGCAGGGAGCTGGGGGTCCACGGCACCAGACTGGATGGTCGCTGGTCAGCCCACCGCGAATCCCACGCAGACTACGCAGCTGGCTTTCTGGATGTTGGGGCTCGTGGGAATTTAGGAACTGGAGCTCAAAGGGACCTTGGAGAGGGTCCGGTCTAATCACCTCCTTTTACAGACAAAGATATGAAGCAACAGCTTTGGAAACAAGAGACCAGACTCGAGTCCCGGCCCTCCCCTGTGTGGCCAGAAGGAAGTCACTGCTCGTCCCAGGGCCTCAGTTTCCTTAAATGTAAACCATGAGGGGGTGAAGCGTTAGGTAGCCACAGCAGGGAGATGAAAGCGTCCACAGGGTCAGTTCAATTCCATCTTAACTTACTATGAATAGGCACAGGGGACACAAAGACAGAAAAGCAACAGTCCCCGCCTTAAAGGAAATTGTGAGAAAAGACCGTATACATATGGCGCCCCCCACAGAGAGGAGTGCGTGAGCTGGGCTTGGAGGAGAGGCAGGGGAGCCACGGGGCAGAGATGGGGCAGGAAGCATTTTAATGGTAACGATAGCTCATGTCTACTTAGTGCATACCATGTGCCGGGCACCGGGCTAAGCGCTTTACAAATATTATCTCATTTGATTCTCACAACAACCCCAGAAGGGAGGTGCTGTTATAATCTTCATTTTACAAATGAGGAAACTGAGGCAGAGGTTCGTGACATCTGGTTGCTGTTCAGTTGTTTCAGTCGTGTCTGACTCTTTGTGATGCCTTTTGGGGTTTTCTTGGCAAAGATACCGGAGTGGTTCGCCATTTCCTTCTTGAGATCATTTTACAGATGAGGAAACTGAGGCAAACCAGGTGAAGTGACTTGCCCAGGGTCACACGGCTAGAAAGCGTCTGAGGCTAGATTTGAACTCGGATCTTCCCAACTCTGTGCCAAACACTCTGGACCATGAACAGGGCATGTAGGTGTGGGAGATGGACTGTGTTGTATGGAAAAAATCAAACAGACCAGTTTGGCTGGAGCAGAGCATGGGGACACAGGAGTCGTGGGTCATTTATCCATCTAGAAGTGGGAGCCCTGTGGCCAAGGGCTTTCAACGCCAAGCAGAAGGGCTCGTGTTTTAACCGAAAGGCTAAACAAGGCAAGCCTAGTCTGGGTCTACAGATATCTGCCCATTTATCCAGCAGGGCAGCTGGGCGGTACAGAGGATAGAGCGCCAGGCCTGGAGTCAGAAGGACCTGAGTTCAAATCCAGCCTCAGACACTCACTGGCTGTGTGACCCTGGCCAAGTCACTTAACCCTGTTTGCCTCAGTTTCCTCATCTGTAAAACGAGCTTGAGAAGGAAATGGCAAACCACTCCAGTATCTTTGCCAAGAAAACCCCAAATGGGGTCACAAAGAGTCAGACACAACTGAAAACAACTGAATAAAACCATGTTATCCGTGAATAAATGGATGCCCATTTATCCAGCTCCCTCTACTTTACACGAAACACAGAATCAAAGATGGAAGGGACCTCAGTGGCCACCTAGACTCATCAGTACCAGACAGGCAGCCCCTCGACAACACGCCTGCCTGGAGGTGACCACCGGCCTCCAATGAGAGGGTCCAGGGTGGGGAGCCGCTGCCTGCCCCGGGGCTTCTAGACCGCTCCCGTCAACAGGAACGTTCTTGCTGAAGTTCTCTCTCCAGTTTCCACCCGCGGCTCCTTCTCCGATCCCACCTCCCTCTGAATATGTCAAGACAGCTCTGCGCCTTCTCTCTTCAGCCTCGTCAGCCCCAGACCTCTCACCCGGCCTCCACAGAGCTCGAGCGTCCCTGCGCCCAGTGACGCGTGCCCGGATCTCAGCTCCCCTCCTGAAGGCCACGACTTCATCTCACTCTTTTTTCTACTCCTCCCACGATTAACATATCTTCTACATGGGAAACGTTAGTGATAAGACCTGGCATTTTCAGGTTTGCAGATCACTTTACACACCCTGGAGCTCACCTGATGATCACAGCAGCCCAGTGGGGCAGGTGCTCTATATTAACACTATCCTGTTATCATAATGATCTATTTCAATGGGGACTTGAAGTTTACAAAGTGTCAGAGCTGGGATTTGAACCCAGGTCTCCAGACGCCGAGTCCAGTCCCGCCACCCTCTGAATTATTACTGATTGCAAGATCAATACGTGCTGAAAGGGACCCTAGCATCCGACCTCTTAACTCTACCGATGTTCGGAGATGTTCAAGTGACTTGCCCAAGGACGCCTCACTTCCCATCTGGGCTGTCTCCGCCATGCTGCACAATTATCACAGATACAGATTCAGAGCCGTAAGGAACTCCAGAGTCTACACAGTCTAAATCCTCTCATTTTACAGATGAAGGTCTGATGACTTGGGCCTTTTACTATATTCTATTCATCTGTTTGCTTGTTGATTCCTCCATTAGAGTGGTCAAGGACTGTCTCCTGCCTCCTTCTGTACCCTTGTGCTCAGCATAGTGCCAGGCCCAGAGCAGGCGTTGAATAAACGCTTACTGAGTAACAGGGTCACACGCCGAGTGTTTGAGGTGAGATTTGGCCCCAAATCCAGGGCCCTCTCCACCTTCCCACCACTGCCTCTCCTCACGGAGTGAAGGATGGGGGCTCATGAAGCATCCCCAGCAAGCTCACAGGGCATGGCTATCTAGAGAAGAAGGATCTCAGAAATGTTTACAGAAGGAACAGGAGCCCCCTTTTTCTTGGATGAGGCCTCAGACCAAGGCCAAGAAACAAACCCAGGCCTGCTTGTTAAATGAACTCAAGCCCTGGGTTCTTCAGCTGTAAAAACACCAGGGTTTTCAATCCCAGCTCTCAAATCCACCTGAGTGGATCCAGGCCTCAGAGCCCTCAGGAAGGGCCGTGTTCTTTCCCACTATCTTCCTGCAAAGAGAAACCTTCTCCTGGAGAAAAAGTAGGGAGCAGACCAGGCTCCCCTAGGCCTCCCTCCCTCACAGGTTTCCTCTGGTTCCTGGTTCATGGGGCAGGGGTGGGAACCCTCAGGAATGCGTCTCCAGCACCCCTGGCCCCACCAGAATGCCCACAGCTCAACAGGACACAAAGGACGTCACTGAGGGCCAGTGGGCCGAGCTTCCGTTTCCTTTCTGGTTATCAGCCCTCGCTCGGTCTTGCCAGAAGTCATAAATCTGGGTGGCTCTATGTTTGAGAAACGGTTACCCTCGGCTTGACCACTTTTGAGTTGAACAAGAGAGGAGATTCTGCAGGATTGGGGCTCTCGGAGTCCTGGTGCCTGATGGGTGGCGTATGCCAAGGGCAGGGACCTGCTCAGCGGCCCCTGTCTGGACGGATGAGGGCAGGCTCTCCTACACTGTCCTATCAATACCTCCTCCATGTCTCTTAACAGCCAGGCATTGCACTCCAATCCGGTCACTAGAGCTTAGAAATGGGGTCATTTGGTTGGAGCTGATGGCAGGGACTGACTTTCTAAGGAGGTAACAGACAAGAGAGTGGGCCCGCATTGGTATAAAGCATCTCCCCATTCTTTGTCAACAGGGTGGTCCAGGTACAGTCCCTGGTCACGAGATCCTAGATCTGGAGCCAGGCAGGGCCCTTCAGGCCATCTGGTCCAACCCCTCATTTTACAGATGAGGAAACTGAGGCCCAGAGAAAGTGAGGCGACTTGTCAAGTCACCTGGCCCCATCAAGGACTGGGTCAGTGTGATGCAATGGAAATTCATGCTGGGTTTGGGGTGGGAGGGCTTGAGCTCGGCTTTCGATTGGCATTTACTACTGATGTGACAGTGAAGCATGTCATTGAGGGCCTGGACATCAGTTTCTTAATATGTAAAATGGGCACACCAATGCTGGGAATCTCTACCTCAGAGGCTGCTGTTAATACCTGAAGGAGATAAGGAGGGCTAAGAGCTTTGCAAACGTTTAATGGCGAGTAAAGGGCACTTCTGACTATTACCATCGTCACTGTTTCTGTT
Source organism: Vombatus ursinus (assembly GCF_900497805.2). NCBI lineage: Eukaryota > Metazoa > Chordata > Mammalia > Diprotodontia > Vombatidae > Vombatus > Vombatus ursinus. Next base: position 5,489,099 of record NW_020954577.1, on the reverse strand, counting down.
ACTGACTGTCAGTCCTTCATTTGTTTCATGCCACTAACATTTGGTGCTGGGAAACATTTTAGGTTTCGAGCGAAGCCTGATCTTTTCTTGGGTCACTGAGAAAGAAGCCCAAGCACGGTACCCAACGCAAGATGTGAAGGCGGCAAATGGCCTGGGCAGCTCTTTACCTCTCCAACCTGGGTAAACATTTATCACAGAGGGTCAAAATTGGGGCACCTGGAGGTAAAAGGACAAGACGCCTAGACCATCCACACTCTAAATAACAATCTCAAGATTGGTTGAGAGTCGACGACCATAAATTCCTACCTCCGTGCCCTCATTCAGGTTGTTCCTGCCTCCTGGAATGCCCTTCCCTTGCCTTCCTCGCCATCTAAAGTCCAAACATCCTCCAAGGCCCAGTAAATGTCCCAGCTCCTCTAGACAGCCTCCCGCAACTGCCCTCGCTCGGCTATTTCTCCCTTCTCCAAACTCCTATGAGCACAACCGTTTCAATTTTATTCATATGATAACATTGTATCATACTCGGCCTTGCATTAACATTTAACCTCTTATGTCACCTCTCTACCTGGATGGAAAGCTTGTGGAGGTCGGGGATTATCTCTTACCCATCTTTACGTCACCCCAGAGTACCCAGCACCACGCTACACACCCGGGCACTCAGTAACTATGCGCCGAATGAATGAGTGCCTATAATTGAACTCACTGGATCTATATCCAGTTTACCAATGATTTGAAATCAAAGGATTAAAAGACCTCACAGGACATTTAGTCCAGGTAGACTAAATATATATATATATGTATGTATGTATGTATGTATGTATGTATATGTATACACACATATATGTATACACACACGCACATATACGTATACATATGTATATACACACATATATACATATATAAACATATATATTCAGATGGACTAAATAGATATGGATATGGACATATGGATATATGGATATGTATGTTTGTATACACACACATATACACATATATATTCAGATGGATGAAATAGATATGTATATGTACATATGTATATGCATACACATATACATATATATATTTTTAGTCCACCTGGCCTAAATGTCCTGTGAAGTCTTTTAATCTACATATATACATACATATACATATACGTATAATATGCATATATACATATATATGTAAAAAACAGTGAATCCTGTTATACAATAGCTATAACACGCCCTAAGAACAAGGAAGCTGTACAGTCAGATCCTGACACCCCAATTAGCCTGTGTCGGTGTCTCAAAGGCTTCCACTCTTGTGTTTTGAGAAAGGAAATTCCGGGCATCGTTCTGAGGTTTAACAACTGCCCGAGGCCTCCCTGATATCTAATCGAGATCTCTAACGCTTCAGCCCTCCCCAGAGGAGGCCTTTCCCCTCTGCCCGGAGACCTTCCGGTACGGTGCGGGATGGTGGCTGAAGACAGCAGATTGCGCCCCCCTCAGCTTCTTCCGACCTACCCAACCATAACCACTATCCCTTTAGACTTTTTTTTTTTAAAACCAACCGTTTGATTTGGACGTTTCCTGCCCTGTACCCAGATGAAATCAAAGGGTTAGTTAAAAAAAGAAAATACCCCAGGCTGGTTCTCTATCCAACAGAAGTGAGTTTAATTTCTTTCCTCATGCGACAGCCCTTCAAACACTTAAAGGGAACGATCATGGGGGCGCAGGACCCCACATTTAAGTGCTATGAGGGACCTTGGAAGCCATCTAGTCAAACTCCCTCATTTTACGGAAAGGGAAACTGAGGCCTAGGAAAGTGAATTGACCCAGCCACGGTCACACAGGTAGAGAACCACAAAGGAGAAACAATGGCCTGCGGAACAATCTTGCCCAGGTTGGGACAGAAGAGGACCGATGGCTAAATGGTGCTTTTATTGACTGAGATTGAAGTATGAGGAGCTGACCACATTTAAGGAAAATTCAGATTGCTTCCATTCAGCGCTGATACCATACTGACATCTTGTGGCTATCGTGTGTCATGGCAGCTCAGCGCTCCCGGGCCAATCATCGGCAGGAAGGGAGGCTCAAGTATGGCGCCCGCCATGCCCGCTCCACTCCCAGCTGGTCCCCAATGTGTCAAAGGACATCAGGCGTGGGAAGAACTTTGCCGGCTTTCAAGCACTACGAAGATGTCCGCCGCCATGATCATCGTCACCATTATTATGATCATTTTCTCAGTCTAAATGTGTTGGATGGAGCTCAGCTCCAGCAGCCCGGAGAAGTCATCGTCCTACGACCGGCCATGCCCACGGAGCCTTCTGCAAACAAACGGGCGGTGGATAAAATGCCTGCTTGTTGGAGACAGGGCCAAGTCTCGAGGTCTAAGTTCACCCTGTGTTAGTTACCATCGCTATTGTTTTGATGTCGGTCTCGTCTTTTCAATGGAGTTCAGGTACCGATGGCCTTGAACGCACAGACGAGCTGGAGACAGGAGAATCAGAGGGCCTCCCAGAGGGAAGGCACAGCGGGTAGGAGGGGGTGGGATGGATGGGCCAGGATCTCAGCTAGGTTCAGGCCGATTCCTCCCTCCTCACCGCAACCTCTTAGAATCCAGCTTCTTTCAAAGCTCAGTAAGAAGTGTCACCTCCTAAAGGAAGCCTTCCCTGATTCCCCCCAGCTGACAGTGCCTGTCCCACCCCTCCAAACAGCTCCTCTTCACTATCTCTACATTTCATATAAACATTATATGCGGGGTGACCCTTTCTCTCCGGTAGAATGTAAGCTCTTTGAGGACAGGACCACAATTTCAGTTTTGGTTTTACATTGTGCAGTGGTTCCTGGTATACAGCAGGTTTTTAATAAATGCTTGCCAAGTGAATGATTCTACAGTCTCAGAGTTCTCTTCCTGCAGGGAGACTGGGAGCTCACGATCCCCTAGGACGAGAACTCTGGTTCTTTTGGGCCGTGTCCGCAGGCTCTGCCTTGGGTAGCTGCAGCAAGGCTACAGGGGAGGCCGGGATGCTCTCGGAGGACCACGGGCTTGCCAAGGACGTGCATGCAGCTGCCACCAGATCGGGGACCAGACGCTGCAGCAGCAAACAGGAAGGCCTGCCCAGAGTCCACTTGGCAAAACGGATAGGAAACCTCGGAGGAGGAGAAACCGAGGGAGATGCAGCCCCGATGACCTCGGGACGGGAATGCGCTTCACGCGAGGCCGAGGGAGCGACAGACGCCCGGCACAGACCCTACTTTGTGTGGGCTTGTCGGAATAGCATCCAACGTCGCTTATTTCTCAGCAATGCTTCTCCAAGGTTGGGGCAGACTTCAAAAACAGCCAAGTTTTGTATTTAAAATATATATATACACACACACAAATATATTTATATTATAATATATACAAATATTATAAAATATGTGTTTACAATATGTGCATATATGCATATTGAAAATGTATGGTGCAAAAGTATGTATATTTATAACTATCTGCACCTATTTTTCATTTTTTGCTTAGTCATTTCTGCCTCTTCATGACCCCATCTGGGGTTTTCTTGCAAAGATACTAGAGTGGTTTGACATTTCCTTTTCCACTATCTATCTCTATCCATCTCTCTCTCTCTGTTTCTCTGTTTACTTATTTATCTCTGTCTGTCTATTGGTAATTCAGACGCGTGGCTATCATCTGGGGAGGCAGCCTGGTTTACGGAATTAGACAAGGAAGTCTCGGGGCGAGTTCTAGCTTCACACTTATCAGCTGTGACTCCAGGTAAGCTGATGCACCTCTGAGCCTCAGTGTTCCCGTCTGTAAAATGGGGATAATACCCCACAGGGTTGTTGTGAGACTGAAACCCTGCCATCTCTGGGAGGCTTCCTCTCTGGTCCAATCAGCTTCTAGGGCTTTCCTGTGTGAGCTAATAATAAAAGTGCACATTTTTAAAGCACCTGAAGGTATACAAAACATATGCTCTATGTTTTTTTTTCATTTCCACAAGAGACCCGTGAGGTGGGAGCTGTTATTATCCTCATTTTACAAAGAGGGAAACTGAGGTTGAGAGTAGTTATAGATGTGTCTATACCTTCACAGAGCTTGGGGTTCCAAAGTCAGCAGAGGTGTATCTACACCAATGGACACCCCATCCCCCCATCCTCAAAGAACTTAAGTATGAGCTTACTGTGATCACTGTGGTAAGAAAACTAGCATTTTATTAAAACTAGAAATAATAACTCATTGACGTAACGCGTAAGTATGTTTTTACATTTCAATCAGCCAACAAGCATTTATTTAGTGCTTACTGTATGCCACTGTGCTAAGACTGGGGTCACAAAGAAAAAGCCAAGATGACCCCTGCCCTCCCAGAGCTCACACTCTAACAGAGGAAAGAACATGTAAATAACAGAGCACATTCGAGATAGACGCAGGATAGAAACGGGGCAGCTCAAGTGTTGGGCACTGGGGACTGAGCCCTGGACTTGCAGTCAGCAAGACCTGAGTTCAAATCCAGCCTTGGACACTTACTAGCTGTGTGACCCTGGGTAGGGCACTTCACCTCCGTCTGCCTGACTCTAGGCCCTGCGCTCTATCCCCTGCACCACCGAGCTATCTCTAAACATCCCTTTTGCTCAGTCTCCTCATGGGCAGTTAAAGGTGTCCTTTCTTACTTACGAGGAAGGCAAGAGTGGATTATCAAATAGGTAGGAAAGCAGAACCCCAAGACCCCCCTTTCCTCTGCAGAAGACTCTAGGCAGGGTCTCTACCCAGGCTAGGATCCCACAGTAATCTCCAAGTCAGGTCAACCTCAAAGACTAGCCCAACGCATCTCTGATTCAGACTGCTGGACAGCCCCAGGGAGGTCATCTAGACCCCACGCAGCCTAGGCTGCCTGGCGTGACGAGCCCTAGACCTTTCAGTGGTTGTCGGGCGCGTTAAGTGAGTACCACCCTTACGTCCGACATGTGGAAGCCTCGAAGTAACAAATGCCAGTGATGACCTCTCCAGGGCACCCACAGGTCCATCAAGCCCAAACACGACCCCTGCAGCCGCCCTCGGTTCTGCCAACACGTCCAATCTCCACTCCTGAAGGTGGCCAGCACGTGTCTCCCTGAGCATCCCTATCTCCATCCTCCATCATCTCGTCCCTTGCCTCGGCCCCTCTCCATGTTAGCGGGGTCCTTCCCTAGAGCTGGTACCCAGAGCTGAAAGCAACACGCCACCAGTGTGATGTCATCGGGGCCGAGGGACCACACCTCCCATCTCCTGGAAGCCACGGCCCCCTTACTGAAGCCCAAGATGGCGGCCGTGTCCTCGCCTGCCAATTCACACCGAATGCGCAGGTCATCCAAGTCCCCTGAGCACCGGTAGGACTTCCAAAATCCACAATTATCACATTGTTATAGAGGGATGCAGGGTCCCTTATTATGCCTTGTACTGCTCCATAAAAAGGCTTCCATTCCATCCTGTGCAATTCAAAACACAGTGACGAGGCACCTACTAAGCGCCGGGCCCGGCTAATTCCATCGAAGCTACTTTTCACATCCCATAAATGACCTCAAAAGGCCTGGTAGAATCAACGCATTTTATTACCCAATTACACTTTTACGGGTGAAGAAAATGAACCACAGTCAGAAAAGCAACTTGGCCCCACGTGAAAATTCAGTTGAAGAATTGGAAATAAATAACCTTTCTAGAATATGTTAAAGATTGCTGAGCAATTGATCTGTACTCTGTTGTTTGGCTTCACAGCCGGCCTGTGAGGCCCGGGCTACAGAGGGGACCACCCTCATTTTACAGAAGGGGAAACTGAGGATCAGAGATGTAGTGTGATTTGCCCAAGGTCATGCAGCTAATCGATGAATGTCAGAAGCAGGAGTGGCCTGCAAGACCTCCTGCCTCTGAGTCTGGCAGTCCAGCCACTAGGATAATGATTAATAATAATAATTATAATGGTGATGATGGTAACTAGCATTCACATAGAACATGCAGGCTTCTAAAATGCTTTGCAATCTCACCTGTGCTGTAAGACCACATCACGCAGGAGGGCTCTAATCCATTAGACAGAAAAGGCTCTTGGATTCTGACCGTACCTGTCCATCACGTTGTCCATTTACCAGGGAGGGCTCGGACTCAGAAGGTCAGACCTGGAAGGGCAGGGAGCCCCTCATCCCACCCATCCATTTTACAGCAGATAAAACAAAGGCTTATTAGCATGAAGGGGCCCCCTGATGTCATCGAGCTTGTTAGTGACGGAGCTGGGATTCGAACCCATCTCCAAGTCCAGCAGCTATCTGTGCTATCAAGAAGGCCTTAAGTTCATCCATTCATTCAACAAATGCAAAGCATTGTGGGAGGGGGTGCAAAGATCAATAAAAGTGAGTTTCTAGCCTGGAGAAGCATCTGACAGACAGGGCTCCGAAGCAACGTCCATCTATGCCCATCACCTCGGCAGACAGGCATCCGGGCCCTCTGTAACCTCCAGGGCCACAGAATGAGACCCCCCCTCATTTTGTGGGTACAGAAAATGAGGCTCAGAGAGAACGAGATCATGCAAGGAGCAAGGCAGCTCCTGCAACTCCCCGCCAGGACGGTCATTGCATGTCTGGCGCGGGGCTGACTCTTCCATTACAAATCTCCTTCCTTTCCCGCTCTCCCCCATCCCCGCCTGCTCTCCCTCCTTCCCCTCTTCCCTCCTGTCTCTCCTCTTCGTTTCTCAGCGTCTCTCTCTCTCTCTCTCTGTCTCACTTCTCTCTCTGATGTCCTTTTCATTATGTTTTAAATATTTATTGTGGGTTCCATATTCTCTCCCTCCCTTGGGCGCTTCACTCCCCATTGAGAAGGCAGGATAGCCATCGCTGCTGTGAAGTCAGCCTGCAGCCACGTCCACACCTAGACCGCTACATTCTGTGGCCAGGACGGCTCGTGGACAGTGACCAGCAGAGTGGGGGAAGAAGGCGGCCCCAAAGACCGTCCACCTTCATCCCTCCCACCCCGCACCCTCCAAAGGATGCCTTTTATGAGTGAATCCCACTGGTGCCGGGTGGGATGCTGGTGAACTGAGCTGCTTTCCGTGGCCGTGGCCGTGGCACGGACAGAGTTCCTTGGGACAATGGCGTTTATGTCTCTCCCTGACCTTTACAGGGCTGTTGGTGAGCCCAAAGCAAACCTTCAGGAACACAGGGAGAAAAGAACAGGCAGGTTCATGGTAAAACCACGTCAGGCCGCAGATCTGCAGGCCAGGCTGGCCAAGAGCAAAGAGGTGAGGGCTTTCTCACCGCCCGGAAGAGCCAAGCAAAGTGGAGGACGAGACGGACCCTGCATTTGTCGTTCATGGGCGCACCCCGGCGCTTTGCACAAAGCAAAAGAAGCTGTGAAAAGAGAAAGAGAAGACCGCGTGCTCGCAAGGAACTAGGAGAGGGCAGGCAGCCTGTGTCTGTCTGCCCTTCGGTCTCAGACCTCATCAGGGGCCCTAAGACATTTAGGCAGGAAAGACACGCAAACGCACCCAGGCCAGCCCAAGCAGGAGATAAACAGCGTCACGGGCCTCGAGAGGGGAGGAAGCCTTAGCCACCAGCCTCCTCTCCCAAAGAGGGGGCTTGGAAGGCCACTGCCTGTCTGGCTCCAGGGACCCGGCTCTGCAGAACGTCCAAAGACGGCGGGCCAGCAAGGGCCTCGAGAGGAAAACCCAGGCAGGGTCGCTGCGGCCGGCTTGCTCCGCCGGGCACGGCCACGCCCACCAAGGCCACATCCTTCGTCATCCGGGGAGTGGGATGAGAGACCGATTCTGAGACTTAGAAACATCTATTTGTTTCTCGGTCAGGCAGGGACCCGGGCTTCGAATGACGGATCCACCTGACTGTTTATAATGTAAAATCCAGACCATTGGCTCACACGCTAAGTTTGCGATGGTTTAAAAAATACATTTCACTCGTTGTTTAAATCATCTCTCTTTTGGAGAGGGAGCCGGCGAAGGAGGGGCAGGCAGTCCGCTTTCCACTTTGGTTCTGCCAAAGGAAACATCATAAACTTTCCCTGAAGAGCTGGCCCAGCCCAAACACTTTCCACCGGAGGAGATGGGCGGATTCTGCAGAAGTATGCGGACAACAAACTTGTCGTCTCGCTCTTGGGTCATGGTTCACGTGGGCCGCCTTTTGGAGGCCACGCAGAGGCCATCGCCCTGGCCCCCCGGCCAGGGCGTCCGCCTCCTCTCGGATGAGGGCGTGCGTGGAGATCCCTGGGCACACCCAGAGTCCTTTGTAAATGGTAGCTGTTGTGAGTGTGAGGCTAGATCAGGGAGATCCAAGTGTGAGTTCACACCTGATTTGTGACCCTGGGCGAGTCAACTGCCCTCTCGGTGCTCAGAGACGTCCGCCTGCACTGGTGGAGGGGCCTCTCCCTATGCTGGTATTATTCATTCATTCACCCTGACAGACATTTATTGAGCACCTACTATGAGCAAGGTGCGGCAAGGGATCCAAAGATCGCAGAAAACAGCAGCGGCACGAGGCTCCACTCCCACCTCGGACCCTTGGGGCCTGTGTGGCCCGAGACGTGTCACCTACACTCTCTCACACGACTGCCTCCTCCGTCAGATGAGAGGGCAGCACTGACGGCCCCGACAGTCCCTCTGTGATCCTGGGAGAGTCAGCGAAGCCCGGAGAAAAGAATGCTTAGTTTTAGTCAGAGGACCTGAATTCAAATCCTGCTCCGCTATTTACCTGTGTGAGTTTGGGTCACAAAGGCGGGAGCGGACAAATGCCCGCTATGTGCTCCCCACCCCTGGACTCCAACAAGAACCATGGAGACACGAAGCGTTACCGACCAAGACGGCCGCGTCGAACTGCACCTTCCCTCCTGAGAAGAGGGGGTGTTTCCAGCACGGGGCACAGAGAAAGGGCCACCTGTGAACACGTGATCTGAATCTCCACGCTGGAAGGAATCAGAGAGGCTGGATCCCCCATGAACGCTGCTGACAAAGGTCAATCGACCAGACTTCACTTGGAAACCTCCAACACGGGGAGCTCACTACCTCCAGAGGCAATCCACTGCATTATGGAACGGCGTGAACTGGTAGGAAGCTGGGCCTGAATGTGTGTGATGGTGACTCGTCGTGACCTTGGGGGAATGAGTGGAATAAAGCTAGTCCCCTAAACCTTCTCCTCCCTAGTCCCTTCACTAGGTCTGCATATGGCGGGCTCTCCAGAGCCATCACCAAGGCAGGGCAGAGAAGGGGATGCCAGACACGGATGAGGAAGAGACTGGGCCGTGAACCCAATACAATGGCGATACTTATTAAGGGCAAGGGAAGGGAATAAGCATTTAGAGAGCACCTACTGTATGCCAGGCTGCTGGTGAGTGCTGTTTACAGATATTGTCTCACTGGATCCTCGCAACTGCCCTGCGAGGTAGGTTCTGCTATTATTCCCATTTATCAGTAAGGAAACTGAGGCACACAGGTTAAGTGACTCGTCCAGGGTCACAGAGTTAGGAAGGAGCTGAGGTGGGATTTGAAGTCAGGTCTTAAAGTCTCCAAACCCAGTGTTTGTCCACTATATTACCATGGTGCCTTCCACCAACTCTGGGGTCACCCCTCAGAGAAATGCAGAGGAATCCGAAAACACAGGCCCTCCAGGTACATCAGGCTGACTAACCGAGGAGCCAGAGGTCAACAACAGACGTGTTCTTGAGAAGAAATGGGCCTTGAACGTGAAAGGAAGGAACGCAAAAAAGTGGGGGAGAGAGAGGGGATACCATAACAGAAAAGAGAAGTCGAAGAGAGACAGAGACACAGAGAGAGACATGAAAAGAGACAGAAAGGGGGAGAGAAGAGAGGCAGAGAGAGAGAAAGAGGGGGAAAGAGAGACAGACAGACAGAGAGAAAGAGAAAGACAGAGACACAGAGAGAAAGAGAGAGAGAGAAAGAAACAGAGACAGAGAGAGACATGAAAAGAGATAGAGAGAAGGGGGGGGAGGAGAGACGGGGGCTATGAGAAAAGGGGGGATAAACACGTTTCTCACAATTATTTCAGGCTCACTGCCTGAGGTTATCACAGTCAATTAAAAAGTTCCCTTTGCAGTTGGGCTGACACTCGGAGCCACGGGCCCAGCAGGAACATTCCTGGTCTGAGCTTCTCACTCTGTAAATACCGTCCTGAGGGCCTGGAGACAGACCCCCCTTGTCTGACAGATGCCCGGCTGCTGGAATTCCCTTCCCTTCCTGGTGGGAAAGCACCGGGCCTCTCTGAAGTTTATGGCCCGGCAGGGTACGGGGCCTGCCAAACCGAGAAGCCCCTCACATCCTCGGGTCCCCGTCCCTCGCTCTGACTCGACTTCCAAAAGGCAAACTCCACGGCCAGACCAGCGTAGGGGTGCTTCTGCCCCTCCTGGGAAAGCCTGACAAAGCGGTGATTCACGGACGAGGTCCCCTCACGGGACGCTGCTGGTGAATCTGAAAGGCTGTCTTTGCATTGTTGCTGGAAGGCCCAGGGTGGGCCGATGCTGGCCCAAGGCTATGGGGAGGGCTTCTATCACCCTTGTCCAAGAGACAGAATCCTGGGGTGCTCTGGGGGCACCAAGGCCAGGGAGACAAGAACACGGATTATGAAGCACCCACAAAAATCTGATTGTTTCCTTGTTGGGTTGGAGGAAGCTTGGCCCCTGATGCATCTTTGGTGACCTGTGTTCAAATCCAGCTTCTGACATTTGCTCTTATGTGTGTGACTCTTGCTCATGTAACCCCTCAACCTCAATTTCCTCATCTGCAAAATGGGGATAATAATAGCACCTAGCTCACAGGGTTGTGGTGAGGATGAGATAATATATGAAAAGCACTTTGCTAAGTTGAATTGAAATGTTTCAAAACAGATAAAGGATAGAGCTTCCATTGTTTCTCCCTTTGTTTGAGGGAGAGGTGAAAAGACAGAAGATTCTCAGGGCTGGGAGGGCCCCAGAAGCCATCTAGTCTAAGCCACGCCTGAGCAAGCTTTCCAACGACCACATCCAAGATGGTGAGGTTCCCTTGAAGCTATGATTCTACTCATAGGAGAGCATGAGATCAAGCAGAAAACAATATGAGGGCCCCTGGGAATGGCTCCCACTCTGCCCGCCATCTTGGACCTCCAACATTCATCAGACCAGAAGTCAGCCCTTCTCTGGACCTTTACGTGCATCACAGCACGAGCTGTTTGAAGGTAGCATCGAGGCAATGAATACACTTGGCTGTTTTTAAACCATCCAATCTCAGATGGCCGAACCAACAACGACACCGAGACAAGCTAGATTATAGCCACTAATCTCTTTTGCCAATGTGAAAACACAAATTTATGATTATTTGTCACTGAGAACTTTCATTCTTCTTAAAATGGCTTTTTGTAAAAAGAAAGAAACGTGATTATATTGGTGATATCAAATTGGAAACGTCCGGGTGACCTTGACATAAGCATTGTTTCAAAGCCTGTCTGTGCCCATCCTGCTAGAGCTGTATGTAGACAGATCAATGCTGACATCTAAGGTTTCTACCAACGTTACTCAGTTAACTGAAACAATTGCTTATTCCTGGTAGCAGTGGATATATAGACATATCTATTCATCCATCCATGCATCTAGCATCTATCTATCAATCTATCCACTCATCGTATCTATCTACCTACCTGCCGATCTCCCTGTCCATCTATCCTACCTGTTTATCTGCCTGTTCATCCCGCCTTCTGTCTCTGGTACAAAGCGGAGAAGACAGGGGAGCACAGCAGGAAAAGAGCATGGAAGCTCCATGCCAATGGGGAACGTGAGTGGTGGATGCTTGGCACAGCCAATAAGGAATGGTGCAGGACTCAGGAGAGCTGGGTGAGCTGCAAGTCCTTGGTAGGACAACTTATTACATCCTCGGGGCCTCAGTTTCCTCAAGGGCAGAGTGAGGGGCCAGGAGGGGATCTCTAAAAGCCCCTTCAGTCTGAAACACTGCAATCTGGAAGATCCATTGCTAACCAATGCAGAGACTTCCATGTCCTATGACCAAGGAACAAGCTTAGATTTAAATCCTGACACGTGGATGGAAACCCTCGTACGCGGCACTGTCCAAAGGAGGAAAGAGCAAGGAAGCGACATGGCGGCCCTTCACAGCACACCAGGGCGAGGAGCCTGGAGCACTGCCGACACACCTAGCCTTTGTGGAAGGCCATGGAATCAGGGGGGCTTCCATCACAGAGCCCCTTTCCTCCCGGCCTCTCCCGCAGAAACGTCCTCAGGTTCGGAAGGAGGCAGCCAGGCCACCTGCCCTGGGCCGAGCGTCAAGAGGGCGTCCGGCGAGGGGGAAATGAAGAAGCAGACCTGTCAGACAAGCCCCATGCTTCCCTTGGAGAGATCTCCCTTACCCTGGCAGCTTCCATCCCTGGATGCTGGGGCTAATCATCCCTCTCCCCCATACTTGAACCCAGCTAAAGTGTCGGCCTTCAGTCTCCTCCTCGCCAAGAATCCCCAGTTCCTTCGAGTGATTCCCACATGAAACGAACTCAAGATTCTCGACCACCCTGCCTGCTTGTCCTACCCACATCCTTCCCAAAAGGTGCGACACTCCCATTTAGATGGAGCTTTAAAATTTACAGAGGACAGGGTCATGGGGCCCCAGCTAAATCCCAGCTGGACCACTCGCTACCTGTGTGATGGGTAAATTACTTCACCTCCATGGGCCTCAGTTTCCACAACTGTAAAATGAGAGGAATTAAGCTAGCTGCTCTCAGGGACCCCTTAAAGTTCTAAATTCATGATCCTGTGAATCTGGAATCAGAGATCTCAATTGGAATTTCTGATACCTTTCAATACTAAACCTATGGTCCTCTAAGTATGATCATACCCACTTTACAGATGAGGAAACTGAGGCTCTGGGAAGTCATAGCTACAAAGTGCTCATTAGGTGCCTGACACATAGTAGGTGCTTAAAAGATGCTAGTGGTTCCCCCCTCCCCTTCTCTAAAGTGACTTCTCTTCCCTAATCACCCAGCCAGGAGCTGCCTAAGCCAGGATTCAAATCCAGGTCTCTTGTACTCTAGTGACCGGCTGCCCCTCACGGGGTCTCCTTCCGGACACGTTCCAGCGCTCAGCATGGCTGCCCAGATTATTTCTACTCAAGTCCTCCGATCCCTGAGGCCAGGGCAAGCTGACCCGGCCCCGGAAGTTGGGGGGCTGTTGTCTCTGAGCTTTCTCGGTCGATCGGCTGACCCCAATCTCCAGGTTTGGACCTGCCTGTGCAGGATGCGGGGCAGCCACCCACTCCGCAGAGTGCCACGGAGCCCCAGGCGTGGCTGGGCCACGGTCGTAAATCTCACTCCTCCCTGGAGCACCGTGAAGCCAGGATTTAGAGGCTGTCGTGAGGAGATCCAGCCCAAATAGGGAGAGGAGACAGGGATTCCAGCTTCTTTCCAGCCCTCAGCAGCGGCTGAGATCATGCGCTCTGAAAACAAAACAAGCCTGCATCTGCTTTCCATAAAATACCCACTTGCTGTGGACGCAGGCTGGAATTCTCCATCCCTCCAAGTAACCGGTGGAGCGGGCCTGACTGAACGCAAACAGTGCCCTCGTGCCAAAGTTGCTGATGAACCAGAACCCAGCTCACTTCAATGTGCAGTTTGTAATTAGGAAGAGGTGGCACAGAGGCTGGAGTCAGGAAGACCTGAGTTCATATTTCACCTCAGACACGTAATAGCTGTGAGACCCTGAGCAAATCACTTCACCACTATCTGCCTCAGTTTCCCCATCTGTAAAATGGGGATAATAATAGCACTTACCTCCCAGGGTTATTGTTAGATTCAAGTGAGGTAATAATTATGAAGTGCTTAACACACACAGTGCCTGGCACGTAGTAGGTGCTATATAAACGTTAGTCATCACCATCAGCACATGTGCCTCAGTTTCCTCATCTGTAAAATGGAGATAATAACAGCACTTACCTCCCAGGGTTATTGTGAGACTCAAGTGAGATAATAACTGTGAAGTGCTTAACACATACAGTGCCTGGCACATAGTGGGTGCCATATAAATGTTACCCATCATCATTATTACTATTAAGGAGAAAAGGAAGACCTCTCCCTCTCCATGCTTCAGGTATATCTTGTATGGGAGATTCCGAGAAACACACGGACAGCCATGGAGGAGGATGAGAAAGTTAGGGGAAGCTGGGATCTGGGCCAGCCTTGGAAACATCCATGTTCATGAGCTCACAGACCCATAAGTGTAGAAAAGTACTTTTAGGAGGCAGAGTTATAAGAAAATAACTATTTTGAGATTTATTTTTTCTAAAACACTTTTCTGCATCCTAGGTCAGCCGCAATGCCTTCAGCCCCATCTCCGACACCAGCCAAGTCCATATTTCTCTGCTTCTCCGATGCTGACTCCGAGACCTGCCATGTTTCTAAACCAAAATAAGACAGGAGTGGGTCTCAGGGACTGTGGGTGATTCGGCTTAGTGCCAGGAACCATTGGGTGGGGGAAGGATCAAGTGTGTTCAACATCAGTGAAAACACTTTGAAGAAGCTGACATCGCCACGTAAAAGGAAAGCCCCCATGACCACCCAGCAGAGCTGAGGAAGCCGGCCACAGGCGAGATCAGTGCCCGTTTTCCTCAGTTGGATGGCAGGGATACCGACCTGCCGGAAGCCTTGTCTGTGATCACTTGGGGTCCAGAAACAAGGCCTTTATTTAAGAGGAATCCATCCACTTCTTAGGAATCCTCATGTAAAATTCTTGAGACTGGAGCCTGCCTTCAGAGCTACAGGGGAACGCGTGTTTCTACAATGGAATTTATACTTGGAAGGAGATCCGGACAGATGCAAGAGTCTTGTATTCCATTCCTTACTACCAAGAAGGACTTGGGACTGTCTTAGATGCTACGCAGGGGGCCTTAGTCACCAATAAGGCTGCATCACAAGCCAACTTCCCTACAGGGGCATCTGCAGTAAAGAATCTCCTCCCCCATGCCCACCCTCTGGTCAATGCCATGATGGTGATCAAGTCAGACAATCAGCAAGCACAAAAATGGGAGAACCCAAAGGAAAATACCTCTGTACAAGCAAGCTGCAGACAGGATACACTGCAGATAATTAAGAGAGGGAAGGCACTAGGATTAAGAGGGATTGGAAAAGGCTCCCTGCAGAAAGTGGGATTTTAGCAGAGACTTGGGGGAAACCAGGAGGCAGAGGTGAGAAGGGACAGAACTCCAGGCATGTTTCTCCTTCCACAGAAAGCCAGAGAAAACGTCCAGAGTCACAGTTAGGAGATGGAGGCTCTTGTGTGAGGAGCAGCAAAGAAATGGGTGTCACCAGATGGAATAACCTGCGGTGCTGCTGCTGGTGGTGGGAAGAGGGAAGGGGTAAGACTGGACCAGTATGAACAGCCTTGAATGAATAGAGGACTTTCTATCTGGTCTTGGTGGGTGCGGAGTGGATAGGTGAGATGATGAGACACACTTTAGGAAGAGGAATTTGACAGTATTTCTGTTTCTGTCCCTAAGAGCAAGGTCCGTAGGCAAGGACCCCGGAGGGGTCCGAACAATGTCAAAAAACCCAAGACGTGCTCCTCACCCTTTCCTTTCCCCCACAATCCAAGGACGCCAGGATAGCACTGAGGACACCTTCTAACACTTGTGTTTCCCTTTCTTCTTTTACATTTTTCTTCCCTAGGAAACAAGTATCTGGCAAACTGAGAAGGCATAAGCCACCCCCACCCCCAGATGTGAGAAGGCAGTTGCTGTTAACACTGAAATCCCACATTCCTGTCACTTCAAATCAGACCTGAAACATTAATTTACTCTGAAACATTAATTAACTGGAGTTTTTTGCATGTAATTTTCTCTGGCATTTTTGGAATCTATTCCAAGCCCCGTGGAAATGGCAGGACTGACGTGATTAAAGTTAGCCTTTCAGAAAATCCTCCAACAGATGACAAGAATACATTAAAAGTTGGGGGGAAAAACTGCTGAGAATCCAGATTGCGCAGATTGAAACTGTCTTAGGTTAGATGAAAGAAAAACTTTAATTTCATTAAGGCCTAATTCCACTGTTCAGTGGGGTACAGTGGTCATACTTCACCTCCCAGGGGTGAATCCCACCAAGAATCTCTCAACAGCCCCCTGAGAAGACCCGCCAGGTAATGAGGCCACTGACCTCAATGGCATTGTATATTACAAAAAGCAGCCTAGCAACAATGCTGTCAGGTAGGTGACACAACTAACTTTAACCCCAATCTTACAGATAAGGAAACTGAGGCATTCAGAGGTTAAATGAACTCTTCTGATCTCGCTTTCCTCCAAGACTGCTCCACTCTGCCTCTCTTAGGGAAATACAACAGGTTAATAAGATAGGGGAGTATCACACTCAGAATCACTCAGGATTTAGGGATGGATGTTGAGTAGCACCCTCCCATGTACATTCACTAGTGGACCCCATTCCTGTATCAAGTTTGATTTGACTCCTAGCTTTGGATGTTAATCTAAATGTTACAATCCTACTTAATAAGCTAAAAGAAAGAAAACTGTAGATATTTCTTTTCTTTTGAATTTATCTTTACATATCGATTTTAACATTCTTTTTTTTTGGCCTTTTTTCCCCCAAGGCAATCGGGGTTAAGTGACATGCCTAGGGTTACGCTGCTAATAAGTGTCAAATGTCTGGGGCTGGATTTGAACTCAGGTCCTCCAAACTCCAAGGCCAGAGCTCTATCCACTGCACCACCTAGCTGCCCCTATATTAACATTCATTTTTTAAAAAAAATTTGAATTCCAAATTCTCTCCCTCCCTCTAGGCTCTCTCCCCACCCATTGAGAAGGCAAACAATATGGTACCCATTATACGTGTAATGTCATGCAAAACACATTTCTATCTAATTTTCTATTAAGACAAAAGAAGATCAAGAAGTAGGCATCAGCAGGGACGGAGCCCACAGTACATCTCTATAGGTTTTGAGTCTGTTCACCAGAATTAGATTTATTTAGTTCCACTGGTACCAGGAAAGAGAGATGAACCAGCCAAACACGCATTCCCTATACAAAATATTCCACCTCACACCTCTGCCCTGGCATGGGCTGAGCCCTCTACCTGGAACACTTCTCTGCTCACTTTTACATCTTGAGAACCCTCATTCTCTTCAAGGCTCCAGAAGATGTCACCGAGGCCATGCCTGACACCCTCAGTTATGGGTGTTCTCTCTCCGCCCCTTAATTACTTCATATTTACATATCTGGGCATGTGTTGTTTCTCCTTCCTCAGAAAGCAAGCTCCCTGTGGGCAGGGATTACTTCACTTTCATTTCCTGATCTCTGTATACCTGGTACTCAGCATAGTGCACTGATCCTAACAGATAATTTGTAAATGATTGTTGAATTGAATTCTATTATAACGAGCTGCATAGGACAAACCAAGAAAACAGTATCAAAGCCCCAAAATTCCTACTTTTACAATTTTTTTCATTTTACAGATGAAGAAACTGAGAAGCTGAAGAGAGCCACCCAGGGCCGCCCAGTAGGTTAGCGGCAGGGCAGAAGCTAGAACTCAGATCTCCCATAACTGAGACACCCAACCAGGTCTCATCATGTAATGCATTAGTGGAGTTAGGCAGATGGGAAATCCCCCAGCAGCCAGCAACGGCTCACCATGTGCCTAGAGCAGGAGCAGGATTACCTGTATCACTGACCTGGGAGAGTGTGAGGTGCTCAAATTACATTATGTATGTAAGATACCACCACTAAAATCCACCTGTTACAAATGGATGGAGAGCATCTGTTAAAATGCTGACTGCAGTAGAATGGAAACTCCTTGAGGGCAGGGGCTGCTTTGGTTTGGTCTTTGTATCCAGAACATAGCGCAAGGCAGCCTCTAATAAATGCCTGCGAAATGAATGAGTATTAAATCCATCTCTGAAAATGTTACTATTGAATCTGGACAGTGGTCTAGTGGTTAATGGCAGAGAGCATCAAACTTGGGAATCAGAGAATCAGAGTTCAAATTCTACTTTTGACACTTAAGTGGCCAGGTGGCACCATAGTGCATAGAGCACTGAGCCTGGAATCAGGAAGACCGGAGTACAAATCAAGCCTCAGACACATAATAGCTGTGTGACCCTGGGCAAGTCACTTAACCTCTGTCTACCTCCGTTTCCTCAACTGTGAAATGAGGATAATAATGGCACCCCCCTCCCAGGGTTGCTGTAATATCATTTATCTGGTTTGCTCACAATTCTGTGATCTTTAGAAGTGACTACAGATTACTCATTCTACTTCGAACCAAATTGTAGGCTCTCCCTTTCATCCCTCTTAAATTTCATCTTGCCAGATCTGGGGTAATCTTTACAGAAGCACAGTTTGGCTGATCACACACTAGTTAAGACTTTGGGTGTCATCTATACATCTGGGAAACATCAGTCCAAACCAATACCAAAGATGTCAGAGCTGACTGAGGCCAGACCTGGGTTCCTGCACTACACACTTCCCTCCGCCATGTCACTATGCATCCATAAATCACCACCGTCTCATGGATTCAACTGCAAGACAGCCACCTAATCCTCACACTGGATGCCTGGATACGGGCTTCAGAAATACAAACAATCTTGATGTATCTAGTTTGGGTAACCACTGTTTGCCCACACTGTGTCTCTAAGACTACAGGACATTGGGTACACAGTCACTGCCAGTCTACACTGCAGAAGAGAGTTTTCACCTTCTATCAGCAATTGCCCAGACTGATGAAATCAAGGTCTGGTCCAAGAGAGAAAACCCTGATGGGTGCCCAGAGAGCATGGCGGGAAATGATCCGAAGGCCAGGGCCCGAACCACAAAGTGAAGACTGACTATAGGTCAGCAGCATGACTGTAGATGTTTAAAAGGCCACCTGGACACCGACATAAAGAAATTGAGACTCCGTAGACCATAGGCATCTGAAATCTGGGGATCTGGGTTGGGAGCCTGGTTTTGTCACTTACTGCATGTGTTTGTTACGTTGAATAAAGGCACCTCAGCTTCCTCATCTGTAAAAGGGGGAGGGAAGAGATGATGTCAAACACTCCTTTCCAGAATTTCTATGATAATGCCAAAATAAGGAACAAAACTTTGAAGTACCATTGAGCAAGATGAGTTTAATGATGAAGGAGAAGGAGAAGGAGAAGAGGAAGGAGGAGAAGAAAGAAGAAACAGTACTACTACCTAGCTCTCCCCAGGAAATCCGTGGTTGGGGCAGCCCTGTTGAGGGGCCACAGAAATGAATTCTCTTGTTCCTGTGACATTCATTTGCTCATTCATTCTCTCATTTATTTGTGGAATTTTAAAAAATCTAAGCCATGTACCCATTTGGAGCTTTTTCTCAGTATATGGTGTGAGATGCTGGTCCGAACTCAATTTCTGCCAGATGGCTGTCTGGTTTTCCCAGGAGTTTTTGTCAAATAGTGAGTCACTCTCCAGTCACTGGTGCCTTTGGGTTGATCAAACATTAGACCACTACATTTGTCTGCTTTTGAATACTGTCTGCCTAACCTGTTTCATTGCTCATCTTTTTTTAATCCAGTGTCATTTTAATGACTACTGCTTTGTAAAAAAGGGCAGCAGGTGGTACAGTAAATAGAGTGCCGGGCCTGGAGTTGGGAAGACTCATCTTCCTGAGTTCAAATCTGGCCTCAGACACTTACTAGCTGTGTGACCCTGGGCAAATCACTTCACCCTGTTTGCCTCAGTTTCCTCACCTGTAACATGAGTTGGAGAATGGCAAACCCCTCCAGGATCTGCCAAGAAAATCCCAAAAGGGGTCACAAAGAGTCGGACAGGACTGAAAAAAACAACTGAATAACAACAGAATAGGTTGAGAATTGGTATGGATGGGTCCCCTTCCTTCTGACTTTTTTCATTATGACACTTGAGATTCTTAACCTTTTTATTCCTCTGCATAAATTTTATTATTTTTTAGCTCTATAAATATTCCTTTGGGCATTTAATCAGTATTTACTCCCTTATTTATTCTTTCACTTATTTACTCATTCACTCACTCTATTTCTTCGACAAGTATTTACTAGGTACCTGCATAGAACCAGAGCAGGCACAGAGGAAGGAGACAAAAGAAATCTCAGGCCCCATCTTGGCTCTCCCAAAGTTCAGCAAGATGATGGTGGTCATGCCCAAGAATGTTAAGAACCCACTTCCCCCATTAATAAAGTAGGAAATATATTTTTCTTTAGTTTTTTAATTAAAATTGACCTTTCTGAGCCTATGGCTGGAGGCATCTCCAGTAATGAAAAATGATGGCATTTATTGGTGATACTAACAATGTGAAAGTACAGTGAAAAAGGTTATAAACCGTCCTGAAATTCTCATGTTTCAACACACTCTGGAATTGTTAGAGAAAAGAAAAAAAAATAACCTAAATGGCTAAGAGTTATTGGTATAGAACACAGTGAAAAGTGAACCAAAAGTCCTCTTTCCAAAGCGCCCTTGAGCAACATTTGGGGAAAACACAACCCTTCTTCTGCCTTCATCAAGCAGGCATCACAGCCACGGATCACGAGTTCAGATTCTACCTCTCCAACGAACTTCTGTTCCTTACCCCTCGGAACCTCAGTTTCTTCAACTATCGACGGACAGGGCAAGACCAGATGAGCTCTAATGCTCCTTCCCGTTCTCAATCCTATGACCAAGTCAAAGGTCTAGAAAAACCCTGGAGAAAAGCTCAAGCTTTTTTCTAAGTGTTGCTGAAACTTTGACAGCAAGGGTTTGCCACTCCTGAGGGATAAAGCAGCCTGGGCCAAAGAATAAGGAACAGGACAAAAGAAGGGGAAAGGGGAAAGGGTCAGGGAGGAAAGGAAAGAGGGGAAATTAGGAAGAACTGAGAGGTTTTTTTTTTCCTTCTAAGTGGAAAAAGATTTGAGAGTGAGGGGCAAGAAAAAATACCTCGGGCGGCACAGGAGATCCACACCAGCCAAAACGTTCTTCCTGAAGGCTAAATGTTATGACCCACTCAGGAACGTCTGCACCCACAGTCCCAACTACTCTTCCCCTGATTTCTCAGTTGCTACCACCATCATCATTACCACCACCATCATCACCATCACCACCACTATCTATATAACACTCTAAGATTTACAAAACCCTATACAAAAACATGAACTTATTTGATCCTCACAACCATAAGAGGCAGGTGCTATTATTATCCCCAGTTTACAGATGAGGAAACTGAGGCAGGTGAACTAGTAAATGTCTGATAGAGGATTTGAGCATCGGTCCATCCGCTATTCCATCTAGCTACCTAATCCCTACACATGTCCTTTTTTCTGCCGAAAGGGGCAGAGAAGCCAGTTGTCGCTGTCGGGGAAATCCTGCATACCACAGGCGTTCCCCCAGTTCAGGCCCAAGTTTTCTCTTTTTCCTGTAATATTCTACACTGTCCCTTGAACTAGAGAACTCACACAGAGAGACTGGCTGTGCCATTTATGAAGCACCTACTATGTGCTCATCACTGAATTTTAGAGCTGGAAGGGACCTTGAGAATTGCCTGGTTCAACCACTTCATGGGATCACGGGCTTAAAATGGGAAGACACCTTGGAAGGCACAGACCCCAACCCTTTCCTTCTCCTCCAGAAACAGAGAGGTTATTGGCCTGACAAGGGCCACACTGGTTATTTTCATAACCAAAAGATACATGGCTGATGATTTATTTCACTTGAGTCTGCATATTTGTTACAAGTTTGGGTGCTTTATTTTGTTCTGTTTTCCCCAATAGGAGGGGGAAGAGAGAGAAACAAAATGCTTGTTGACTGAAAAAAAAATTAAGAGTAAAAAAAACTTT
Organism: Vombatus ursinus; assembly: GCF_900497805.2. Lineage (NCBI taxonomy): Eukaryota > Metazoa > Chordata > Mammalia > Diprotodontia > Vombatidae > Vombatus > Vombatus ursinus. Next base: position 5,467,337 of record NW_020954577.1, on the reverse strand, counting down.
AGTTCAAAAAGTTAAAAAAGGAACAACTTCCGACTACTCCACAAAACTACAGAACTGAAGGGCAGCTAGGTGGTGCAGTGGATACAGCACCAGCCCTGAAGTCAGGAGGACCTGAGTTCAAATGTGACCTTAGACTAAATACTTGACACTTACTAGCTGTGTGACCCTGGGCAAGTCACTTAACCCCAATTGCCTTAAAAAAAAAACCTACAGAATTGTATAGGACCACAGCACTGAATTGGCAGGTCCTTATCACAGAGTCTAACTCTTTTTACAGATAAGGAAACTGAGGCCCAAGAAGTGAATGTCCAGCAGAGGGACTGGCACATTTTTGGTCAAGATCTATAGTTTTATCGGTATAGGGAGCTCCAAGTGAGAGACCGCCTTCTCCCAATGTAGATTACTACCTTCACTGCAACTTAAAGAGTGGGGAAAAAAATCCATTGGAAAGGAAGAGAAAATAAGTTACCTGGAACACTGAGATCAGGTGACTACTGAGGCTCACACAGCCAGTGTATGCCAGAGGAAAGACTCGAACCCGGGGCTTCCTAGTGCCAAGGAGGGCTCTCTATCCACTACCCCTAGCAGCTACTTAATAAACTGAGTTAAACAGTTTGCCCAAGGTCATTTAACTAGTAAATGGTCAGGCCAGGATTTGAATACAGGTTCTCTAGACTATAGGGCAGCTAGGTGGCACAGTGGTTAGAGTGCCAGACCTGGAGTCAGGACCAGAGTTCAAATCCAGCCTCAGGCACTAGCTGTATGACCCCGGGCAAGTCACATAACCCTGTTTGCCTCAGTTTCCTCATCTGTAAAATGAGCAGAAGGAAATGACAAACCACTTTAGTATCTTTGCCAAGAAAACCCCAAATGGGGTCACAGGGAGTTGGACACAACTAAAAAATGATTGAACAACCAACTCTTGACTCCATCATGCCCTTATCAACATTACATTGTCATCACGTATCAAAGATATTTTACCATAGAGATAACCTGCTGCTTGGTTAACATCTCTGGTGAGGAAACAAGACATCTGCAGACTATTATTCATCCCTAAGCATATCTGCACACACCTGGATGTTTGGAATTTAATTATCCTTCCTCCACCCCCCCACCCCAAAAAATCCTAAACTCCATCTGCAAGATTCCCCTGCGGTGGATGCCTGGGCTGGAGGTCTGAGGACCAGCCCACCAACATCTAAGGCCTGCAAATCACAATTACCATCAATTAGCTACAAATGCTGAGCCAGGCAAAGCAAAATCACAAGGCAAGGTCTCACACCTCCAATGGACTTAGGTGGGTAAGAGAAACACCCGCTGGTGATTTGTTGGCAGACTAAACCCATATAAAGAAAAAATATTGTCATTTTTTCCCCCTGTTCACAGGGGCCAGAGCCCTGAATCTTAGAAACCCCAGGTTCACCCAGAGTGCAGGTCTCATGTGATGGGGAGAAGAGGGATTAAGCGTCTGCACACCTCCCATATGCAAGATCATTAGGGAGTGGAGGCTCCAGGGCACCCAGGCTGGGATGTTTCTGCTTTCTGTCCTTTTTGCATGGTTACCGGGACCATAACTCAAAGTCATCACACATTGTAAATATCCTTTCCATATTGTTTTCTTGTCCTTCATAATTAGGCTGCCTTTTGTTACTGGGGGTTTGGTTGTAAACTGATTGTATTAAAAATTAGGTGTGTCCCCCCCAAGACTGAGCAGCACCAAGGAAGCTGGGGGTCCTAGCACCTCTGTGACCCTCCCCTCTGCCCTCAGCATTTGGTCAGGGTACCCTTAGCCAAAGGAGCTCAGGAAATCTTGGGAGGTCTCTGGCAGTCGACCCCCTTCCACAGTGACAGCCTGGTCCTGTCAATCCACGTGCCAAAGAAAAGGATGAGGGAGGGATGCTCTGTGCCCGCTTCCCAAGGCTGAGACACATCTGAAACGAGGCCTGAAGGATGCTCTGTCTCAGTTTCTTAGACCCTGCATGGTAAAAATGTTTCCACCTTCCTAAGGCAGCAACATATTATCTTTTAGTGTTACACAATTTTGATCTGGATAAAGCCAGAAGCTATCATTTTTCCCACACCACGCCCCTCCCCAAATTAAGGGACATGCACAAAGAAAACAATTGATATTTATATAGTGTATGGACGCTTGCAAAGTGTTAGGCTGACATTAGCTCACTTGATCTCTCTGACAACACTGTGAATAGTTTAAAATATTATCGTGTCTATTTTACAGATGAGGAAACTGAGGCCTGGGGATGTTCAGTGACTCAGGATCTGAGATCCAGAGTCCGACCTCAATCGGACCAATCCCTCCCCCGCCCTGTTTCATGGGTGAGAAAACTGGAGGGCCCTGAAGGTTAGCTCAAGGTCACCCAGCTCGGCAGTAAACATCAGGGGCAGAATTTGAATCCGGATTCCCTGACTCAGGTTCTATGCTGCTCTGAGTGCACAAAGCACCCACGTGTGTGGTGGGACCCCTCAACACTGGCCTGGAAGCCAGGGGCGCTGAATGCCTTGACCCAAGAGCTCTAAGATTAGAAATGGGAAGATGGGAAATCCTTTTGTCTTCTCTCGATCCCAGGATCCTCCTCTGTAAAATGGGGTATGGGGCAAGATCATGTCTTAAGGGGCGTTTGATCTCTATGTGGTTTTATTCTTCTTGGGTTGTATCTAAGTAGAGCTGATGACATTCTCTGTGCTTTTGTTTGAGATGAGATGACCAGAAGAATCAGAACTATGTGGATAAGAAAGCACGTCCTTAGAGTGGATAAACCCCAATCCCCAGTGACCCCAGAGTGGGTGGATCCCCCCAGCATCCCTCGAGCGGGTAGATCCCCTCTATGCATCCTTTAGTGGACCCACACAAAATCCCCCCCCTACACACACACACACACACACACACACACACACACACACACACACTTATGCAATGGCCAGTTCTGACGGTCTGGAGATAGGAGGAAAGTCCTAGAGATGAGCTGTTAAAAATCTAAACTGCTGCCGTCGGTTGATACGCTCCAAGACAGGCTTGGGGGGAAGCAGGTGGCTCAGAGTGTACTGGGAGGGCCCAGCAAAGCACCCTCTCCTGTGCCATTAATGGTACGGAAGCAGAAACAAGTTGGTCAATTAGTCACGGGTAAAGGCCGGCCACTGCATTGTAAGGAAAGCAGAGCCAGCAGCCGACTGTGATCTCCTCACTGTGGAGCCCTGGGAAGGTGTTTTCCTTTCTTCCCCCTTTGAGAGGGGCCTGTGTGAATGCCACTTAAACAGTTAACTCAGGAAGGGCGGCAGACTTCTGGCTGTCTTTCTTCCTGGCTGACCAGCCGCTGGAGAGCCTCTGGTTGCTATGGAAAGCAGGGGAGGCAGGCAGACTCCAACGGAAGGAGAGCTAATGGGAAGGGGTGCCCAGAGCCAAGCTGGGACCTTACCCCGCCAGTGAACTGCGCCGACTCCCTGGGGCTCAAGGCCTGGTGTCGACGGCAGCTTCCACGCAGGCTCCGGGCTAGCTGCTAGGCATGACAAGTCCCCAGTATGGACTCAGTTATAATAAAAATCCCTTTAATCGTAAGGAGAGAGTGAAGAAAGCAAGGAAACAATATGACCAGAAGAAAGGCCTCTTCTGTGAATCGTAGTATCATCATATTATCATCCTAACGCTTCTGCGGCATTCCAGGCGTGGGCATTCCCCTCACCAGGGCGCAAGGCAACCCCACGGACCTCCCCCAGAATCATCCCGGGGAACACCTTCCATTGAGCAGGCTCGGTGCTCAGAGACGTTGGGCCTCAGACAAGAGAGAGCTATCGATGATGGAAATCCCTCCCAGCCGGGTAGGAGCCATCAGAGCTCAGGGCCAGCGGGCAAAGACCCTGAGAGCCCAGGCTCGGCCCTCGCCACCCCATAAAGCAACAGAGTAGCCTTCTGGTGGAGGGTTAGGCCTGTGTGTCCGAACAGATGGGGAGGATCTCAGCGAAGGAATCAGTAGATCAATCTGTAAGCATTTCTCTAAGTGCCTACTATGGGTCAAGGCCCTGGGCCCTGGGAAAAGAGACAAAGAAGGAAACCTACCCTGCCCTCAAGCACCTCACAATCTGTGGGGGTGCAGAGGGCAGACAGAGACATACACAGAGAAGAAAATGAATAAACAATGTTTAAGGCACTTTTCAATCCTTTCAGGGCTCCCTCTCTGCTACTATTATTAGTAGGTTTAAATATTCATTTAAATTACAAATCTTTTCAGATGGACGGACAACCATAATTCAATCGTGTTTCTGGGGGAGCTGTAGCCAACAAGGAAATGCATTTCAAGCCTTGTCTTTTTGTCCAAAGTGGCATTTGCTGACGTTTACACAACACAAGAGGTCATGAGCTCCCTTTCGATGGACGTCAGTAATGAACCCGGCAGCTCTCAGATTCAGCCACCCCGCCTGTTTAAAAGAAGGCTTTCAGAAACTTAACCTGATCAAACAGCAGCTGGCTCCGGCCAGAGCAGACGGTTTGTGGACACAAAACCATTTCCATGAAGTCAGTGCATTTCTAATAGATTTCCCAATAAATTCATCTTAGGAAGAGCATTTTTTAATGTAATATTGGGATAAGAGGCCTCAGCCAAACCCAGATACAATAGGCTGGTCCTGACGTAGACTCATCTGCCCTAAAGAACTGCTGGGGATGGGATGGGGTAGATTAACCACATTTAAAATTAAGTTACATAAAATGTTATGTTCCAGCAGCATCACTGTCAATCAGTCATTTTAATGACCCGTTTTTTAAAAAATCCATTGTGTGTGTGTGTGTGTGTGTGTGTGTGTGTGTGCATATGCATATGTGCACCCCTCCCTCCATGTACATGCTCCTCTGATGTCTCATTGTGGCCTAGCACTGACCCTGGGCTCTTGAAGAGTGAGCTCTGGCCAGCAAGGACCAGGTGACAGATAACATACAAGTCATCTGAAGACCTGCCTGCATAAACTTGGGTTTAGCACCAGGCTGGCCATCCAAGAACAAATTTTTCATCTTAAAAAAATGTTTATTAAGTAGAATGCTATGAGAAATCAAAGTCACAAAGGGGCCGCAATCTGCAGCAGTGGAGGGCACACCCACACACAGATGAAACTAGAGATCCTTAAGTCTCCATATGCCTATTCTCTGTCTGTCTGGCTCATGAGAGACAGAACATTAGCAGGATTTAGGGCCAGTGGGCTCCAGAACTGCATTTCCTATGTGGGGAATCTTCCAGGGTAGAAACCTCTTGCTTGGTAACTCTGTGTCTTACAGCCCTGGAGAGTTGCCTTGTTAATAACTAAGGGACTAGGTGACTTGACCAGGGTCACACAACCAGCAGGACTTGAACACAGGTCTTCCTACCTCCACCTCTGCCCCAACGCTTATCCTCACATGTTTCCCTCATGCCTGGAATCCTCTCCCTGCCGGCCCTGCTTTCTGGCTTTTGGTACCATCTGCAAGGAGACTTTCTAGGACTTCCCTAATGCTGGTGCCTTCCCTCTGAAATATTGCCAATTTAATCTGAATCATCTTGCTTATACAGAGTTGTTGGAATGCTGTCTTCCCCATTAGACTGGAAGCTCCCTGAGGGCAGCCACTGTCTTTTGCCTTTCATTGTCTCTCTAGTACAGGCACATAGAAAGGACTGAATAAATGTTTGTTTATTGATTGCTGATTGATCCTAATACAAAGTAATTTCAAGATGGAAGGAGTGCTGCTAACTGAAGAAATCACGAAAAGCCCCATTTGAGTCGTTATAATAATTGCTAGCATTTGTATGGTGCTTTAAGGTTTGCAAAGCACTGAAAATCTATCATCTCATGTGATGCGCACAGCAGCCTTGGGAGCTGTTATCTTCATTGTGAAGATGAGAAAACTGTGGCTAAGTAATTTGCCCAGGTACCCAGATGGTAAATGCAAACTCAGGTTTTCCTGACTGAGTCTACTACAACACCTTACAATCACACGAAGCCCAGAGTGTGGGGTTTTCTCATCAATGGCAAGCAAACGTAAAATAAAAATTAGAAGGAAACAAAAGAAAAAACCCAAAGGAATCTTACACGTGTCAGCATGAGCTTTTCCAAGATTTGGCCATTTGGGGAAGTGCAAGGAGGCCTCAGCTCTTTCAACTGGTCACCAAAGACAAAAAGCCTCATTATCACTTCCTCATCAGGGAACTCCCCTTTTAAATGAAAACAAAACAAAACAAAACAACTAAACCATTTTTCCAGTAAAGTAGGTGCTAAAACAACCAACATTTCTACAAAACCATCTAACAAGAGGGGCTTTAAGGGGCGCTAACTTCCCACCTGATGGTGGCCAAACAAAACCTCCTCTCCCCATGAGCAGGTCTGTTCCCCTTGTGAGGTCAGCGCCTTTTCTGGGGGGCCCAGGAGGCTGCCACTTACATCGCATGGTCTTGGGAGTGATCCCCCCACACACAATCACTAGGCTGCCCCAGTGCCTGTGATTTCACTATTAGAGATTCATTCCACTGGAGGCCGGCAACATGCTGGGAAGAGGGGAGATGCACAAACTAACTGGAGCCTAATAGCTAATAGATCAAGTCAATGCTGAGGGCATTCCTTTACCCAACAATTGCTCTTCCTCAGAGGCTGCTTTAGGAGGGAGCCTGGTCTTACGTGAACTGATTCAGTACGAAGGATCACACACAATGACCACATCCATGCAGATGGAAAGAACGATTATCGAAGATGAACATTGTGAAATTAAAGGAGCCCGGCCTCACATAAAAGATGTGAGAAGATGCCTCCCCGTAAGCCTCTGCAGAGGCGTATATGTATGTTCATGGGGCAGGGGGGATGACGACAGGGGGATGGCAGGTGTTAAAATATTGCTATAACATTTTCTCAGTGTTTGGACCAGTTTTGCTCATTTTTTTCTCTTCTTCTTTTTATTTTTTCTCTTTCTTTTAAAAAAATATTAATTTTTGGGTGTGGTAGGGATCTAAACGCAAAATATATCAGTAAAAACGTATCTTTTTGAAGAGGAAGAATGGTCTCTCTTCTTCTCCCAGACAACCTGGCAAAGACACGGACGCCATCCAATCTTGGACTCCACCAAAATCTGGTTATGGCTGACAATCACCTCAGCCCAGGGGAGCTAAGCTGTTCCTCTGAAGGCTGAGACTAGCCCTCTGTTCATTAAGCGTTCCCCAGCTCTGGTCAGCGAGGTAATCCTGACTGACCCTGCTCCGTCCCCGGGGGTGGACCCAGCGCTTTGGCTACTGGATTACACACCCATTAACACCTCCTGGCTCCTCGACTCTGCTGGTGCACAAACCAGTAACTACAGAGACAAATCCCTAAGGCCGGAGAAGTTCACTCGCGTCAGTGGCTCCAAAGAACATTCCCAGGCCACTTTCCAAAAGAACACGGGGAGGACTGCATACGTGTTGAGGTCAGAGCTGGGCCGGCCTTTGGAAAGGACACGGGATGTGGAAGATGATAGCGGGGACCCCGACAGATTTTATCGTCCGGTCGAAGGTACTATGGTTCTGCCAAAGGGCAGATCACAAAAAAAAAAAAAAAAAAGAAGAGTGACGTTTAAGCACCACTTCCACAAGCATACATTAACTGCTTCCCATATGCCAGGCTTGGTGCCTGACAGAGCAGGCGTTCACTGCATACAAAGACAGAAAGGAAGCAGGCCTTGGCTTCCCCCATTTTACTATGGGGGAAACAATGTGTACACAGATATAAAATCCATATGGAATCAACACCAAGTTATTTTGGGGGGCAGGGACCGGGATGGCCTTCTGACAGAGATCAGGTTGAGCTGAGTTTTGAAGAAAGTCAGGGGTTTGAAGAGGATGAAGTGAGGAGGGAGGGAGGGAAAGAGGGGGTGGAACATGGTGTGGAGGGAACACTGAGGAAGAGTTTCAGGGGTATCTGGGCACTTGGCCTGCAGAGTTAGCCTGCAGTCGGACTGCAGGGAGCTTCAAATGCAAAAATGAAAAAAAAAAAGTTGTATTTATATTCTCAATCTCCCCCCAACACACACACATATGTATGTATCATTATGAGGAAAATTTTCCTGACATTAAATCAATCTGTTTAATCTATTAATTAAATCTATTATTTTAATTAATTAAATTTTAAAAATCTATCTGTCTAGGTTTAAGGTCAGGAAAACAACTTTCCTATTAGAGATATCCTATGGGCAGCCATGGAATGTGGTAGGAGAGGTCTGGATAGGTAAAGCTGGACAATCTTCCTGGACACCCCCGAGCTCCCTTCAGTATCTGCGATGGAGGCATGGCTAACGTTATGGTGGAGATCACCCACACAAACAAGCCAAAGCAGGCAGATCACTTCTCATTAAAAGGGCAGCGAGGAAAGGCTGAGGAGATGTGTGGTCATTTCCGAGATGCGGGGACGACGCAGCCCACATTTCCTCCACTCATCTGGAGCCAAATGGAACCTTGAAAACACAGACAGAAGCTGATAAAAGAGTCCGCTCCCAACCCGGACGGATTGCTTGGGAAAGTCTGCTTGCCTTGTGAGGTCTGAGTTAGCGTCCTGGGCAGAGGACTCCAGGGAGCAGTCATGGCCTCACACAGCTTCCACAGGGACAGTGCTGACCATTGCCAGCGGGCACTTAACTACCTCATCACTGCTTCAAAGTGACAGAAAAGGAAGGATACAGTCTGTGACTCATCCCCCACACCGCCTGGAAGGGACCCACGATGGGGAATGACGTGGGTTGGGGGAATCATCCCCACCCCTGTATTCTGTCTGTCCCCCAAGCCTCGGGCCCAGCCCAGCTTCCTACAAGCACAAGGTGTCGCACAAGGTGTCATACACACATTTATGACCAGATGGGATTGCTAGCCCCAAAGCTGCTGGACATTCCAAAGCCTATTCCTTTGCATTCAAAACCAGAGCTTAAGAGCCAAGAGAATTCATACCAAGCTATTTACATCTGCCCAACCTGGCCAGCCTCAGGTCCGAAGGTGACGTCCTAATCAGAGAAGATCCTAGCTGGGTAATGACCTCTTTGCTAATTGCAATTTCACTACCTCCAGGTTCTTGATTCACACGATCTCTTACTGGCCACTGGCCAAACTCACCATGCTTTCCCCCTTCTGTCAAGCTTTATATGTGTGTACGTACAAACACACAAACACGTGTACACACATGCATACATGGAATATACACACTTGCACACACATAAACACGTGCGTGCACAAACACACTTGCACACAATACACATTACATACACACATACCTGCATGCATACACTTATACACACACCATACACATACACACATGTACATACACATGCGTGCGTATATACACACACTCATACATACATATACACACGCATACACATACACACATTTGCACACACACACACACACACACACACACACCTGCTCCCACGCCAACCCTCCTCACCTCCCTCCAGTTCTCAGAATTCTTGGCTTTCTTCACAGCCCTGCTCAGGGAGCCCCACCTAAGCTCTTCACGGCTTCCCCTCTCTCTCTACTCTGCTTCTGGCAGACAACTTGTCATGCCAACCCTCAGTACAATTAGCACAGTGCCTTTCCTGTGATGTATGTTTGCTCAACTGAATTTTGTTGAATCAAATCATTTTTGTACAACTTCTAACACAGTTCCACGCCCAGATAGATTTCCAGCCTCACTCTACTGTGTGACCCTGAGTAAGTCACTTAACTTCTGTTTGCCTGAGTTTCCTCCACTGTAAAATGGGGATAATACCAACACCTACCTCCCAGGGCTCATGTGATGATGAATTGAGATAATCTTTGTAAAAAACCGCTTAGCACAGTGCCTGGCACATAGTAAGTGCTCTATAAATGGGTCTTCCCTTCCCCTGGGAGGGACGGCCAGTGCTCTTTCCACCCCACCCTAGGGCTACTCTCAGGTATGTCCAGGGCCCCTACACACAATCCCAAACCCTGCCCCAAACCAGGTCTCGGCCATCCCTTGGAAAATGCCTCCAACTCATCTGTTTTGCAGAGCTGAAGGTTAGCTCATTTTCAAGAAGTGGAAAACCGCGGGAGTGAGCCCAGGGAGAGAAGAGTTAGAGCCAAAACCGCCTTCTCCTGGGGCCTTTCTCCAGCCAGGAAGGCAGACCTCCTGAGGCAAAGAGAGCCGGTCCATCTGGTGGGCTTCCTAGGCAGGGCCGCAGCATACGGTGGGCCTGCTCAACCCCGGGATGACGGATTGCAAGCCCTCTGATGGGCCCCGACCAGGGGAGGCGGAAGCCAGCGCCTGGGTCACGTAGATACCCTCAGCAATCGATGGTAACCACATTGGAGCAAGATGAAAGATACATATTTATACGATTAATTCCCAATCTAAATAGTTGGGGTCCTTTCCAGGCACTGGTTTCTCTCTCTTTCCTACATGTTTTCTCTAATTTATCTATCTATGGCCATATAATTAAGTCAAGAGGAAGAAAAAAATTGAACTTCATTTCAACCCAGTCATTTCCTAGGTAATTGCCGGCAGAAGAGGCTGCAGATTAGATCTGGAGACCCCTCTCTTCCTTGCTGGGGTCATCCCGAGGGCTGGATACCCTGCCTGGCAGGCCGAGGGACCTCGGCTCTCCCTGCGTTAACAGACCCCAGGGGCCGGCCCTCGCCGAGAGAGCCCCCAGAGCTCTGGCGCGGGGGCCACCGGCTCTCCGTGGGGACCTCGCCCCCTCCCTGGAGGCTGGAACAAAAGCATCTTCAGATGTTGAGGGCTAGCCCCCTGGCAGCAAGCCCAGGCAAGGAGAGCCCCGGCTGGCTGTGGCCTCGGTGATCCCTGCCCTCCGACAGCTGTGCGTCTTCCCCCGGCCCTTTTCAAACAATTAAAAACACAGCTTGAAATCATTATTGCAATCTTTGAACACCAAGCTGGGGAGAAGGAGGAGGGGGAGAAGGAAGGGGGCTCTTCCCCTCGTGCGGGGCCTGGTCAGCTCCTATGTGGACCTAGAACGTCCCTCCTTAACGAGAACATTTCTAACCAGCCACTGGTGAGTCTTAGCACCTCCGACGACAGCCCCAGGCTTCCCAAAGAGATGCTGAAAACACTGGGAACATACCCAGGGCCCCACGTCCCCCACCTCACTGCCAGGCCACCGCAGCAGAGAAAGACTGCAGAAAGAGGGAAGAGTCAGTTTAAAAGGGAAAAAATGAGCCTCTGCCAAGCGAATGGTCTTGGAAGTCTCCGGGCCGTCTGAGGAGAACAGATGTTTTCACAAAATCTTCCACCAGGCAACCCCTTCCATCCCAGGAGAGCGCCTGCCCAGCATTACAATCACCCGGGGCTGCCAACGGCAGGGGCCTGTGGACAGTCCACAGAAGTGTGTGTTAGTGTGACACCTGAGAACAGTCACACAGGATGCCTCTGGGCAGTTGTGAGCCCGGCTCGTCCTCTCTGCGCCTCAGTCACCTCATCAATAAAATGGGCACGATAGTACCAACCACCTCCCGGGACTGTGGTGATGTTCAAATGAGACAGCTGATGTTGCTTCTTTACCATACTACTACTACTGCTACAGTCAGTCAGGCTCACAAATAATACAAAGGTATCTGTTTAGGCCCAGCCGTGGACAGAAATTCCTCTGGTGGAATAACCCGGCTCCCCCCTCCCACCCGAGGTATGAGCTCTATGTGCTCAGGTAACAGCCGGAATATGGCAAAATGGCCCTGCGGTCAAAGAGGAGAGGGCCAGCCTGGAAATCGGCAAGCCCTGAGTTCAAGTCTCCTTTGGACGGGACAGCCTGCCTGATGGCTGAGGCCCTCTCCGGCTCCCTGGTAACTCTAACCTGCTCACCTGCCATTCTGCAGGAAGTTTTCACATCAGAAACCCCCCTCCCCAGATTCCTAAGTCATCGCAGTTTCAGGACCCCCCCGCCCCAACCACAGAATCACAAAACCTGGTCTCATGTGATGTGTCTCCCAAATCCCAGCCACGTGTCCAAGATCCAAGTTCAGGCAGTTGGTACTAGAGAGAGCCTTCACGTAGGCGAGAGGTTGGGGGAAGGTGTCCAGAGATGGGTGGGGGGCTGGGAGGTCTTGGGTCTGCACCAACACTGATGCTGTGGGATTCTGGGTGTGTGAAGTCATCCCATGCCCCCCCCCTCTTCTTTAGACACACGCCCCCAGGACAAAGAAATTGGTTAGATGATGCCTGACTGCCCAGAGAAGACCATGGAGACCATGAAGGGTCTCCAGCCCACCCCCCCATTGCTCTTACACAAACTCTCTCCAAGCCATTGCCAATCCTTCCCCTAGGCAGGGTCAGTCTGGGGCCCTTGGCCATCTTTCCCTTCTCCTGTCACCACCTGAAACGGCTTGTTCTGCTCTGAGTGTCTACCATCACCAAGTTTTCACCCACTGTCTGAAAGCTACGTGGGCCCCTGCTGGCCCTGCCGGCCACGGGCCCACTCCTCCTTCTCCCATACAGCCAAGAAGACCCCGGATCATGGTGAGAACTACTGAGGGCTGACCAATGTTCACACAGGCGATGACAAAAAATAAATAGTATGTGTGTGCATAAATGTTTTAATAGCATATTATAGGCTATAATCATTGTAGAACTATATTATATATACATACTATATATGTAATATATTATATATAATTATAATTAGTATACATGCCATAATAATGCTGTATATGTTATATGCTATAATAATGCTATAATTATATAGTATATATAATAATTATAATGCTATTAATATGCTATGTATATAATACATACATAACATACATATACACATGTATACACACATACACAGTACATATATATATGCACTCATATACATAGTATACATAGTACATCTGTGTGTCTATTTGCTTATTTAAATTCACTCGAATTCAAATGTATTAGAATTGACACAGGGCTAGAACCAGTGACCAGATTTTATATAATTATAACTTCAAATAGTGTGGTTTCAAACACATGGGCCCACTACGCATGGTTTGCACTAAGTGAGAACTCTCTGTAGTAGGCCTCAATAAACGCTGATTGAGCGACTGGCTAAATAAAAAGGGGGCTCAGAAAGCAGGAGGTCTCCATCATGAAGTCAGCAGGCCACTTCGATGAACATCAAGGTAAAGTCTGTGGTCACTCTAGGAGAGAAGGCAGCCCACCCACCATTTCCTTCCTGGACCAAAATTAATGGCTTCAGGGAGAGGCAGCGAACCGTTCTCTCCTCGTGAAAGGGCACGGCCGTTGTGCCCGGCAATCCCAGGCCCAGTCCAGCGCTGGCAGCCTGCAGGCATGAGCCCAGCCCCTGACCCTGCCGGCAGTGAGCCTGGGAGGAGCTGGGGGAGGAGGAGTGGGGGTCCCACTGCCTTAAAGCCAGGCCCCCTGACCTCCTTTCCTGCAGTAACCCATGCACAGGATCCATAATTAATGTGAGGAGCTGGCCTTCCAAAGCTGTCTCCAGAACTCAGTTTGTTTGAGCAGAGGAACAATACTGCAGGTACATTTTTATCATATTTATTATCGTTAGCCATAAATCAGCCATCCAATGGCAAACTGCACGTACATCTTTAGTTCTGCCTTTGACTTAGACACCAAATTATTCTTTCTGAATACGGCACAAAGTAACAGCCAGTATCAGTACTGCCTGCGGCTGCCTCTCCAGCACTGAAAGCCCGCCCCAGCTTGGCTCCTGCCTCCGAAACTGCTTTGCACTTAATTGGTGTGTGTTTTGTGCAGGCTTAACTGAACAGATGCCTCTTCCTCAGTAGACTGTAAGCTCCATGAGGGCCTGGCCTGGTGCATACTGTCTTTGCCTCTAGTGTCTGTGAGGATGAGGTGTCCAAGAAGGGCTTTTTTTTTTTAGTTGAACCCAATTTGTAGGGGCTTCAAGGTCTGCAAAGCACTTGGCACACATCTGAGACTCCAAACAGCCCCAGGAGATAACAGAAACAGCTATTTTAACCCCCTTTTACACATGAGGAAACTGAGGCTGGCAGAGGGCAACAGGCTTGCCCAGGGTCACACATCTAATAAATGTCCGAGGGATCTGAACCCCGATCCTCATGACTCCAGTCCAGCGTCTCTTGAGAAGTGACAGTAGCTCCCTCTCTCCCCCAAAACACAAAACAAACAAAACTCTGTCCTGAAAGTGGGACTTTCTTTATCTGCCCGCCATTACGAAAACACCTTCATGAAAACGGGTATCTGTGTGCAAGATTCAAATCCCTCTCCTCTCTCAAAGGAAAAAGGAACACAGAACGTCGGCCAGGGTCCCCAGAGTCTGCGCACGCAGAACGTTTCACGGATCGATCACAGTTCAGAGAAGATGGATCCATCTCTGCTGGTTTTGCCCCCAGTGCACCTCACCCCAGAAGGCCAGGTACAGAACGAGACCCAGACTGTATTCGGAAGGCCCCCAGGTGGGGGGATGGATCTTTGGTGGCCCTGGGAGGGAAATGAGAAGTTCCTTCAGTCACCTGGCCCCAAGAGGACCGCGAGTGGACGGTGTGGTGTTAACTCAAGTCCCTGAGCAGAGACCTTTGGTGGTTAGGAAGGTTACGTGTCCCTGTCCTAGGGGGAGAAAGCACTTTGGAAAAGAGGTGAACCTCAAGTGCAATTGTGTTCTTTTGTGAGGCCCTCAGAGGACCAACCGGCTCATCATAATCCTGAAAGAACCAGAGCCGGCAGGCCCTGGGAGGGCCGGGGAGCCGATGGGTGTTGGCTAGCTAGTGTTTCTGCTTGTACATGGACTGAGCCGCAGGAGAAGGGAAGACGTGTGTGGGAGCTCCCAAAAAACACACCCCAGTACGTGATGCTCCTCTGACCACCCCGGCTTGGGGAGGGGGCCTGGCTCTGACCTCTCCACTCTGCACCCCCATTGAACCAGGCCCGTCACCTTGGCCAGTGTCTGAAACTAATCTCTGTTTTTATTGGTGCTTTAATTAATAGAATCCTCACCTTCCCTACTGCTACCGCCTTCCATCCCGAAACCGTGATGCATTTCTTTTGTCTTTATTCTGCGTATATTTGAAAAGCAGCCTGGCATGACAGCAAGCACGCAAGGCCAGGAAGATGCGGGTTCAAATCTGGCCTCTGATGCCTACTGGAGGTGAGACCCTGGATAAGTCCTGTAGCATCTCAGTTTAAGTGCAGAGAAGGTGCCAACTGGCATTGGCAAAGGGGGCTCCTTGTCAGGGGGCTCGTTGAAGTCCCACGTCTAATTCTTATCCCCTGAGAATCTCTTAATTTCTCTCCATTTATCTGTGTGTATACATACATATACATGCACCCATGTGTATATACACACACACACACATACATACACAGATACAACTATTATCTATACCAGGGGTGAGAAACCTGCAGCCTCGAGGCCACATGTGGCCTATATATCTTTATCCATACAATATATCTGATATGTTATTGTATCATACACTATAATATATAATACTATATACTATACTATATTATAGTTCACCTGCATAAGGGCCAGACATACACACATATATGCACATGTATACTGGCACACTTCATATGTGCTCACATGCACACAGCCACACACAGCACGCAATATGTACATATAGACAGCCATGTGTGCACACACACTATACTGCATGCATATATATATATATATATATATACACAAGTACATATATAAATGTACACAATAAAATCACACGTTAAAATACACACACACGGAGGGCATTACGTCGGATGCTCAAGGTACGAAGGCAAAGACAAGAAGTCCTTGCCTTCACACGCTCACACTCTCCTGGGGGGAGGAAAGGTTTCCCAAACCTCCCCATTCAAGGCAATGCAAGGGAACCGAAGGAGGGAGAGGCCAAACGGACAGCAATGACAGTGGTCACAACAATTACCCCTCAGAGCTTTAACTCACTTTATCATTCCTTCAACAGTCATGCAGCCCGCACTTAGGAGCCTTACTGTGTGCTGAGGACACAAGAAGAAGACGGTCCCCGCCCTCAAGGAGTTTGTAAAGACAAAATAAGACAAAATATACGGAGAACAAACAATACTTGAGGGAGGCAGAGGGGAAGTAGCTTAACCCTTAATTTAATTCAAATAGAAATCCTTAAATCGTTACTTTCTTTGCAAAGAGTGATCTATGCCATAAAAGGAATGTCACACAACCAACTGAAGACCCCCAAAAGTCCAGAGTTTGGTCGAGTTTCCCTAAGGTTGCTCCTGGGCCTCCAGGGCGGGGGTAAGAATCCAGGCTCTGGACCTGGGTGCAAATCTACCTTTGCCACTTCGACCCCGTGTGATCTGGGGCAAGTTACAGCCCTCTCTGCCGTCTCCATCTGGAAAACGAGGGGGCTCCACTAAGTAACCTTCAAAGGCCCCTGTGAAGCTGATTGATTAGATAAGCCCCTAAAATCTAAAGAGTTAATCCTATGAAGCAAATCTCACCACCCCCCTAGCTGATTTAAAGTTCAGCTCTGGCTCAGTAGCATTTAGGAGGACAGGCCCACCCTCTTGGGGAGGCCAGGGCCACTTCTCTATGGGGGCTGGGGTCACTCTTCCACAGGGGATGGGCCCACCCTCCTGGGGAGGACAGGGCCACTTCTCTATGGGGGATGGGCCCACCCTCTTGGGGAGGCTGGGGTCATCCCTGGGGCCTCTCACTGATTTCAAACTCCATCTGGCACTGGCTATCTTGGGCAGGATGAAGCCAGTTCATAAATGACACCGCAGTGACGTCACAACAGGAGACAATGGACCCTCGGTGGACCCGGAGGATTTCTCCTTTTTTCCCACCCATGTCCTGGAATGGGCACTCAGCATCCTCCCCTCCCAAACCAAGAGGCAGAGGGCGTTTAGCATTCAGGCCTTGCTTAACTTCAATGGCCTTGATTGGCTGGGGTCCCTGGGCGGTATTAAAACCTCCCTAATTGCATTCTTCAAGCCAGCTGAAGGCTGACAGCTTCCGCCCCCCAGCTCATTATCAGAGCACATCAAGGCCCTCCATTATGGGGGGAGCACCTGGTCCAAATTTATTTCAACGGCCCAGAGCAAAATGGGAGGGTGCTTAATGTTCAACCACAATGGTGACATTTTTACGAGATATCCAAGGTTCAGAAACAAATAAATGAAAGGTTTGAAAGGAGCCCGAACAGAAACTGTGACAATAAAAATTCAACATTAATATATCAATTTTAAAACATATACCACCCATACACTTGGGAGGAGGCCAAAAGTTCACTGAAGGCTGACCCCCCAAGTAAAACCCCACCATCCCCCCCCAAATCTCAGCTTGGCTAAAGATGGATCAAACACCAAAAATAGTTTTAATACAAGAAAGGAGGAAGGGCACATTAATTTCAGCCATGATCTAGGTAACTGATTAAACTTGGTATCCACATCCTAGCCTAAATGAGAATGAAAAAAATTTCCAAACAGAACTCTAGTGAGTTGTTAGGAAGGTTTTTCGGGTTTTCCAGATTGTTAATTTCAAATTGTAGCTTTTTACTTTTTAAACCTCTCCCCCATAATGTTTGTTTATGTATATATATATTTTAAATCTCCTTATGGAAATGAACGCAAGTCAGTGATTTCTTAAGCTAATATTTCCATATGATACTATTGAGTAAATATGTATTTAAGGGCATTTTAATAAATGGGTGATAGGAAAGCATTCTCAGGTAGGTCCTAACTGATCCACTGTCAACACCAGGGCCCACTGTGCAAATCCATTCTTAGGGACCTCTTGTCAAGTGGGATTTTCCTTTGTGTGACTAAGTTCTGGCCTAGCTGGTTATGGCCTACGGGGCACCCAGAGATGGAGGGCTCATTTAAAACCCCTTAGAGCAGCTGCAGACCACTGGCAAGCCAGTTACTTTCCAGGGAATCCACCGGAAGAAATGCTTTAAATAAATATTTGTGTCCTTTTACTAAAATACAACAAAAACGTCTGCGGTGAAATCGACAAGAACAATGAATGAGGAAAAAAAAAAAGGAGAAACAGACCTTGGTAATGGGAATGCTGACCTAACCCTACAGATGGATGGCCCTCCGAGTGTTTACTAAACGTTTACTCTTGTGAGATTAAAAAGAGGATAATTAATCACCGATTCTCCAGCATTCTTGCTGCTATTAGCCCCTCAGGGTATTGTAATTTTATCTCCTTCAAGCATTTTCCTTAGTAAACATGCCTGGCACACATGCAGTATATTAATTGGCTAGACTCTGTGAGCTTTAATTATTTTCCTGTTTTAAAATGCAATTAGGCAGCCCTATTTTTCCCTTATTGACTCGACCCACTGGAGTTGGGGGAGAGGAACTCTTGCATCCCGGGTGGTTGGTACAACTTTCTTCTGCTTCTGAGACTTCCTTTGCCCAGCAAATGAATAAAATATTTATAATTAATTAGTTGGCAGAACCACCTTAGCTACAAAAGTGAGTAACCTCAATTCCCTTAAGAATTCCACATACAAACTATACAGCAGTGGGGCCAACCTTCTCAGCTTTTCACCCAGAGGCTGCTGCAGGAGGTGGGAGGGCGTCCTCCACAGACAGCTGAGGAGCGTGTGTTGTGGGGCGATAAGAAACAGATACCACGAGAGTGGCAAAGATTAAAGAGGCTGACCTAGCCTACTGTCCGAATGACTAGGGAGCATTTATCCAGCACCTACTGCATGCCAGGTATGGCACCAAGTGCTGGAAAGACAGAGGCCAAGAAAGAAACTGGTCCTGCTTCTAAGAAGATATATGCACACACATATATGTGCATTAATATATGTATTTATATACAGACACATTATATATACACAAAACAGACATTTATACAGACATATATACATGTATGTATGAATTTGTATATGTTTCTATACACATTGACATATAAACATATATACACACATTTATATGTAGACATACATATATAACACACACTTGCATTTATGTTTTTAATACATAAAGAGATATATTTATATATAAACACATATATATGCATTTATATAGACATCATATACATACATATGTGTATATATATGCATTTGTATATTTATACGCAGACTACATACTTGTATATTTGTATTTAATGTATTATCATGTATTGTATTATGTATATTTACTTTCAGCTATACAGACATATATACACATGTATCTATGAATTTATATTGACAGACATCATATCTACACATGCATTTATGTGTCATATATACATAGATATACACACATGTACACTTATATTTATATATAAGACAAATTATACACATGTATATGTGCATTTCTATTTGCATAGACATACATATACATGCATTTATATATACAGAAATATCATACACATATACATGTCTATGTATTTATTTATATATATATGTATACATACACACACACATATACATGCACACATAGTCATAGTTTCTCTAAATACAGCACCAGACAGAATAAATGACAGAGAATACAGTCTTTCAATGGGAATAGCTGTGGGACTTCCAAAGGGATTTCCAAGCTTGGTGGGTGATGGAGGGAGGACCCGGGCACCAATGCTGCCCTGCAGAGCAAGGGGGAGGGCAGGGAGAGGCAGCCACACAGCACCCAATGTGCCCCACTCAAGACTAGTCAATCTTCAGGGTGAAAGGAGAGGTAAGGATGGAAATGCTGCAGGAGCCAAGTTATGGGGAAACTTCAAGGAGGAGGTGGAAAGAGAGAAGTACCTTGAGAGATGTCACGGCCTCCACTGCCCCCCTCCACCGCAAGCAGTGAGCAGGAGGGTGGGCAGGACTATGAGGCTTCCTCTCTACACCCTCAGAGCCTACACTAGGGCCCTACACATTGTGGATGCTAATTAAATGCCTGTTGAATTGAATAAAAAGAGGTGTCCCCTATGAGAGATCGTGTCTCTGAAGAGCCTTCTAAACCTTACAAGCCTAGGTGCAATCTAGGCCACTAGAATGACTACCGGATGGTCTGCGGCTAACTGGACAAGAGGAGGGCACGGACTGACTTCAGAATGGGGGCCCAAAGTGCTGCAGCATGGCATGGAGGAAAACCAGGGAGATGGGCCCCCCAGGAGAGTGCAGGACCCTGGAGGTCACATCTCCTGTGTGCCCCCCTCCATCCCCTGCCTCAGTGCCCCCCAAGCTTCTTACTCTGCCCCCATCTAGTCTGTTGTCAGTCTTCTCACCCCAGCCTTCCCCCATCTCTCACACGCAGCCCCCACCCTGGTCCTTTTCACCCTACACCTGGACTCTGCCATCCCTCGTCTGGTGTCCCTGCCTCCAGGGCCGCCCCACTCCACTCCATCTTCAACTTAACCACCAAAGGGACCGGGCCAGCTGTGCCTCAATGACTGGCAGGGGCTTCCTATCCCCTCCAGGACTACAGAGATCCTCCCCAGAGAGGGGGAAGCTGAGGCTCAGCTTTTTGTCTTTCTTTCTTGATGGAGTATGAAGATCACTGGATCTGGAGTCCAAAGGCCTGAATTCAAATCCTGACCCTGTGTGACATGGACAAGTCCCTTCCCCTCCCTAAGCCTCAGTTTCTCCATCTGTAAAACATGTGGATTAGGTCAGATGGCTCTGAAGTCCTTTCTAGTCCCACATTCACCACCCCGGGATTCCAGGGAAAGTGTGCCGTGCAGGCGTTCTGGGTGCGTTCCCCTGGGAATCCTCGTTTAAAGGGCCAGACAGAATTTTAATGGGATCCCGGTCTCCTTCACAGCTGCCCTCCCGTGGCAAATGGAGTCTAATGCTACGAAACACGCCCAAATTAAGACTGCGCGGCGGGCGGAGAACCAGAGTGGGGGCAGGGGGGCCTGGGTTTGAATTCCACCGCTGAGGGTTCCTAGCTGTGTGACCAAGTCTTCACCCTCTCGTGGCCTCAGTCTCCTCCTCTGTAAAATGGTCACAGTAACAAGGTAACAATCACACCTCCTTTCCCGAGGGGCGTTAGAACCAAAGGAGACAATAACATCCTTGAACGTCCCGAAAGCGCGGTCAATCTTGAAAAGGAATGCCAGCCACAGTGACCACCACTGGACACCGGGAGCAGGTCCAGAGACAAATAGAGATGGGCTCCTGGTCTGAGTCGAGAGGGCCTGGGTTCAGATCCCACCCGGTCACTTACAGCCGGCCCCGCCCAGCCCTAGGGTGTTCAGAGCGAGGGCACGGCTCTGGGCCCACGAAGGACACTGACGGACTGGACAGTGAGGAGGGGCAGAAGGGGCCGGCGGGGGCAGACGGGCACAGAGGCTGCAGGCGAGTGCCCCTGCATGGAGGGCCCTGAGAAGACTCCAGCGGACGCCTTCTAAGGACTCTTCTGGCTGGGCCAGATGCTCCCAGGACCCCCCAACGCTCCCCTCCTCGGACTTCCTGATTCTGGACGGCTCCATGATTCATGGAAGGGTGCAAAGGCTGGGCTAGGAAGGTGGCAAGAGAGACAGAAAGACGGACACTCAGAGTCAGAAAGATCTGAGTTTGAATCCTGCCTCAGGCAGTCCGCCAACAAGCATTTATTAAGAACCTACTATGTCCCAGACACTGTGCCAAGTGCCGGTGATACAAAGAAAAGCAAAAACCAGACTCTGTGCACAAGGAGACAAAATGCCAAAAATTGCACCTCTAAGATACATGCAATGGAAATGGAGAGCCATGTCAGCGGGAAGGCGCTGCCTGCAGAAGGCGGAAGGAAGCCGGGGGCAGAGGCGAAGAGGGAGAACAATGCAAGTCACTTAACCTCAGCGGCCTCATCTGTAAAATGGGCATGAGGACAGCACCTCCCTCACAGCATCAGGGGAGATAGAGCCGTGCAAATGCTGGGTTTGAGCATGTTGTCATCTTCCCACGGCCCCCCAGGAAACCCCAATTTTCTTGCAGGTCTAGATTGGTGATCCAAAGGGAGCAGTCATTTTGCTGCCCACCCCCGGACCCCTCTATGTCTGCCCTGCATTGAGAGGACTCTGGTGAGTTTTAACAACATGCTCCTAAGGTGTGCACTCGCTCACACACATAAACACACACACACACACACACACACACACACACACACACACGCACTCATACAACGAGGCTATCTGGCAGCTGGGTAAGACCAATGCCCCAAGCCTCCTACAACAAGCCTGAAACTGTCACCAAGAAGGGAGGCTGCCTGTCCCCCGGCACCGGGAAGAGCCGCTATCTCCACTCTGCTGGGTCTCTTAGAAGGCGTCTGCCCTGGAATGCCCCCTGTCCAGCCCCCAGCCCATGAGTCGCTGACACGTCCAGGAGGCCACAGGGACCCCGTCGTGTCTTTTTACAACGTGTCAGCACTGCCTTAAGGGGCAAAGCCTGTTTTCGCCAAACCCCAGCGAGAGGGAAAAGAAAAGCAAACCCACCCAGACGGCATCGGGCTGCACTAAACAGATGCCCGGCCGTCTGCCGGTTTTATTGTGCAGGGCAGGGCCTGAAGCTTTCTTATCAGGACGACCGCGGACTCTGAAACCAATTAAGGAGGACTGGAGTGGCTTTTAAAACGGGGCTTTGGGCGAGCCAGCACGTCCAGGCACCACCACAGCCAGAGATCCACAGGAGATTCCTGGTCCTGAGCGTGCCCCTGCCAGCGCTGCTTTGTCTGACTGCCACACTCCAGCCCCGACCCAAGAGACGCTGCCCGGAGGCTCCCCAGGCCCTCCAAGGGCACGGTCCGGGAGGGGGCATCTGGAGGCAATCAGGCAACCCAGAGCCAGCATTTATTAAGCTCCTACTGTGTGCCAGGCACTGGGCTAACACTGAGGGTTTACAAAGAAAGGTGGGACAGTCCCTGCCCTCCAGGAGCATCCTCCCCTCGGGCCTCCCAGACTCCGCCGGCAGCACAGCTCTCGCTCTGACAGGTCCTGGTAGGGAGGAAAGACGGGAGTGTGGGCCCAAGGTGGAAACCACAGGTCTGGCTTCCAAGAACCAGCCCAAGTGTTGGAGACCAGCAGTGAATTCTGTAACTGTCAGGAGGCAGAAAAGGCGGCGTCTATACAAGCTGAAGAACGTCCCACGTTGACAAAAATCAACAACCGATTAATTAATAAGCATTCACTAAGCACCTACTATGTGCTGGGCACTGGGGATCCAGACCAAGATAACAGAGTCTTAGACTCTGGAAGTAAAAATAACATATTTTTTAAAAAGGTCATTTCCTATACTTTATAATATGTAATAGGCTTTCAGGGTAAGGGTGGTTGTGAGCTATGATTTCATCAGGGTACTGACTTCCTTCCCTAATACATCCCCTCCTCCCCTTCTGATCTCAGAGGACAGGGCGGGACACTGGGAGGTGAGGGCCTCAGCCAGGGTCGGCACTTGAACCCAGGACTTCCTGAAGATACCTCTTCTCTGTCCCTGATACTCTGCTCTCTCTGAAAGGTATTTTTTATTCAAAATGTGGGACATAACTGCCAGGGCCATTCCAGGGAGGCTGGTATGATGACCAGAGCCAGGAGACCTGAATTTGAGTGGCAGTTAATCACGGCCGTTGGCACATCTACGGCTTTGTTCAGCCTTATAACGCACTTCCCACACATTACCTACTAGAGTCCATCTACAGGCAAAGACAACAGCATAACTGTGACAGTGAAGCTCAGGAAAGCCTTACTGCCTTGTCTATACTCACTTGAGTAAGAGTCAGTGGCTGGATTTGAATACAGGTCCTCCTGACCCCAACTCCCAAGCTTTGCCCATCATACCCTTTCTGCCATTCAGCAGCTATGCGACACAAGCCTCAGCTTCCTCATCTGTAAAATGGGCACCGTAATACCTCTCCTCTCTGTCCCTCACACAGTCACCATGAAGTTGACGTGCAAATGTAAGGAAATGGATTATTATTACTAATCAAATGTTTAGAGCATTTTAAAAAAGAGCAGTCTTCCAAAGGGGAATGCTGCTGTATGATCGTGGGCCTCAGTTTCCCTCCCTGTAAAAGTTGGGCCCAATGGCCTCTGGGGACCCTCCCAGCTCTAGAGTAAGGATCCCCAGACCCATCACTACAACGGTTACAAAGGGGGGCCTTTTCTCTGGTTCTCATGGTGGTCAGAAGGCCATGCGCCAACATGAAGTGGGCTAAGAACAGGATAACAAAAACACAGACTGACCATTTCCACTTCTGGGCGTGATGGCCACTGTGGGTTAGTCCGTACGTGTATGACATCTTGTCATCATGAATGAGAGTGATTATCAGGAGCGCACCCAACAGGAGAGTGCCCGGCTTTCTCCACCTGCCGCCATGACGGGATGCTCCTGGTCCGGGCTCTGAGCCCACTCCCCAGCTAAGATGGTGCCAGCCCACAGGAGTGGAAAAAAATGCTGGGGCGAAGACACAGACCAATCGCTCAGAGTTAACTCTTGACCCCCCCCCCCTTTTAAGCAGAGGACGGACGGGTGACCAGATGACTCGGGCTCCACGATGGTGTCCATCACGTAACGGCCATAGCCTACCAGAGCCTGGGTTTCCTTGGTTTCAAAGTGAGGACAATAATTAGGCCCTCGCCCCCATGCAATCGTGGATGCAAAGAGTTCTGGGAATTACAAAGTGAGATTTTTATTATGGCTAGGGCCACCTTTACAATAACACGGCCTAAGGGGCGCCTGACCTCCATCGCTGGCAAACCAGCGAAGAACGTTTATTCAGGCCTGGACAATTCTGCAAACTAAGAAGCTTGCCCGTTTTAAAAGGAGCTTTCTATGGAGCTTCAAAAACGTCATTTACTTCTTCAGAAAAGCTAAGAAGACGTTAGTGGGAGACCGCAATCCACACCTTAGCAGCTCTGTTTGCAGAATAAGACTCGATATATTTAATGTTTCATCCCCAAGTGATTTTTTATGGCCATGTTATAAACCCCTTAAAAAAATGGGGTTTTACAATGGAAGCGCTGACATACCGTTAACTACGCAAACCGGCCTGAGCTCGGGGCGCGTTCTCTTTACGAGCTAGGTAAAAAGTCTGTAACCATTAATCACTAAAACCATATTGACAGATTTTCAGTTTGAGGGCCAGCAAAATTAACGCGGTCCTCGTCTTCCCCACCGGGCCCCGCCCCAACAAAGAGCAGAATCCGCGGCCGCGTGAGAGGCTGGGGGCCCGACGGCTTTACAAAGCAGCAGGCTTGGAGGGTCTCACTGATGGCTCCGATTTGCCCACTGCCTCCCATCACTGGGAAGATGCATGGTTGGGCCTCCTGCCCCGCATCCCTCCACCCCCCCCACGCACATAAGGACCTCGTCAGCATCGGGGCCTTGGGAACCCCAGCCCCTGCCCGTGAAGCCGGCACTACCCAGGGCCAAACTGTGATTAATCACCCCAACTATATTCAACCCCTAAATCCTAACTCGGGACCCCCATATAAAACAATCTCAGATGTCAGCACCTCGGTCTTTATGACATCACACCATTCCAATAATTCCCTTTTACAAGGAAATTCCTATTACACATTAATAAGTGCTGTTGGTGGCGGGCAGAGTCCTCGGCTGGGAGGAATGGGGGCTGAAGGCAATTAGGGCGGCCAGGTGCGGCCCGGCCGGACACTCGGGGCCGTTCTGCATTTTACTACTTCCGCTGGGATTGGGGGGGCACATTCCAAGCTGCCCAAATTAACAAGGTGATTGTTTCCACATTCGTTCTCAGCAGTGGGGAGGCTGGACCACTGTGGACCACTACCCACAAGTGCCCTTTCATACAGTCTCTGTTCCCAAGGATTTTGGGATCTGAGGTGTTCACAGGTTGTCAAAGTGGTTATGGGGGAGAAGGGGGTGGGGAGAGACAGAGAGAGACAGAGACACAGAGAGACATAGAGAGAGACAGAGAGATAGAGACAGAAACAAAGAGACAGACTCAGACATAGAGACATAGAAAGAGACAGAGACAGAGACAAAGAGAGACAGAGACTCAGAGACATAGAGACAGATATAGAGACAAAGAGAGACAGAGAGAGAAAGACAGAGAAAGAAAGGAGGGAGACAAAGACAGAGAGAGAGAGAGAGAGAGAGAGAGGGAGAGGGACAGGGAGAGGGAGAGTATATGTGTGTGTCTGGTTCTCTATCTCTGTCGGCCTTTCTCCCTCTCCCTCTGTCTTCCTCTGTTTTTCTTTGTCTCTGTCTTCCTCTCCCCATCTCTCCTCCTGTTTTTTTCTCTCTCACATGCACATGCGCTCTTTCTCCCTCTCCTCTCTTTCCCCCCTCCCCTCTCCCTCCCTCCTTCTCTCTCTCCCTTCTCTCTCTCTCTCTCTCTCTTTCTCTGTCTGTCTCTCTCTGTCTCTCTGTCTCTCTGTCTCTCTCCCTCTCTCTTTCCCAGGCTTTCTCTGTCACATTTCCTGTGGCCGACCTGAGCAGTAAAATCCCAGGCATGAAAGGGAAGAACTTGGCTCACTTAAAAAAAAAAGTTTCCCCCGTAATGAGGCCGGTCCGGCGAAGTAGACACCAAATTAAAAGTTTTAAGTCATAACAGGAGCAATGGTTTCCCTCTGAGACAAGGAAACCCGTTTCCTCCTGAAGCTACGAATGCTACATAAAAGCGTGAAGGAGAGGCTGAGGATGAGGAGCCGGGCCTAGGAACATTTCTAGCAGAGCTCTGGGCCTGCTCCCAATCAAAGAGCTCTTTATTTACCTAAAAGCTGAGGCTTCTGATAACCCTGTGAGGGCACTATTAACATTTACCCATTTTACAGAAGAGGAAATTGAGGCTGGAAAGTTCCTGGGATCACTGGCTTGGTGCTGGAAAGGGCCTCTGAAGACATCCAGTCCAATCCCTCTATGCATTTTATAAGTGAGGAGAAACTGAGGCCCCAGGAGGTCAGGTTACTTGTTCAGGGTCACAGATAGTAAGGAGAAGAGCCAGGATTTGAACCCAGGCCTTCCAGTCCAGCCCTCTCTCCCATGCTGCCTCTCAACTAATCAGATCTGTTCAGATAACTAGATAGAAAAGTACAGAGTGTTTGTAGAACAAAGTTAAAAAGCGGACACCCCCTGGAGTCAGAGGACGTGGGTTCAAATCTCACCGGGCTATCACTCCCTGTGTGGCAGTGGGCTTTGGACCTCAGTTTCCACCTCCATAAAGTGGGGTCTGGACTCTGGTGGTCTCTGAAAGCCCTCCAGCTCTAGATCTATGCTCCTAAGTGTCTACAGGGTCAAGCCCAGAGTCGGGGGGACCTGGGTTCAAATCCAGCCCCTGCCATCCCCTGGCTGTGCAACCCCGGACGAGCCACTGAGCACCAAGCCGTTCCAGCGCCCATGAATTCACAGGCTTGGCCGCGTAAACTGATTTCCTCTTTAATAGATGACCCGGACTTTGGCTGGGGAACACCCAACAGTGGGATTCTCTCAAACCCGGGGAGAGCGGGCTGTCCCTTCCTGGCCCCCAGCAGAGAGCCTGGCCAGGTGGGCAAACCATGGGCTGAGGGCCACTTCCTCGCCTCTGAAACGAGGCGGGGCCGGCCTGAATCACCCCAGGGTCCTTCTGACTCCTGTGTAGGTCCCCAGCATCTTCCTGGGGTCACAGTGGATGCACCCCACATGCCCAGTGTCCACACTGTACTGAAAAGGAAGCTGAAACCCAGGGAGATCTCGGAATCTGCACTGCCCCCTCCCCTGCTGGTTCAGAAGAGGAAACTGAGGGCCCAGGAGGGGAGCTGACATCAGGAGCAGGACCCAAGCTCTGGTTCTTGGAATATGGAGACGGCGCCCCATCCTGCCCCCACCCTTTTAGAGTATCCTTGAAGTTTTACAAAGTGCTTAGTACTCGATTTTTTTTTTTTTTTTAGTTTTGTTTTTTTGGCTAGGCAATGGGGTTAAGTGACTTGCCCAGGGTCACACAGCTAATAAGTGTTATGTGTCTGAGGCTGGATTTGAACTCAGGTCCTCCTGAATCCAGGGCCAGTGCTCTATCCACTGAACCCAAGCCTTCAGGGCTCCGTGGATGGCACAAAGCTGCTCCTTTTCCTTTACCAAGAGCTACTAGTCCAGACCACACTCAGCCAACAGGTACAATGGCACCATCCGCCCCCAGAAACCAAAGTCTGAGTTCTCAAATCTCACTAGTCCACCACGCAGTCTGCTGATGAACACAGCTCTCCTCCAAAGGACGGAAAAGCATTGAGTAAGCACTTATTGTATGCCTGCACTGGGGCAAACAGAAAAAGCCAAACAGTCGCTGTCCTCAAGGAGCTCACACTCTAACAAGGGCAGACGGGAAGGTCCGGGGTTGCTGAGGGCATAGCAGTGGGGCAGGCGGGAAGACCTGGGGGAGCTGAGGGTGCAGCAGTGGGGCAGACAGGAAGGTCCGGGGGTGCTGAGGACATAGCAGTGGGGCAGGCGGGAAGGCCTGGGGGCATTGAGGGTGCAGCAGTGGGGCAGGCGAGAAGGCCTGGGGGCGCAGCAGTGGGGCAGACGGGAAGGTCCGGGGTTGCTGAGGGCACAGCTGTGGGACAGACGGGAAGGCCTGGGGGTGCTGAGGGTGCAGCAGTGGGGCAGACAGGAAGGTCCGGGGGTGCTGAGGGCGCAGCTGCGGGACAGACGGGAAGGGCTGGGGGTGGTGAGGGTGCAGCAGTGGGGCACACAGGAAGGCCGCCATGGAAGCAGAACCAGCGTCTCTCATCTCATCTGAGCCCTGGCCGCAGTCAATGGGAATGCTGATCAGATCATCAGGTATAGGACTCATGGCTTCTTCAATGTGGGCCCACATTCCGTGTTCCCCTTCTTTGTCGAGGTGGGGACTCTGGCTCTAAGCACCGTCTACACTGGCTCATTTCACTCAACTGCTTTTCCCCCCTCTAGCCTTTTAACTCCTGGTTAATTGACATTGTTTGGGACAAATAGATCTAAAAAAAGGGAGGTTATATAAAAACAAAATTATTAAAAATTCATTTAAAAGTTTCTAAACTGTAAAAAAAAAAATCCACATTTTGCTTCAATCAGAAAGCATGTCCCGACTGGATTTCCTGGTGATTCCCAGTCCGCCAGGGTCCTCTGTCACCATTTTCATGCTCTTTCTGACGCAGCGCTTCATTTCCTGGTCCCGCCATGATCTCCTCTGTCCTCCACCCTCTCTTTCCTTTCTCAGAAGTTGTTTTTTCTTTTACTCTATGGTTTTTTTTTCTTTTCTTCTTACACATAATTATACGGATTAGCCTTTTTCTAATTCCAGCCTTGTTAGGATAAAACAGACAAATAACAAAGATTTCACGTGCTTCTGCACACTCCCTGTGAGTTCCACTGGCCCGAGCCCTGCAGGCTGGTGCCCCGCGTCTCTGGGACGCATCATTTCTAATAGCTCCTTCCTCTTCCACAAGCCAGGAAGGCCCAGGTTGTACAGCCACGATGGTGCGCTTGGGGGCCGCCAGCTACGTGACCAGCGTCCTCCTGAAAGTGTTCAGCGCCTGGCACAGAGGGAGCAGCTCAGGGATGGCGGACTTGGGATAATCTATCCTTTGTTTTGGGCTTCACTAGATTGGGTAGGACTTCGTGTGATTCCCCAAAGGGCTGCTTTTATTATTCGTCATAATGACGGAGAAGCTTTTATATAATACATTTTACACATTATCTCCTGAGCCTCACAACAACCCTGGAAGGGAAGTATGGTTATTATCCCCATTTTACAGATGAGGAAACTAAGGCACAGAGAGGTTATAGGTTAGGTGACCTGCCCAGAATTACACAGCTAGTAGGTATTTGTAACTGGATTTGAACTCAGTTCTTCCTGACTCCAATCCTGTGCCTCCTAGAACCCTGAATGGACTAAATGCTAAGATCAAGAAAATGTTTTCTTTCTAAAATAATTTTTATTTGATTTCTGTTGCTGTGACTTTCCAATGCCCTCCACCTATAGCACCTTCCTTTATAACAAACAAGTACTGGACTGTGAGGTAAAATAAATGCACATACTGACAACATCTGGCAGGATATGCTCCATTCTGCCCCCATAGTCCACCACCTCTGTATAGAAGAGAGGTATGTTTCTTTTTCCTCTGAAGCAAGACCAGTCATTACACTCATCTGAATTCTGCTGACTTTTTGTATTATTAAGAAAATGTTTTCTAATGTATGTATTATATATGTATATACATTGATAATAAATGCATTATTAAGAAAATGTTTTCTAATACAACAAGGAGCTTAAAATGACATTTTATGGATTCCATCCCTCAGCTATCACTTGTATACCTCTACTTTTGTCTCTGAGCATCCCATGCAGGTAAAAACCTGATCACCCCTCCATGTAACACCCCCACGGCGAGTGGTCCAAGTGAGACCCTGGGAGGGATGCGATTAGACGCCAATTAGGTAAACAGAGAGCAGCCACCAGCCTGCCAGCATAAACTCCCTCTAATATTAATCTGCTTGTAGACACACATTCTGGTCTCCTCCTTCATGTATAACCCCAACATTACCTACATCAGGGGCATGCAAACTATGTAAATTATACTGCAGAGACAGTCCACCTGCAGCTTTATAAAGATAAGCCGGGCAGCTGTGCATTAAGGGTTGGCAGGTCACCTACGTCTGGCTTCACTGCTTTGGGGAAAATGAACGTGAATGTTCAGGAAACATACTAGTCCCTTCTGACATCACTCCAGCCAGAAGCCAACGCCCTGAGTTCAGGTACTTCCTCCGACGCCGGCTTAGCACTCTAGGCCGGTGTCTGTCAAAAGCAAACAGAAATGGAGACTGCTCACCTGTCCACGAGAATCCCTGTGGGCCACATACTGACCTAGCTTTAAAACGTGGCATTATCTATGTTTTATTGTATTTTTATCTCTTTATTTTATTATTTTAGTTATTTATTTACTGTATTGTTTGTTTATTTATTTTATATATTGTTGTATTTTTACTTATCTCATTAAACATTTCCCCATGATGTTTTAATCTGGTTCCGGCTGCACTGGGGCCACCGGAGTCAGATACTTCCGCTTAAGACAATCCAGATTTCAAACTGCAGAGCCGGTGCTGACCTGCATGCGCAGAGGGAGGCGCTCCCCAGGGAGCTCCGTATTCCAATGACATCATCCAAGGACCCCTCGTATGTCCTTCTCCCAATCCTCCTGCAGCTGAGAGGCACCGTACATGGGAAGGAAGCCTGGATCTGGCCGGCCTCTGTGGACCCTCCGCCCCTCGGTCCTCTGACCCTAACTGACCACAAGGACTCAGGACCTTGTCTCTAACACACACGCACTAGGTGTACTCTAAGAGGAGATGTGTCTCAGGACGTCAGGGCCAGTGGGGATGAAAGCCTCCACACCTCCGTGCAGACTTCCCGCGCCCAGCACACCGTAGGGACTCCACAACATAGGATGAAGGAGAGAATGGACAGCAAAGATGCCCCATCACTTCCAAGAAGCAGGAGGGCGCATCCAGGCCCGACGGGCAGCCTTCTGCCCAGGAAACAGGGAGGGCCGTCACCTGCTCTGCAGGCGTTGGGGGCTTCTCCAGCTGGGTGAGAAGGAAAATACTCCTAAGCCACTCCTAAGCTGACGGGATGGATGCCTGGGAGGAGGGAAGGATGCTGAGCTCACCTGCCTTGGGACCAGAGCAAGGGCTGGGGAATAAAACCGGGAGTGTGCTGCCCTCTGCTGGCCAGAGTCCGGCGGTGCGTGCTCCTTGGAGCATCTCAGCGGAACTGGGCAGAGAGAAGGAAGGAGAGGGGACCGGGGCACTCAGCCCGACTCCAAGAACGCCGGACCAGGGGTTCGAATCCCAACCCAGACACATCGCAACGCGCCGGGCACACGGGCCTCCTGAAAAGGCCACCTGTAAAGCCAACAGCAGGGTCCCCCACCCCCACCCCCACAAAACGGAGGGGCCGTCGAGATCACCTCTAAGGTTTCTTCCAGCTCTCCAGCAACGGTCCACCCCACTCCAGCTAACTCTGAGAAACAAACGCAAAAGTCATTTAACTCAGCTCTTTCTCAGGGTCATTTTGGCCTCTGTCTACACCTGCACCGTCCAAACAGTGAGGTTACTTCTCCCCTCTTCACCAGGGTACCACTCCCTAAAGCTCTATTGAAAACTCAGTCCTGCCTGGTGGGGCAGCTGCCCTTCTGAACTAAACTCTTGATGTCATCTATCAGTCAATCAATCAAACAAACCCAAAGTTTCTGGCGCCTTCCCTTCCTGGGTGCCAGCCACAAAGACGAGCAGAGCCCCTGCCCTCAAGGAGGTCCGCGAAGGCCCCGTGTGGCTCCGGCCCGTGTGGCTCCGGCATCCATCCTCCCCGAGCCGCCGTCTCACCTAGGGTCCGGCCCCTTCTCCGGTCCTGCAGCTCTCAGTGACATCTTCTGCCCCAGCCATCTCCGGTTTCTAATCCGTCATGAGGCCCAGCCTGTTCGCACCCACGTGTTCACGTCTCTCCGTGACAACTCCTTCTCTTCATGAGCTTTTCTCCACTGGGAACGCTGACCCTCAATCAGCCTTGTCAAGGCGTGTTGCAGGATGAAGGCAGGGAAGGGGCCCTGAGGCCCACAGAGGCTGAGACGCCTTCTCAAGGTCACGCAGGAAAGCAAACGGCTAAGCCAGCGCCCGCCGCCCTCCATCACGCGGGCCGAGGCCACCAGGAATTCAGCAGCCCTCTGACCTGAACTTGTATTTTAGGACGGATACTAGAGAGCTGGAAGGGGGCTCAACGGCATTACACTTCAACCCCCTCACTTTACAGATGAGGAAACTGAGGCCTGGGTGGACGTGAAATGACTTTACAGAATGTGAGAGTCAGAACGGCAGGCCCTCAGTGAGCATCTAGTCTGGTGCAAACCCAGGAATCTCCACTAGAACAGAGCTGCCCAGAGGCTCCCCAGCCCCTGCTTGGAGGCCTTCAAGGAAAAGGAACAATGCCTTCTGTCTACAAGCCTCAGACACAGCACTCGAACCCAGATCCTCTGAACCCAGAATCCCTGCTTAGGCACTGTGTGTGTGAGAGACTTGTTTACTATTTAGTCAGTCCACAGACGGGGCAGGACAGCCACGCGCACAGTGGACAGAACCGGTCTTTGTGACCATGGACAAGCGGTCTGACCTCTCACCAGAGAAGGCACACAAACACCGGGGGAAGGGGGCTTCTTATCCTAAGGAGACTTCGTGGTCCCAAGTCTCTGCCCTGTGGGGACTTCAGCTGAAGGGTCTGCAGCCCCTTGGGCGTAGGAGGGGCACAATTTCCCAGAAAGCCTGGAAATCCCTGCTCCCAGGGGACAAAGGGCTCTCTCTGCCCCCAGCCCAGGCCTCCTCTCCTCCACGGCCGGCCTCAGAGCGGGACACTCATCCACACAGAGCTGGGGGCTTTATGATCCCTCAGGTGCAGAAAGCCCATGAAAGCTCTATTCAGGCCTCTGAGGGGGCACAGAGAAGTGCGTTGTGGAGGCTGGTGCCCCGAGAAACGGGGCAGGGTGCCCGGGCAGCCCTGAGGCTCACCGGGGAGAAGGGCTGAGGGATACTGACCCCCCGGGTTCTTCAGACGGCAGGATAAGCGGCTGAAGGGGGGCACGGACCGTCCCATCCTCCACGATGGCCAGCATTCCAGAAGGAGGCTTCTCCCCAAGACGCAGCAACTTCCCTTTGGCGTCAAACCCAGCAGCGAAAGGAGGGGCGGTGGCCACTGCCTCCCTCTGTCCTAATTCACTGATCGGGAGGGATAAGGAGACTGAGGTTCTGGGAGCTGAGAAGTAAACTCATTGGCTTTGGTTCACGAGGGCAGGACCTCTGTCCTCCACCAAGCTCAGACTCCAAACCCTTGGCTCCAGCCTTCCCAAAAGATGACATCCCTGCCTCCTGTAGAGGGCCACCCCGTTAACCTTCACACGACTGACACTGGCGTGGGCTCGGGAGCACAGAGGGACGGCCGAGGAAGGCGAGGCTGGCCGCTGGGGACGTGGCAGGGAAAAGGGAACGGCCAGGGCCTCCGAGACGCTCATCCACTTTGAGGTCCTAGAAAAGGCCAGGAGGGCCTCCTGCACCTGGCCCTGTGTCTGTCATCAAGTGAGACAGCCCTGCAGCTGACCGCGGAGGCCCCGGACACCTGGAGTGACCACTCCCCTCGGCCGCCACCTCCCTTCCCCAGCACCCGGGTGCCGTTCTGAGCCTCCTTCCCTGCTCTGATGGACCCTGCAGATACCAGCAGACCTCAGAAGGAGGACGATCCCGTACATGTGTGCCCTGGATTAGGGGTCGTGAGATGTGGGTTCAGATCCTAATTCTACTTCTTATACCTCACTGCAGTCTGAGGCAAGCACCTTGTGGGGACTCAGTTTCCTCATCTGTAAAATAAAGGGCGCGGTCAAAGTGACCTCTGTGGTCCCTTCCAGCTAAAATCTCTGGTCCCACCAGCCGAGCTGAACAAGAAATAAGGATCTAGTGATAAACAGGCATTTACGAAGCACCTACTACCTGTCAGGCCCCGCAGAGACAAAGACAAAAATTCAACAGTCCCTGCCCTCAAGGAGCTTACATTCTACTGGGGAAACAAGGTGTACCCAGATAAACACAGGAAATGTAAGTGTAGGGGCAGCCAGGTGGCACAGTGGATGGAGCACCAGCCCTGGAGTCAAGAGGACCCGAGTTCAAATCCAGTCTCAGACCAGACATTTGACACTTACTGTGTGACCCTGGGCAAGTCACTTAACCCCAATTGCCTTGCCAAAAAAAAAAAAATTAAAAAAAAATAAGTATATCCAAAATACTGGGTTTTTAAAGCATGGTCTCTAAAGTAAACTAACATGCCGCAGGGGCAGCCGGTGGCGCCACACTGCACAGAGTGCCTGCCACGGGTCAGGAAGAGCTATGTTCAAGTCCAGCCTCAGGTACTTCCTAGCTGTGTGACCCTAGGCGAGTCACTTAACCTCTGTCTGCCTCAGTTTTCTCATCTGTAAGACGTGGGGTCTCAGGTCCCTTCCACATCTCTGACTCCCATGACAACACAATCCTGACTTCCAGGTCTCATCAGCGCCATTCTACTGGTGAGGAAAACAAGGCGCTGATTCCCCTCGAACCCTCTGGCCGTCTGGTTTATCAGCATGTCTTCCCTCTCCTGGCTGGCCAGGGTCACCTCCCTTCTCTACTTACCTTATATTTGCTCATCTGGGTGCAAACTGCCCCTCCCGGTGGAAGGTAAGCTCCCCGAGGGCTGGGACTTGTTTGTTTTAGCACCACAAACACCTAGTGTGTGGGGCACACAGTAGGAGCTCTTGTTGAATTCGGTCTGTGAAATGAAGCGGCCTTCTGACTCCTGTCCCCACGACTGAGTCTGTGAGTCAGGGATGGGGAAAGGGAATCACCTTGAACTCATACCAAGCTCTGCCAACCCCACGTGGCCAACATGCTGATGAGGAGGCTGGTGGGCACTAGGCGTTGCCTGAATTGGAATGAAATAAAGGCAGAAAGGTGGTCCCTGCCCGCAGGGAGCCTGCAGTCTAAGGGAAGAGACCGCGGAAGACGCACCGGGGTAACTTCAGAAGGTGGGGCAGGCCTGGTAACCCCTCTCAGTCTCTGAGACGGTGCCCAGCGGGTTTTCTCCATCAGGTTCTCCCCATCCCAAAGGGCCCCTGGACAGCCGCGGGAAGGGAAGCCAGAGTCCTCCAGCATGGCCGGGCCATGGGCCAGAGGCGGAGGCTCGGGCCTCTGTGCCCCTGCCCTCTCGATGCCCGAGGGGCTCTCTGCGTAAATGGTGGCCTCTGGAAACCGAGGATACAAAACGCGGAGGCCCAAACGTCAGTACCTGATACACTCAGAACTACGCTCAGGGGCTAGAAACAAGAAACACTTATGGTCCAGTCCTAGGGGCGAACAGCAGAAGGCAGTGTGGATTTGGAGTCCGAGGACCTGTGTTCAAATCCTGACACTGCCATATAAAACCAACGTGACCCTAGGCAAGTTACTTCACCTGAAGGGCCTCGGTTTCCTAAGGCGGCTGCACCAGACGACCTCTCAGGTCACTTCCAGGTCTTGATCTGAATTCCCAGTTTCCCCGACCATCCTTGCCTCCTCTCCTCTGAATCAGCCTCCACCCTGGTCTCTGCTTTGATCCCCTCCTGCCCGGCCTCCTTCCCAGCCTCCAAAATGATCCTCCGAGGTCTGACCACGCTGCTCCCCTCACTCTAAAACCTCCGCTAGCTCCCTGGCGTCTCTCAGATAAAGGAATCGGCAGCACGGAGGACAGAGCACCGGCCTTGGTTACAGTCACCAAGACCTGAGTTCAAATCTGGCTTCAGATGCTTCCTGGCCGTGTGACCCTGGCCAAGTCACTTGGCTTCTGTCTGCCTTAGCGTCCTCACCTGTAAAACTGTAACCACGCCCACCTCCCAGGGTTGCCGTGAGGATTACACGCTTTGGTATTTGTAAAGCACTTTACACCAACACAGGCTGACTCCTCAGCACGGCATTTCAGTCCCTCCACGGGCTGCGTCCGTCCGGTCTCTGGGTCAGTTCTTACATGAAGCCGCCGCCTCTGATCTCCCCCTGCATGCACGCCGGGATGGCTCCTCCCTCCTGCCTCCCCGAGCCTTCTCTTTTGGCAGAGGCCCAGCTCTGGTCCAGGGTCCCAGGAGCAGTGTGCTGGGCTCCCCGTCAGAGGCCCTGGGTTCAAATCCTCACCTCTTATGTCAACGGGGGGATGAGACTCTCTCAGCCTAGGCCAGCCTAAGCCAGCAGCCCCAGGGCCGCGAATCAGGCCTGGCCCCTGCCGGGGGGTGTCTGCACCGCTGGCATCACCTCCAAGGCCCAGGGTCCTCGAGTGCTGCGAGGCACCCCACGAGGGCCAGGGCTGGGCAGGAATCCTCCGGCCTGGGAGGCACAGTCCACTGAGGCTGTCACCGGCAAACCCATAGAGTGAATGCGGAGAAGGGGCCGATCATCGCGGGTCTGAGCTGGGCCTCGCCATTCTGGGCCCCTCCCCGGGGCTTCTCCCTGCCGGCTGTCCCCCAGGGCCCTCCCGGGGGGAAAGCGCCCCCCCCCCCCCGCTCTAGGCTGAACCAACCCAAGGAGCAGATTGGCCTTCACCGAGCCCACCCACCCAACCCACCCCGCGACCTTGACGATGAGGTTAGCCAAGAAAGGCCTGGGCAGAGGTGGCGAGGCAGGCTGGGGGGGATGATTCACCCTGTAAAGCCGGGCTCCTGCTTCTCCCCACTGCCCCCCAGGGTCACCCCCTCCACCACCTTGGCCGGCAGTACCAAGGTTGGATGGAGGGCCAGGGAGGAGGGAGGTGAGGAGGAGAACCCCGCGGTGGGAGGGAGCCCCTGGGGAGGGAGGGAGCCCTCGAGGCACCCCCCCACCTCCACACCTTTGCACAGGCTGTCTCTCACACCTAGACTGCCCTCCCTCTGGCCGGTCCTCTCGAGCCCTCCTTGACTGTCTGTGAAATGGGTTAACAGCAGCACCACCTCCCAGTGTCATGGTGAGGATCTGCAAAGTGCTTAGCATGTGCCTGCACACAGTGGGCGCTTCTCAAAGGCTAACTGGCTGAGTTAACCCCAGGACCGAGGGTGTCCGACGGGCTCCCCCTCACTGGCTGGCATGAGCCTGGGCACCGCAGGTCCCCCGCCCCCTGATGCGGTCACATCCGCCCAGACGCCGCATCCTCGAGTCAAGGCCTAAGACGGAATACTCCCAGAGTCCCTTGCTTCCTATCCTGGTCCGACCCTGCCTCAGTCTCCCCATGGCGATGAGTGTCAGAGGCGCCCGTGGGCACGGATGGGGGGAGCCTGTTTCCGGCTGATGCCTAGAGCACGTGATTAAGTCCTCACATCACCCAGAGGCAGGTGCTATTATCCCCATTTTACAGATGAAGCAAGTGAGGGTCACAGGCAGGATCTGAACCCAGGTCTCTCAGACTCCATGACACCATGCCCGGTCAAGCTTGTCCCATCTGATGTGGACTTCATAAATGTGAAGTTAAATGTCAGTATACAACTGAAAATAAGACACGGCGTGGGTGAGTAGCTATTGACTGAGGCAACAAGATGGAGTCAGGAAGACCTAAGTTCAAATCCAGCCTCAGACACTTACTAGCTGTGTGACCCTGGGCAAGTCACTTCACTCTGCCTCCGTTCCCTCCTCTGTAAAAGCAGGAGAAGGGGCTCTGCGGCCTATCTCTGAATCTGTCCTTCGATGCTCCAACCTTATTAAGAAAGTGCAACGTCATCATTTCCATGCACAAAAAACCCACTCGTCAGCGAGGCAAACATCTACTAAGCTCTACCCCAGGCACCGGGGGAGGGAGGAAGGCACAAAGGGCCTGCCCCCCAGCTCCCCCCACTGTCCTCTCGAGTCGCCCTCCCCACAGGGTTCCAGGTTCTGGGCTGAGGTCACGGCTCGGGGACCCCTGTTCGGAAGTCCGCTCTTACCCCGCCTGGGCCTTCTGGCTTAGCTCCTTACCTCTCCGTCTTCTCATATTTAAAGAATCAAATATTCAGATCCGGGAGGATCCTTCAGAGGTGGTCACAGCATCCAAACTCCTCGTTTTTCAGATGAGGAAACTGAGGCACAAAGCCTCGGGGAGAGACCGACCCAGGGTCATCCATCTATATTAGCGCCAAAGGCATGACCTGAATGCAGATCCTTCCACCACACCTGGTTACAGCTCACGTTGATCGCCTTCCCTATCACTTTAAAACCCAACGACCACAGACACGGGGGCCCTTGAACCGCTCCTTTTCTCTCTGTTATCCCTAACCTTTGCTAGGGTGGTCACGCTGGGCTCTTACCAGGGGGATGTGTGACAGGGGAGACAAAAGATGGGGTGGACCGGGAGAGGGTGAAGGACCGTCACGGCTCTCCAAGCCCTCGACATACATCGTCACATCGCGGGAGGGCGGCCAAGTGGGTCAAAGCAGCGCCAAGGAGGAGGCAGGTGAGCATTAGGGCAATCCATCACCCATGGGAAGGGTCCCCGTGTGGCTGAGCCCCGTCTGCTCACGGATGGCCGGCGCGGCTTATAAACTACCCGTCGCAAGTGGGGACGGACACAGTGGAATCCACCGGCCCCGAGAGTGTGCAATGAAGCAGGGCCCAGCCCCCGAGGGAGGGACGGAGGGGGAGAAGTCAGACGACAAAAGCAGATGTGTCTGGAGTCTCCGAATCAGACACGCACACGCGTGCAGGCACACACACGCATGCACAATCAGTACTACCGATGACCAGCTAATAAAGGGGGAAGGAAAAATGTAGCTCAGAGCAAAAGCCGAAACCAAGAACTTGGTAGACAGATAAACAGGGATGGACAGACAGACAGAAATGGGTGGACAGACAGAAAAGAGACAGACAGACAAGATGGGTGACAGACAGATGTCCCAGGCACAGGGCTAAGTGCTTTACAAATATTATCTCATTTGATAAGAGTCATGGAACGCTGGGCTGAACTTGGATCCTAGCTGCATGACCCCTAACCGCTGCCTGCCTCAGTTTCCTTCTCTGTAAAATGGGCACAATAATGGCACCTCCTTCACAGGGTGGTCTCGGAAGCAGGCCCTGAGATTAAGAAATGGGGAAAGCTTCTGGCAGAAAGGGGGGGGGATTTAGCCGAGGCTCGGGGGCACTCAGGTTGGCCTCAAAAAGCCGGGATTGCACCAAGCCCAGCAGAGAGAGATGTCTCAGACGGTCCAGGAAAAGAACACGCCAGCATTCCCCGTCGGGTTTCTGCGTCACCTGGGACAGGCAACAGCCGGAGGGAGGGAGGCTCCCGGGTCCTGGCAAACAAGGGCACCTTCTGCACCGTCCCTCCGTGGCCCATGCTAATTGGAACCCTGCGCCTCAGTCTGATGGAAGGAAATGAGCTCACCCGCCCAGAAGGGCCGCCAGCTTCCAGACGTCTGCCTTCCCGGGCTCTGGACAAAATCCACCTTTCATTTTGCAACCGAAATTAAGCCTCTCAAAAGGTGTCCCTCTTCTCTCTGGTTCGGTTTCCTCCTGGTGAGGTCACTCCTCAATGTTTTTGCTGGCTGAAAGCGTCCGACGTGGAAAGGACGGCGGGAGGGGCGGCCGGGAGACCCCCAGACGGCGTCCCAATGGCTCGCTGGGCCTCGGCTTCCTTTCCTGTAAACGAAGGGCGCCGGACCGGACGGAGCGCCGCTGCAAAGAGACGGGAGAGGCAGCGCTGCCCAGTGGTTACAGCCGTGTGACCCTGGGTAAGTCTCTGAGCCCTGCAGGGCCCCCAGACGACCATTATGAGCGAGCCGCCGAGGAGCGATAGCGAAGGCCGTCCTCATTACTACTAACTGCTCCCATTCAAGGTCTGCGAAGCGCTTTACAAATGTCATCTCATGGGTCCTCACAACAGCCCTGTACACGGTGATGGTAATGACAGGCAGGCAGAACTGAGGAATCAAGAGTAAGTAGCTAGCTGAGGCTAGATTTGAATTCAGGTCCTCCAGCCAGCGCTCCATCTGACTTCACACTCCTCAGCTAAACCCTGTCAGCTGGGTCTCCCTTCACCCTGGTCAGTAGGAGGAGGACGGTGGAGGCCCAGGACGGACACCGGCCAGAGAGTGATACCCCTGTCCCTTCGCTAGGTGCATCCCGGGGTTGTTAAAGTTAGCTTAACTCTGCCTTTGTAGAAGGGACGGAACACTGTGATTTGGCTTGGCCAGTGGCCAAGTGTTCCTAGCCCTCGTTTTCCCCATCTGTAAAATGGAGAGATGGCCCATTGGAAGTACACAGGAATTACGACCGACATTCAAAACAGTGCTTTACAGTTTACAAAGTACTTTACATACGGAGGCTCATGTGAGCCTCCCCACAAACCTGGGAGGCAGGAACTGAAGGCATTATCATCCCCATTTGACAGATGAAGAAACTGACTCTGAATTTATAGGAGGTGAGCTGACCAGCATCCGAAAGGAACCCACAGTTGGGAAAGAGGGAAATGAGCCTCTCACCTAAGAGGAGGACGGGGAAGGTCTATTAGCATCTTTCATAGGAGTAAAAATCGAACAGAAAATTACTGTGTGAGCCAGACGCCGACTGTCACATCCATTATGGTGACTGACGGTCAACACCTGTGTCTTCAGCTGACACTGGGGTTGGAGGTCACAGAACGTCCTTCCCTGAAGAAGTCACCTTCAGGGTCACCCACTGGCCATGACGGTCATGGGCAGGCTGCAACATTCTTCAGCCTAGGCTGATGATTCTATCTACAGAGAGAATGTAAGTGTCTTGGGGTCAGGGACTTCTTTCCCCTTTGTATCCCCAGCCCTGAGGCACAGCCTGGCACACAGCAGGCACTTAATAAATGCCTTCTGACAAACTGAGGAGCCTAAAAGACGTCACCAGAAAGACAGGGTTGGAAACAACAATGGGCCAGTCCCTCAGCCCGAACAAGGACGGGCCAAGAGCCAGCTTGCAGGCTTCC
Source organism: Vombatus ursinus (assembly GCF_900497805.2). Classification (NCBI taxonomy): domain Eukaryota; kingdom Metazoa; phylum Chordata; class Mammalia; order Diprotodontia; family Vombatidae; genus Vombatus; species Vombatus ursinus. The sequence continues at coordinate 5,426,060 of NW_020954577.1, read as the reverse complement.
ACAGATGCCCACCCAATATCAAGAGAGTGAGAAGAAGACCCCGGCACAGGGACTGGACCCCTGAGAAGGCCTCGTGGGAAGAAGGGGACTAGAATTACACAAGTAACACAGGCGCGGATGGTTACGACTGAGCATGGTGAAGAATGCTCACCCTGACCAGAATAAGCATTTATTAAGCGCCTACTAGGTGCCAAGCACTGTGCTAGGTAGACAGGAACAAACGATTCTTGACTTTCTGCTAATTCCAGTGCTCCTCTCCACTGAGTACACCCAATCTGGCCCATACGGCTGCTCATCTTTTAGTTAATTGTGCGCCGTCTGTGAGTGCCTTGAGAGCAGGGACTGGCCCTTCGCACGGGGCCTGGCACCTGTAATAGATGTTGTAGACTGATCTCAGGTAACTTCTATTTTGGATTTGTTTATCCAATTTATTCTACGTGATCATTTCCTTTCAAGAGGAGAAATATCTTATTGTGAAGTCTCCTATCCCAATTGGAATCCATCGATAAGCACTTATTAAGTGCCTGCTGTGTTCCTGCCCAATGGGTCCAGATTCTGCCTCTGGCACTCACAGATCCATGAGGAAGCATGGAACCACGTAGAGACTATAGGGTCTGGAGTCGGAGGGCTTGGGTTTGAATTCCGGCCATCCCACTTACTCCCCGGGAGGCTTTCGCCAATCCCTCCATCTCTCTGGGCCCCCAGTTTCCTTCTCGATAAACTGATGAGGGTGGCCTCTGACCTCTAGATCTAGGACCCCATGACTCCATCCTACCACATTCTAGGACCAAAGGCCATCATATGCCACTGACTGACATCATTATCATCATCATTCACAAATATTTAATGAGCACCTACTATGTGTCAGGCACTGTGTTGAGCACTGGGGAGACAAAAAAGAGGCAAAAGTCAGCCCCTGCCCTCAAGGAGCTTACAATCTAATGTGGGCGACCTCCGGCAAACCAAAATGTACAAACAAGCTCTCTACAGGGTGAGTAGGAAATGATTATAGGAAGGAAGCACAAGGATTAAGACGAAGAGGCAGCGGGTACCCAGGCATGCCCTTTCTCTGTCCAACAAAAGAGACACATTCTCCTCCTCATCCTCCTCCCCCCAAACACCAGCCCAGGCTCCAAACCAGGGAAAGTCAATGAGGGGCAGGCCTCCTCAGATGAGCGCGCCATCAGCTGCCCGTCATTTCCTGAATAGCCCCTAACATTCTAATAGTCACCAAACAGAGGGTGCACGATGACCGGGCAAAGTACAGAAAGACCCGTGACTTCCAGCCCCATCCCTGACATGGAGCCCAAGAGCCAAGAAGGGTCCTTACCAATGGGGAATGCAGCGGCGGCTGGCTTTTTCCCCGTGCAGCCTTCTAAAAACACCCCTAAAAAGTTGTATTGACAGATACGACTAAGGATGGTAATCACAGACAGCCAATGCAGGAAAACGCTAATTTACCTGTCACAATTCCCCCAGGGAAACACAGCTCAGAGCGACGTGGCAAAGTCAAATGGAAACAAGGGCGGAAGCCAGTTTTTTAATGAAATATGAAGCATTATTAATTGGTAGCCTAGCAACAGTTCAGCAGAAATTACTTAACACATGGACTCAATCAGAGGCAGATTTGAATGGGATCCCTGAAATGTTGATTAAGGCTGGGCTTTTCAGATGCAAATTTAATGGGTAAAGTGAATGTAAATGTTGACAAAGCTGATACAAAAATCTCCTGATTAATGTCATTTACATGTTCAAAGCCTGAGTATGAAGGATCTCGGGATGGAGAGAGGGAGGAGTGAAGTGCCAGCCCCATGCTCAGGCTTTGAAGGGCTACCGGCGTCAACCCCATCACTACCAAGAGTCTGTCCACCCGCCAGCCCCTTGTCTCCTGCCCTCTTATAGTGCCGTCCAGTCTACCAGACCGCCAAAGAGCAGGCCCAGGGGTCCTAAGCCGCTCAGTTTGGGGCCTCCCTCTCCGGCCCTCTCCAACCCCATCTCCACCGGCATCTCTGACCAGCTGTTCAGCTGTTTCAAGTCTTGTCCAACTCCTCCTGACTATCTGGGGTTTTCTTGGAAGAGTGGTTTGCCATTTCCTTCTCCAGAGGAGGAAACTGAGGCAAACAGAGTTAAGAGACTTGCCCAGGGTCACACAGCTAGTAAGTATCTGAGGCCAGATTTGAAACTCAGGAAGATGAGTCTTCCTGACTCCAGGCCCGGGGATCTATCCACTGTGCCACCTATGAGTGGAGTATACAGTAGCCCACAGAACACAAATATCAAATAAAAACAGGATAGCCACTAGTCTTTGGATGGTTCCTAACTACACTCTATCCCAAAAAACGAGAATTAAGATCATCATAATAATAGTGATTGATGATTTTCAGAAATACTTCCTGGGGGAGAGAACTGGGAGCTCAAAATTTAAGAAAATGAATGTTAATTTTTTTTTATGTTTAATTGGGAAATATTTAATAAAATAAATACATATTTTTTAAAAAAGGAAATACCTCCTGGACACCACTTCATAGAACAACAGTAAAATATGTATATTGTATACGTATACGTGCATACACATAAACGCACCCACAGAGACCACTAGACTGATTCAATGTGGATGGAGCCCAAGAAAAGGCCAAGATTTGTGCACAGAACCAGAGGGCCCTCCGTGGGCAAACGCTCAGCGACCTCAACCAACCAAACGAGGCTAGCAGAGTAGAGAAGGAACGGCCGAGCTCGGTGCCTGTTTACAGAAACAGCAGTGTCAATGGCAGAGACCCGGGACCCCGTCGCTGTGTCAGACGCTCCACAGGGAGCGGGGAGGGGACAGCCGGCAGAGTTTTCAAGGAAATGGAAGGCACCAGCAACACATCCCTCAAGCGTCCCGTCCCCACCAAACACTGAAGAGACACGGTCACTGGGGGCCGCTAGGTGGCGCAGCGGATAGAGCTCCGGCCTTGGAGTTCAAATCCGACCACAGACTCTTGCCACTTACTAGCTGTGTGACCCTGAGCAAGTCACTTAACCCCGACTGCCTCACACAAAAAAAAAAAGAAAGGAAAAGAAAGAAACAAAAAAAGAAAGAGAGAGACGCGGTCATCCGGGCAGCCCGAATTTCTTGCAGAAAAGAACGTGGTAACAGTAGCAGCTGCCCCTCAAAGATGTGAGACGTGATTCAGGTAAATGACTAACTCCAGGTAATGAGGCCGATGCCTGGGAGGCGAGCTGGAGGTGTGTGGGCACCCGCCACCACTAATCTCCTTTCTGCCTCACAACAAGCCCGCGCAGCAGCGGGCATCGAAGGTGCCAGTCCCCGTCTGAACCAGAACACAGCTTCAGTGACTGGCCCAGGGTCACACGGCCAGCACATCACGTCCGAGGCAGGACCTGAACGCCGGACGCTCACCATGGTGCCTCGCACAAAGAAAGGAAAGAAAGGTGAACGATCCCTCTTTCCTAGGGTCAGTCCTCCATGTGTCCAGATCCAGAACTACAGCAGCCCTGGAGGGCTTCTAAGCCTCCCCCACCCCATTTAACAGAGGCCCAGAGGTGACTCATCAAGTTCACACAGTTATCTAATGGCAGAGCAGGATCTGAACCCAAGTCCTCCAGAGCCAAGCCGACGCCACCACACGAGGCTGCCTACGTCAAGGTAAACCACAACGGAAGCTCACGTGCCGGGCACGTCCTTGGAGCATCTGTCCCTAGCCTGCCTATGCAGCTGACCCCATAGGGCAGTGACACTGACGTAGAGCAGCTTGGTGGGAGCTAAGGGAACCCTGAGGTGGGGGTGGGAGTGGGGGGGTCTCAGGGCGTCTTCACCACAATGGCCCCCATTCAAAGCAGGCACCTTGACTTGCATGAACTCCCTGACACAGCGACTTTTTCCAGGAATGGGGCCAAGAGACCCCAATGCACCGAGTTGGTGAGAAACGGACACGAGACAGACAAGGTGGGGAGGGATGGCTTGATTAGAGACCCCTGGTGGATGCGTTGCCTCGTGGGGGCCTTCAGCCTCCGTTTTCTACCAAGCCCCCAGGACGATGCCTTATTCTCTCTGACCCTGACTGGGCAGTGCCTCGGCCAGGCCGGGAGAACCCCTCCCTCTTCAGCTTGTGGTCTGCAGGAATGCCAAAGCCCAGGTTGATGAACCACCAGGAAGCCTCTGTCATGCTTTTGATCTTCAATAATGAGGTCCCCATCTGGAGCACTCACTGTTTTCTGATCTGGGCGCCTTATTTCAGAGAGAGCAATTCACTGCCTGGAGAACGTCCCAAGGAGGGGGACGGGGACTGAGATCAGACCGCGTGAGGATGCTCAGTCTAGGGGAGAGACGTCATCACTCCCCTCCTTTGTCCCGGGGCCTGAGGCCCGTGTCCTTCTGAAGGCCAGCCCCCCTGCACGCACCAAGTACGAGACCCCCCTGCCCTCTCTGTCATTGCACCAGCTGGGCCCCAAGACACAAGACTTGCCTCCAATCTCCCAAGCGCCTTCCCTGCTCAGACAGCTTTCTAGCTATTTCTGCATATACCGTGTACCCACGCATGGTGTCCCCCACTCAAATCCAAGTTCCTTGAGGGCAGCCACTGGCTTTTCACCTTTCTTTTCATCACTGTTGCTTATAGTACCTGGCCTATAGGAAACGCTCCATGTTTGTTGACTGACTACCCTTTGTTCCCTCCCCTCTATTCTCCTGTTGTTCCCGCCATCGTTCCATTCCCCAATTTTCAATCTCTCCCAATCTAGGGGCTCCTCTCCTGATGCCTACAAACGTGTCCAGGTGTCCCCACTTCTTAAACCCTTCCATTCCACCATCCCTCCAGCCCAACAGCTATTACCCTAACATCATTATTAGTGCCACCTTCGGTTAACAAATGTTAATAGCCACAGAAACTTAGGAATTGTAGTTAGATTTCCAAAACCTAGAGAAAAGATCCTGGGTTTGGCATCGAGAAGGCCCGCATTTAAATCTTGATGCCTATTCCGTACACGACCTCGGCAGGTCAGCTCTCTTCCTTGGGGCTTTGGTAATCCAAGATGGCAGGATGGGGAAGGTCCCTTCCTGCTCCACCTACTACAAGCTACCTCCGAACCGACCTCATACAGAACCACTAATCAAGTCACTATCAAAATCGAAGACAAAATTAAAACTTGGACCAAAGTCCTGGACTTCAACGCCAAGCCTATTACATTATACAACACAGGAATTTTAACAAGCTCATTATTATTTTTATAACTATTGGTGCTGAGTTTCATAGTAATTTTTATTAGTTCATTAGCTCGACTGAGGGCATGAGGCAAACTCATGATGTAAAGGCCTCTAGGCAAGCATACAAATATATTAACACAAGACCTATTCAGTTTCTGTAAGTCCATTGGATGGAAAGTTTCCTTGTTAAAAACAAAGGGAGCCCCCACCAAAAACCCTAAGAGGAAGGAAACAAAGCCCAAACAAAGTTTTACATGATGTCCTAAACATCTATAAATTGGACTCGTACTGGCCCCAGGAAGCGGTCTGAAAATGAATGCACTTTATGGGAAAGCCCACTCATTGTTAGCAACACAGGTGTTCAGTCAATAAAATGTGCCCATTTTACAGCTCAAGCACAGTGGTCAAGTTGAAAACTGAACTTAGGGCCGTTTATTAGTCACGCTAGCTCTTCAAGGCCCTGGGCAAAGAGGGCTGGAAAATGCACAAAGATGTGTGCCAGGGCAGAGGAAGATCACGAATTCAATGCAACAAACAGTCATTAAGTGCCTTCTGTGTACAAGGTGCTGTGCTAGGCACTGGAGCTACAAAGACAAAACCAAACAACTTCTGCCTTCAAGGAGCTTACTTTCTCCAAGGCGAGATCTGCACAACTAAGTAAATGCAAAGTAATCTCAGGAGGAGGAGATCAGTGACAGGGGCACATAAGATTCCATTAGGTTATGAAGCTCCTTGAAGGCAGGGACTGTCATTTGCCATTCTTTTGTATCCCCAGGGTTTAGCTCAGTGCTTGGCACATAGTAGGTGCCCAAGAAATGCTTACTGACTGACATCAGGAAAGGTCTGGCACAGACGGTGGTACCTAACCTGTGCTTTCAACCACAGGTCGGGTTCCCATTGAAACTTTCCAACACTTAAATTACAAACGGGGGTGAAAGCTTGCACATCAAATCCAGTCCAAAAGCCACGTCAACATAAGCCTCGGAAACTGACAAGAAATTTTTTTTGGAAAACAATACACTCTCAAGACGTGGCTCAGAAAAATTCAGATGCTTCTTGGGTCCTGCAAGAATAGAGCAGGAAGGATGCTGACCTGACTTTAAACCTCTGTCAAATCACGCACTGGCATCGACAAGAGGCAAGATTCTTCCTGTCCTAAGTCCGTGGTGAATAGAACTGGCTTCTTATTTAAACCAATCACCCAGCAAACTTCCTGACGTCTCTCTTTTCTCTGCTGCTCTTGGGACATCATTATTCAGGCCAATCTATTCCCGGCACTAAATCTCCCACTGGCTTCAGCAAGAAATTTAAATTATTTAACTTTGGGAACCCTGATTACATTATGCTTGAATCACCCGCTTACCATTTGCATACTGGTAGGGAGAGAAAATCATCAGACTGCTTCCTGCCGCTCGGGCTCTGTCTCTCTAAATAATTCCACTTAGGCAAACAGCACAGATTCTTAGTGGAATGCTCTGGTTAGAGAAATGGCAGGCCAGATCACTTTTAACCCCCTTCCAGGACATGAACATCTTCCCTTATAGAAGCACAAATCACATCGTGTATTAGATGTTTAAAAAAAAAAAGTCCCCAATGGACCCAGATCTTTAAATCAAAGCATCCTTCCCATTTCCCTACAACCAATTTGTCGGAGAGATTCCGACCCCTTATGCATTTTGAACATGCTAATGAGTCTCTGTCACCAACATAAATCATTCCCCATGCCAATTACACATCTGTCTGGCTCATCCGGCAGGGGCAGGGGACAGCCCGCACAGCAAGCCGGAACACTTCCTAAGAGACCCCGATACTGTGTGGTGGTCTAATCCCTGACTCGCATGGGGTAGGATTCTTCACTTTTCACAAAAAATGCTTTGCCCTGTTATGAGAAAAGCAAGAGCAGAATCCTCTCAACGTAGACATTGATTCATTTACTCACTGATTCATTCAGTCAATCAAGAACACTTATTAAGTATCCTTATACTGCCCATGGCAGGGAGGTGAACCCTGAGATCTAAATATTCTTTGCCTCCACGTGACGTGTTTCCAGTGAAGTTCTCCCACTGACCTACCGCCACAATCTCAAATTGCCAATTCATACAGAAAAACTGTTCAATTAGTTGTATGAGAATCAGATTCAAGTGGAAAATCCCCCATCATTTCAGCATAAAGGGCATCTGGGAAGGAGGCAAGCCCAGCTATGGGTCCCAGAATCCTGACGCTGGTCAGTAACTCTGGCAGCATCTCCCAGAACCAGGAGAATCAGAAGGACGCTCAGAGCAGGTAGGTTCCAAACTCAACCCAAGGCATGAATCTCATCTATACTAGCCTCAGAAATGGCTTCTCTGGCCCCCATGGGGACAGACGGCAAGTCAGAGAACCTGAGTTTAAATTTCAACCCTACATTGGACTAGCCAGCTCTGCGTCCTTGGACGCACGGTTTTATCTCTGGGCCTCAGCTGCAAATCTGTAAATTGTGGGTGCTGGACGAGGCTGCCTCTGAAGCCTATTCTAACTAGAACGGTCTGTGATTCAGTGACCTCAGTCAAATCCCTCACTTCCTTCAAAGCCCAGCCCCGAGTCCTTTGCTGATGAGCCCCCGGTCTCCCTTCCCAGCTGTCTCTGCTGTCTCCTGATGTCACGTCGGGTTATTCTGCACATATTTACATCTGCTCATCGGCACACGTGGCTGATCCCCACCTCGAGGGCAACGTAAGCTCTGTGAGGGCAGGGACTATTTGCTCTTTGAATTTTTAATTTTATTACATTTTTATTTATTTGATTAATAAGTGATTATTAAGTGCATACTCTGTGTTGGATGGTAGGTATACAGAAACATAAACGACGCTGGGCTCTGTCCTCACAGGGCTTTTTTGCTATGAGTGGGGGGGGGTTAGCCTTCTCTGTGTTAAGAACCCCCTCACCCTCGGCAGTCAGTCAGTCTGGGGAAGCCCATGGAGCCCTCCTCAGAATCATGTTTTTAAATGCATAAAATAAAATACAGAGGATTACAAAGGAAACCAGTGATGTGGGAATAGTGACCATAAAAATGAGAAAAGTCAAGGTTGGGGGCCTTGTGGGAGGGAGGGGGTTACACCTTGCTCTCAGGTAAGTCAGTATATTCTAGGTACAAAGTAACTACCTAGTGATTGGGGCTGGGGGTGGGGAGGAATGGGCCACTAATAGCCTTAATCAGGGAGAGCCATGTGGCTCTAGCAAAGATCCAGGCAAAAAGTCGGGATGGATCCAAGTGTCCAAATTCGGCCTCCCAACATTCTGTTCCGTGGGCCGCCGGGATTCCTGCCTGCTCAGCCTGTCGAGCCTGGACCATCTGGGACTCGCTGATAGGAGCAAACAGGGCCGGTGCCCCAGAGCTCACAACCCCAGGCCGTCTGGGCCGGCTAAGAAAGACGTGGTCATGGTTTGTAGCCTCATCGTTTCAGGGAGGATTTCCTGCCAAAAGCTGATCAACTGATCGGATGTTTTAAACCTCACCCCCCACCCCCACCTCAGACACGGATGGACATCTGGGGAGGTGTCCGAGGCGTCACCTTAAAGGAACAGGGAGGAGGTATTCTGGAGGGTGGGAGCAAGCTTCAAAGGAGGCAAGTAGGTTTCCTGTCCCGGGGGAAGGCCGGATGCGTTTGGTCACAGAATGTCCGAGGGGCTGATAACCAGGCATCTGCAGCCCCTTCCTGGAACTCCTGCCTCCAGGGATGGCCCAGCTGGCCCTCCTCCGTCTCTACCTGGCTCAGGCTCTCCAGGTGTGGGGCCTGGCACCTGCCTGGTTTCTCCATCCGTGCCACCTTCACTCTGGAAGCCATGCCCCGCCCAGGGTTCGCCAGCAAGGCAAGTCTGTCTCCTGAGGGGAGGGCTCCAGAGCCGTGCGCTTCCCCAGCAAAGGACGGGCAGCAGAAGCCATGATTGTGACCACTTCCCAGAAGAAGACACCGATGCTTGGGCCGGGGTGGGGGTGGGGAGTTAACTCATTCACTGAAGACCAACTAAGGACCGCAGCTACACCCCACACCACCTCAGGAATTCCACACAAGGCAGTGCCTCCCACTTGTGCCAGACACTGTGCGAGGAGCTTTACAACAACCCTGGAAGGCAGGGGCTGTTATCAGCCCTATTTTACAGTTGAGTAAACTGAGGCACACAAAGGTTCAGTGACTTGTCCAGGGTCACATAGCTGGTAAGTGTCTGAGGCTGGATTTGAACTCAGGTCCTCCTGACTCCAGGCCTAGTGCTCTATCCCCTGCACCACAAAGATTCCTCTGAAGAAAAGAAAGGGTCCCAGCTCAGGAGTCAGAGGTCCTGGGTTCAAATGTCCTCCAGTCCAGTGAAGAGTCGGCCTCAGTGGGGAAACCAGAGCAGAGAAGATGCCGGGCGTTTTCCCAGGCTGAAGGTCAGTGGAAGGAGGCCCAAGAGGGAGACCCTGCTGGCAGGGCTGAGCCCTGGCCCAAGAGGGGAAGGTCCGGCCATCTTCACCTCCTACTGAATGAACGAGGAAATGTGATGGGCTAATGAGAGCCTCCTGGAGTAAACGGGGCCAGCGCCGCTGGGGAGCAGGCTGCCAGGGACGCTGAGCCCAGGAAAGGCCGGGGCCGTCTGCATGGCTGGGTGATAAGGAAGGTAATTACAGAGCGGCACCCGCTCCCGGAGGCAGACGGCACCTTCTGGGAATGCGGGCCAGGCTCCGCCACTCCTAATGCTGGGAAGTCTTTCAGGTAGAGGAAGGGAGTCAGAGAACCTGGGTTCCAGTCCTACCTCTGGTGACACTCACCACCTGTGAGATTTGGGGCACGTCTCTACCTCCCTGGGCCTCAGTTTCACCTGTCAAGTGAGGGAGCTGGACGAGATGGCCCCAAGGTCCCTTCTAGCCGGTCTGGGGTCCTCTGGCACCCCGGGATCCTGTGCTCCCCAGACTGAAGACCCCCACTTGCTAAGGGGAAGCCAGCAGCCACTCCAGGGCTGAAAGGAGGCCCCCCCTTCCACTCCTCCAAGTGCGCCTGCTCTGCCTGCGGAGCCCTCACTCAGCACGTAGAAGGCACCGAACAGAGGTTTGCTGATTGACCAACCGAACCCGCAGAAATGTGTGCTCTCCTGGGAGTGGATGAAAATGCTGCAAATTCCCGGGGGCCTCAGTTTCCTCATCTGTAAAATGCCTCACTGGGTTGCTATGATGATCCACAAAGCTTTCCAAACACTCAACAAATGCCAGCGGTCATCATTAAGCGAGGTGTGCAGGCCGCACCGCGGTCAGGCAGGAATTGGATGCCTCCCAGGAGGAAAGCGTCAGGGCCACAGCTGACCAGAGCAAGGGCCTACAGCAGAAGGTTGTGGCGCTGCCAGGCCCATCTCACTGTATTAACCGGGATCATGGAGCTCCCCAAGGCCCATTTGGGTCTGTCCCATAGGAGGTTCTAGCGAGCCTACCAAAGGCCATCTAGCCTGCCCCCTCATCTGACAGGGCTGGAAACTGAGGCCCTCTGAGGTGGTGCCTCGCCTAAGGTTACTAAGTGTCAGAGAAGGGACGAGACCCCACCCTCCGACTCTTAACTTACTGGTCTCTACCTTGGGGCCTCGACCTCCATCTGGAAAATGGGGGAGAGAAGGTCGACCCAATGACTTCTCTAGGCCTTCTAGTCCTGGTCCTAGGACCCTACTACAAGACAAGGGAGCCTGAGTCCCAAAGCTGTGGGTCCAGGCTGCACCGAACCTGGGCCGGAGGAAAGCCCAGGCACAAGGAGGCTGCAAGGCCAAGGATGGTGCCAGCTCTGAGAGGCTGAGCCCGGGAGGGAAAAGATGGAGGCCGGGTCAAGGCAAAGAGAAGCCGCTGGATCCGTGTGACGTGCAGGTTCCCCACACAGGCATCAGTTTGGGGAACACGCAGGACCAGATGTTTTAAGAAAACAACAGAAACCACAGTCTGGTTCCAGACTCTGCTACGGCTGTCTCTGGGGACAGACACAACATGCCAATCCATGGTGAGGAAGTCATTACCAGGGGCACGGAGCTGCCTGTCTCCTGTCCTCTGCATCTGGAGAAGGATGTAGCTGAGGAAGAGGGAGAACCGGGCAGGGAGGAAAGGGGAAAGGAGGGAAGAAGGGAGGGAGGAAGGGAGGGAGGGAAAGAGAGAAGGAGAAAGGGAGAGAG